>NC_141201.1:13665025-14265025 GCF_054491065.1 Syngnathus leptorhynchus | reverse complement strand
GCCCCGGTGACCCGCGTTCGGGCGAGGGAAAACTAGGTCCATTTGTCTTTTTCATCATGAGGGGTTTTCTGAGCCGTGCTTTGTCTGGCCCCTCACGTAGGACCCTTTTGCCATGGGTGACCCTACCAGGGGCATGAAGCCCCAGACAACAGATCATAGGGGCACGCAAACCCCTCCACCACAATAAGGTGGAGGGGTCAAAAATAACATTTCCATTTTAAATTGTTGGATTATATTCCTAATTTAACATAAACTGAAGTTACTAATCTGACTCCAATTTGTGACCTTACCCAACTGCCACTCATCCAACAATATGCGCGCTCGTTCTGCAATAGAAAGGTATCAGGAAGCCGGCATTTTCACACACGAGTGGATTTATTCCTAACACACAAATCTAATACATCACCTGGGTCTCGGGTCCCTCTCAATACACCTCTGTACGCCTCTGTTTCCACCAGCAGACGTACTCTACTTCCGAGTTGCCCAGCCATTAATTATACTACACAATATGCAAATGGCACATCAACAAAGGCATTTTGTCATTATTCTATTGGGTATGTGTATACTGCATTTAACTTTAGCTTGCTCTTATTGGTCTTTCTTCTTCTGCAGAATCACTTGCTCGCTCCTCCTGGTTGTAGTTTTCCATACAGGGTCACCAGTTGTTATCCACCAGCTGCCCCTGGGTCATCTTGTACTCCTTGCTGCTCCTGCGTTATTGTTTGTTCTGGAACATTTCATTCGTGCACATCCTTGCCCACATATCTTGTTTTGTCTCCACCGTCACACACTCAGCACTTTACAGTTTCATACTCTCATACACAGGATGTCTAATGAACTACTTTAAGATCAAACTCTTATATTCCTTCATTCCCTCTCATGACCTCAGACCACTGAGGTCATCACTCGAATACCTTGTTTTATTGTTAAACACGAGCTAAAAATCAATAGCCATAAGCTAAAAATCAGTAAACAATTAAAAAGTAGTAGAAAATTAAAAATCAGTAAAAAATTTCATTCTCCTCATGGCCTCAGGTCCCTGAGGCCACCTTCACATACTCACATCCCGAACTCCCGGAGGGCCACAGCTGTCTTCGCCTCCTGGGGGTCCTTCTGAGGGATCATCATGTACTGGCCACCCGGAGGGAGTGGCCCCAACGTGCGTTCAATTGTCTTAACAGTTAATGATCTGATACATGGAATACAGCAACATCCGCATAACACCATAATAGCGGCAAACACAGCGATAGAAATCAGTACTGATGCAATCAAGCTTTTATATTTACCAAAGACGTTTAACCAGTCAGAGTACCAACTGGTGTCCACACCTGAGTGCTCCTTCATTTTGTTACTTAGCGTGCGCAGACCCTCCAATGCCTTAGTAAGCCGACCGTCAGGAGACGTATTGTTGGGAATCAGAGTACAGCACTGATCCCCAAAAATACCACACACTCCTCCTCTTTCCGCTAACACCATATCTAAACCCATTCTATTTTGGAATGCCATAAGAGACGTGGCTGCTAATTGCTCATGCACTGCCTGGAGTGCCGAGGTGGTGAAGTTCGCCAATCGTTGGACATTGTAGTGGACATAATTAATCCGGTCCATATTTTTGTTTACTGTAATGAGCAGGAAAATACTCTCCCATCCTGCCGCCACTTGATTCACCAATTTGTATTCATCAGGGACCCCTCTCGGAACTCCAATTGCATCTATGTACGTGGGGTCTCCTGCATTCAACCATTCTTGCATGTCCTTTTTCTTCCTCACAAGGAAGGGGATTCTTTCCCACCGTCCAACGCCTTCCCAATTTATTCTGGACACGTCTAATGCTGTCACACTAATTGGCATGATCAGCGTTACTAGGGCGCACTTACCTGAGGCATTGGAGGGAAGCCTATCGTACAACACTTTTGCTCCACACCACAGCCAAACATCAGCACGAGCGAGAGGGATTCCTGCTGGCAAAGACACATTTTCAATACACCATGACTCCTGGATATTTCCAATCCCAGGGCCAGTCCCATTTAACTTTAGGCAGGTGAAATTTTGTTGTGCAACATGGGCGTCAAAAATGGGCTTTTTCTTTCCTGTGGGTGTACCAAGGGCCAGTCCTGGTACCGTGGTTGATAATTGTCCAATTTATCTAACAAATCAAGCCATTGTTGAGTCCAGTTGAAAATTGTCACCCAAGCTTTCACCTGTGTCGGTTGTTTACACTTCAGATTTAGCAGTAGTTGTTGTGTCTGTGTCAGCGTCTTACCACCATCTTGCTCTGCTTCATACCATACCGTTCCATTACAGGAATGATACACCATCACTCGTTCTCCTTTCGCTCCATCACTTCTGTCATCCCGCACCATATGTTCAAACGCCAACATAGTCCACACAAAGCACAAGCCAGCAAGCAAAATAGTCAATAAAGTTAAACATTTGCATCGTCGTCGTCTTGGTTCAGACACTTTCTCGCCATCGTCACATTCCCTCTCTTGACCTGCCCGTCCGGGCGGTCAACCTTTAAGCCCACCATTGGCAGGCACTGTGCCCCTGTGTCCTCCATATCTTTGTCTGCTTCCTTCGGCCATCGATATTGAGGACGGCGGACCGGACTGGAGCAATCAACTTCCAATTGGATCGGCTGAACCGTATGACAAAAACCAACATCAAATGGACCCTGTGACCACAAGGTCTGTGGCATTTGATCCAGCATCGCCTGTGCAGACTCATGGTCCGTCTGTTCCCGCCCATGATGGCGGTCCAGGAAGACCAATTCAAGGTCTGACTCATCTACCATTTTTGCCATTATCCTGTAACTTTTGGTTGCGGCCGAATGCCACACATCTGGAATCTCAGTCATCATCCAGTCATGTTGTTGTGTTAATCGTTTCACCATGGGCCCCAATTGGCGGGGCTCATGGCCTGGCGACACAGCCAGTGACAGGCAAACCTTCCTCACTCATTCGATACCATTGCTCTTGCTCCGGCGACAACTGTACATATGCTGCCACTCCCTCGGGGCCCACAAAGATGCATGGTGATTGTAATGTCCAATCATCTCCCTCAATTTCTTCAAACGCATCTCTATATATCTCATCTGATTCTCTATCATAATATAGAGTGCAATGCAATGGATCCACTGGGGGGTGGTACGGTGCCAATGCCTGGATCCACGGTTTCCACAAGAGGTACGTGGAGTAGACACCTCCCCCAAACGGAGTCTCAGGATTCAATCTCGCCCAGTAGATTTGTGTCGTTTCTGGTACTGTGGGGAGTGGTGCCATCAACCACTGACCCTGAGGTGTCACAGGCTGGGAGCATTCCAGAACCTGTCCGTCAGGAAATGTCACTGTAAGTCCCTTCTCGCCGCACAGAATCTGGGCTCTCAATGCTGACAACATGTCTCTGCCCCTCAAATTGATGGGTGTGTCCATTGCATGAACAAATGAATGATATAGTTTCTGTCCGGTGTTTGTAATTTCCGTTTTCAATGGCTGAGTAAAGGGCAGAGTCTGAGGACGTCCCGAGAAGCCGACCAACGTTGTAACTCGTTTCGACAACGCTGTACTTGGCAGTGGCATGTTGATCCATGAATGTGTTGCTCCAGTGTTCACCAACATCTGGACCGGAGTGTCTGCCACTGTCAACCGAAGCATTGGCTCTGCCTGACCAGTGCTTCCCGAGCTTCCCAGGCCCCCCTATTCGTCCGGGCCGTACCACGGGTCGGCTTGGTAATACTGCCCCTGTGGATTCGGCTGTGGCCACGGGCGGGGCTGCTGCGGTCCCCTTTGGTGTGGTGGCCCTGCTTGCTGGTTCTGCTGCTCCGCCCCTGGTGGTGGTGGGTTGCCATTACAATCTCGTGCCCAGTGATCAGGGGACCCGCAGTTGAAGCAAGTCCCTAGAGCGAACCAATTCCACCCTCGTCCCAGGGGGGCGCCACGACCACGCCCTCTGTATCCACCACGGAACCCTCGGCCTCGGCCCCGTCCAGCCCCCACAAAAGTCTGATACATCTGTTTTTGTTTAACCTTTTCTTGTTTTGCCTCACCATGCAACTTTGCCAACTGTAATTTAACCAAACTAGTCGCCAGAGCGTCAGTTTCCTTTTGATCTTTATTTGCTTTTTCCATGTAGATGCGACAATGGTGTATCAAATGCCTCTTGAATCTCGGTTCCGGACAGACCAAAATGTCCGGATCAATTCTCATAATCGCTTGCACCTCATTTGGGAGGCCGTTCAGCATCGCCGTCCTGAACATCATCTCAGCTTCAGGGTAGCTGCCTGGGTGTTTACCTGTGGTCTCAATCCACATTCATTTTAAAGATATTAATTTCATTCGTTAACATCTACATCGGTTGTTGACAAAGTACACAAATAAACATCATACTTTCTCCATGGCCAGATGCAACACAGCGGATCACACTGCAAAGGCCAAATTGATCTTTTTTAAATCAACACAATGCAGCATCATTTTGGGAGTGTTCTATATAAATTGCCAACTCATCTCTCCCCTATTCATTATGACGCTTAGTTCCCACAAATACCATATTGTTAAAGTTAACAAAACGGCAACCAAGATGGCCACCTAACATGCAATAACGTCATTGTTTCTTTACATAACGCTTTTGCCACTGTTAAGGCATTCAGTGTTAATTTTGAAACAATTCAATCCATTTTGAGAATGCATCTATTATGATCAGGCATTATAACCCTATGGATTCTCTTTAGCACATGTCAAACAAGCTCTACAAAATGTATGTTTATATAACTTAGAGAACCCATATAAGGTGTTGTATTACTACATACACACATTATCATTTAATATGACACATCTTTCAAAATTGCTTTTGTTTTGCGGTGCAAATCAGATAAACTACAATCTAATAAATTATTTTTATTTACCTATTTTAGCCAATTTCATCCTTTTAACACATAAGACTGACAGCACACAGACAACACAAAAAACAGCAGAGACACAGCTCACAAATAATACCAACAAATAACGCTGCGCAAACGTCATAGAGGATGACGTTTTGGTTATACTTTTTTCTCATCAGTGCCTTTTATCCTTCATGCAAATGTCACCACTTCCTTAAGCATCACTCTTCTTCAAACATTCTCTGAAAAACTCACCCTTTCTCTGCCTCACCCGCGGCCATAGGACCCCCCGTGCGAGGGGGGACGCGGCATCAATGTTGATTGCTCACAGGCTGGCCATTTCCTGCAACAATCATGATGCCGGCCCACCACACACACGAGCATAGCACAGACCCACGACTACGCGCAAGCGCAGGCACGCTCCTCAATCTCACCCTCTCAAAGGGCAGGCCTACTTTACTGTTCCCCCTTCAACATCTTTCACTGTCTTCTACATAACATTTGTTGTCTCTTATTCTCATCCTATCAAGCCACCTTTCTAGTCACTTTCTGTCACACACTTTATAGTCTCTACTGCCACACACCTTGTTTTCTCTACTGCCACACCTCAATCATCTTAGTTTCTCCAACCAACTTAAACATACTCATCGTCTACTTCTCAACTTCCCTATTATCGCTCAACAGGCTCCTGAACATTCTCCATGACTAATTTCCTCCATAGGACACACATCTCACTCACACACCCACACATACACACACACACTCATTCATGAGGATCCTCTGCGCGCACACGCACTCACACACACGCTACACACACACGTTTGGCGCACAACATAAAAGACCACAAAGAGCACACTAAGGACACCTTTTTGCTCATCTTACTTGTCTGATTTATTCTCTATTTTACTTTTAGAAGCTATTTGTAATTCTTTTCCTTTTATTTTGCAAATTTTAACTTCAGTGTTTCTCTCTTACTTTTCCTTTTAACGCGAATATCTCCTGTACATTTAAGATAATTTCCGTTTCTTTTTTTTTTTTTCCTCAGCCAGGTTCCCACTCTGTTACATGGGTTTGATCCGTTTATCTAGATTTTTATTCCGATCAGGATCCTGCTTTTCACTTATTTTCCAATCTTTACATTTAAGACTATCTCGGATATTAATTTTGCTCTTTCTCCGTGAAACAATTCATCCTTCTTTAATTTCAGAAACAACTTCTGACACCGTTCTTTTTCCTTCTTAATTTTCTTACTTTTTATTCCATTAATTTTGAAGGGACCCTTAATTTGAAGGGAACCCTTAATTTGAAGGGACCCGAGACCATTATCCCACTTCCTCTTATCCGCCATCTTTAAATCCACTCGCGTGTCTCCCAACCACTTTTTACGCAGAACAATTTTAGTTTCCACACTCACACCGCTTCCACACTGATACGTAAATCCCAGATTTTAAACCGTATCGTAACCACGAATAGTTCCAAACTATTCTAGTAGGTAAATCCCAGATTTTATACCCTACTAAATCCACACTATTGTACTGATACGTAAATCCCAGATTTTAAACCGTATAGTAACCGCGAATAGTTCCAAACTATTCTAGTAGGTAATTCCCAGATTTTATACCCTACTACACACTTTCACTGGTCCGCTCACCCTTCCTCTTATAATTTAGCGTTGTCAATGTGCAGAATTTGAAAAGGAATCTGCTTACCTTGTCTCACTGTGGGCCCAAGAGGAAAGACGGTCGGACGTGTGGCGTCTTTATCAGGTCGTCACCTGGTGTGGACGTGGGTCCCAGACCCCGAGTCCCAGACTCTTGTGGTTACCGAAGTCCCAGACTTCTTTAGAGTCCCAGACTCTTTTACCTCTCTTGCATCACGTCGGGGTCACCATAAATTGTTGGAATATATTTCTAATTTAACATAAACTCAAGTTACTAATCTGACTCCAATTTGTGACCTTACCCAACTGCCACTCATCCAACAATATGCGCGCTCGTTCTGCAATAGAAAGGTATCAGGAAGCCGGCATTTTCACACACGAGTGGATTTATTCCTAACACACAAATCTAATACATCACCTGGGTCTCGGGTCCCTCTCAATACGCCTCTGTTTCCACCAGCAGACGTACTCTACTTCCGAGTTGCCCAGCCATTAATTATACTACACAATATGCAAATGGCACATCAACAAAGGCATTCTGTCATTATTCTATTGGCTATGTGTATACTGCATTTAACTTTAGCTTGCTCTTATTGGTCTTTCTTCTTCTGCAGAATCACTTACTCGCTCCTCCTGGTTGTAGTTTTCCATACAGGGTCACCAGTTGTTATCCACCAGCTGCCCCTGGGTCATCTTGTACTCCTTGCTGCTCCTGCGTTATTGTTTGTTCTGGAACATTTCATTCGTGCACATCCTTGCCCACATATCTTGTTTTGTCTCCACCGTCACACACTCAGCACTTTACAGTTTCATACTCTCATACACAGGATGTCTAATGAACTACTTTAAGATCAAACTCTTATATTCCTTTAAAATGTAGGCAGTTATATGCTATATATTATAAACTTTCAAAAATATTGGAATGTCCTGTATTATTTGTTGTCGTATCTGGGCGTGTGAGGGGGAAGTGACGTCATGCGTGTGGGTTATGTGGGCTGGTTAGCTTGGCAATCAGTTGGTGTGTGAGGCGCATGGGCGTGAGTTGTGGCCACCAGCAACTCCTGTTTGAATGTGTTTTTCCGTTGCCTTTTTTTTTTTTATAGAATAAAAGCGGAGATCAAACCGTCTGAACATCTTTGACGCACTGAAGGGCATTACAATATTTTATTCACCCGAGATTTTTTTTTACTTAAGAAAACCACTACATACACTATGCATCGACGTGAAACTAACTTTTTGGAATTTGAATCAAATTCACTTCAGCTACCATCAACGTTTAGCGACCATCAACGTTTGTGTCAGCTCTCTTCACAAAGCACCGAGTCACGTAGCAAAAACGAAGGACTAGCAGGCAAGCTACAACTTAAGTCCAAGCTTGAAATCGGTTGATAATGAAATGGACAAACTTTGCAGGACAAAACAACAGCTCTTACTAGTGATGGGTCAGGCGACACCGATGCGTCAGCGCATGTGCTGAGCTCATAGAGCGAAGTAGTGTTGGCTTGTGAGTGAACGATTCATTCAAAAAGAACGTATCTTTTCAGTCATCGCGAGTGAACGGATCACTTCCTAAAGTGATTCGGTCTTTTTTTTCCGTTCCTATAACTTCAACCAGTAGATGTCGGTAATGCCCATTGAAACTGGTGCCACCTCGCCGTAAAACAAAACAAAGAAAATGACGTAACTTTCCGTTCACGAACGAGTCGTGAATTTATTATTATTTTAATAAACATTTATGTTAAAACTTGTCTCGTGTTTTATTCCTTGTTTTATATTTGCCTCTTAAAACATAAAAATTAGACCTTTGTTTAATAGCTTTATATGACAATATGTATGTTTTAGGTTGTTATATGAGTTGGTGCCCCCCAAAATAACAAATATCGGCATAACGTTTTTTTCCTCAACCGTTTATTAAAACACAGCCACATTTGGTATAATAACACCATCAACTACAAGCCAACAAATACAAAATGAAAACATCAATGTCGGCATAACGTGTATCGGCTGGCAATGGCATAGCAGCAATGCTGTCACTCACTCACTCACTCACTCACTCACTCACTCACTCACTCACTCACTCACTCACTCACTCACTCACTCACTCACTCACTCAGTGGTGAAGACTAATCAGCAGTGCCAGCGAGCGTTAGATGGAGGAGGTACTTTACGAGTCAGTGACGTAACTTCCCGTTCCGAAAAAGTCGTGAATTGCATTTCCCGTTCACCAACGAACGAATCTGTGAGTGAACGAATCACTCGCTGAGTGAATCACTCGCCGTCCATCAGTCAGTGAATATGTTGCGTCTCTTGGCGTGAACTATGTAAGCCAGAATGTAGATTTAGGATTTACTAATAGTAGGTTTTAAATAACGTGTATGCATATATATGCCTAAATATTGTTATCCAATATATCGACTGCAGTTTCACATTAGACTGCAGGTTTGAAATGTACTTTTATTATTATTATTGTTATTATTATTATTTTAATAAACATTTATGTTATAACTTGTCTGGTGTTTTATTCCTTGTTTTTATATTCGCCAATCAAAACATAAAAATCAGACATTTGGTTAACTGCTTTATATGACAATATGTGTTTTACGTTGTTATATGAGTTGGTGTCCCCAAAATTAACAAATGTTAAGAGGGGGCGTGACTCATCTGTCAAATCTGACAGGTGAGTCACGCCTTCATTCATCGATCAGCTGATAAAGACGCGTCACAACTACAGCAGTGACACTCTGATGAAGGCGGAAGTTCATGCCGAAACATGTCAGGTAATGCAACCTAAAATACCCTGTTTGTGATAAAAGAACCAAAAAGTGAAATCTGATGTGTTTTCAAAGTCTTCCTTTAATGTTTTGGAGCAGTCTGTCTGAGTCTGACCATGGGTGCAAGGATTTCATCCAAAACCTAATAGGACTGTCGTGGATCAGGAGGAACCCAGGACCTACTGCACCAGCGTAGGGTCTGACCATGGGTGCAAGGATTTCATCATGATACCTAATGGCAGTCAGACTGCCGTTCTCTAGAACTGTAGAGGTCTGTTCGTCCCTCCATGGAAAAGCCTCCCCAGACCATCACTGTCCCACCACCGAACCTGAATGATGTTGCAGGCAGCATAGCGCTCTCCTTGGCTTCTCCAGACCCTTTCACGCCTATTACAGGTGCTCAGGGTAAACCTGCTCTCATCTGTGAAAAGCACAGGGAGCCAGTGGCAGACTTGGCAATTCTGGTGTTCTATGGCAAATGCCAATCGAGCTCCACGGTGCTGAGTAGTGAGCATAGGGCACACTACAGGACGTCGTGCCCTGAGGCCACCCTCGTGAAGTCTGTTTCTGACTGTTTGGGCAAAACATTCACACCAGTAGCCTGCTGAAGGTCATTCTGTAGGGCTCGGGCAGTGCTCAACCTTTTCCTCCTTGCACAAAGCAGCGGATATCGGTCCTGTTGATGGGATGAGGACCGTCTACAGCCCTGTGCAGCTCTCCTAGAGTAACTGCCTGTCTCCTGGAATCTCCTCCATGCTCTGGAAATTGTACTGGGAGACACATCAAATCTTCTTGCTTCAGCATGCATGGATGTGTCATCCTGGAGGAGTTGGACAACCTGCGCAACTTCAGGAGGGTTAAGAAATCGCCTCATGCTTCCAGTCGTGATAATGACTCTTGCTAAAGCCAACACTTTGGAAAAACAGTTACAAAAGATCAAGAGGGAGGAGCTTGAAATGGCCTTCACTTGCAAAACCAGTCCTGTTTTGGGGACCATCTCGTTGTTGCCCCTCTAGTGTACCTGTTGTTAATTCCATCAACACCAATGCAGTTGAAAGTGATTTACAACCCCCTCTGCCACGTGCCTGACCAAAACCTTATCAGAAAAGTGTAATTGAATTCATGCCATACCCTGATAAAAAACTGTTCCTTTAATTTTTTTGAGCAGTGTAAATGGGTGTCATCCACATAACATTGAAAACTATTATATTTACGTATTATGTCCCCAAGCGGAATCATATAAATATTAAATAGAATTGGTCCTAGTAACGATCCCTGTGGGACACCACACGTAACTTTATAAAGCTCAGAAGACGCATTGCCATGGACCACTCGGTGCGTCCTGTCTGATAGATACGAATGAAACCAGCTTAGTGCTGACCCCAAAATACCAACACAACCTTTCAGACGCTCTAATAAAATATCGAAGTCTACAGTGTCGAAGGCAGCACTCAGATCGAGTAGTAACAATACCGATGAAGTGTTTGAATCCATAGCCATGAGGAGATCATTAGTCACTTTAGCAAGTGCTGTCTCAGTGGAATGAGTAGCTCTAAAACCAGACTGAAAAGATTCAAATCGATTATTAGCGACCATGTAATCAATAAGTTGCTGCGCTACTACTTTTTCAAGAAGTTTTGCTAAGAAAGGGAGATTTGAAACTGGCCTATAATCACTGAGACAGTACGGGTCAAGATTCGGTCGCTTAAGTAGCGGTTTAATGATAGCAGCTTTAAAGGCTGTTGGCACTATCCCAGAGGAGACAGACAGATTAATTATATTTAAGACGGACGGTCCTAAGATTTGAAATAATTCCTTAAATAGTTTGGCTGGAAGCGGGTCGAGTAAACATGTTGTTTGGTGAGCCGCACTAACTGTGTAAGCTTTTCGAGGGACACGCCTTTAAAATTTGAGAGGGTTATTGCATGATCGTCAGCGCCGGTAATCAGCGGTCTCGACTAAGCGATCGGAATGCTCATCTTGATCTCATCCCTAATGGATTCAATCTTTCGAGCGAAGAATTTCATGAACTCGTCAGCTGACTGAAAGGAGCTATCGGGGATCGGCTGGCGTAGTGTTAGCTTTGCCACTGTATCAAATAGGTATTTAGGATTGTTCTTATTGAGATTAATGACCTGCGATAAATAACGAGTTTTTGCTAAAATAAGCGCATCTTTATATTTCAGGAGGCTGTCGTGCCATGCCTGATGGAAAACCTCAAGTTTGGTTAAACGACATTTGCGCTCATGCTTTCTACTTAATTGCTTAAGCGAACGTGTTTCATCTGTGAACCACGGAGTAGGCAATCTACGGCGAGTTTTCAGACGTAGCGGCGCCAGAGAGTCGATGGCATTTAACAATGTAGCATTGAATTCATTTGTAAGATTATCAATAGAGCCGGTATATGAGGGAAATACGTCAGTTGCTGGTGGCAGTAGCTCAGATAGCGCAGTCGCAGTCATGGAGTTAATATTACGGCTGCTATAATTCTGATTGCTCTCTTGTCCTTGACTAAGAACTAAAATTTCAAATTTTATTAAGTAGTGATCAGACAAAACAGTAGTGTATGGCAGTACTGTTATATTAGAGGTTGCCAGTCCTCAAGATAATACCAAATCTAAGGTATTACCATTCTTATGCGTTGCTACCTGTACGGCTTGCGTAAAACCAAACGTATCAATTAGAGTCTGAAACGCAGAAGTAAGTGGCTCTGACGGTAAATTCATGTGGACGTTGAAATCGCCCATGATTATTATATTATCCGCATTTGTCACTAGATCAGCCACGAATTCTGAAAATTCATCCAGGAAGCCAGAGTAAGCCCCAGGTGGACGGTAAATAACAGCAAGATAAAATGACGGTAAAGCGGTGGATCGGACAGTGACAACTTCAAATGTTTTAAATACGTTAATCGAACGAGGCGTAAATCTAAGATCGGAATTTGAGATGAGGGCAACACCCCCACTCTTTTTTCGAGGACGCGCCACATGCGAGCTCACAAAATTTGGAGGCGAGGCCTCATTAAGCGGTAAGGTTTTAACCAGGTCTCGCAAAGACCAAATATATTTAGATTATGTTCCGTGATGAGGTCATTAACGAGAACTGCTTTCGTATGAAGCGATCTAATATTCATAAAACCGAGTTTAAGTGTAATCGGTTGATCAGGGTTTGTATTTATCAAAGGATTTTTAAACGAAATGAAAGTAAGATTGTGTTTTCTAGGCCTGACATCACCTCTCAATTATTTATTAGCGCGGTGGGACGATACGACCGTAGGGATTTGATAGTAGATATTTGGTACACACCTAATATCTGAAACAGGCACCATATCATCATCTATACCGGTCGGGGTGGAGCTATTGGATTTGTCTGCCACCTCAGTAGAAAGTGTGTTCATGTGTACTGTAGCACTATTCAAACTGACGCTCTAGTCTACACAAGGAGCTATGTGCATGCTGGAAGTCTAGCCTTGCGCTAGTTAACTTTAACTTAACTGACTCCAAACCCATCCTGACAGGTGGTCTAGCCACCTGCTCTAAAGTGACCTGTCATGAGTGGCTCAAACAGTAATCTATATTCCTAGAAAGAGTGAAGGCGCCTTCACGGTTAGGATGAAGGCCGTCCTTCCTCAGCAGGTCGGGGCGTCCCCAGAAGGAGGACCAGTTATCTATAAAATACAGTCCCTGCTTTTTACAAAACCCAGCAAGCCATGGATTAAGGGAGACTCTACTAAACCTCTCATCAGAGCCTCTCCCAGGCAGGGGGCCAGAGACAAATACTCAACGCCGACTCATCTTTCTGGCGAGATCACAAGTCCTCGCTATGTTTCTCTTTGTGATCTCAGATTGCCTCATCCTATTGGCGCCGACGTGTATCACTATGTCCGCTACTCGGACATAGTGATACACGTAGTGTTGTTGGAACTACGCTGTTGACTAGTCCTATTGCGAGTCAGCTCCCTAAGATTAGCTTCTATGTCGGGTGCTCTACCCCCAGGAATACACATTGCCGTGGCTGGATTTTTAAGCGTGATATTTCGGGTGATGGAGTCACCTATGACCAAGGTGCGAGGGCCAGTAGACCGAGATGACTTTGGACGGCTATGCGTCTTACCTGGCTCATCAGGATTAGCAAGCCGCTTGGGGCTAATGCTAACGGGGCTAGCGGGCTGACTACAGTCCGCGACTGTGTCCGCCACATCTACTGTTATCGCACTATTCTGCTCTAACTGGCGGACACGTCCCTCTAGCAGGGACAACCTCTCTAACAGAAGGGTGCAGTTGGTGCACGAAGCCGTACAAACTTCTCGATACGCAGCCATACTTACGTGTCCGATGATTTGAATGAATATTTTGAGTGAACTGATGCTAAAGATTCTGTTCACCTAAAAGAACTGGAATGCACATTACTAAAGCGAAGCTACGCGCTTTAATAAAGTCACGTGACCGAATGAGCAGCAATAGTCAAGAAAGCGCGCCAAAGCTCTGTTAAAGGAAGCGCATTGTCAACGGGATGGATCTGCTTAAACAATATCTGATCTTTTGTGGCCCCCAAGGCAGACTGGGACAATCAAAAGACCCACTACACTGCACTCCAGCCTCATCTGTGCTGTGTGAGTGGCTGTTTTCAATGGCGGGAGAAACTGTGTCCAAAAAAACGCAACGGGCTTCCTTTTAAGACATTGGGAAAAAAAATGTTCTTTTTTAATAAAAAATTGTAAAACACAAATCCCAGTGCACAAGCATCCTCTTACATGTTCACATTATTGATTGACTGTTAAAGAAATAAAATATATTTTAAATTTAAATATATATATTGTATTTTACAATATAATATATAATTACTTAAATGAATTAATGTATATACTAGGTCATCAAATCAGTGTCAGTTGAGTCTGTCAACTACGATGCCTGTAGTATTTTCAAGGTCAGCAGTCAGCGACACAGTATCGACACAGTGTCAATACAGTTTGCCAATGTGTCGGGATAAAACTGATAAACCTCGAAGACTCACCTTATAGCAGTATTCCTTTGTCTTTTTGTGATTTTGTGTTTAGAAGCAACAGGCTCAACCTCAATGGGCAGTTGGGCAGCGCACTTCTTCTTCGTCTTGTTTTTTTTTTTTTTACGGTGGCGCACCATTTATGCACGGGTCTGCCCCTAGCGATTCGAACGAAGCAATACAACCGCACTTCACACGTGAACACGTAATTTGTTTTTTTTAAAACAAAGCAATACAACTTCTGTACATTATTTGTACAACTTATAGCTGGTTTAGGGTTTAATATTTCATATTTGATGGTGGGGACAAGTGGTATAGAAAATGGATGGATCGTTGGAGGATGATGGATGGATGGATGGATGGATGGATGGATGGATGGATGGATGGATGGATGGATGGATGGATGGATGGATGGATGGATGGATGGATGGATGGATGGATGGATGGATGGATGGATGGATGGATGGATGGATGGATGGATGGATGGATTTAACATTGGTTATAGAAATAACCACACTTAACATGGATCAATGGTGGTTTAAAACAAAGCATCACAACTTCTGTACATTATGTATACAACTTACAGAATGGTTTTGGGTTTAATATTTTTATATTTGATGGATTTAATTTTGTCGTCTATTTAAGGTTATTCCATAGGCCCAATGACACTTGACACCAGGGGTCAAACTCATTTTTGTCGCGGGCCGCATTGTAGTCATAGTTTACGTCTGAGGGCCATTATGACTGTCAACGCATTACATTATATACAGTATAGGCTACACAACACACTGATGAATAATAAACTTTGAAATTAGACACTAGTAAAAAGAAATCCTAATATTTTAAGAAGATGCATGGTAATAAACATTTCTAGTAATATCTGTAGTTTTTAAAAGTGAGGACAATTTGCAATTTGACACAAAGTCAATGCACAATTTGTCTTCACGGGCCACATAAAATGATGGGGCGGGCCATATCTGGCCCCCGGGCCTTGAGATTGACACCTATGCTTTTCACGGATCAATGGTTGTTTAAAACATGTTTGTCCATCCATCCATCCATCCGTCCATCCATCTTCTTCCGCTTATCAGGGGTCGGGTCGCGGGGGCAGCAGCTTTAGGAGGGACTCCCAGACTTCCCTCTCCTCAGCCACTTCATACAGCTCATCCTGGGGGATCCCAAGGCATTCCCAGGCCAGCTGAGAGACATAGTCTCTCCAGCGCGTCCTGGGTCGTCCCCGGGGTCTCTTACCGGTGGGACATGCCCGGAACACCTCCCCAGGGAGGCGTCCAGGAGGCATCCTGGTGAGATGCCCGAGCCACCTCATCTGGCTCCTCTCAAAGTCAAAGTCAGCTTTATTGTCAATTTCTTCACGTTAAGACACACAAAGAGATCGAAATTACGTTTCCCACCGTCCCACAGTGACTAGACACATTACACAACACATACAACCAAATAGCACAAAGAGTAAAAACGAATAGACAAGAGCGATGAATAAGTAAATAAATAAATAAATAAATAAATAAATAAATAAGAGGAGCAAAATGGAGCAAGCATGCATACAGCAGACAGCCAGAATAAAGCGCAAAAAGAAGAGGACGTCATGTAGCCGAGGGTGGAGGGGGGAGAGAATTCAGGATCCTGACAGCTTGGAGTACGAAGCTGTTGGCGAGTCTGGTAGTGCGGGAGCGCAGGCATCTTTACCTCTTCCCAGAGGGCAGAAGATCAAACAAAGAGTGAGCGGGGTGACTCACATCACACACAATCGCGGAGCCCCAACAATCATACTAGCAGTGTTCCCTATGCGCTGCAGAGCCTTCATGTTTTATTCAGTGCAGCCACCACCCCACACAGCGATACAACTTGATATCTCAATGGTGCCACGGTAGAATGTGGTCATGATGGCAGGAGGAGCACTTGCTCGCCTGAGTTTCCGCAGAAAGTACAGGCGGCGCTGAGCTTTCTTCGCCAGCGACGCAGCGTTGGTGGTCCAGGAGAGGTCCTCACTGATGTGCACCCCCAGGAATCTGGTGCTGCTCACTTTCTCCACCACAGCACCGGCGATGGTCAGCGGCAGGTGTTGGGCATGACCCTTCCGGAAGTCAACAACAATCTCCTTGGTCTTGCTGACGTTCAGCAGGAGGTTGTTGTCCCTGCACCACGTGGCCAGAAGGTCGACCTCCGACCTGTATTGGGTCTTGTCTCCCCCGGTGATGAGACCCACCACAGTTGTATTGTCGGCATACTTCAGCACGCGGTTGCTGCTGTAGGTTGCGGTGCAGTCATGCGTCAGCAGGGTGAAGAGCAGCGGACTAAGCACGCAGCCCTGAGGGGCCCCCGTGCTCAGTGTGATGTTGCCAGAGACATTGTCGCCAACACGTACTACCTGAGGCCGCTGACAGAGGAAGTCCAGTAGCCAGTTGCAAAGGCAGGTACTGAGGCCCAGCTTGTCGAGTTTGCAGATGAGACGCTGTGGAGCAATGGTGTTGAAGACAGAACTGAAGTCTACAAACAGCAATCTCACATACGAGTCTGCTGTTGTTTGAAATTCTGTACATTCTTTATACAACTTACAGCTATTTCTGAGTTTTATATTTTTAAATATGATCATATTTGATGGATTTAATTTTGACATCTATTTTAGGTTATTCCATAGCCCTAATATCAGGTTACCGAAATAACCACACTTCACACAGCAATGATTGTTTAAAATAGAGCATCACAACCTCTGTACAAAATTCATATTGAATATTAAATTTATAAATTTATACAACTTCCCATTCCTTTTCAAACAGGTAGGCTCTGCCTATTTTGCGCAGCGGATTTTTTTCTGTTTCTATCTGTTGTTTGTACAGAGTCATAGTTTGAATGACTTTCACCTTGCTTTTGCTTTTGAGGGTATTTGTCTTCATTTGATTGGTTATGTGTGGTTCGCCTGTTTGAAACGAATGAATACAATCCAATTCAATTCAAATTTCAGATTGGTTTTGGGTTTAATATTTCATATTTGATGCATTTAATTTTGGCGTCTAAGCCATGACCTATTAAGTTAAGATATTGATAAAAAAAAAATATTGTCTACAGCCTGTATGGATTTAGTTGTAATACCTTGACTGTTTTGTTTCATAGTGATGACTGGCGAACCTCAGCCAGGCTGTTTTTAACCTGGCCATCAGTGCCTCTAGTTCCACAATCTTATATCTTACTTGGTCATTAATTTCTCATTGATGGCCCTAGTTTCCATAGTTGTTGTATTTTATAATTTGTGAATGAAAAATTTCACCCTTTTGAGTGGTCTTTCTCCGTTCCCAATTATTCTAGACCAGTGGTTCTTAACCTGGGTTCGATCGAACCCTAGGAGTTTAGTGAGTCGGTCTCAGGGGTTTGACAGAGCCTCCACTGAGGAGGTCCAAACAAACCTAATTCATCGTGGAAATTCTGATTTGCCAGTTTGTAATTTGTTGCGAGTTCATGCATTGTGTTGGTTTTGTTATTTGAACAAGGTGATGTTCATGCACGACTCATTTTGTGCACCAGTAAAAAATATCTATGTCCTGAATTTAAAAAAAAAAAAAAAAGAAATTCACCAACATGGGGTTCGGTGAATGCGCATATACTGGTGGCACTCGGTACCTCCAACAAGGTTAAGAACCACTGTTCTAGACACTTGCCTTTACGGTGTGGTGAATGTGATCAGAGAGTAAAGTGCTATATAAACCTTTTGCTCCATCCATACGATCCATTTTCTGCATCACTCATCCTCAGTCAGCGGGCCAGGGAGCCTATTTTCCATGCTTTTAAAACACTACAGTAATAAGAGAAAAATGAACACAACCTCTTAAAGAAAAATCACACATTTTTATTGACATAGTATTGTAATCTTTAACAATGGCAAAGTTGTGAGTGCTGCTCTCATATGTCACAGTAATAAATGCATTATATTTTGTACTTTTTTCACAAAAGAATCAAAACAATTTCCTAAATATCTTTTGTGGGCTGAAAAACATTCCAACAAGCTTCCAGTTAGAAAGTCTGAGCTGCTATAATCACAGAAGCCACTTATTTGCTTGTTATAGTTGACAAGTTTTCGATTTCAAATGACTGCAATTTTGGAGACTGAAGAACTAATTTATTTTATTGGTAGCCTGGAATTATTGGCTTAACCCTCTATACCTCAAATTAAGCATGATATAATTACAGGTACCTTGTAGAAATTCAGCCTTAATCAGTACAACATCATAAAGTTATTTTTCACAGTGAGTATTGCAAAATATTCTTTGATGAAAGAAAAAAAAAGCATACATAACATAATAAATCTTTGTTGTTGTTTTCACCCCCACACAAATTGCAGACAGTCATAATCAAGAGAAGGACAGTGTAACAACTTGGCCTGTATTGTCTACTTTATGTATAAAGACAAAAACTACTGTAGTAGCGGAAGAGTTAAAGAAATCAACAATTCTCTCTGATAAAGATTTTGTAAAAAGACAATTGTCGATAGTGAATCCATTTGGTTGACACAGTAAAATCGGCAAAGACCACTTGTTTTCATGAAGAATTCATGAGGTAACCAATGAAATGTCAAGCACTGTAAGTCACAGACACATATTTGGATTCCTTGAAGAAAATAATTTCATAATCATTAACTTCATAATTACTTTAACAAAATGTAGGAATTGTATCAAAATGCCTAAGCTTTTTTTTTCTATCGCAAAGGCTTACAGAGTGCATGTAGTAGCACTGAAGACAATAAAAACTATTCAGAATTGTTTTCAGAATTATCGTTTGTAATTCTTATTTGAGGGCGGACGGCCAAGCAGGTCCGCCTCACAGTTCAGAGGTGTTGGCTTAAATTCTGGCTCCGGCCTTCCTCTGTGGAGTTTGCATGTTCTCCTCGTGCCTGCGTGGATTAGCTGCGAGTGCAGCCTGCGTGGGTTAGCTGCGAGTGCAACCTGCGCATTGTGAGCCGGATATGCTAACCTGTTGACCACTGTACTGACCCATATCATACTATGTCATGAATGGTGACATAGTATGTATTCTGTATGTATACAGAATGATTAATTAAGAATTTTGCTCTCCATTTCCTGTGAATCAGTGAACTAAATGAGAAGATGTTTAGCTAATGATGCATCCATCCAGCTGTTTAGGATCACATATGGGGTCGACCCTGTCCCAACTGATTTTGCGACTGCTTGCCATTCAAACACTTGGAGACAATCATTCACCCGCACATTTACAACTTTAGGCAATTGAGAGTCATGAATCAACCTCCTCATGTACGTAAATGTAAAGTCCCAAAAGTCCCAATGATCATCGTCACACACACATCTGGGTCTGGTGAAATTTGTCCTCTGCATTTAACCCATCCCCATGTGATTTTTATCCATCCCCTGGGGGAGAGGGGAGCAGTGAGCACCAGCGGTGCTGTGCTCGGGAATCATTTGGTGATCTAACCCCCCAATTCCAACCCTTAATTCCAAAACCTTGAGAGATGCAAGTACAGGGAGAACATGGGAACGCTAAAGAGAAAAGTCACCAAAATACAATTAT
The DNA here is from genome assembly GCF_054491065.1 of Syngnathus leptorhynchus. Lineage (NCBI taxonomy): Eukaryota > Metazoa > Chordata > Actinopteri > Syngnathiformes > Syngnathidae > Syngnathus > Syngnathus leptorhynchus. Next base: position 14,245,164 of record NC_141201.1, on the reverse strand, counting down.
TAGGGTTGATTTTGTTAATAAGTTAGAATTCCAACATCCTACGTATGCACTTTTTCATGTCATAGTACATTTTCTGTGCCACCAACTGATTATAATAGTATCTCATCAAATAAGTTATCTGGGATGGACTACTAATTTGTATTTATCATAGAATTTGGGCTGAAAACGATGACAATGAAAAGGAACAGCAGATTTAATTTCTTTTGGACTGCTGTATAACATCTTTGACAACATTTTGGATGAACATGAAGATAATTGAAAAAAACAACTGAAAACACAAAGTGCAACTTTAAATCAATGCAATTACTACAGTCAATAAATATGCTTTGATTTATCAACATTAATAGTACAGTTGTCAATCAACCAAAAGCTGTGCTCATTTGACATATAGCAAAAAATATTAAATTATTGTATGTAATAATCCACAAGGAAAGCAGAAACGTCTTAAAAAACATGCACATGGTCATAGAAAGTCTGAAGTTCAGCATGAATCAGGTGAGCGTTTCTTTTTTTTTTTTTACTAAGATACAATCATTAAAAACAGCACGAGTGGCCTTCCGTTTGCTTTTCATGCTCTTTTGGAATCAGATGAAGAATAAAATGCATAGAGAAATGTTACTAAGATTCCAAACTGTAAACTGCATAAGTACACTGTGATCCGGTTTTATGAAATATAATTGTGCTTTTAGAGACTGTTAGGAATTGTTTTACAATGACTAGATGTGATTTACTAGTTGTGATGTTTTTTTTTTTTTTTTTGCTGTTGAACATTTATTTATTTATTTATTTATTTATTTGGTTTGTTTGTTTGTTTGTTTGTTTGTTTTTAGAATGAGTTCTGCCCTTCTTTGGGATTGTTCTCGACAGCTACTGTTTCAAATACCTAAATGGCAACAAAACTCCATATCATTTCTTGCTTCCATGAGGCAGCACTTTCAAGGACAATTCAAGTCAGCAGCATTGCATTAGCAGTCAACATCTTAACAACTAATAGACTTGCCCAAATGGACATAAATCTACTGGTATGATTGTTTTTTTTCCTGGAAGCAGCTGTTATTGCTTATTTATTTTGTTTGTTTGTTTGTTTGTTTGTTTGTTTGTTTGTTTGTTTGTTTTTAGAATGAGTTCTGCCCTTCTTTGGGATTGTTCTCGACAGCTACTGTTTCAAATACCTAAATGGCAACTAAACTCCATATCATTTCTTGCTTCCATGAGGCAGCACTTTCAAGGACAATTCAAGTCAGCAGCATTGCATTAGCAGTCAACATCTCAACAACTAATAGACTTGCCCAAATGGACAAAAATCTACTGGTATGATTGTTTTTTTTTCCTGGAAGCAGCTGTTATTGCTGCAAAAGGGATAAATAATGTCTTTAAGACAAATATGTCATTTGAATGGATCGTGTGCCGTTTTGGAGGTACTACTGTTACAAATTTCCTTTCTGTTTTCATCAAAATTAATTTAGAGAAATGTGCACCTTTGAAGTGCTGGGGGGGGGGTTGTCATGGCAACTTTATGTCTATCCCAGTATGTGCCATAAAATAGATGAAAAAATAATCTCTAAATCGGGAAAATGCTGCATACGTATACATAAAACATCAATGTTGAGTTGTGTTGTCCAGTAATTCTTGTGTAGTACTTATATGACTTACATCAAAACGTTTTTCAGATATGACCCAAAACTTGTTACATTCCTCACTAGTTCATGATGTACATGAAAAACTATATTGACAGAGATTAATCATTGACGGATAATGATGATGTTCATCTATGGTCCGTTAAAAGATGTTATTTTTGGTCAAGTGAAAAAGAAGATGAGCAGGACAGGCATCTTTTCTGATAATTAAGAAGTTGAGGTATTGACTACCAGCTAAACCAGGGGTGTCCAAACTTTTTGCAAGGAGGGCCAGATTTGATAAAGTGAAGGGGCCGGGGGCCAGTAGTTTTTTCGGACATTTTTTTAACTACAATTTCATCCAAATAAACACTGTTATAAAACAAATTTCATTCTCCCAGTTGTCTTTATTTTTTAAATGACAAAATAACCAAATATAAGCCACTCAGGCAGATGTGAACAACTCTAAAAACACAAATTCTGCCTTTCATTTATATCTGAAGAGTCCGATAACATTGAACAAACTGTATGAAATACCTTAAATTTACATGAGTTTAAAATTATTTTCGCCTCATGAACATTTTAAACAGGAGTTATAAGTAATACATAAAATACGATAACATTGAACAAACTGTATGAAATACCTTAAATTTACATGAGTTTAAAATTATTTTCGCCTCATGAACATTTCACACAGGGTTCACACAGGGTTCACGCAGCCGGTTCGCGCGTACCCTTTTCACAATGGGTTTATTTCCGCATTTGACTTGCACATGCTCCGCATAGCAGGACAGCTGGAGTCATGTTCTCGCTGTGAAATCACGCCGGGTCGCGCGAGATTACATTTCTGCGGCATAAATATAAAATAGCTTTGGTACGTGTGTATTAAAGCGCTGGTCAACAATGGCGGCGGGCCACATACTAAAGATTTTATCACAGAGGCTGCGGGCCTGATGAAATTTGACCACGGGCCGCAATTGGCCCGCGGGCCGGACTTTGGACATGGCTGAGCTAAACAAATGAAATAGTATTTCACATTTTAGTCATGTGTTATAAATGTGACACAAGGTAAAATGTGATACATAATATAATTTGAAATACAATTACATATATACCATGAGAAACCGTTGGTGCTGCCTTGCACAGTAGTATGTTACTAATATGAGTAAGAGGATAAAGAAGCTGCTGTCTGCTGTATAATTCTCACCAAATTTTGTAAAAGTTTACAACTGCATTTTGGTGCTAAATATATATTTCTAAAACAACACGGGAACATTGGATCTGCACAAGAACATTTAAACATAAACCACATTAAAAGCTCATCAATTTAGTTTTGGTGATTCCCACAAATTGAAAATCATTTTGTCAAATCGTCAAAAATCATAAAATTTCGCTTCACAACTAATGAAAAAAGTAAAAAAAAAAGTATTAAGCTTTTATTTTTTTCTACATAAATATTCTGTTTGTTTTCTATAGAGTTTATGCCACTCAGGGATGCTGGATATTTTTCTCATAGAAAATTCAAGAGAGCACATCAGCTGCAGAACAAATTTGAATTGATAGAAAGATGCAAAAGAATATTTTGACTTGCAGTAAATAAATCTGTGTTAAATTAGAGAAAGCCAGGAACATCATTCATACTATGTTTTGTTTCATTTACCACACCCTGAAGCTTAGCAATTTGATAGCTTTGCCCACCCTGCATTGACAGCAAACCTAAAAACAGGAACAGCAACAATTGTCACTGTGTGCTGAAATGACCCAGATGCAAGGAAATGCAAAGTTGAAAGGAAATTTGTCAAAAGTGATGTTGCTCAAATCCCTAATGACTGGCTCTAAGTCATCCCTTGAGTTCATTCAGAAGCTCCAAAATTGCATTGGCTGAATAGACTGATGATGCTATAAACATGTTTACACGCTGGCCCATTCAGGCCTCAAGACTGCTGTAAAAAAAAAAAAAAAAGAAAAAAGGACTAAATTGATGAGCTTTAAACATTATTTTGTATATTGGGTAGTTTTTGTCTTTTCATTTTACTGTAGCCCATTTGGCTATTGTGTTTGAAGTGCTTGTTGAGGCTTTGGCAAGGTAGTGACAAACTGAGTCACAGAGTTTCTCCTTTTACTTGGTCATTATTATTGAGTCCTGGTGATGGTTTGCTCCTCATACCTTCAGTCCCTCCTCGTGATGTTTCCTGGAAGAAGAGCTGTGGCCACCACACAGACATGACAATACGTTTGTACTCCCTGCGGAAGTTCTGGTTCAGTAGGCCATAGATGACGGCATTAAGGCAACTGTTGAAGTAAGCCATGAAATAGCTGACAACAAAGAGCCACTCCGGGACGTGAGGTGCGACCTCTTCTGGGTTAATGGCAACAGCAAGCCCAATAAAGTTGAGTGGTGCCCAACAAATTGCAAAAAGCACAAACACTACAAACATGGTGATGAAGTTCCTCAAGTCACTGGGCTTGATGCGAGGACGTACATCAGATTTCACTTTGTGCCTTACCTGAATGACCAAGATCCATATCCTCATGTAGCAGAAAGTAACCACAGAAATGGGCATAAAGAAGTGGATTATCACCACTGTGATGGTATAGGAAGTGCTTACAGTCTGTGCAAATGTGCAGGAATAGACGCGGGGATCGTACTGCAGCGAGCCAAAAAACAGATTTGGCACAATGGCCATGATTGTTAAGAACCAGATGAGTGCGACCAGCAACAGTGTGTTGCGGTTGCTGTACAACTTGTCATAGCTGAAGTTGTGGCAGATGTAACAGTAGCGGTTGATGGCAATGCCTGTGATGTTGAAGATGGAGCCAATGACGCTCAAACCCATCAGAAAGCCACTTATCTGAAAGAGGTGGACATTTAGACAGATAAATGGCAGGAGAAGAGTTTCTCTGTGGGATTTTTTTCCCTAAAAAGATGTATAAATTAGACAAGATGATTAATTCTGCATTTTACTTGATTTCAAATGTATTTGGTTAGTTTAAAGGCCTCAAATCCGAAAAATGCCTTTTGATAAGTTTTACCCTGTTGGAATCAGAGAATCATTTGCAATGTAAGATATTAACGACCATAAGCCACATTTTTGTCCATGTACTGAATATGACATATGATTTTGTTTATGTAATTTTGCTCACGAGCCTTAAGCCTTAATAGATTTACCCATAGTTGACATGCAGCTGTTCTGATTTTGGTGCATCAAATATGTATATTATCAAATATTTCCATTACCTTCTGCATTGTGCTCAAGTACTAGTCACTGGTGTTTGATGAGCTTTTTTCTATGTGATTTTGGGATGTCCTATTGTGTGAGCGGTCATGAGCTTCCACAATATCAGAGGGATGGATCTTTTTGTTTCGACATATCATGCAGGAGAATTTTTACCCCAAATTTCAAAGGAAATCACAGGAAAAATAGTGAAGAGTCATCATTAAATGGACAAAATACAGCAACACAGTGACATTACTGAGTTTTGGACATGGTTCCAAATTTGATGAAAAGACAAAAAGGAAGCTGCTCAAGAAGGCAGCCAAAGAGGCTCACAGCAACCATAAAAGAGCTGGAGGAGTGTTTGAAGATTATTTGTCGTTTTGTGCATGTGGCAACAATCACTTCTTACAAAAAAAAGCTGCTACTGAAACCAAGATTTACTTATAATAGGTCTTAATTCCGTACCTTACACTGGGTCTCTCCCAATGACCAGCCGTCATGGAAGATGGCATACAACACCAGAGGATAGGAATAGAATGCTACCATCAAGTCAGCGAAGGCAAGACTCACCACAAAGGCATTTCCTGTTCAAAGTAAGAGAAAGCATAATAATGGTGAGTCTTGAAACCTGGACATCTGTGTGGTTCAACAACTGCATGTTTTGGCAAATGCTGGGACAGTGGTAAGTAATGACATCAGTAACAAAAACAAGAACAGAATATAGACCATTGAATTTACTAGTTTAACATTAAGTTTGGATTGCAGTGTCACACTTCATTGAAGATTCAAGGTTCAAGAAGAATTTATTCGCCATGTTTGAGCGTGCCAAACAAGGAATTTGACTTCGTTACATCACAGTCTCTGTTCAACATTTAGGTGACTAACAACACTCAGGACATGTGAAAATGACAATATTCTCAGCCATCCCCTGATCTTAAACTCCCATAAGGGCAAGGAAAAACTCAAATCTCCGACTAGGGGAAGTGAGAAACCTTGAGAAGAGACCACAGATGGGAGGGTCCTACTTCCAGGATGACCAGGCTGCAATGGATGCAGAGAAGACACATAGTGCAAACAGTGTAGACAATCCAAAAAGGTGTGGAGAGCAGGATGTTATTGCACAGCAATGACTCTGAGACTCTTAAGAGTGGTGTGAGTTCATCAGAGCAACAGCCTGGGGGAAGAAGCTGTCTCTGTGTCTGCTGGTTTTGGCGTACAGAGCTCTATAACGCCGTCCGGAGGGGAGTAGTTCAAACAGACTGTAACTTGGGTGAGAAGGGTCTGTAGAGATGTTGCTTGCGCGTTTCCTGGTCCTGGACAGGTACAAGTCTTGGATAGATGGGAAGTTGATTCCAATGATCTTTTCTGCAGTCCTGATTGTCCGTTGCAGTCTGTGCTTGTCTTGTTTGGAGGCTGATCCAAACCAGACAGTGATGGACGTGCAGAGGACAGACTGGATGATGGCAGTGTAGAAGGTCTTCAGCAGCTCCCGCGGCAGGTTGAACTTCTTGAGCAGTCTCAGGAAGTACAGCCTCTGCTGGGCCTTCTTCTGGACAGAGTCTATGTGGCCGGTCCATTTCAGGTCCCGTGAGATTATGGTACCCAGGAACTTGAAGGTGTCTGAGGAGAGTATGGTATTACTGCGGATAGTGAGGGGTGAAAGCTGTGAAGGATCTCGCCTGAAATCCACTGTCATCTCCACGGTCTTGAGCGGGTTCAGCGCCAGGTGATTTTGGCTGCACCAGTGGACCAGCCGCTCCACCTGCTGTCTGTACGCAGTCTCATCACCGTCCCGGATCAGTCCGATGAGAGTCGTGTTGTGTGCATACTTCAGGAGCTTCACAGGAGAGTCACCTGAGGACAAATCGTTGGTGTAGAGAGAGAAGAGCAGTGGGGAGAGGACACACCCCTGAGGGGCGCCAGTACTGGTGGTCCTGGTACCAGATGTGATGCTCCCCAGTCTCACACGCTGTCTCCTGTTGGTCAGGAAGCTGGTGATCCAATGACAGGTGGAGGCAGGCACCGCGAGCTGGATGAGCTTCTGTTGGAGGATGTCAGGAGCGATGGTGTTGAACGCCGAGCTGAAATCCACAAACAGGATCCTGGCGTACGTTCCTGGGGTGTCCAGGTGGTGCATGATGTAGTGCAGTCCCATGTTGACCGCATCATCCACCGACCTGTTTGCCCGGTAGGCAAACTGGAGGGGGTCAAGCAGGGGGCCTGTGACATGCTTCAGGTGGTTCAGCACCAACCTCTCGAAAGATTTAATGACCACAGATGTCAGAGCGACAGGTCTGTAGTCATTCAATCCTGTGATGGTGGGCTTCTTGGCCACTGGAACGATGGTGGAGCTTTTGAAGCATGAGGGCACCTCACACAGCTCCAGGGAGCGGTTGAAGATCCGTGCAAAGGTGGGCGCCAGCTGCTCAGCACAGACTTTCAAGCAGGTTAAGACATTTACAGGTTGCAGTATTGTATTTGCTTTTTTTTTCACACAAATCTGTATTAGTCGCAGGTTCAACGTGGTACATCAACATCACTTTCTGTTGTGATGACTACTACGAGGGAAGAAATGCTCAATCTCCTTTCATTTCCTCTTACGCAGAGTCCATTGCATGGAGCAGGGACATCTGCCCTCATGTCCTTCCATTCCATGAGCATTTGGCACGTTCCAAGGAATTCATACATGGTTTTTAGTATATTATATTATCCATCCATCAATCCATCCTCTTCTGCTTATCCGGGGTCGGGTGTCATGAGTGTGCGCCACCGGCTGCTCGGGCACACACCCCTATCACCGTGATCACCGTCACCTTGCGCTGGCTCATCAGGAGCGCTATATTAGCACGACCAGCGCAACTCCGGTTGTCAGCTTGACTTGTCATGTCCTTGTGCACGTTGGTACCTGAAAACTTGACTCCCCGATTCCTTGATATTCGGTCCTTGTTCAGTCAGTCCTGTGTTACTCTTACAGCAGCTGTCATTGCATCCAGAAGCCTCCTGTCGGCAGCCTGCTCTCGCTCACGAGAAGCCCAGTCGAGTGCTCCTTCCCCTGGTTCGTTATCCGGCCACCCAGGCCCAACGATCAGCGCCACGTTCCTCGTCCGCTCCAGTCCTCCATCACCCCCTTCCCCTTTTACAATAAAATCTGGTCGCTCTGCATTTGGCTGTACTGTCCGTTCATCACATCGGATTGCACACATCAATTATATTATGTTATATTATATTATAATATATAATATATTATTTTTTTATATATAAAAATGTCAGGTGGAGGCAGGCATTATATTATATTATAATTTTTACAATTGAATAGACTATTTGGGGCATTTGATGACTCAAGGAATGAAATGCTGAAATGTTTTGAGAGCATAACGATAAGACCAATAATCAACTAATAAGTTCAGATCAGCAAGAATTATTTTGGGAAAATGGGCTAAATGTGGACCCCATTGTGGTAACTGTAGGCTATTCTTACATAATCATTTGGAAAGTTGCACAAAGACACTTGAGACATGTACAAGACATACAATTTGATGAAATCAGTGAGACACAATGATATTTTTGTTATGAATGATTGTGTATTAGTTCAGAGATTTCTCCAAGTTGTTTTGAGAATGTCCTATTTGTTTCAAGGTATGAGCCAAACCAACAGAGACAAACTGTAAATGTCAACCAGTATAGTCAAAGCATTGGGGGTTTGAACATGATAGCTCAAACTGAGAGCATTATCAGAAGATTATGAGGACAACGTGACAACCAAGCAGTTTTTTTCCCCGACTGTTGCCAATCAAAGATGACTGAGACCAATTTTACAGCATAAGGTTATTCATGTTCTGTCTCACTACATTTTTGGATTCCACTTTGAGCTAGATACTTTTAATTTTTTGTTTCCCCCAAGATGTTCTGGCGTTTTCCCGGTAATTTTCTTTGCTTTAGTCATTCCTCTTTTAGTCAGTCTTTGTTATAACTTTCCACTATTCTTCCTGCTTATTAGTTAAGGTTTATTACCAAGATGGACTTTTTGACAAGGTCCCCAATTGCATTACAGTATAGGGACAGCTCTTATTAACATACTAGATGGTATGAGATTGAAAAATGACAGGCAAAGTGTCAGTGCTAATCTCTGTACAGTGTTTGGAATGCCGCACCATAAAGAGCACTTAAAAGCCTTTAATTTTCTCAAAAACCGAAGGTGCGCCTTTTAATAAGGTGCACCTTTTGTGTGGCCCAAAATCTGGAAATGTTGTGTGGCTGCCGCCACAGAGATATGTAATATGTACTATTGGTTCTTAACCTTGTTAGAGGTACGGAACCTCACCAGTTTCATATGCGCATTCACCGAACCCCTCTTTCGTGAAAAATAAAATGTGATTTTTTTTTTTTTTTTCAAATTCAAATCATAGATTTTACTGGTGCACAAAATGAGCCGTGCATGAACATCACCTTGCTCAAAGAACAAAACCAACACAATGCATGAACTCACAACAACGTCACGACCCGTCCCTGGTCAGTCCATTGTGTGTACATTTTGTCATAATTTCTGTCTGCTCTATGTGTGGATTAAGTAGAGAAGAGTCCCGGAAATTGAGTCTGCACCTTTTAACCCGAAGCGCTGTATGATGCAAAAAATACGGTAGTTGATAATAAGTTACAGGTAGTGTTGAACATTTTGGCAACTTTGGTGTTTGGATTAAAACAGGACAGTTCTAAATGGTTCAGCTCCTACTCAAAGAAATGTTCTTGCGACCATTGGACCTTCTAAAAGAAATCAAATGGCCGTGACGTGGGGTCAGTCCTTGGATCCTTTTTGTTCAGTTTGTATGTTAACTTTGGGTCAAACGCTTCAGAACATCAAAGTTAGTTATCATGTGACAAACAGGTACCTACATTTTCAATGTTGTCAAGTGACAGCGATTCAATACACTTGTCGAATTACCGTCTAGAGCAGGGGTGTCAAACTCAAATTCACAGTGGGCCAAAATTTTAAATTGAACAAAGCTACGGGCAAAGGTTGAACAAATGAACCTTTTAATATGAAATCAAACAAGTTTTGATTTTACAATGAATATTGAACAGGCAAGGCTTATATAACTTAAAAGTGCAGGCGTGCAAAATCAAGTTGATAATAACACCAATAATGACAATAATAGTAATAATCGTAATAATAATAATAATAATAATAATAATAAAACATATTAATGGCATAGTGGTACTAAGTTCATTTTGTTTCCCTTGTCAATCACTTTTTTTGGTTCTTTTATCACAAACAACTTTTTAATTTCAGGTTATATTTACCTGACATGTTTCGGCATGTACCTCCGCCTTCATCAGAGTGTCACTGCTGTAGTTGTGACGCGTCTTTATCAGCTGATGGATGAATGAAGGCATGACTCACCTGTCAGATTTGACAGATGAGTCACGCCCTCTGCTGTCCGTTCACCTCTCCAAAATGCTGCTCCAGGTGGTAGAGAGCATGTAGGCTCCCTCTTCCTTGTTGATGGTCCTCGGGCCCCGTTTTCGGATCTCAATGGCCTCCCTGATCCAACGCTGATGTTTATTTTCTTTGGTGCGGATGACTCTGGACTTTTCCCAGTCCATGATGTGATTTTCTCTTTTGCCGTGGTCGGTGATGGCTGACTTGTAGTGTTCATGTTTTGCTTGACGTTTTGTTGCTCTTGATTGTCCTGTTGCTGTCTCCTTCTCACACTCCTTTTTGTGTTCCATTTTCCTGGTGGTGAAGTTCCTCCCTGTCTCCCCGATATATGATTTATTGCATGATTTGCATGGTATCTCGTATATGGAGTTGCATTTATTTTCCGGGTTGATTCTGTCTTTTGGGTGAACCAGTATCTGAGGGAGTGTTGTGTGTGGTTTGATAGGTGTGTTTAGGTTATATTTTTTCATGGCCCTACAGCAGTGACTATCTGATAAAGGCGGAAGTACATGCCGAAACATGTCAGGTAATGCAACCTAAAATAAATTGTTTGTGATAAAAGAACCCCAAAAAAGTGATTGACAAGTGAAACAAAATGAACTTAGTACAACTAAGGTTAAGAACCACTGATTTAGATCCATCCATCCATCCATCCATCCATCCATCCATCCATCCATCCATCCATCCATCCATCCATCCATCCATCCATCCAGTCAACACATGAAATCGCAGCTACATCGGAGAGGTTGACAGCTAATTTGAAGACTCGGGAAAACCTTACTCACCGACAACCTGCGGCTCAAAAGTCAAGTACAGAGGCAAGTTTTTGATGCACCACCTGTTTTTGACTAATCTTAACTTTTAAAGTTTTTAGGGACGATTTTAAGGTTTCCTCACCTCTGTCACCAGGTGTTTGTGCGTTAAAGCTCTGCTCTGATTTTCAGATATCCGTCATCGTGTTGCCGTTTTGATTTCGTTACTACTTTATTTAGATGTATTCTTTCACTGATGCTTCAAGATGATGTATTTGTTCAGAATGTTTGCTGTTTTATGTGATTTCGGCTCATAAGATAAATATCTTTCATAAACATTGTTATTCATAATAACAGTGTCTTATTTAATGATAATCAGTGATAGTATGATGGTGAAATATTTTTTAATGCTGTTAATAAATGCATTTGTTTTCAAAAAGTTTTTTTTGAATATCCATGCTTTACTACCTACTAAAGGCCAAAACCTTTCATGCAATGACCTTTACATGTCGTTCATATTACTTCACACAAACACTACATCCATCTGCTCCTGGTTCGGGCCCCCGGTCAAAATTTAGAACCCAATTAGGCCCGCAAGTCAAAACGTTTGCCCACCCCTGGTCTAGAGTAAATTAACAACCAGATGAAACAAAATTTCCTTCAGCAAAACCTAAACATAATGGAGGTAACGGTCTTTGGCAATAAAGAAAAAAGGACTACTGTCTAATGTGGTCTAACTATGCAAATGGGTGGAGTTTTCTTTCTTTAGGTATTTTGCTACACTGCGCTGGTATAACGCTGGGCATGACGGGGGTGTTTGTGCCTTTGTGTGGTGTTGTGGCATGGAAGTAGACTCATCCCAGCCAATCCGCACAGTAACCCTCATTTGCATCAAAATCAAACTGTTCAAACCCAAGTCTGCCTTTGCTGACATTATGGGGGAAAAAATTATCACCCAACTTGGGATTTGTACCCAGGGCCACGGTGGCCCTGACTTGGAAGAACAAAGCATTAACTGCTAAGATGAAAGTCTGGCCCTTTTTCAGAGTGTCGGCCCCATCTATCCCAGCAAGTTGCCCTTGAACATGCATAATCTATTACTGATCAGCCAATAAACATGCCAGTAATACATCTACGCCGATCAGGGGAATTGGGGCAGCAGTCGGAAGCGCTGTGGACCACACCCCCCCCACAAATGCGGGCACGCGCACACACGCGCGCGCACACACACACACACACGCACACACACACACACACACACACACACACACACACAGAGATAGAAGTGTTTTCAAATTATAAAACAATTATTAAGATTCTAATCCGTTCAATTAATGTTTCGGGATTGTTCCACGTTTATCACACACACTCATGGAGTCGTGATTTTTCTGTGCTCCTGGATCAAATACACCAGAGTCATGTTCAATCGCCTGCATTTGGAAGTAGACCTGCTTTTTTCCAGTCTAGAATTTAGTTTACTTTTTTTCACCAGATTTACAAATACACTAGTGGGCCCAGTGAGGCGTAGTACGTCTACCAAATTCACAAACACACCGAACTAAACCATTGCTATTGCACGAAAATGATGATGTGCCCAATTTTATGCCAAGCAGAGTATACTTTCTGTCACCAAATTATCAGGCAGGTACTAGTTGAGGCTGCTTTGTGCGCCAGCATGTCCAGAGGAGTGCAGGACTGTCCCAAGCATGCTAGACTAGATTTGCAGTGGCATGAAAATGAATTTATGACCATTTTTACACAAAGCACATAGGCAAAAGTCCTTCATTTCCAAAGACAGTGGACCCTCAATCCTAAATTGTGGGGTGCTGATCGACTCGGAAAAGACTTTCAGCAATCAAATCTAATCAGTCACTAGAACAGTCTTCAACCAGCTGAACACCTTTTCAGACTGAATAGTTGCATGATCCAAGTTAACCAGGAGAAACTCATAAGTGCTTTTATCTCCAGTAGACTTTTCTTTCTGGACTATTCTAATAGTCTTCTGACTGGGCTCCCTCAAAAGAGCATCAAACAGCTGCAGCTTGGGTTCTGACCCGAACCAAAAGATTAGAACATGTCACTCCAGTCCTGGCTCAATATTCTACTACTGATCTATAAGTCACCGAAATATATTAAAGAAATATCGATTGAACATAACCTTTGAGGTCTGCAAACCCTGATCAATTAGTGGAGCCTAGAGTTAAAAAAAAACAACATGATGGCCAGTGGGCAAAGCCCCCTGCTTCACACCTGTTCTGATTTGCAGGATACTTAAGCATTGCTTCTATTGAGGGATTATTATGTTATGCATTGCTTGCTTCAGGGGTGTCCAAATGTTTTGCAAAGGGTCGAGATTTGACATTCCTCGAACCATTACCATTTTAAATTACCTTGTAAATATGTATCTACCGTATTGGCCCGAATATTAGACTGCCCCGATTATAAGACGACCCCCTCTTTATCATGACTCAAGTTTGAAAAAAGACTTTTTGAACACCAAATTTAATTTTCATACAGAAAATAATTTTATCTCAAACAAATGATTATAACAATATATTCGAGAGAAAACGCATGTTATTTTGCCCCATTCAAATCATGCAAACACTGTCTATCACATCTTCATATTTGAACATTTGAATATGTAAACTAAAGTGCATTCACATTTGTAAATGAATGGCTTCTGGTTTTTGAAATGTAAATAAACCAATCTACTATGATAAAACAACAAAATTGCAATAACTGCATTAACCATCAAAGTAAAGTCTAACTAATCTGAATAAGGAAAAACATTGCTATAAAATAATGCAAACTGCTACCGCTATTGTTGGGGAGCCGGAGGACTGTATCGGGGGTTGGCTCGGATGGTTATGCTCTTTTCGCCCCCGGGTGTCGGTCAGAACACAGGAGGGAAGACGTGGTTCAGTTTTGATTGCTCTACTGAATTATTGGCAACAAATAATAATAAGTAACCAAAAATTAAATACTCTCGGCAACACACCAAACATAAGTCATCGGTCAAGACAACAAAATACATTTGCTGGCGACCAACGGTCGCCGTGCTGCTGCGGAACAGCCACTCGTACGATGCGACCAAACTTAAAGGAGCGCGCCGGAGCTGTCAATTAAATGGCGAGCACACGAAGCAAACCGCGATCGGACAAACGACACAACAGTGGACATATTAATAATGAAATGTATATACTCACTTTGTGTCAAAGACTCACACGATCACAACAACATAGTCGATTATGAGCGTGCCGGAGCTGTCAATCAAACGGCGCGCACACGAAGCAAACTGCGATCGGACAAACCGCTCAACAGTGGACAGTAGTAACAATGAAATGTATATTGTCACGGGTGGAAGCACAATGGAGCAGGGCGACCAAGTGCAGCTTTGGACCAGGGTTTATTGGCGGAACTCAAAATACAGACTCAATATCCTGACATGACTTAACAAAACTAACATGACATCCTAACAAAAACATACTTGAAAACAACAGGAACCAAAAGGACCTGAAGACAACACAACAAAACGACAACAACAGACAACAACAGACAACAAACGACAATGATCCAACGGGGGTGTTCTTCTTCATCTTCTTCTTCTTCGTTGGGGTTTAACGGCAGCTTGCATCCTATTAGTTGCATTGCCGCACCTACTGTTTTTTTTGTTTTTGTTTTTTACATCATGTTAGGATACGGATTTTAGCTATTGATCTGACTCCAAATTATGATCAACACTTAACACAAGTTTCTATGTCCTAATCCACACACTGGCGCACCTAACAATTTTGCGAGTTCGTTCTGTCAAAGAGAAGACCAGTAGATCAATCAGACCAAATTTACCAAATGTTTATTCCTAACAAAGCGCACTAATACAGGCCTGGGTCCCGGGTCCCTCACACTAAAACTCGTGCGTTTTTGTGACCACCAAAAGACGACACATTCTTCCGGGTTGCCCAGTTTTAAAGAAACATAATATGAATATTAAAGCATGCAAAATATTGTGTGATGATTGGTCGATGGTCATCTCCTCCCCGTCGAGGTGTCATCACTGTGGTCAGGAGTTGGGGGATTTTCCTCTCGAAGCCCAACCACCTGGACGTGGTATTGTTCTTTGTTCTCGTTCCTCACCGACCTCGAGGTGTTATCGTCTGGTACTCCCTTCGTTCCGTACCGTCCCGTACTCCCTTCCTGGGCCTGTTCCATAACTCTTAGAAGAAAACAAGTTCATGCAGTGTGCCTACACATTCCTCACCCCCACCAATCCACACAAGCACTCCAATACTAGATATTATATTGATATGATTATATGTTTCACACAACCTTAAAAAATATGTTTGCTAACCGCTGAAAGCACATTTCCCTTTAATCACAACACTAAATTCTCTTCACCAGACCTGTGCTTTTTAAAAACTCAAAAAAACAGCGCTTTCCCCTCCCACTTGACCCTACTTCCAGAATGGTTTTCACAGATATTCCCTCAAGCCCTTCTGTCTGCAGCTTCTCCACCAACTCAACCCTTTGCCCGAAATATTTTCTACAGGAAAGCAGAGCATGTCGCACCGTCTCCTCCTCCTGACACTCAGAGCACAGCCCATCCTGATGTTTCCCCAGAAGGTGGAGAGTGCTGTTAAGAAAGGTGTGTCCTATCCTTAGTCTGGCAATAATGACTTCATCCTTCCTTTTCCACCCTCCCCTCCCACACTCATGAACTGACTCAGCCACTCTACTACACACTGAGAACAGGTGCCTCCCTTTGCTCTCCTGCTCCCACTGCTGTTACCACTGCAGCATCACTTCCCTCCACACAATACTTTTACCCTCAGACTTAGACAGTGCTATGTTGGTCTCCACACGCTCTTTTTTTCACTGCCTCTTTTGCCAGTTTGTCAGCCCTCTCATTCGCCAGGATACCCACATGTGCTGGAACCCACATCAGTGCTACCTTAACCCCCCTCGCTGCGACATCCCTAACAGCCAAAAGAATTTCCTGTAAAAGATCCTGTCGGCTCTGAGAACTGCCCCTCCCAATACTTTTAACCGCAGACACAGAGTCACTACACACCAAGAAATTACAATTTACAAGTTGCTCCGCCCATTGCACTGCCATCAGGATAGCAGCCAATTCCACAGTAAACACTTAGATTGTCTGATGTTCTCCTACATGACTGTACATTCAATTTACTTATGTAAAATGCTGCCCCTGTACCCCCAGTTTCCTGGTCCTTTGAACCATCCGTAAAGGCTAGTATATGGTCAGAGTAGTTCTCCACCACCCTGAAACTCACGCACCAGGTTTGCCTCTTTGTCCCTTAATTTGACGTCAAGCAGCTTTAGATCAACCTCTGGGGCCCTCAGCTGCCACAGAGGAATCACTGGCCACAATACCACTGGGCAGAAATTCATGCCGTAAACAGCCACTTCTTGCGCCACTGTCTCCCCAGTCCACCCAAAGCTTTCCCCTCTCCCTGCCCCTCTCTCCCAGCTCGCCTGAATTGCCGACTTAACTGGGTGGCCATCCCCTTGGCACCTCAGGCTAACCCAGTAATTAGCCTGGAGCTGCTTCCTTCTAAAACTGAGTGGCATTTCTCCTACCTCCACTCGCAATGAGCACACTGGAGAAGACCTCACCGCCCCTGTGCACACCCTCAATGCTGCCGCTTGAACTACATCCAGCCTAGCTAACTGGGACTTTGACGCAGACCCATAAACCACGCTTCCATACTCCATTCTGGATCTTATCAAGGACACATATATCTGCCTCAAAGACGACTTACTTGCTCCCCACTCTGTTCCAGCCAGACATCTCATAACATTTAAAACCTTCACCTTCTTCACCTTCATCTTCTTCCGCTTATCCGGGGTCGGGTCGCGGGGGCAGCAGCTTTAGGAGGGACTCCCAGACCTCCCTCTCCCCAGCCACTTCCTCCAGCTCATCCCGGGGGATCCCAAGGCGTTCCCAGGCCAGCCGAGAGACGTAGTCTCTCCAGCGCGTCTCCTACCGGTGGGACATGCCCGGAACACCTCCCCGGGGAGGCGTCCAGGAGGCATCCTGATGAGATGCCCGAGCCACCTCATCTGGCTCCTCTCAACGTGGAGGAGCAGCAGCTCTACTCCGAGTCTCTCCCGGATGACCGAGCTTCTCACCCTATCTCTCAGGGAGAGCCCGGACACCCTGCGGAGGAAACTAATTTCAGCCGCTTGTATCCTGGATCTCGTTCTTTCGGTCACGACCCATAGCTTGTGACCATAGATGAGGGTAGGAGCGTAGATCGACCGGTAAATCGAGAGCTTTGCCATTTGGCTCAGCTCTCTCTTCACCACGACGGACCGGTACAGAGTCCGCATTACTGCCGACGCTGCACCGATCCGCCTGTCGATCTCGCGCTCCATCCTGCCCTCACTCGTGAACAAGACCCCAAGATACTTGAATTCCTCCACTTGGGGCAGGATCTCATCCCCGATCCGGAGAGGCCTTATCAGTTGGCTCGGCACCCCGTACTCCTGAAGCACCCCCCAGAGAATCTCCCGAGGGACACGGTTGAACACCTTCTCCAAGTCCACAAAACACATGTGGACTGGTTGGGCGAACTCCCATCCACCCTCGAGGATCCTGCCGAGGGTGTAGAGCTGGTCCACTGTTCCACGGCCAGGACGAAAGCCACACTGCTCCTCCTGAATCCGAGGTTCGACCTCCCGACGGATCCTCCTCTCCAGCACCCCTGAATAGACCTTACCAGGGAGGCTGAGGAGTGTGATTCCCCTGTAATTGGAACACACCCTCCGGTCCCCCTTCTTAAAGAGGGGAACCACCACCCCAGTCTGCCAATCCAGAGGCACCGTCCCCGATGTCCACGCAATGCTGTAGAGGCGTGTCAGCCATGACAGCCCCACATCATCCAGAGCCTTTAAGAACTCCGGGCGGATCTCATCCACCCCCGGGGCCTTGCCACCGAGGCTTTTTTTAACTACCTCAGTGACTTCGACCTCCGAGATTGGAGAGTCCGCCTCAGAGTCCCCAGGGCCTGCTTCCACAATGGAAGGCGTGTCGGTGGAATTGAGGAGGTCTTTGAAGTATTCCCCCCACCGACTCCCAAGTCGAGGTCAGCAGCACACCATCTCCACTGTAAACAGTGTTGACCGTGCACTGCTTCCCCCTCCTGAGACGCCGGATGGTGGACCAGAATTTCCTCGAAGCCGTCCGGAAGTCATTCTCCATGGCCACGCCAAACTCCTCCCACGCCCGAGTTTTTGCCTCAGCAACCGCCGAAGCCGCGTTCCGCTTGGCCATCCGGTACCTGTCAGCTGCCTCCGGAGTCCCGCAGGCCAAAAAGACCCTATAGGACTCCTTCTTCAGCTTGACGGCATCCCTTACCGCCAGTGTCCACCACCGGGTTCGGGGATTGCCGCCACGACAGGCACCAACAACCTTACGGCCACAGCTCCGGTCGGCTGCCTCAACAATGGAGGCGCGGAACAAGGTCCAGTCGGACTCAATGTCCCCCGCCTCCCCCGGGACGTGGAAAAAGCTCTGCCGGAGGTGGGAGTTGAAGCTCTTCCTGACAGGGGATTCTGACAGACGTTCCCAGCAGACCCTCACAGAGCGTTTGGGCCTGCCAGGTCGGACCGGCATCTTCCCCCACCATCGGAGCCAACCCACCACCAGGTGGTGATCAGTTGACAGCTCCGCCCCTCTCTTCACCCGAGTGTCCAAAACATGCGGCCGCAAATCCGATGACACGACTACAAGGTCGATCAACGAACTGCGGCCTAGGGTTTCCTGGTGCCAAGTGCACACATGGACACCCTTATGCTTGAACATGGTGTTCATTATAGAAAATCCGTGTCGAGCACAGAATTCCAATAATAGAACACCGCTCGGGTTCAGATCGGGGGGGCCGTTCCTCCCAATCACGCCCTTCCAGGTCTCACTGTCATTGCCCACGTGAGCATTGAAGTCACCCAGTAGAACGATGGAGTCCCCAGAAGGAGCGCTCTCCAGCACTTCCTCCAGGGACTCTAAGAAGGGTGGGTACTCTGAGCTGCCGTTCGGTGCATAGACACAAACAACAGTCAGGACCCGTCCCCCCACCCGAAGGCGGAGGGAGGCTACCCTCTCGCTCACCGGGGTGAACCCCAATGTGCAGGCGCCCAGCCGGGGGGCAATAAGTATGCCAACACCTGCTCGACGCCTCTCACCGTGGGCAACTCCAGAGTGGAAGAGAGTCCAGCCCCTCTCGAGAGGACTTGTACCAGAGCCCAAACTATGTGTGGAGGCAAGTCCGACTATGTCTAGTCGGAACCTTTCTGCCTCACACACCAGCTCGGGCTCCTTTCCAGCCAGAGAGGTGACATTCCATGTCCCTAGAGCCAGCCTCTGCAGCCGGGGATCGGACCGCCAAGGTCCCCGCCGCCCAGCTCACTATGCACCCGACCCCTTTGGCCCCTCCTATAGGTGGTGAGCCCATTGGAAGGGGGACCCACGTTTTCTTTTCGGGCTATGCCCGACCGGACCCCATGAGCGAAGGCCCAGCCACCAGGCGCTCGCCTTCGAGCCCCACCTCCAGGCCTGGCTCCAGAGAGGGGCCCCGGTGACCCGGGTCCGGGCGAGGGAAAACGACATCCATTTATTGTATTCATCATCAGGGGTCTTCTGAGCCGTGCTTTGTCTGGCCCCTCACCTAGGACCCTTCTGCCATGGGTGACCCTACCAGGGGCATGAAGCCCCAGACAACATGGCTCCTAGGATCATAGGGGCACACAAACCCCTCCACCACGATAAGGTGACGACTCACGGAGGGGCATTTAAAACCTTCTTAGACTTATCAATCACGTATGTAATGTGGTCCCTCCACGTGATCCTTACATCAAAAAATACTCCCAGAAACTTGAAACACTTTACTTTCTCCAAGCTCTTTCCATACAGCTGCACCTGCATACTCTCCTCAACCTTCTTTCTAGTAAAAAACATACATTTAGTCTTATCTACAGAGAATCTAAAACCCCATTTCCTTCCCCAATTCTCAACCTGCGTTACAGCTTCCTGCACCTTCTTCACAATATGTTTCATATTTTTCCCCCTCTTCCACAAGCCCACATCATCTGCAAACAATGACTTGCCTACTCCTGGGTGCAGGTCTGTAAAAACACCATTAATCATTACATTAAACAGTAACGGGCTTATCACACTTCCTTGCGGGATCCCATTTTTAACAAAGCACCTCCTTGAGATTTCTAGGCCTATCTTAACCTGAATACTTCTGTTACTTAAAAACTATATTACCCAATTGAACATACTTCCATCTACCCCCAGTAAGTGCAACTTTATCAAAAGACCGTCCACCCACAGCATATCATACGCTTTCTCTACATCTAAAAACACTGCCGCAACCGTCTCTTTCCTTACCTGAGCTGTCCTGATTTCATGCTCCAAGCATACCAGTTAATCAGTAGTATTTCTCCCTTTTCTAAATCCACTCTGACAGCTGGCCATCAGTCCTCTTTCCTCCATAAAATGCATCAGTCTCCCATTCACCAGTCTCTCCATTAATTTACCCATATGTGATGTTAAGGCTATAGGCCTATAATTTGCCGGATTGCTTGCATCTTTCCCTGGCTTTCTAATGGGTATAATAACCGCTTCTTTCCACCCTGATGGGATCTTCCCCTCCTCCCAGACTTTATTATACAAGTTCAACAACGTCCGCAATCCCACATCCCTTAAATGCCTTAACATGATATAACAAACCCCATCTTTACCTGGAGCCGAGTTCTTTCATTTAGCCAGCGCCCTCCTCAATTCCCCTACTGTGAATGGGACATTATACTTATCTTCCAATAAACCTTTCTTGTGAATAGCCTCTGCATACACACCTTTAGTTTCCTCTCTGCTCCTACTCTCTTCCTCTGCCAGGTTATTGGGACTATGTACTTTGCTCAGAGTGTTCACCTTCATTTCTGCCTTTTCCACATTTGTTATAGCTAACTGGCCCCCATCCAAGAGGATTGGATAACCCCACTCCCTCCTATTACCTCCCATTTTCCTAATCATCCCCCACACTTCACCTATTGTAGTTGTGCTCCCAATAGAACTACAGTACTCCCTCCAATAGGCCCTTTTTGTTTCTCTGATAGTCCTCCTGACCACTGCCTGCATCCTCTTATACTCAATCAGATGTTGGCAATTATGAGTCCTCTTCAGCACTCTTAAAGCTCTATTTCTGTTCTTAACTACCTCTCCACACTTATCATTCCACCATGGGACTGCTTTCCTCTTATTCCTGCCTGTACTTTTGGGTATTGTAGTCTCCGCCGCCAGAAGAATAAACTGCCGCACCTCTAATTCATATTCCTCCACATCACTAGGTTCTCGCCCTGCACTGAGAAATGCATCACTCATTACCCCAAAAGTTTCCCAGTCGGCCTTACTGAACACCCACCTTCCACTCCTATCCTCTACATTCAACGCCACACCAACGTCCATTTTACACATAATTGGATAGTGATCACTCCCTATGGTCCCTCTTTCATACACCTCCCATTCACACCTCAGCGCCAGTCTACCAGACACTAAAGTAAGATCTAATACAGATTCCTTTCCAGTTCTTACATACATCCTAGTCTTTCTACCATCGTTAACACACACTAAGTTTCTACCATTCAACATCTCTTCGATTACCTGCCCATTATTATCTGTTTTTCCCCCTCCCCATAATGTATTATGAGCGTTAAAATCCCCACACCATATAACACTATCACCATCCTGTCCCTCTACCTTCTCCAACTCATTCAACTTCAGCTGCTTACTTGGATTATAATAGTTTATTATCCCTACTTTCCTCCTGCCCGCCCAAACTTCCACCACCACATACTCCTGCTCTGTCCCTCAACCCACTACCCTGTACGGCACTCCCTTCCTTACAAATGTTGCACACCCCCCTCCATTACCGTGATCCCTATCCCTCCTGAAGACAACATAGTCACTCAAAACTAAATCCAGGTTAGGTCTTAACCATGTCTCCTGTACACATATAATATCTGGCTTCACACTCCTGCTGTCAATAAATTTCTTAAAATCTTGGCCATTTGCTACCAAACTCCTAGCATTCCATTGTAAGAGTAACATAATCAGTAGATTATCCTACACTACCTGCTTCCTGGTTTGGCTGTCCATTCAGCCCCTCCCTTATCTCCTCCCACTTTAATCCTACCAAGCCTAGATGTTGAATAGCAGCCTTCGTGATGATTTGAATCCTCTCAGTCTTGGACTTAACCTCAGCCGTAGCATTAATTACCCCTGCAATGAATATAACCAGCTCCTTCTTCTCTCCCTGTGCCCTGGACTCCTTTTCCCTGCTTGTTTCCTGCCTCTGGCTCTCAGCATTCCCTGAGCCGACCTCCACTCTGACCTTCCCTCCACCATTCCTTTCCGTTCCCCCCACCCGTCTGGCTGCCTCAGCATAGGATACTTTGTCCTTCACCTTTACACTCCGAATCTCTGCCTCCCTTCTCATCACTTCACATCTCCAGTGCGCTGTGCTTCCCACCACAATTGCAGCATTTTGACCTCAAACCAAGACAACTGACACATAGTGGAACGGCTGGGGAAGAGACGTGACAGAAGACACACACACACACACACACACACACACACACACACACACACACACACACACACACACACACACACACACACACACACACACACACACACACACACACACGAGATGGCCCCCTCCCAAAAAGATCGAAACCCCCACGCGGCGAAAGTGGGTGCGGGGGGCACCAGTTCAAATGCCCTCACTGGCCATGGCAACGTCCTAACCGCTCTCGGCGACATTCGGGGGAGTCAGGACCGCACTCAGCGGCATTCGCGGGAGTCTAAAACGCAATCAGTGACATGAACCGCAGTCGCCGGCTACTCGTGGGACATTAACCGCAACCGGCGGCGTTCAGGGTGTCAGGATCACAATTGCGGCACACTCTGGGGACCTGAACCACAATCGGCGGCAACTTGGGGACATGAACCTGACCGGCGGTGTTCAGGGAGCCAGGGCCACAATCGTGGCACACACTGGGGACCTGAACCGCAATCGGCGGCAACTCTGGGCCATGGACCACAATCGGCGACGTTTAGGGAGCCAGGGCCACAATCGCGGCACACACTGGGGTCCTGAAACGCAAACAGCGGCAACTCAGGGGACAGAACCGCACTCGGGCGGCAACTTCAGGGACAGAACCGCACTCGGGCGGCAACTTGGGGGACAGAACCGCACTCAGGCGGCAACTTGGGGAACATGAAACACAATCGGGCGGCAACTTGGGGGACAGAACCGCACTCGGGCGGCAACTTGGGGGTCAGAACCGCACTCGGGCGGCAACTCGGGGGACAGAACCGCGCTCGGTGGAAACTTGGAAAGTCAGAGCCACAATCTGCGGCATTTGGAAGTTCGGACCGCGATCAGCGGCATTCAGAAGGCAGGACTGTGCGCAGCTGCAAAAGCCACCACGCGCCGCAGCAGTGGGAGCGGGGCCAGGGACAATCGCGGGTCCGGCGCAGCTGGCTCAAGTCCGGTGACCGCCGCAGGTCCAACGACAGTCACGGTGGAACCCCATGGCGGCCACGGGTCTAGCGCCGCTAGCAGGAGCTCCGGTGATGGCCGCGGGTCCGGCGTCGCTGGGACGAGGTCCGACGGCGGCCGTGGAGCCGATGCGCTGTGCCGAAGTCCGATGGCGGCCGCGGGTCTAGCGCCGCTAGCAGGAGCTCCGGCAATGGCCGTGGGTCCGGCGTCGCTGAGACGAGGTCCGACGGCAGCCGTGGAGCAGATGCCGCTGTGCCGAAGTCCGATGGCAGCCGCGGGTCTAGCGTCGCGAGCAGGAGCTCCGGCGATGGCCGCGGGTCCGACGTCGCTGGGATGAAGTCCGACGGAGACAGTGGAGCCAATCGCGCTGGAACAAGCTCGAATGACGGACGTGGATTGGGCGTCGCTGACGGGAGCTGGTGGAGGAGGTTGGTCCAGGCGCTGGTGGCTGAAGTGGTCGGATCATTCTGTCACGGGTGGAAGCGGAATGGAGCAGGGCGACCAAGTGCAGCTTGGACCAGGGTTTATTGGCGGAGGTCTAAATACAGACTCAATAACCTGACACGACTTAACAAAACTAACATGACTTCCTAACCAAAACATACTTGAAAACAACAGGAACCAAAAGGACCTGAAGACGACACGACGACAACAGCAAACAACAGACAACAAAAGACAATAATCCGACTGGCGGGTGAGGGGCAGACAGGACTTATATACATGACAGGTAACAAGAGGCAGGTGAGAATAATCAAACTAATCATGGGCACACAGGAGGGGAGGGGTGAGCACACAGACAGAAACCAAGACAACCGACACATAGTGGAACGGCTGGGGATGAGACGTGACAGTATATACTCATTTTGTGTCAAAGACGCACACGATCACAGCAACATACTCAGTCGATACCAGCAACCTTTAACTTGTTTGTTTGTTTTGTAAAGTGAATTGTAAATCTTTGACCCTCTGTAGCCTATGTTAAATTGAGTTTGGGTTGTCTGAGGTCATTTGAGCTGCGTGTGGGGTAAATATGGACCTAAGAATTATGTCTAAATAGGTTATGAAAAAATAGGGGAAGGTTTCTCCCCAATGAGCTATGAACAAAGAGACCAATTTGAAGATGACTCACTTGAAAAACAGTGAGAATACCTAGCCAAGTAAAAAGAGGCTGAGATGAATATTTCGGATGTACACAACATATTACTCTTAGAACTCGTTTCTGCAGACGATATATAGGCTCAAGTTTGGTCTGGTGAGTACTAGCCCAAGTGATATTACAATAGTTTATATATGGATAGATCATTGAACAGTATAGCATAGTGGCTACCTCGGAGCTGATTAGATGACCGGTTTTACTTACAATACCAATACTCTTAGCCATTTTTGTGGAAATAGTCATGATGAGATTTCCAGGACAATGATCCATCAATCATAATGCCAAGGAATCGTGTAGAACACACGTTAGTTATAGGGATATTATCAATATATATTGCTGGTGATTTATTAAATATATGAGATTTGAGACCAAAACATATGAAGTTTGTTTTTTTAATATTAAGTGATAATTTGTTGCACCGAAACCAAATGGACAGTTTACCAAGTTCTTCATTTAAAACCTTTATAATGGTGTTGAGATCTTTGTGAGAGTACAGGACACTTGTGTTGTCTGCAAATAAGATTTTGGACAGTTTATTTGAGACATTTGACAGGTCATTAATGTATATCAAAAATAACAAAGGCCCAAGAATTGATACTTGAGGCACTCTGGATTGTATATAAAGTATGGAAGATTTGGTTCCATTGTAGGATACAAACTGTTGTCTGTCTTGTAGATAATTCTAGAACCAGAGAAGCGCATTTTTTTTACTCCAATATGAGACCGTTTTTGCAGTAGAATATGGTGATTGACTGTGTCAAATGCCTTAGATAAGTGCAGAAAAATACCTATTGTGTTTTCCTTTCTATTCCTCGCACTATATAATTCATTTACTAAATGTAAGAGGGCCATGTAAGTCGAATGTTTTTTTCCTGAACCCATACTGGTGTGTATATAAAATATTGTATTTGTTGAGATGTTCAATTAATCTATGGTAAAAAAGTTTTCAAGTGTTTTTTTATATAGCAGGCAAAACAGAAATAGGTCTATAATGACTGAAAATGGCTGGGTCATCATCTTTATGAATTGGGATAATTTGGGCTATTTTTAGTTCAGAAGGAACTGTTCCTTGGTCTAATGAAAGGTTGAAAATATGAGTTAAAAGCTGTACAATATGTTCCTGGATGGTTTTCAATAATTTACTGTCAAAATTGGCACAACCTGGAGAAGAATCTTTCAGACCCTCTAGTGTCTTCCAAACCTCATCTTCAGAAACATCTGAGGAATTCATATGATCTAGGATCGGCGAATTTATGAATTTGAGGGGATTAGCGTTACTATGTGGAATCTTGGAGGCCAGATCAGGACCAACTTCTGAGAAACATTTATTGAAATTGTTTGCAATTACTTGACGGTCAGAAATGAGCCACACCTTTAGCCTTGAATTCTTTAGATAATTTCTTGCATTTTTTGTTTTTGTTGAGAATACCGTTAATTGTTGTCCACAACATAGTCATGTCATTTTTATGTTGAGAAAGCTCTTCGTTGTAATAATGTTTTTTAGCTCCTCTAATAATATGATTTAATTTGTTCCTATAGTTTTTCAATTGAGCATGATTAAATTGTGTGAGACTAAAGATATTTTTTGTACAATCTATGTTTAGTTTTTACAGATCTGATGATGGCTGATGTTATCCATGGTTTGGATGGCTTATGATGAGGTTTAGAAAACACCAATCTAAGGGTGCAGGTCATAAGCTTGAGAGATGTATTGTGATAACAGAGTGTAAGATTCTTGTGGGTCTACGGAATGAAGGATATTGGTCCATGGATGGTCGCGGATCATTGACTTAAATTTAGGTGTGTTTGTTACATTAACTGTTGTCTTATATTTAGAAGATTTTGATGTTAGCTCAATGTGTTTCTTGGGTATTATTAAGAAAATTGGACAGTGATCAGCAACCTCCATGCACAGAACCCCTGACTTACAGTTTACACCCAACACATTCGTAAAAATATTGTCTATCAGAGTGGCAGACGTCTCTGTCACTCTGGCTGGAACTGATATCATAGGATGAAAATAATGAGCACATAGTATCAATAAATTCCTTAGTTTGATTATTCTTCATGTGGTCTATGTTGATATTTAAATCACCCATTAAATAACATTTTTCCACTTCTTTAGAAATAGTGTCAAGAACCTTAGCTAAATCACTATTGAAATTAGACAAGCTAGAGCTAGGTGGTCTGTAGATAGATGCAATAATGGACTGGTCAGTTTCAACAAAGACAGCTTAAGCAGAAGACACAAAATAGTTTTCAATGGCAGATCTCTCTTTATATACCATGTTAGAGTTAAAATACAGGGAGACGCCTCCTTCCACTTGGTCATTTCTGTATCTATAAATATGGCTATAGTTAGTCAAGTCGTACAATTCAGCAGTGCAATCATTCAACCAAATTTTAATTAGTCTAATTACTTTGAAAGGGAAGTCAAGCCGAGTCAAACAGAGCTTAAGTGCCATAATTTGCCTTCAGGCTGCGAACATTGAAGTGAATGATGGATAAATCACTATTCATATTTTGGTGGGTGACAGAAGATTTAAATTCATTCTCGGAATAGTAGTCAGATATACCAATAGAACCTTGTTAAAGCTGAAAAAAACTGTTTGTGTCCGGGTCAGTAATAAATCATTGATATTTGGGTAAATAGATTCAGTCCTGCTGTGGCTTCCGTGGTTTGATTACCAGCCGGTCATAATTGATGACAGCATAGTTTCCATTTTCCCTGGCTTGTTTCATTGCAGGAATGAGGTCAGCTCTCTTCTTCCTTAACAGAGCAAAGAAGTCCTCATTTACATAAATTGAAGTGTTCTTAAGATGGGCTCTCGCTTTAGTCATGATGAGTTCTTTGTCTTTGTATCTTAAAATTTTCACAACCTTGGTTTTCCAGTGTTCTGTTTCACAGATCCAGTACGGTGGGCTCTTTCAATTTCAATAGATTTAGAGTCAATTTTCAGTTTGGTGCAGAAGAACTCTGACCTTCTGCTCACTGTCTGCCCAGGACTCATAGGAGTTGTCCTGTTGCAGACCATCAATAATGACATTGGTTCGTCAACTCTGATTTTCTATGTAGTCAATTTTGGAAATTATGTCATTGTTTTCCTAGTTTGTAGACTGAGAAGGCAGAGCCTGCAGCTGTGTTTCAAGAGAACCAACCTCTCAATCTCTCTCAGGGCATCAATTTGGCCTTGAGAAAACTGAAGACTAGATTTTACCTCCTGAAGCTCTTTCATGAGTCCGTCGATTCTCGTAGTTGTAGAACATCTTGGTGAAGTTCATGAAGGTTGCTTCTTGTCTGTTGAGCATTTCCACACAGAATTCCTTCTGCTGATCCATCATCTCTTTCAATGCCTCCGCCGTGACAAAATCTCCATCACTACTGATGTTTTTTCTGTTGCCCCGGGACATGTGTGTAGGCCGAGGAAGAGTGAATCCATCATATATCAGGAATCACAGAAATGATCCACGAATGTTATTTGCATATGCTCTTTGCTAGTTACTGAATTGCTGAATAGTCCTTTAAATTAAAAACATTAAAATCTATATTATAGAGTTATAGTTAAAAACCAGGTGGAAGTGCCAGGAGCCAAACCTTCCAATGGGAGAAAGATGAAGGAAGCACACATGAGCAGCAAGAGACAGAACGGAAGCAATCTGACGTCACGGCAAAAAGAGGAACGTGTCAAGGCTCGAAATTGAGCTAATCTTAAGCATAGGATTGCTTGCTCATGTATAATTAATACATTCTTACATTAAAAATAAATAAATATCCACAGTCTTTCATTGCCTAGTAATGAAAAGACATCTCAATACATACAGTAAATAAAGCAGTTTTAAAGCAGTAGAAAACATGCATCTTGGCCATGGTTGGTAGCCTAATTGTTCATGTCTTTATACGAGCACATCTTCAAAGCAGGAGAACAAAGTGGGGCACAAAGACAGCGGCAGCAGGAAGAGCTAGCGAAGGAGGCAGATTCCCTCAGGAAAGAATGAAGCAATTGTGAATTTTGCCCATTTCTCAGATGTCTGTAAAGGTATCTCAGTTTTGCTCAGGAATCCCCTCAGTGTGCTGCTCTGTAATTGACTCCTTCATTAGTTTGGTGATTTGAGAATATTTTTGCTACTATGCTGCCATATCAATAAGAAGTCCATTTTCTACCCATTGACCAATTGAAGCATCATTAGGGATTCGGTTGGTCATTCACTTTGTCTTTGGATTGTTTTATATTATGTGTTTTATGTGCCCTCCCTGCATCCATTGCAGCCTGGTCATCTTTTAAGAAGGATACTCCCATCTGTGGTCTCTTCTCAAGGTTTCTCATTTTTCCCCTAGTAGGGGATTTCTGAGTTTTTCCTTGCCCCCCTGGGAGTTTAAGATCAGGAGATATGTGAGAATAATTGTCATTTTTTGTACACGTGAAGCCCTTTGAGACTTGTTTGTGATTTAGGGCTATATAAATAAACTTGACCTGACTTGACTTGATTCATACTTTACAGTTTAACCTCAAAGTCATCAGACATTTATAGATCAACTTGCTTAAGCAATCTTTGGAGTAAGGGTACAAACTTTGCTTTATTTTTCTCCAAATTCATAATAAACATCATCTTCCTGAGAAGATAGTGTATTATTCTGGAATGTAATGTGTAATCTTGTAACTAACAGGATTATCAAATGAAGGACACTTCAGTCATGATGAGTTCTTTGTCTTTGTATCTTAAAATTTTCACAACCTTGTTTTTTTTTATTTAATGTCACTGACAATTTAGTTTTAAACCCTGCGTCAAAAAGGAAACTATTAACTAATTCTGTATGATTTAGCTATAAAATGTAATTCAGCCATTTTGTACGACGTACCTCCTGGATTTGGAGTTGTACTAAAGTAGTCTTAAAGTAGTCTGTTTACCAAACTTGTCAAATCAGACTGTGAGCTCAATTTACATGATGTCATCACTAATCTTACTAATCTAATCTAACTGATCTATGCATCAAACACTTTATATTTGCTTTAAAAGACACTTGCAAGTAAGTGTTTTTAAGACGTCTCTTAAAGTTCCCCTTCACATGCTTTTTACAATTCTTGAAGTGACTGTTCATACGCAGTTCATCAATGATACTCGGATTTAGATTCACAAACTATTGTTCAAACGGTCGGTCCCAGAACATTTGCATCGTGTACAATACTCATCTTCCTCTCTACATCCCCTTTGTCCCATCCATAAAAAGATTCAAGAGCCACTAGATTGGATTGGCCCGGCTATGAAAAAGAATTACCATATTTCTCGGACTAAAAGTCGCTCCAGAATACAAGTCGCATCAGCCATAAAATACACAATACAGAGGAAATTAACATGTATGTCGCACCGGAGTTTAAGTCGCATTTTGGGGGAAATTTATTTGACAAAATTCAACACCATGTTCAGACATGAACCAGCAACAACAGGCTAAACGATACGGTATGCTAACGTGACATAAACACAAACGAGGAGCTGAGAACGGGCCTGACATAACATTAACAGTTATTCAAATAACTATAACATAAATAACACATTTATTTATCAAACCATCTGTGTCACTCCAAATCATTAAATCCATCGATCGAATTTGTCGTCCTTCATGTAAACAACGGCGCGTGTGCGGTGCGCCACTGACGTTGAACTCGTCATCAGTTGCAGTTCAAATTATTCCACAGGCCCATATAACAATATATAAACTATATATCAAATAACAATAATATAAACAACAATTTTATCGAATGATCCGTGTCACTCCAAATCATTAAATCCATCGGAATCTTCATCTTGTCACTTAAAACAAAAAGAAAAACCCCCCACAACTGTTGACTCCGGAACGAGGTGCACCTCTGACGTCAGACTAGATATATCAAATAAATGTAATATAAACATCGGTAGATGCAGAGAGCCAAAAAGAGAGAGGAACATGTCCAATATACGCAAGCTAAAACCTAAAATGCTTTTATTTGTATGAAGGAAAATTTTGTTTGTGTTCTACATATGTTGAAGTGCATTAAAATAATAAGCCCTTATTTTACTTTTTTTTTTAATTAAATTTTTTACTCCGATTAGGACTTAGCTTTAAAAAATGGGGACATCCTGTGGGGTGGTGAAAAAGAGTGGGAAAGTTAAGCAGTTTCCACAGCTCTGCTCTACCCACATCACCAATGAGACTCGAAGAAAGCAATTTGATTCTTTTCCACATAGCTGCCCAGGGTGAGAGGTGGTGGCCAGGCCTGTGTGGAATTATTCATGTGTCATCAACTGAGTTAAGTTCTTCCCTCAGAGAAGTATGCTGAGAAGAATAACAGACCAGAATATATAGCTTCTCTGAATTTTTCGGTGGACTCATGAATTTTGCAGCTCTTATTGGTTTGCTATAACATATAGGGCTCTATTTTTATAAACAGCGCACATGAACTCAGTGTAAAAAACGTGCACATAATGTTGTGCCGGAGCAAGTCTAGTTTTTCTTTTAGCAATTTTAGAAACCGATGTCTTTACTTTTAAAACATTTAAAATGGTTTTGAAATTTCCTGTGGTCAATGTGCATTCTTTAGGTACTCTTGGTAAGCTACTTTTGTTTTCTTCTCTGAATCTCGTTCATTGTTGTTCTTTCCCTCTAACATTCTCTTCAGACTTACTAATATGTATATTTTAAGTTAACCTAGCGGCAGTTCTTCTACATATCAAATTATGGCACCACTGCAGTTCCCTGGTATTTGAATACATCCATGAGAACAGAGGAACTGCTGATTCTGACAGAAAGTAGTGTGATCAATCAACAACATTGTGGATTCCATAACCTACTTAAAGTTGAGAAATATCGGGCCTTATTTTTACGCCCAGTGCAAGTCTCAAAGTATTTCGACAATGATTTAGCGGGCTCGATGCACACTGCTGTCATATTTATGAGTGAAATACAATTACATGAATCACACAAATCAGCAGAGCGCATCCATTACAGTCATAGAAAAAAGGACCCCAAACAGATTCCGTTTACATTTGACAAGAATGTGGATTATTTTGCAAAATTAAATTTTTAATGCCACTTAGGTAGATGGCACAGTCAAGTTTGTTTATTGTTTTGAAGGAAATGCCCTTGAGATCCATCATCTCATTTTCTAAGGGATCTTTTCAACACATGAATACGATCAAAATATGAATTAAAAATCAATCCACAAGACAATATAAAACATCTAACCACAAAACACACTCACACCCAATCACTCACACTTGATGCGCTCTAGTCTCCCACCAGCCACAATATTTAGCAATAGTCATGTGTACAAATGTAATAATACATACATATAGCAGCATAAACATCTTATGGCACAAAAGGTATTGGAAATACATTATAATATACATAACCTATATGTTGCGTGTTGTTTGCGATGGCCGATGTTGAGCCAGGAAAGCAAAGATGTGGAGTATAGAGTTGGTTCTTTATTGTGTGACAAAAATGTGTGCCTCAGATGACACAAAGAATTTAAAAAAATAAAGAATTGCCTTAAGTATGGACAAAAAGGTAAATATGAATATATTTAAAAGTACATAACAATCAATTCAAATTTCCTTCTGTCCTTGAGAACTAGTCAATTCAGGGATTTATACATTGCATACAGAGTGCTATATGGACACCTCAGAACAAATCTATAAATGCTGATTGTACAAAGTGTTAGAAGGACGAAGATTTGTTTCTGAGGTGTTGCTATAAATAACAACATCAGCATAATCAAGAATTGGCCGCAACAAATGTGTTAACATTCTACTTTGCATTTGCAAATTAAAACATTCATGAAAGCGATAGAATGAATTGTATGAAGTATGATTGTAAGGAACTGCAAGATCTCTACTTGCAGATGAAGTTAGGCTGATGTGAAGTGGGCACCTGGGGACTACCTTTAACCCCTGATCGTAAATCTATGCGTGAACCCTCCCCCCATGACCGCATGCACAAACACAGCATGCACAGCAGTTGTGACGCCAAAACTTTCAAATACTGTATATCAAAGATGGTGATAATAATGCGTTTGGTGAATTGATTTATAAGCAATGTTTGCTGGCTCAGCTGGGAACACAATACAAGAGCTGGACCAAGTGGCTGGGGAAAAGGAACTCTACACTATAAAAAGTGGTGTGTCAAATTTACTTGACATTTTTTTTTAACGTTTTTACACCTAGGAATTTTCAGTAAATTCTTTTGAGTATTTGTTACTAGTTCATTAAAAAAAAAAAAAGTCAGTGTTTGAATAGCCTGGTTGAAAAGCAGCCATGCTATCATGCCTCTCCTGCTGTCCTGAGACCTGAGGAAAAAATGCATGTAAATATTTTTTTGCAATTTCCTGCCTCCTTGAAACTAAAATATTAACAATTTAGAATTTCATCATAATATTTTTATGTAACTTAATTTTCGGACTATAAATCGCACCAGCCATAAAATGCACAATAAAGTGAAAAATTAAACCATATATAAGTCGCACCAGAGTATAAGTCGCACTTTTGGGGCATATTTATTTGTCAAAATCCAACACCAAAAACAGACATTAACCAGCAACAACAGGCTAAACGATACGGTATGCTAACGTGACATATACACAAACGACGAGCTGAGAACAGGCCTGACGTAACATTCAGTTATTCAAATAAGTATTACATAAATAACACGTTTATCAAACCACCTGTGTCACTCCAATTCATTAAATCCATCGATCAACCTTAATGTAA
This sequence comes from Syngnathus leptorhynchus, assembly GCF_054491065.1. Classification (NCBI taxonomy): domain Eukaryota; kingdom Metazoa; phylum Chordata; class Actinopteri; order Syngnathiformes; family Syngnathidae; genus Syngnathus; species Syngnathus leptorhynchus. The sequence continues at coordinate 14,211,659 of NC_141201.1, read as the reverse complement.
ACAATGCCGCGTATGCGCCGCATATGCACCGCTGACATCGGACTCGTAAGTTGCATTTTTAATTATTTCACAGACCCATATAACGATATATAAAGTATATTTAAAAAAACTATCATATAACAATATTATCAAACCATTTGTGTCACCCCTAATCATTAAATCCATCGATCAAATTCCTCATCCTTTATGTCAACAACGCCGCGCGCGCGCCGCACAGATCTAGTATATAACTACCGTAATTTTTGGACTATAAGTCGCGGTTTTTGTCATAGTTTGGGTGGGGAGGCGACTTGTACTCAGGAGCGACTTAAATGTGATTTTTTTCACAAATTTTCAAAATTCAAAAATCCGTGATGTAGTGAAACCGCGACAAACGAACCGCTATGTAGCAAGGGATTACTGTCATTTGAACTGCAAGTGACGTCACCCGTGCCACGCGGCGGTTGTTTACATAAAGGGCAAAGGATTCGATCACAGATGACGAAGATGACGAAAGGCCCCACCCCACGTACTACCGGCATCATTAGCAGCTTTGTTTGTAAATGACACGGAGGACGAAGAGTTTGAAGGATTTAATGATTTGGAGTGACACAGAAGGTTTGAAAAACTATCGATCAAATTCCTCGTTCGTCATACCAACAACGCTGCGCGTGCGCTGCAGAGATCTAGTATATAACTATATTGTAGCGTTAACAAAGTACCAGGAAAGACGTGGGTTTGGTAAACGGCTCTTTATTTAACAAAACAAGAGTTCAACGCGCCAACAACTACTGAACTTCCAGCCACGGAGGTGGAAGAGAGCTCCATAAATAGGACTGGGCGTGCGTAAAAGCCAAGTCCAAGCCCAAACCACCGTCCCCGGACAGCCACCCGGCCGAGCGCCGGCCCCCGACTTCCATCTACAGAGCTGAAAGAGAGCTCCCATCGAGAAGGATCAGGCGTGCGTAAAAGCCATAATAGGGACCATCTCGTTGTTGCCCCTCTTGTGTACCTGTTGTTAATTCCATCAACACCAATGCAACTGAAAGTGATTAACAACCCCTCTGCCACGTGCCTGACCAAAACCTTATCAGAAAAGTGTAATTGAATTCATGCCATACCCGGATAAAAAACTGTTCCTTTAATTTTTTTGAGCAGTGTACTGATCTGTGCGGCGCGCGCGCACGGCATTTGTTGACATAAAGGACGAGGAATTTGATCGATGGATTTAATGATTTGGAGTGACACAGATGGTTTGATAATATTGTTGTTATATAAACCCACATCTTTCCTGGTACTTTGTTAGCACTACAATATAGTTCTATACTAGATCTCTGCAGCGCACGTGCGGCGTTGTTGACATAAAGGACGAGGAATTTGATCGATGGATTCAATGATTTGGAGTGACACAGATGTTTTGATAATATTATTGTTATATAAACCCACGTCTTTCCTGGTACTTTGTTAACGCTACAATATAGTTATATACTAGATACCTGCAGCGCACGTGCGGCGTTGTTGACATAAAGGACGAGGAATTTGATCGATGGATTTAATGATTTGGAGTGACACAGATGGTTTTATAATATTATTGTAATATGATAGTTATTTGAACTATACTTTATATATTGTTAAATGGGTCTGTGGAATAATTAGAAATGCAACTTACAAGGGGTCCGACGTCAGCATATGCGGCGCATACGCGGCATTGTTTACATAAAGGACGATCGATGGATTTAATGAATTGGAGTGACACAGATGGTTTGATGAACGTGTTATTTATGTAATACTTATTTGAATAACTCTGAATGTTACGTCAGGCCCGTTCTCAGCTCCTCGTTTGTGTATATGTCACGTTAGCATACCGTATCGTTTAGCCTGTTGTTGCTGGCTCATGTCTGTTTTTGGTGTTGGATTTTGACAAATAAATTCGCCCCAAAAGTGCGACTTATACTCCGGTGCGACATATATGGGTTTTTTTTTCACTTTATTGTGCATTTTATGGCTGGTGCGACTTATACTCCGGAGCGACTTATAGTCCGAAAATTACGGTATTTACTATCTTGCCCTCTGGAAGATAATCAATAGAATTAGGGATATTTGGGGGCTGATGTACAGCGTATGCTGCATTTTACGTCTGTCCCTCTCTGCATGAACACAGAGCCCAACGGGAATATTTATTTGTGAAGGAAGAGGGGTCTTATTCGATTTGATCAGTGCTTCAAAAAGTTTCTTGAACCTCTCAAAAATATTACTTCAACACAGATTTTTTTCGACAATTATTCAATAACTTCACTAGATTCTGGCTCCCACAGACAAACAACAAAGCAGGTTCCTGGGAATTTACAAAATGCAAAAAATATATACCGTATTGGGCCGAATATAAGATGACCCTGCTTATAAGACGACCCCCTCTTTTTCAAGACTCAAGTTTGGAAAAAGACCTTTTGAACACCAAATTTGATTTTTATACAGAAAATAATTACATATGAAACAAATGATTATAACAATATAATCAAGAAAAAAAAGCATGTTATTTTGCCTCATTCAAATCATGCAAAAACTGTCTATCACATCTTAATATCAGAATATTTAAATATGTAAACTATAGTGCAATCACATTTGTAAATGAATGGCTTCTGGTTTTTGAAATGTAAATAAACCAATCTACTGTGATAAAACAATAACATTGCAATAACTGCATTGCCCATTAAAGTTAAGTCTAACTGTAACTGTGGTCTTGAAACAAATCTGAATAAGGAAAAACATTACAATAAAATAATGCAAACTGCTACCGCTATTGTTGGGGAGCCTGAGGACTGCCTGAGGGGGTTGACTCGGATGGTTATGCTCTTGGTGTCGATGGTGTCGGTCATATGCATCCTGTACCATGAAAAACACCATTGTTTTCTTAACATTCTATATCGGTTGGAAACTCCCTGGACACAAGGTCAAACTGCCATACAGCGAACATCTTCCATTAAACCCATGTAATCTAATGATAATGTAACATTCCCCCCTGTTTAACATTATTATTCCATCGGAAAACAAATCAGCTATCGTGTGTGTGTGTGTGTATGTATGTATATATATATATATATATATATATATATATATATATATATATATATATATATATATATATATATATATATATATATATATATATATATGTGCATGTGTATATGTATATGCATGAGTATATAAGCACATTCATGTAAGTATGGAAGGTCACATTCTAGGGTTTATCAGAACTACAGCTCTCCATCCGGCTTTGGCTATGTTCGTCATAATAGAATGCATTTCATGCAGGATCATCAAAAAGAAAACATCAAACAGGTTAGGCATCAAATTACACAAGTCGGTCACAGTCATCTTGTTCACGCTGGACCAGCATGATATTCTGGACAGTAAATGCTGATGTCAACATTTTAGTCACCAAGTGGCGAATACAAGGCATGATGCATGATGTAAAAAAACAGAGAAACAGCAATAAATAATAAATTTTTTACAAACTAAAAAAAAGTTGTTTCCAGTCACAGTCAAACAGCCACCAAAAGGGAGTGCCATCCTGGGACATAGCCTTACGCAGGTTTCGAAGACCTTACTGTCACATGTTGTGGTTGAATATGTTCTGGTTTCAAAAGTGACACATGAGGCACCGATCCTCCTCTATACATGTGTTTTAGATTTGTAGGTAAGATTACTGTGGCACCTGCAAATGATCTGTAATGAGAATATATATAGTCAACAGACACTGTTTAGGAACTCCTCACCATATTCAGATGCTGAATATGGTGAAACTTTCATTGTGACATGTAACTTTGTGTACTGCATTTCATCGTGTAAGTCAGAAAGGATGGATTTTGCAAGTTTGATCAGATCTGCAGTTTCTCGGTCACAGAGGGAGTGTGGGAGATCAAGTGAATAGTAAACAGCAGCTTCATCTCCCTCCGTGAGAGGTGTGGCACTCTGGCTGCTATCATTTCATCTTTTAGCGGGAACACAGCTATGCCTAAGGCTGACATTAAGTCTCTTCCTAGGAGATTTACAGGGCAGTGAGGTGAATAGACAACATGCGCTGAAGTCACACTGCCTGTTTCTGGATCTTTAACTTTTAGTGGTAGTGTCATGTGTTCCCGGTATGTCCGACCATTAGCTATTTTGACCCAAATTGATTTCTCTCCAGTGGTCAGGCCTTTAACTTTACAGGCACCAGAATCACACAAAAAGGTTACTTTCTGTTCATTAACAATCAAATCTATGAATGGTTTTTCTTTTAAGTGACTTAATGATTCGAATGCTGTAAAAACATCTAAGAGATCATGCTTCTCTTCATCGTCTAGTCTCGCGCTCTGTTCTGGGTGCAGTCCTTTTTCCTTCTTAGAACAGTCTTTGGCCCAGTGGCCCTTCTGTCCACAATGCCAGCAGGTATTGTGGTCGTCAGACCAGTGGGGAGGATTTCTGTGTGCTGATCCTCTACCTCTCCCCCTGAAATTCCCCCTGCGTCCACCTTGGCCCTGATAGGGCAGGTGGTTCTGATAGAAGAATTCTGATTCTTCCACACAGTCAGAGTCCACCCAAAAAACTCCGGCTGACCCTGTGGGAGTTTTAGGTTTCTTTACAACTTTAGCGGCATGTCTAGCCCATTGCAGTACTGTAGAAACACTGGCTGTCTCTACCTCTACATTGTGTTTTCGAATCCATTCACTGATCTTGGGTTCCATTCCATTTAAAAGAGCGTTTTTTAATTGTTGTTGGTAGGGGCCTGTCTCTTGGTCATCTACAGGGATTCCACTGTGGACCCTGAATTCTTTTTTAAATCTCACCCTATAATCATCAACATCCTCACCTAATTTTTATTTTACCCCTGACAGACGTTTATAATCAGCTCTTCTCCTAAATGCCGTTCTACATCGGTCCCATAAAGTGTTTAATTGGGCCAAATATGAGCCTCTCAATTGTCCATCATGTGGGTATTGGAGAATTTCCCCCTGATTATTTCTGCCTGTGTAATCTCCCTTTACTCTTCCCCATAAACGAGGGATAGAGCACTGGAAGGCTTCTCCTGCCTCCTTACCATTTAATCTATATGAGTGTATTACTCCTTCCATGTCTCTGATCCAGGACTCTACATCCTCTTGTGGGTCAAGGATTTCCTCAACTGCTTCTCTGCACTCTCTGTTTGACCAAGAGCGAAAGACATACATGTGTTGATTATTTGGTCCGTCAGCATTTGGATTAGGGACCTGAATCATGGGATAGTTGCCCATTATCGGGTCGTCACCTCCCTCATCTGAGTATTTGTTGTGTGTTAGTTCAGTCATTTTATCTGGGACAGCCTGCGGCTGGACTGTCACTCGTCCTGTCTTTCGTCTAGTGTGCTGAGAAACTGGAGAATAAGTTGGGGCACATGAGCCTCAGCTCTAGCTGCGGCTTGTAACTCCCTAGTGGGATACAGCTCAGGTTGTGCTTGAACTGCTCCTTCATTCATTCCGTCCGGTCTATGTGGTGCATCATTTTGTCTCTAAGTCGTCCTTGTCCTTCATTGTCCTCCGGTCTGACAAAACAAATTGTGCCAGTCATCTTATTTTTCTGTGCTTTCCGGTCTTCTCTAGCTTTTAGTCCAGCTATACGTCGGCTTTCAGCCTCTTTCAACCATAATTCTGCACATTGCAATTGTTTTTCCTTATTTTCTTTTTTCTTTCCTTTTTTCATAATCACACCAGCCTCAGGTTTGGCAACCAAATTCTTCCACTGGTCTACTTTAAGGTGACCAGACACTCCATACTTTTTCTACTACTTCGTCAACTATTCAACACTGTCTGGAAACTTACTTAACATATACTTCTCATCTCCTGACACATTTTCAGGGACACTATGTCTGCCACCCATTTTAATCAATTTAGTCCAATCTGTCAAATCAAATCTAATCACGACTTCCTGTGGTAAGTCCTGCTTCGACCAGTTTCCTGGTGAAGAATTCTTGCCTGTGCTTCTACAGAAATTTGCTATTTCTTCCCACTATGTTACATGCAACACAATCTCGAAAGATATGTCCTACCATTCACACACACATTCAATTATCCAACACAACGAGGTGTTTTTACATCTACAAGTTACATCTGTAGACCGAATTCCTGTACCTTGGAATTCATTACAAGGACTCCGCCGTCCTTACCGTGGACCCTCTTCTCTGGGGTCACACCGCGGAATTTTCTTACACAACAAGGTGTATTTCCGTCTACAAGTCACATCTGTAGACCGAATTCCTTTACTTGGAATTCATTCAAGGACTCCGCCGTCCGTACCCGGGTACTCTTTTTTCCAGGGACTAAAACCCCAAACGCAGCCAAAGAGGAGACTCACCGGGTCCGTGAGAGACCTCTCCGAAGAATCCCGTCAATCGCTGCCGCGGAGAGGTGCTGAACTGGACTTCGTCGCCCTGGTGGATAAACGTCACTCCCCAGGTCTTTCCTTCAGGTGTCCTGTTGACTCCTGCCATGCACGGATTCGGCGCCTCCAACACTCCTCGGATCGGCAAGCAGATTTCTTGGGATCCCGGACGAGCTCCCAAAAATGTTGAGTCTTCAACATTCACAAATAATTTCACAGAAGCAGAGAATTGTCTTTGATGGCCACCAGATTTTGCAAAAGGGCGGGAATCAAACACACAGCATGTGTAGCTCGAAAAACGCACCCTTCTACAGGCTGGTCGCGTTTTATTGAGTAAATACAATGGGTGGAGTTTACACAAATATATAGCTTCTCATTGTTCACAGCAGTCAGTTCAGCTCATGATTCCAGAAAACCAAGGATGTTATTACTTAAGGCGAGCAGTATGGACCTCTCGACGATGTCATTGTTCAAACCCAGGATGCTCTTGCTTAACGACTCATGGCTCCATCCATATGCATCCTGTACCATGAAAAACCCCATTGTTCTCTTAAAATTCTATATCGATTGGAAACTCCCTAGACACAAGGTCAAACTGCCATACAGCGAACATCTTCCATTAAACCCATGGAATCTAATGATAATGTATAACATTTTTCCTAACAACAACAAAATACAAACTGGATTCGGTTGAAGTTGGGAAATTGTGTAAACAACAGAGAAGGGTGGGGAGGAGGGGAGTGATGCGCAGTCTTCAAAAACTGACTGGCTCTGATTTCTGAGCTGTCGGAAAGATCGTCTGTAATACTTTTAATTCTTGATAATATATCTGCCTTCTCCATCTGTGGCACTACTGGTGTTGCTGTTTTTCAAGTTTACGGTCACATACGACCATTAGATTATAAGAAAGGTAGAAAAAGAACACACTTGAGTTTTGTATTATATTTTCCGAACTAAGTTGCAGTTTTCATAGTTTGGCCAGGGGTGCGACTTTTACTCTGGAGCGACTTATATGTGATATTATTAACACATTATTATATCATTTCACATGTTATTTTCACAATAAACTGAAGGAGGGCGCTCTAGGCCAGTGTTGATAATTGTGTTGAAGAGTCTGACGTAAGCGACATAGAAGAGGAAGCGCTGCATCTTCTACCTCCAGTGTTAGCGAAATTGTTTCAAAGTGACAGAGGATGAAGGTTTCATTGGATTTAGTGATTTTGGAGCGACACGGATGGTTTGGTAAACTTGCTAGCATGGTATTTAAGCTATAGTTATCTGAATAACTCTTAATATGTTAACATACCAGGCATGTTCTCAGTTCGTTGTTTGTGTCATGTAACTAGCATACCGTACAATTATTCAGTCTGTTGTTGCCTCTATTCTATTTTTATTTTATACTTTTGGTGTTGGATTTTATCAAATAAACGTATGTCCCATATTGGCCCCAATATAAGACAACCCTGATCATAAGACGCTCGTCGGATTCGTTGCTGTCATGCACATTTCATCACATCTGATCACTTGGTGATGCCCACAGCTGGTCACCGAAATAAAACAGTTCTCCATCATGTAATCACTGCTATTTACTATATTGCCCTTTGGAAGATCAATAGAATTACGGATATTTGGGGGCTGATGTACAGTGTATGCTGCATTTTACGTCTGTCCCTCTCTGCATGAACACAGAGCCCAACGGAAATATTTATTTGTGATGGAAGAGGGGTCTTATTCGATTTGATCAGTGCTTCAAAAGGTTTCTTGAACCTCTCAAAAATATTACTTCAACACAGATTTTTTTCGACAATTATTCAATAACTTCACTAGATCATGGCTCCCACAGACAAACAACAAAGCAGGTTCCTGGGAATTTAGAAAAAAAAAAAAAAAATGAAAATATATACCGTATTGGGCTGAATATAAGACGACCCTGCTTATACGACGACCCCCTCTTTTTCAAGACTCAAGTTTGAAAAAAGACTTTCTGAAAACAAAATTTAATTTTTATACAGAGAATAATTACAGTACATTAGAAACAAATCATAACAATATATTCGAGAGAAAAAGCATTTTATTTTGCCTCATTCAAATCATGCAAAAACTGTCTATCACTTCTCAATATCTGAACATTTAAATATGTAAACTAAAGTGCAATCACATTTGTAAATGAATGGCTTCTGGTTTTTGAAATGTAAATAAACCAATCTAATAATATATATAATAATCTGATAAAACAACAAAATTGCAATAATTGCATTAACCATCAAAGTGAATTTTAACTGTAACTGTAGTCTTGAAACAAATCTGAATAAGGAAAAACATTGCATTAAAATAATGCAAACTGCTACCGCTATTGTTGGGGAGCCTGAGGACTGTATAGGGCAGGGGTGGGCAAACTTTTGGACTTGTGGGCCGAAGTGGCATCTCAATTTTGAGCGGGGGGCCGAACCAGGAGCAGATAGATGTAGTGTTTGTGTGAAGTATAATACAAACTACATGTAAAGGTCATTGCATAAAAGGTATTTGGCCTTTAGTCAGTAGTAAAGCATGGATATTCAAAAAAGCTTTTTGAAAACCAATGTTTTTGTTAAGAGCATTAAAAAAATATTTCACCATAAAAATACTGTTATTATGAAGAACAGTTTCCATCACCTCAGTGCCTGTAGTCAGATATATGAAAGATCTTAAAATCACATCAAACGGCAAACATTCTGACCGAATACATAATTTTGAAGAATCTGTGAAATAACACATCTAAATAAAGACATAAAGAAATCAAAACGGCAACACGGATATCTAAAAATCAGAGCAGAGCTTTAACTCACAAACACCTGGTGACAGAGGTGAGGAAACACTTCCTTAAAGTCGCCCTTGAGAACTTGAAAAGTTAAGATTAGTTGCAAACAGGTCGTGCATCAATGTCCTTGAGCATCCTGCATTGTTTGAAAATGAGAATGGTCGCTAGTTTCAATCCCTGCTATTAGTACAAATTATAATCAAGATGCATATTTTTTTTTTACAACAAACTGGAGAAACTCCCCTTCATTTTCAGTGGGAACAGTGTTGTTGGTCTCCCTTTTTTGCTCGTGCATCATAGTTTGGAGTAAAATTTGTTGTGGCAATTCTATAGAGCCAAGGGCTCGTTAACCTAGATCTCTGATGGGTTGATGTTCATGCGGCTGAATGTCACGTCACGTAGGTCGAGCCAAATTGTCCATTTTTATTTAAACACTCGGCACGCAGTGTCCACCTTTCTTTTCCTTGGGCCACTCATTTTAATGGAAGGATTACAGGGTAAGTTTTGTGGGTGGCTTTAGTGTAAAACTGTATCTGAAAGCTCAGCGCGCGAATTACGAGAATGGTGACGTTACAGCCCACGCTCTAAATTTGGCACTGATAGAAATAGAGCGCGGAGTGCGCAGTGTCCATACTACTGAGTACGTACAAGCACTTGTGAGTGTGCACCGAGCTTTCTGACATGGCTTCCGGTAGTAAATTTTTACTTTTCTTCTTTGTGACAGGGGTTCGCTTTAGCCTGGGGAGTTAAGTTCAGCATTCGCTTTAAAGATATCTGGCGCCATCTAGCGTTGGCAATGGGTATAATGTCTAGACCCCAAATGTATGACGACCCCCACTTTTTCAGTCTTATTTCCATGCAAAAAAAAAACACCGTCTTGTATTCGGGGAAAATACGTTATGTCTTTTCCTTCTCTATTATGCATTTCATGGCTGGTGTGACATGTACTCCGGAGTGATTTAGAGGTCGGAAAATTACAGTAAATCCTGTCAATACTCAAGTTCTTAGAAAGTTGAGAGAGAGAGAGAGAGAGAGAGAGAGAGAGAGAGAGAGAGAGAGAGAGAGAGAGAGAGAGAGAGAGAATGTCATATATTCTAGCTTCATTACAAATCAACTGAAATATATATATATATATACACACACACACATATGTATAAGTATACGTCAATCTGCAAGAGTCAAGTTCCAGGCGCTGTGTGGAATGTGAATATTACAATGACAAGACAAATTGAGTAAGACTTTATTAGTCTGTAGAATGAATGAGGCAGACTGTTGAAAGCAAGTCATTCAGTTTGGCACCTGAAATAATTAAAATCCATTCGTTTCGACTGACTCCTTTAAAGTGCGTCGAGTCATCTACTCAGTCAAGGTTGATTCACATAAAAACGTTACGCTTGTTTCTCAGCTGACAACCGCGAGGCTGTTTGTTTACATGAGTGCATGCACGCACACATGCACACACACATGCACACACATGCACACACACTTGCGCGCACACACACACACACACACACACACACACACACACACACACACACACACACACACACACACACACACACACACGTGCATACCAAATAATTTTAGCTTCTTACCCACATTTCGGAGTTTACGGTTCTTCGCTACAGAGATTATGACCAGTAGGTTCCCCAATACATCCACCACAGTTGTGAAGATCAGCACGCTGGCCAGCGCCGTAACTGCCCATGTAGGACGCGCTCCTCCTTGGCTTGGCTCCGGCCCATATGCAGTCTGATTATTAAACAATGATCCATCCTCCAGCATGTCCATAGCCACCACTCTCTCCCCTTTCTCTTCCTTCTCCTGCGTGCTAGATTATTGACATTCTTTTTCTTTGACCCCCGAACCTGTTGGCTGCGTGCCCCTCAGTGGCCGCAGGCATTCTTTACGCTCTTATTGCCTCCACGGTCCGGAGTCGCTCTGCCAGCCCGCAGCCAGTCCACGCGGAGCGGACTGCAGCCAGGCGAGATCCATTCACATGTCTGGCATCCTAGATGCTGAGAGCATAGAAGCAGTCGCATGGGTCTCCGCACCTCCTCCTTTTATTCTCTCTGCTACTCCCTGCCTCTCCAAAGCTGCTGCTCCTCATTTCTCTTCATTTCTGCCTCCTCCAAGACATCTCCTTTCCTTCCCCCTCCTCTAATCTCTGAGGAACTGGAGGCAACTTGCTACAGCGCCTTTGTTAATCTATTGCTGTCTGTGCACACTGGCTGCTGCTCATTTATTGAATGGAAAAGTCTTTGTTCTTGAAGGAATATTTTATTAATCACCAACGAATCATATGCCAAGATATGTCTGCTTGATTGAGATTTTAATGAGTCACTAACCGTATGGTTTTGCTTTTGGATGTCGGAGAATGCGTCTATATTGGGCTTATCTTCTATTCGGATTCAACTAAGTAATGCACAACAATGTTTAAGGCATTTGATACAGTTCTGGGAGTCCTTTACAAGACTCAATCAAGTCCTACTTGAGTCAAAGTATGTTGTGCAGGTTTCGATGATAAATACCGAAATCATTAAGTTATTAACTATAATCATCGCAAAGTAATCAAATAATAAGCAATAATGCATACTTCATCATGTGATACGTGACTTAAAATAAAAAACACAAATCCAATGAAGTTAGCAGATTTTGTGAAGCCAAAACATGGGAAAGTCCTTTTGGCTGATATTCAATTAAATACGCAACAGATAAATACACAAGATATGTGATGTTTAAATGACAACTTTATTATTTTGTTTTTTGCATATCAACCTCTTTTAGACCTGCAACACTTTCCAAAAAAGCTGGGAAATGGCTATTTTTCCCACTGTTTTTATATCACGCTTATTAGGAACTGTGAGCCCTAATTGTTGAAGCGTTGTTGGTAAAATTCCCATTGATGCTTGATGTCCAACTACAGTTGCTCAAACAGTCTTTTATTTTGTGCTTCAAAATGAACGCACCACCCCATTTTCAATGAAAGACAAATCTGGGCTACTGGCAGGCCTGTCGAGTACTCACGCTCTTTTACTATGTAGCCAAGCTGTTGTAACATGGGAACGTGAATCTGTATGTGCCTTTTACTGTTATTGCTGCCTTCACAGATGTGCAAGTTTAATACCATGGCATGGGATCTAACACACACAAACCATACCATTTGAAATTTGTGCTGATAACCAAATAATCTTTTAACTCTTCGTCCCAGTGACATGACTTCCATTATTTCCCAAAACATATAGTATTATATATATGTTATATATATTATATTATTCAATCCAACATTTCATTATATGTATTTGAAAAAATGTAGTCTGGTCTGACCGCAGCTCGTTTTTCCACTTTGTATCATTCCCTCTCAGATGAGCTCGAGCCAGGCGGCTGTGTTGTTGATATTATTTGCTGCTTATATGCAAAAATTTTCTAGATTTTTTTTTTTATCCTTTGATTATATTATCAACAGAAGATGGTGAGATTCCTACATTCCTTGCAATCATAATTGGTTTTTATAGGTTGAAACGGTTTTTGAAATCATTGTTTTCTCTTTTTATTCATATTTTACATAACATGCCAACTTCATTGGAATTGGGCTTTTCACAATATTAACACATCTGAAGGAAAATCATTCCAAAGCTAAAAGATAATATGTTAAAAATACTCTCTTGAGGTGGAGTTTAATTGGAAAGGAGCAGAAAGGTGATTAGATTCTTGGTAAATTTGATTGCAACGTAGTGTAACAACTTCAATCCCACATCACGATTGCTTTTCTGTCCACGGATTCACTTTGTGCATGCAGACTTTTGATTGCTCAGTTAGTCATGCAAAACACTAGAGAGCAGGAGACTTTGACGAAAGTATTTTGTGTTCGTTACTGTCAGTGACTTATTGTGAATACAATTAGGGTCACAGAAATTGTGCAGTCACTGAGTAATTTTGCATTGGTGGTTTGCAAATGTAATCTTATGTAGATAAATACAGCTGGTTCCAGGTGGGCAGCATTATCATCTCATTTCATATTTCTCTCCTACAGACTCATTAATTGTGACTGATGCAGCTTCAGATTTCAGACATCCTTCTTCATTTCTCCAGGTGATCATTGACATGTGCAGAAGAACCTCACAGTATTTCCCAGTCGTTGTACGGTTCAGAAACCAACCAGAATGGAGAGGAAAGAAAATGCCTCCAACATTTGGAAGTCAAGCATCAAGGGAGAATTCAGCAAGTCTTGGAATACCTCAGAGTAACTCACAAGAGTTCAATTCATCCATTCTAAAAGGATTAAATTGTATTTCAGTGAGATGCAATGCCACCGAGACGAGTGAAAAGAGAGAGCCTCAAGTGAAGTTGGAGAAGCTGAAAAGACGGTGGACAGTGTTCGGTTAATGAAATGCAGTTTAATTCAAATACAAAGATAGTTATGGAAAAGGAGCAGGTGTGGACTTTGCAGGTATAGAATATGCGTCTGCATATCTGTAGGGTACATAAGTTGACACAGACCCTTATAAAGGATGTGCTATAAACAACCCAATTTGGGTTAAAAACTGGATCGTCAAATTGCGCCAACTTCCTGGGTTGTTGCGCCAAAAACATCCCAAAACAAAGCAACCCAACAAATTTGGTTATTTTTTCTGCAAAACATCTAAAGTTGGGTCAAATTCACCCAACTTCCTGGGTCCGTCCAATTTCTAACTCAGCAGTTTTAACGGCGTACTCTGTCAGAATTTGTAATATGTGTTCCATTCTTTCAAAAAAGCAAAAGACGTTTATTTTTTCAACTAGATTCAAAGTAAACTGCAAAACAATACAAAAAAGCACAATTATTATAAGATTGCAAAAAAAGAGACTAACGAGATGGTTCCCGTTTCATCATCGGTCGGATCCCCTCAAAATTATGTAAAATGTCTGAGCACAACTGTATATCTACAAGGTGTCATCACCATATGCAGAGTTGCTTATAAATGTGAAACAGCAAAGAAAAAAAATCCGTGCTTGGGGTAGCTTTGATAATGTACATCACCTTTCCGGAGCAGCACTTGTGGTAAATGTCATCAATGAAGGTTAAGTGGGAGCTGGCTATCAGTTTGGCAGTATTCTTTTTACCTGCTAGAGGGCTTCATGGTGAGAGGCACAACATTTCGTCGGCCTTACTGAGTTGCATTATTTTTTTGGGGGGGATTTATCAGCATATTCTTGATGACACGGCAGTTAGAAGTCCCCCAAGATTTGCAGGTGGGCTTTGTTAAACCTCCACAGGAGCCAGGTTGCCAAAAGTCTTAAAAAATTAAAAAGGAGAATAATAACACCCATTCTTTGAATGGACCTTTTAAAACGTTCTAAACGTCAAACGCTACCATACGCATATGCATATTACACTGTTGGTGATGGCAAACTAATGTGTTTTTAATGTGCATTCTGAACTGTTGATTTGCACAAAACAAACAAACACACAAACAAACAAATAGCATGGGCGTGTATACACTAGGCACCAGATCAACCCGTACCCTCGCTGGAGAAATTGGTTTTGAATTCAAATAATGTACTTTGCGAAGGTCAGAGAACACGGCTTGTAATAGAGCCGTAAAGCCATCGGCTTGTCAGTGTTTTCGTATTACTTTGCTATTACTTTGTTCAATCCCGCTTTCTGTTATATTTTTTACGTCACTTTTTTACTGTTTGCTATTTCTTGCAGGCAGTCGGAAATGTAAGTGAGATGTCACCTTATCGTGGTGGAGGGGTTTGCGTGCCCCAATGATCCTAGGAGCCATGTTGTCTGGAGCTTCATGCCGCTGGTAGGGTCACCCATGGCAAAAGGGTCCTAACTGAGGGGCCAGACAAAACACGGCTCAGGAAGCCCCTTACGACAATTAAAAAAATTGGACTTAGTTTTCCCTCGCCTAGACGCGGGTCATCGGGGCCCCCGTCTGGAGCCAGGCCTGGAGGTGGGGCTCGAAGGCGAGCGTCTGGTGGCTGGGCCTTCGCCCATGGGGCCCGGCCGGGCACAGCCCAAAAAGAAAACGTGGGTCCTGTTAGAGATGTTCCGACTCTAACTTACTGTGCAAGAACAACACAGGAGACAGTACGCCCTTTGAACACTTGCACGTGGAGAACTTGTTCGTCATTGTAGATACAACAATGTCCGAACAAATTCTGCAAGTGGAGAATTTGTTCGTTGCTGTTGACACAGCACTGTCCGAACAAAGTCTGCCGCTGCACCCATGCAAGAGAGTATTTATTGAGAAAAGAAGGGTGGGGGTGACAATTTACATGTGTGGTGGCCAAGGTGGGGGTTGAAACACCTGGCCTCTGATCACATCATAGCGGGGGATGTTTTACGATGTTGAGTAGACAAAACAACTTTGATTGCGTCTTCTACAATTGGTCAATCAGTGCAAAGGATCTTAGCACTTTGTTCTACTCCTTTGTTAAGACAGGACAAGCTTAGGTCAATCACCACTGATTACATTCCAACATAATATGTGTTAGGATTAAACATGATCAGACATTAAATCACATGCTGGAACAAAGAGGAGAAGACAACCAGGATGAGTTTACTCGCGAGGAGAACGATAGAGAAAGGAAGCTCAGTTACAATCTCCACCAGTTCTGAGTTCCTCCCCCACGTGCTCCTCCTTTTAATGTCTTGGATGCCCTGGCTACAGAGGCGTTGCTACACTAAAGGGAGGGGAGATAGTGGCTGTAGCAACGCTGATTAGCTAAGGACTGTAGTGTAGTGTGAATTGATCTTCTCGACCCCCACATTGGGACTGTAGAGTCTGCTTTCTTCCCCCAACCAGTTGTCCTCTCCACAGGTGGCCGACTCCTCCTCGACTGTGATCAGATAACTTGAAGCACTTTGAATCTTGCTTACCTGTGAAACAATGCAACTAAACCCTTGCTAAGTTTAACTTCTTAGTAAACTAACACAACACATAATAATAATAATAATAATATCTAACCTTACTTAAACCTTTCAACACATATTAAGTAAATGTAAGGTAACTGATATACAGTTCCTTAAACGAACATTGAGTAAATATGTGATAACTTTAATGTGACTTCTTCAAACTGTATATAACCAATTTTGATCATCTACAATCTATGAATCAAAGCTACAGTTAACTAAAAGGAATAAAGTCCCTTTAAACTGACAAAGAACATTTCGCCTATGCAAAGAAGCTCTGCTCATTGTCATTGAAGACTTCTTACAAAACAAACACAAAAGTAACATAAGGACAGGAAGGAAACATAAGGCTGACGGGGATCAAAAGACATTCCTTGAACCAAATAGAAAGCATTTAGTTTAAAGGAGAGTCGTAAACTCATAAAGATAAGGCCTCCTGGTCTGGCAGGCCAAGGCTTCCCCCGAGATTATTCCAACATTTCCCTCCTGTTTATCACATATTTGCTCAATTTTTACATCACCAAAAATCAACCACTTCTCAAGATTTTCAGTTGTCGGATCACAAGTATGAGCACAAACATGTTCACATCAAAAAAGGATAACGTTACGACATCATCATTCAGAAACACACAGATCTGGGAAAAAGTCTGTAAACTTAAATGCAAGAATTCCATCATCATCACCGTTATCATCAATTTGCTGGCGTTCAGACATTAGGCATACTCGGGCCATCTTGTCTTCCATGAGCGATATTGCTGTAGTGATAAGACGATTAAACAGAGCACGCGGACATGAAATACAACAACATCCACATAAAGTGAGTATAGCAGCAAATACTGCAATTAACACTATAATTGATATTATAATTGAGGACACAAGGGGTTTATACTTTCCAAAGGCATCCATCCAGTTGTCCCACATTGATATGTCCACACCAGAGTGCTCTTTCATCCTCATGTTGAGGGACCGCAGGCCTGCAATGGCCTTCGTCAAGCTCCCATCAGGGGCATTGTTGTTGGGGATGAAGGTACAGCATTGTTCTCCGAACATGGCACAGACCCCCCCTTTCTCAGACAACAACATATCAAGAGCAATGCGATTCTGGAAAGCCATTAGGGAAGGCTAGCTGTTCATGCCCTGCCTCAAATCCCGCTTGTGTCCGTTTGCCCAATTTCAGCATGTTGCAATGGATGTAATTTATCCTGTCAACATTCTTGTTCATCGTTCACCAGCAGCAAATGGAGGACTCCCATCCTACTGCAATTTGGTCAATTAATTCTTATTAATCAGGAACTCCTCTTGGGACTTCAATTGCATCTATTTCAGTCAGATCATCGTTGTCACTCAAATTTAAAGGCATTTTAGTTTTTACCAGCTTTTTCCCCAGATCTTGGCATGTCGATACATATACAATTTCGCTTGACTACATTCTCTGAAAGCAATGTTGTTGTTTTTTTTTTGTTTTTTTTTCTCAACAGATACATCTCTGTCGCACATTTCACAATCAGTAGACGTGACAGATTTCTCACATTCTTTGGTCAATGGCAACGGTACAACATAAAGCTATTAATTTCATTCTTTAACATCTACATTGGTTGTTGACAAAGTACACAAATAAGCATCATACTTACTCCATGGCCAGATGCAACACAGCGGATCACACTGCAAAGGCCAAATTTATCTTTTTTAAATCAACACAATGCAGCCTGTTCTATATAAGTTGCCAACACATCTCTCCCCTATTCATTATGACTCTTAGTTCCCACAAATACCATATTGTTAAAGTTAACAAAACTACAACCAAGATGGCCACCCAGCATGCAATAACGTCATTGTTTCTTTACATAACGTTTTTGCCACTGTTAAGGCGTTCAGTGTTAATTTTGAAACAATTCAATCCATTTTAGCACATGTCAAACAAGCTCTACGATTTTTTTTTTTTTTATAAGTGTTTTGAATATGAATCAAATCCATATGTTGTATAAAGCTGACTTGCCCCACCATCCCTCCTCTTGAGAATAAAAATCAAAATGTATGTTTTAATAACTTAGAGAACCCATATGTAGTAAGGTGTTGTATTACTACATATGATTCCATTATTATTTAATTTGACACATCTTTCAAAATTGCTTTTGTTTTGCAGTGCAAATCAGATAGACTACAGTCTAACAAAACAATTTTTGCACCTATTTTAGCCAATTTCATCCTTTTAACACATAACACTGACAGCACACAGACAACACAAAAAACAGCAAAGACACAGCTCACAAACAATACCAACAAACAACGCTGCGCAAACGTCATAGAGGACGACGTTTTGGTTATACTTTTTTCTTCATCAGTGCCTTTTATCCTTCATGCAAATTGTCACCACTTCCTTAAGCATCACTCTTCTTCAAACATTCTCTGACTTTCTCTGCCTCACCCAGCCATAGCACACTTCGTGCGAGGGGGGGACGCGGCATTAATGTTGATTGCACACAGGCTGGCCATTTCCTGCAACAATCATGATGCCGGCCCACCACCCACACGAGCATAGCACAGGCCCACGTGCACAGCCCAGACCTGCGACTACGCGCAAGCGCAGGCATGCTCCTCAATCTCACCCTCTCAAAGGGCAGGCCTACTTTACTGTTCCCCCTTAATCGTGTTCACATGCAACATCTTTCACTGTCTTCGACACAACATTTATTGTCTCTTATTCTCATCCTATCAAGCCACCTTTCTAGTCACTTTCTGTCACACACTTTATATTCTCTACTGCCACACACCTTCTTTTCTCTACTGCCACACCTCAATCATCTTAGTTTCTCCAACCAACTTAAACATACCCATCATCTACTTCTCAACTTCCCTATTATCGCTCAACAGGCTCCTGCACTTTCTCCATGACTAATTTCTTCCATAGGACACACATCTCACTCACACACATACACACACACACACACACACACACACACACACACTCATTCATGAGGATCCTCTGCGCGCACACGGACGCACACACACACGCTAGCACACACGTTTGGCACACAACATAAAAGACCACAAAGAGCACACTAAGAACACCTTTTTGCTCATCTTATCTAATTTATTCTCTATTTTACTTTTAGAAGCTATTTGTAATTATTTTTTTATTATTTTGCAAATTTTAACTTCAGTGTTTCTCTCTTACTTTTCCTTTTAACGCGAATATCTCCTGTACATTTAAGCTAATTTCCGTTTCTTTTTGGCAGCCAGGTTCCCACTTTGTTACATGGGTTTCTGTTTTGACTTGATTTTGGCTATGTCATAACTATCCTCGTTCATTTGTGCAGTCACGTACCATGTGACCTTTTTCTCCGCAACTCCAACATTCTATTTGACTAGGTTGCACAAATCCTCTTTCTCGGCCTCTAAAGCCTTCTCTGACTACTCTTTCTGCATGGAGGGCGTGTTTTATGTATTCCTCCAAAGTTCCGGTGTTCATTCCTTTATAATTATTGATCACCCTAATTTGTATTTTTGGCTTGGACCCTATGTGGATGGCATTTTTTAATTGTTGCTGATAAGCACCTTGGGCTGCATCATCTTCTACCAGTCCACTGTGTATTTTGAATACTTCTGTCATGCGCCCTCGATACTCATCGAAGGTTTCATTATCATTTTGCTTTGTTCTCCCTATTTCTGTGTAATTTGCCCTCATTTTCTTCAAGCGGGCTTTTCTGCCTGGTGGCTCTGTCTGTCATCCCATAAGGAGGAGGTGATTCTTCACTTTTGTGTGTGTCTTGTACTTGCGGATACAACTTAACTATGATCTTTTGTTTCGAATTTGTAGCCTGTGTTTTTTCCTCCCGCTCTTGTATTTCTTTTAGCTCTCCCTCAAATTTGTATTGTTTTTTGATCCGTTTATCTAGATTATTAATTTGATCAGGATCCTGCCTTTCAATTATTTTCCAATCTTTACATTTTAGATTATCTTGGATATTAATTTTGCTTTTTCCATTCCCCATTTTAATCAATTTGGTCCCAACTGTAAAACCATAGGGGTTTCTAAAGTCTGGTGTTTCCAGTGGGATAACGAAAAGATCCTGTGGTGATTCTCACTTCTACCAGCGTACTGGTGGAGAATCCTTGCCTATTGCGTCCACAGAACCACGTTATGTGTTCCCCACTGCTTTAATATGGAATACTATATCTAGTGATACGTATTCCCATTCACACTCTCAATCATTCACTATTACGGTTTCCCGGGCACTCCGCTAACCCCTTTTTGACGGACTTCTCCGTCTTGTTACATCTCCGTTGTGTAACTTTATTGCGGTTTCCTAGGCACTCCGCTAACCCCTTCTTGACGGACTTCTCCGTCTCAACCTAGGATTGGTACCTTTAGACGGACTTCTCCGTTCTAACCTAGGACTTTTATAGGAAGAAAGAAAAAAAGAAAAAAAAACTCACCCCCTGGTTCTCCTCACCTCTGCACCTCGGACTGCCTTCAACCATCAGATCCCAGCTGACGAGCAGACAGCCAGCCTTTGAAAAGGATTCTAGGATCTCACCTATGGAGTTCCTCCCGCGCGCGGTCTTTCTGGATCTCTGCTGTCGTCAGCCGGAATATAATATAGTATATTGGCATCCGGCTCGAAGGACCAATTAAATGTTAGGATTAAACATGATCAGACATTAAATCACATGCTGGAACAAAGAGGAGAAGACAACCAGGATGAGTTTACTCGCGAGGAGAACGATAGAGAAAGGAAGCTCAGTTACAATCTCCACCAGTTCTGAGTTCCTCCCCCACGTGCTCCTCCTTTTAATGTCTTGGATGCCCTGGCTACAGAGGCGTTGCTACACTAAAGGGAGGGGAGATAGTGGCTGTAGCAACGCTGATTAGCTAAGGACTGTAGTGTAGTGTGAATTGATCTTCTCGACCCCCACATTGGGACTGTAGAGTCTGCTTTCTTCCCCCAACCAGTTGTCCTCTCCACAGGTGGCCGACTCCTCCTCGACTGTGATCAGATAACTTGAAGCACTTTGAATCTTGCTTACCTGTGAAACAATGCAACTAAACCCTTGCTAAGTTTAACTTCTTAGTAAACTAACACAACACATAATAATAATAATAATAATAT
The DNA here is from genome assembly GCF_054491065.1 of Syngnathus leptorhynchus. Lineage (NCBI taxonomy): Eukaryota > Metazoa > Chordata > Actinopteri > Syngnathiformes > Syngnathidae > Syngnathus > Syngnathus leptorhynchus. The sequence goes on along the minus strand of NC_141201.1, from coordinate 14,190,472 downwards.
CTAACCTTACTTAAACCTTTCAACACATATTAAGTAAATGTAAGGTAACTGATATACAGTTCCTTAAACGAACATTGAGTAAATATGTGATAACTTTAATGTGACTTCTTCAAACTGTATATAACCAATTTTGATCATCTACAATCTATGAATCAAAGCTACAGTTAACTAAAAGGAATAAAGTCCCTTTAAACTGACAAAGAACATTTCGCCTATGCAAAGAAGCTCTGCTCATTGTCATTGAAGACTTCTTACAAAACAAACACAAAAGTAACATAAGGACAGGAAGGAAACATAAGGCTGACGGGGATCAAAAGACATTCCTTGAACCAAATAGAAAGCATTTAGTTTAAAGGAGAGTCGTAAACTCATAAAGATAAGGCCTCCTGGTCTGGCAGGCCAAGGCTTCCCCCGAGATTATTCCAACAATATGATCAACCTAATCTATTCAACCCTAACATATCCCTCCTGTTTATCATATGATGTTGTCAGGAAAAACAAACAAAAAAAACAAAACAAAACAACAAAAACACAGAAACAGCGTATCATTGCATCCATCACTTGCGAAGCATTTTCGATGGCCAAATCATTAAGTTTCTGTAAAACATGCTCGGCTAAACATCATCTACGCAATCTACGTAGATCAATTTTAGTGTGTGAGTGAAAAACCTGCGGCAAGGTGTTATAATGCAGGAAAAGTCTCACACGGTCCCTCTGCCTTAGGCGACCATAATGTTATCAATAACAACAGTCAAGACAAAAATTGCTCGTGATTGTTCAGCCGTCGGGGGCTTGGCACGCCCACTGTTGGAGGGTGAGCACAATTCTCACCCCCTCTGCAGCACTGCTTCGTCGGGGGAGAACCTGGAAGTGTCTGCCGTGTGGTTGTCGTCTTCAGTGGCCAGGGTAGACTACCTGGCCACCAAGGGGGAAGAGGATTATTCTGCCTCTATTTGAATTGGGGGCGGGGACGCTGGTGATGGTGGATATGCTTCCTTGCTGGAACCGTCGTGTTGCAGTCATCAAGTCCAGAACCATCCCCAGACAGGATCATGAGAGTCAAAGGTCACAACAGTCCTGCGTCGACGTGCAGAAGAGTTGCGTGCTGTCGTCAGCTGATGATGTTGTATCCTGTAGGTGTGGTCTGTCACCCACACTGGTGCACACACTTGTCCAGTTGGCGGGCAGCATCGGACAACCACTTGAAATGGCTCTCTCATCCTGACACTTAGCAGTGACATCCAAAGCTCCCATCCAGTGTCCTCCTGGAGAGCAGTCGTCGTTGATGCATTTGTGGGTCTTGTTTCCTTGGATGTAACATGTATAGTTCACTTCAGCTGGTCTCTCTGTGTAGGCCACTTGCGGCAACGTTCGTCCTTTAACAGTTGCGTTGACATTAATCCAAAAGAGTTTGATCACAGGTTCTTTTCTGTGAGTCCAATAAAATCCATGTGCATGATTTGGAATGGGTAAGATGGTTTTGGAAATGAGCCTCTCTTAGGTCTCATGTTTCCTTGTGGATTATGTTTTACACAAACAGGACATGCTTTACAAAAAAAAATTAAGTAAGCATCTGAACCGAACCAAAGGTAGTGAATTGACCTCATCCCTCCTGTCGACACATGGCAAGGCCCATGTGTCGCAATTGCTGCTGCCTTAAAAAGTGATTTTGGTAAAACAGGTTTGTCATTGATGCGGTGGATATTATCTGTATCCACCAATGATTTGTTTTCTGGTTTTTTTTTTTTTTTTTGTATACTTAATGCAGGATTAAATTGACCGTTCAACAACAATTGCCTCTTGGTCAAATTATCCTACCAGTCACACTCTCAACCACACAACATTCATGCAAACAGCTCGGAAAAAACAGACCAAAAAGAAGAAAGAATCTACGCCCTTCTTCAATCAAGAAAAAGAAGCTCTGACTTTTCTTAGCCTGTTCCTTCCCCTGGGGCTAGTACCCTAGCTGTTTCTTAGCCTGGACAAACCAAACCGTAAACTTCATAGCTCGGACAAACCAAAGCCGTATATCTCATAGCTCGGACAAACCAAAGCCGTAAACTTCATAGCTCGGACAAACCAAAGCCGTAAACCTCATAGCTCGGACAAACCAAAGCCGTAAACTTCATAGCTCGGACAAACCAAAGCCGTAAACTTCATAGCTCGGACAAACCAAAGCCGTAAACTTCATAGCTCGGACAAACCAAAGCCGTATCTTTTTTTTTTCTTTTTTCTTTTTTTTTTTTTTTTTTTTCTTTCAACCCCTTTCACAACAACACAATCACACAATTTTTAGGGCTTTAACTCACTTGTCCCCTGGTTCGTTGCACTGTCGGATTCCGTCAATCCACTGTTGTTCGACGAAGGCAGACCTTAGATGCTGGCCCAGCGAAGAATTTACTTGCCAGGTCTTTTCTTTACCAGGTCCTCCTAATAGACGCTGGCTTGTCGACAATGCATCACGTCGTCCTCCGTCGATCAGCAGTGGGTATGTTGGATCCGGGTCACGGCACCAAAATGTTAGAGATGTTCCGACTCTAACTTACTGTGCAAGAACAACACAGGAGACAGTACGCCCTTTGAACACTTGCACGTGGAGAACTTGTTCGTCATTGTAGATACAACAATGTCCGAACAAATTCTGCAAGTGGAGAATTTGTTCGTTGCTGTTGACACAGCACTGTCCGAACAAAGTCTGCCGCTGCACCCATGCAAGAGAGTATTTATTGAGAAAAGAAGGGTGGGGGTGACAATTTACATGTGTGGTGGCCAAGGTGGGGGTTGAAACACCTGGCCTCTGATCACATCATAGCGGGGGATGTTTTACGATGTTGAGTAGACAAAACAACTTTGATTGCGTCTTCTACAATTGGTCAATCAGTGCAAAGGATCTTAGCACTTTGTTCTACTCCTTTGTTAAGACAGGACAAGCTTAGGTCAATCACCACTGATTACATTCCAACATAATATGATCAACCTAATCTATTCAACCCTAACAGGTCCCTCTTCCCATGGGCTCACCACCTGTGGGAGGGGCCAAAGGGTTCGGGTGCAGTGTAAGCTGGGCAGTCCGATCCCCGGCTGCAGAAGCTGGCTCTTGGGACATGGAATGTCACCTCTCTGGCTGGAAAGGAGCTGGTGTGCGAGGCAGAAAAGTTCTGACTAGACATAGTTGGACTTGCCTCCACACACAGTTTGGGTTCCGGCACAAGCCCTGTCAAGAGGGGCTGGACTCTCTTCCACTCTGGAGTTGCCCACGGTGAGAGTCGTCGAGCAGGGGTGGGTATACTTATTGCCCCCCGGTTGGGCGCCTGCACATTGGGGTGAACAAGAGGGTAGCCTTCCTCTACCTTCAAGTGGGGGGGATGGGTCCTGACTGTTATTTATGTCTATGCACCAAACAACAGCTCAGAGTACCCACCCTTTTTGGGGTCCTTGGAAGAAAAGCTGGAGAGCGCTCCTTCTGGGGACTCCATCGTTCTACTGGGTGACTTCAATGCTCACGTGGGCAATGACAGTGAGACCTGGAAGGGCGTGATTGGGAGGAACGGCCCCCCTGATCTGAACCCGAGCGGTGTTCTATTATTGGACTTCTGTGCTCGACACGGATTGTCAGTAATGAACACCATGTTCAAAAATAAGTGTGTCCATATGTGCCCTTGGCACCAGGACACCCTAGGCCGCAGTTCGATGATCGACTTTGTAGTCGTGTCATCGGACTTGCGGCCGTATGTTTTGGACACTCGGGTGAAGAGAAGGGCGGAGCTGTCACCTGGTGGTGGGGTGGCTCTGATGGTGGGGGGAAGATGCCGGTCCGACCTGGTAGACCGAAACGTAGTGAAGGTCTGCTGGGAATATCTGGCAGAATCCCCTGTCAGGAAGAGCTTCAACTCCCACCTCTGACGGAGCTTTTCCCACGAGGGACATTGAGTCCGAGTGGACCATGTTTCGCGCCTCCATTGTTGAGGCAGCCGACTGGAGCTGTGGCCGGAAGGTGGTCGGTGCCTGTTGTGGCGGCAATCCCCGAACCCGCTGGCGGACACCGGCGGTAAGGGATGCCGTCAAGCTGAAGGAGTCCTATCAGGCCGCTTTGGGCGTGGGAGGAGTTTGGCGAGGCCATGTAGAACGACTTCCAGACAGCTTCGAGGAAATTCTGGTCCACCATCCGGCGTCTCAGGAGGGGGAAGCAGTGCACCATCAACACTGTTTCCAGTGGAGATGGTGTGCTGCTGATCTCGACTCGGGACGTCGTGAGTCGGTGGGGAGAATACTTCGAAGACCTCCTCAATTCCACCTACACGCTTTTCATTGTGGAAGCAGGGCCTGGAGACTCTGACTCTCCAATCTCTGGGGTCGAAGTTAGGGGTAGTTAAAAAACTCCTCGGGGGCAAGGCCCTAGGGGTGGATGAGATTCGCCTGGAGTTTTTAAAGGCTCTGGATGTTGTGGTGCTGTCATGGCTGACACGCCTCTACAGCATTGCGTGGCCATCGGGGACGATGCCTCTGGATTGGCAGACTGGGGTCGTGGTTCCCTTCTTTAAGAAGGGGGACCGGAGGGTGTGTTCCAATTACAGAAGAATCACACTCCTCAGCCTCCCTGGTAAGGTTTATTCAGGGGTGCTGGAGAGGAGGGTCTGTCGGGAGGTCGATCCTCGGATTCTGGAGGAGCAGAGCTGCTTTCGTCCTGGCCGTGGAACAGTGGACCAACTCTACACCCTCAGCAGGATCCTTGAGGGGGCATGGGAGTTCGCAGTCCACATTTGTTTTGTGGACTTAGAGAAGACGTTCGACCGTGTCCCTCGGGAAGTTCTGTGGAGGGTGCTTCAGGAGTACGGGATGCCGACCCAACTGATAAGGGTGGTTCGGTCCGTGTATTACCGATGCCAGAGTTTGGTCCGCTTTTCCGGCAGTAAGTCAGATTCGTTGTCAGTGAGGGTTGGACTCCGCCAAGGCTGCCCTTTGTCACTGATTCTGCTCATAACTTTTATGGACAGAATTTCTAGGCGCAGCCAAGGCGTTGAGGGTGTCCGGTTTGGGGACCTCAGCATTCTGTCTCTGCTATTTGCAGACGACATGGTGCTGTTGGCTTCTTCAAGCCGTGATCTCCAGCACTCAACTGGAGCGGTTCGCAGCCGAGTGTGAAGCGGTCGGGATGAGGGTCAGCACTTCCAAATCCGAGTCCATGGTCCGAGGTCGGAAAAGGGGGGAATGCCCTCTATGGATCGGGGATGAGATTCTGCTCCAAGTGGTGGAGTTCAAGTATCTTGGGGTCTTGTTCACGAGTGAGGGCAGGATGGAGCGTGAGATCGACAGGTGGATTGGTGCAGCGTCGGCAGTAATGCAGATTCTGTACCAGTCCGTCGTGGTGAAGAGAGAGCTGAGCCAAAAAGCAAAGCTCTTAATTTACCGGTCGATCTACGCTCCTACCCTCACCTATGGTCACGAGCTATGGGTCGTGACCGAAAGAACGAGATCCCAGATACAAGCGGCCAAAATGAGTTTCCTCCGCAGGGTGTCCGGGCTCTCCCTTAGAGAGAAGGTGAGAAGTTCGGTCATCCTAGAGAGACTCGAAGTAGAGCCGCTGCTCGTCCACGTTGAGAGGAGCCAGATGAGGTGGCTCAGGCATCTCATCAGGAAGCCCCCCCGGACGCCTCACTGGGAAGGTGTTCCGGGCATGTCCCACCGGTTGGAGACCCCGTGGACGATCCAGGACGCGCTGGAGAGACTATGTCTCTCGGCTGGCCTGGGAACGCCTTGGAATCCCTCGGGATGAGCTGGATGAAGTGGCTGGGGAGAGGGAAGTCTTACCCCGGATAAGCGGATGTATGTATGTATGTATGTATGTATGTATGTATGGATGGATGGATGGATGGATGGATGGATGGATGAAGAGTTTTGCAGTTCGACAATTTCCATGTTGCTTGTGAGGAATCTGCAGTCAGGAAACACAAAATTACTGAACTGGCCACATTTGGATTCGGGGAGCCAGTTAACCTGGAAGCAAATTGAACTGTAACACCCTCGTTTTCATAGCGTTAGCATCAGTCTTTTAGCTGATTTTAGTGCTGTGCGCTTTATTTTTTCACTTGTTGATGTTGAACAAAATCCCGGACAATTCTGATATCTCCCCGGACATTTTTTTTTCGGTCTCAAAAGTAGGACGTCTCGTCACCGTAGTTAATACATTCATTAGTTTCTCGCGAACGCTAGCATTAGCTTACTTCTTAACTGTTGTTTACAAGACGTGTTCATAAATATTGGGAGGGGATTTTTTTTGTTATTATTATGGACTGCTGTTGACATCTTTTAATCAATCGAAAGGTGTACGTCGCAACTAAACTGTATTTTTGCCAACAAACTACAAATATGTCAGACCGGAAAGGTGTAAAGTATCTCATTTGCATTTAAAGAGACCGCACCAAAATGGGTTGCTCTGAGCCGGGGGTAATGCTGTGATGCTATGATGCTATGATGACAAGGAATTCAGACAAAAGCTTTGATGTTCCACTTTATATATACCACAACTGAATGAGAAAAATGGTAAAAGAAAGGATTTTTGTAGAATATAGGTACTAATTGGCCACTTTTGACACATTACAGCAAAAATTCATTCAACGGTAAGAATCAAACTTTTTAACTCCGGAGTTGGTCTTCCTTTACTGGTGACCTCCTGCTTCGACCAAAAATCCATAGTTGAAAATCCTTTGGATATGTAATCCCCCTTTGTAAAACGAAATGTAAGAACAACAAAAAAAATACCACAAATGTTAAACGAAATAAATGGACGACTGCTCCTCAGTTGTTCACTGTAAATTTGAACTGGAGATCTGTTAGGTCTAAGTATGATCAGACACTACATCACATGCTAGAACAAAGAGGAGAAGACAACCAGGATGAGTTTACTCGCGAGGAGAACGATAGAGAAAGGAAGCTCAGTTACAATCTCCATCAATTCTGAGTTCTTACTCCACGTGTTCCTCTTTTTATTGTTTTGGTTGCCTTGGTTACAGAGGCGTTGCTACACTAAAGGGAGGGGAGATCGTGGCTGTAGCAACGCTGATTAGCTAAGGAATGTAGTGTGGTGTGATTTAGCACTTGTCGGCCCATGCCCCCCGCAGTGGAGTCGCAGAGTCTGATTTCTTCACCCAACCAGTTGTCGTCTCCATGGGCGGCCGACACCTCCTCGACGGTAATCAGATAACTTTGAAGCACGTTGAATGCCGCTTACATGTGGAACAATGCAACTAAACCCTTGCTAAGTTTATCTTCTTAGTAAACTAACACAACACATAATAGTAATAATGAATATCTAGCCCTACTGAAACATTTCAACACATATTAAGTAAATGTAAGGTAACTGGTATACAGTTCCTTAAACGAACATTGAGTAAATATGGAATAACTTTAATGTGACTACTTCAAACTGTATATAACCAGTTTCGATCATCTACAATCTATGAATCAAAGCTACAGTTAACTAAAACGAATGAAGTCCCTTTAAACTAAACAAAGGACATCTTGCCTACACAAAGAAGCCCTGGTCATTGTTAGTGAAGACTACTTACAAAACAAACACAAACAGGAAGGAAACATAAGGCTGATGGGGATCAAAAGACATTCCTTGAACTAAATAGAAAGCATTTAGTTTAAAGGAGAGTCGTAAACTCGTAAAAGATAAGGCCCTCTGGTCTGGCAGGAGAGAATGGTAGGTGGTCCTTATGACAAATTTTGATGGAGTAGTGATTTATGGCCTTAATAAAAAAGTATAAATTTTTTTTTTTTTTTTTAAAAGAGTTATTGAGGTCATAGAGGTCATAGGTTATAGGGTTAGGTTGTTATTTATTTAAATGGTGAATTGTTAATAATGAAAGGTCTGAGGTTGGTATGAATGTGTGGTGTGGGTGTGTGTGGGTGTGTGTGTGTGTGTGGTTGAAAGTCAAAAATGTTATGAGCTGCTGCTTCCTCCCTCGTCCTGTAGGGGGTGTTTAAGTGTTTCATTCACTTTCATCCTGAGATAGGAGTGGTAAGGTGTGCAAGTTTATTTATCTCAGGATGAGTGTAAATCTTGTTTTGTTTTGTTTTTTGGATGGTGGTAAGTCTGAACATGTGTGTTAGATCATCTGTAAATCTTGTTTTGTTTATTTTTTGGTGGTGGGAATATGTCTGTACATGTTTTGGGTCTTAAGATCACGGGAGTGTATGACCCCGCCGCGTGTGTCTGGATCTGTGGGCTGTGTGTGTGTGTGTGGCTGAGTTAAATTTTTTGGTGGTGGGAATATGTCTTAAGATCCTGGGGGTGTATGACCCCGCCGCGTGTGAGATTTTTTTTATGACCCCGCCGCGTGTGTCTGTATCTGTGGGATGTGTGTGTGTCTGTGTGGGGCTGAGTTTTATGAAACATATATTTTTTTGGTGGTATGTTTCATTTTAAAAAAGCTTTTAATAATAGTATGAGTTGAAAAAATGAATCTTACCTTCCGAGGGATGAAATTAGCTGGTCCTCAGTCCAATTTTGTGTATGGAGGAGAAAATGGAGTTTAAAAATGGGGTGGGGGTACGCTGAGGGGTCTTCAGGTCAGAATGTTCTTTAGGGCGGGAAAGTATCTGGATATATAGACGTGCAAGTGTTTAAACAGTCAGAAAAGGCCTTTACAAAGCTCAAACCACCTCAAGTCGGTCTCTACGCTCTGCGGATCTTTTAAAAGCAATGGTGAAAGGTAGGTGTTTTTTTTTTCCTAAAAATAAACTATTCTGTTATAATGCGATTGTATTTATGACGTATGTTTTTTTTTGTACATAGATATTATCGTCTATGCGGACGTCCACAATGCTCGTGAGTTTTATTATGTGTTTACATTATTCTGTTATTTTCTCCATCAGAAATGTGATGTTATTGTTTTTCTCAACAAAAAAAAGCGCGGTTAAATGATGACTTCAGTGGAGTCTACTTAACGCAGACGGATTACGGTGAATCACACATTCATTTATGTTAGTTAATATTAATACGTTGATCTTAAAATGTTTAACTTATGTATGTATGTTAGATCTGGTAGGTGCAGCGGAGCAAGACATCCAGAAAAACGGTCTGGGTGACACAGGTCGCGAAGGTTACAAAGAGCCTGCTTCAAACGTGTCGGATGTGTTGGGAGAATCGACTGACGAGGGCTCAGCTCCGCATCTTTTAAGAGCATTTGAAGACCGACAGAATCGGCTCTTTGCTCAAAAAGCGGATGACGTGTCAGCGGGTCACGTGACGGACGCAGAGCTTGCGAATATTAAGTACGAGGAGTTGAACCAAACTCGCGAATCGTTAAAAGAAATTGAAGGTATGTCGAATTTTGTTTTATATGTATATATATATATATATATTATTTTTTCTATCATATATTTATGTTATAACATTGTTTCTTCTGTATACTTCAGGCGCTATTGACAGCCAACCACAGGCTGCTCAACCTTCGAGGCGTCAGATGACTCGGAGTAGGAGGGGTCGAAGAAGGAGCAGGCTCACACACAACCCCCACCCATCCTTCCGTGTGAGAGAGAGGCGTCTGAAAGATTCAAGGTCTCATGCGTGTGACGGTGAATGTATTTACAGACAGCAACTTCGCTCTTGTCTCAAAGTAATACAGACATTGACATCTACAATTGAAACATCGATAGTTTAAAATAAAAAGGCAATGTCTGACCCTAAACTCACGCCAACTGAGGCAGACGTCATAACAAGCATTGGTGAAATAGATTTTGAAACCGATGAAACAAATCATGAATCACGTACAAGGCAGAGATTTTGTGATACCCCTGAACTAGATCAACAAATCTTGACAATTAACAACGATATTGAAATGTTATCGGATGGTGCGTATAGGAGTCAAATATCAGAATTAACATCACACCTGCTATCTGCTCTAGAGGGTGTAAATGCGGTGGTATCGGGTGAGCAGAGTGCCCTCAGCCCCGATGTGCCTAATCATTTACTAAGTGTGGTAGAGGGTCTTAATAATCAAAGTGTAAATGATGGTAGCCAAAGTCCTATCCACATTTCTTCACAATTGTTAAACTTGATAACTGAATTAAATAACCACACGTATGAGAGTGTACGTTGTCTCAGTCCTAACATACCGGCTCAACTGATTGACATTATCAACGAGTTAAATGTACAGCCGCTTGACCCGACTCACGATAATCAGTCTGTGTTGAATGATGAAATAATTGATGACATGTGCGTTGAACCCTTAGCGTGTATTAATGGTAGCGATATAGCGCCGTGCCTACAAACTCGCCAACAGCCTAACAACTGCGCTGTAATAATTGATCATCAAATTGGGGTTATTGATGATGATGATGATGATGATACAACGTCGTCTCAACATATGGCGTTTCAGCAACCTGACGCTACCTCTCAGCCTCAGAGTCGTGTTCAACCCGCAGGCTCGGAACCTGTTGCTACCTCTCAGCCTCTAAGCCGTGTTCAACAAGGTGGCTCGGCTGTAGTTAACAGACCCCATTTCAATAATGTTGAAGTGCGGAGACGTATAAATCCTCCCATGCAATCGGATAGCAGGGATTTTGCTTCTTTTTACATGCATATCGAAAATAACATCGAAGGTGTTTTGGAGGAGGTAGATGGCATTGCACAAACGGGGGATGCAATTCAGATTGAGATTGTGGGGGGTGGTGACGAAAGAGCACATACCTACCAGCAAATGACTGATATAGACTCTATGAGGGAGCATGTACAAAGTATGCTAGAGCGTTTAGCACAGTCTAACACAGAACTTATGCTCGATGAAGGTTTAGAATTAGTGGTACAAATATTCAAGCCTTTGCGTGGAGGTATGCGCCGCAAACTGATACAATCCACTAATGTAGAAATATTAAAGAGAAAAAAACGACATTTGTACATGACTCTTAACAAAGACAACAATCTATGCTTTGCTCTCGCGTTAGCACATCTGCTAAACAGATCGCTAACAACAAAGCAGGCCACACAGCAGGCTCGGCTCTTACAAGTGAGTGTAGGTTTGAACTGTCACACAGCTGTAAGTCTGGCTGATGTACACAAATTCGAGAAAGCCCTCAAAAGAAAGATAGTTGTAATGTACAGAAAAGCCGACTGCCGTCCTATGACTTTTTTTGAGACTCACTACCCCAAATCAACCGATGATATTTTGTTTATCCTTTTACTAGAGAATCATTTCTACGGCGTTAAATCCATTGAGGGGTTTGTAGGTCATACATATTTCTGTAGACACTGCTTCAAAGGTCACAAGAATTGGGAGCAGCATCGATGCCCGGGGCACTGTCACGTGTGTCTTGATGCGAGATGTAAACAGCTACCCTTTAAACGTGTAATCTGTCCTGATTGTAATAAGACTTGTTATAATGACGAGTGTTTTATCAAACATAAAGAGCCGCGCAAGGCGAGAAGGTCAGACATCCTCAAAACTAACTGTGACACATATAAAAAATGCATGCAATGCGGCTTGCAATATTATGTGAAACCAGGTGCTAGTCGTGTCAAGCATCAATGCCTCGCTAAAAAATGTGCTGTGTGCGGTGACGAGTTGAGGGGAGATACAATGCTTGATCCTCATCTGTGTTACATCCAACCTCTAAAAGCACAGCCTCCTTGTAGAAATGTAATATACTACGATTTTGAAACCTATGTAGATGAAGACGGGTCACTCAAACCATTTCTTGTTTGTTGTAAATCGAATAGTATGGAGAAGCATTGGTTTGGTACCGATTGTGTCGACGGTTTTGTTAGTTTTTTCAGAAACCCTCGTTTCAAAGGTTCGACTTTTGTAGCACATAATGCTAGAGGTTTTGATTCCTACATTTTACTCAACAGAATGATCGATCTGGGCGTCAAATTTGACATTATAATGCAAGGGAGTAAGGTTCTCTCTTTTGTGGATGTTGATTTGAAATCGCGATACATAGACTCGCTCTCATTTCTGACCATGGCGCTAAGTGCGATCCCAAAGGCCCTAGGGTTTGAAGACAAATCAAAGGGGTACTTTCCACACAAATTCAGCTCGTTGGCTCATCTGAATTATGTAGGGTCTTATCCCGAGCCTTCGTATTACGATGTTGAACGCCTGGCCCCCTCAGAGCGTGCAAAGTTCTACGAATGGTATGACAAAAACAGTATGGGGTCGTTTGATTTTGCCCAGCAGGCTGTAGCCTACTGTAAGAATGACGTGAACTTGTTATTCCAGGGTGGTGAGACATTCAGGGGGGAGTTTTTCGAAGCTACAGGTTGTGACCCGTTCAATGCTGTGACAATCGCCTCAGCCTGCATGAGTGTGTTCCGCACAAGATTCCTGAAGCCTCAAACACTGGCCATTACACCTGCAGACAACTACACGAACCAATATAAAGCGTTCTCGCAAGACGCTATCCAATATTTGCTGTGGGTCATGCACAGTCAAAATGTTCACATCAGACACGCTTTAAACGGCGGGGAAGTCAAAATAGACAACTACACTGTAGATGGCTATACTGAAATTGGAGATGTGCGTATAGTGTATGAATATTTTGGATGCTATCACCACGGTTGTTCAGAATGCTTCGATCTTGCTAAAATATGTCCGACGACAAAACGCCCCTTTCAGGAAAGGTTCGATGCCACCCAAAAGAAAATTCGCGAACTACGTCTTAAACCGAATTTGCAACTTGTAATTATGTGGGAGCACGAATGGTTGCGAATGAAAAAGTTAGACGCGGCGACGGGTGAATTCATCAAAAAAGCTAAATTCCCATCACCGCTAAAGCCTAGACAAGCTTTGTTCGGGGGGCGGACAAACGCGTTTGTTTTAAGATATACCCCAAAACCTAACGAACGTGTGCTTTATGTTGATGTCACGTCGCTGTATCCATTTATCAATAGCACCTGTCTCTACCCAATTGATCATCCTGAAATCTTCCACAATGACTTCAAGGACCCCAGGATGTATTTCGGCTTCATCAGCGCTACAGTTAACCCACCGAGGGGGTTATATTTTCCTGTTTTGCCCTACAAATCACCTAAAGGTAAACTGCTATTCACATTATGTCGCACCTGTGGCGATGCCAACAATCAAAATACAGCGTGTGCGCACACTGATGAGCAAAGGTCATTAACGGGTGTCTGGACAACACCTGAATTCGCCAAGGCTCTCGACCTCGGTTACACCGTTGTGAATATTTCCGAGGTATGGCATTACAGTCGAAAGAGTGACACCATTTTTACCGATTATATGAGGACTTTTTTGAAAGGTAAACAGGAATCTTCAGGGTACCCCGCACATGTCATCAATCAGGCTGATAGAAACCAGTATATCGAGGATTATAAGACGCATCAAAATATTCAACTACATCCTTCCAAAATTAGAATGAATCCTGGAAAAAGGCAAGTTTCAAAACTATGTCTGAACAATCTCTGGGGTAAGTTGGCGCAGCGTGAGAACATGCCAAGCACAAAGATTGTGACAAAAACTAAGGATTTTCTCGAACTGCTTTTTTCAGGCCTGTATGACGTGACATTTATCCACTTTCTCAACAAAAAACGAGCGATGGTGCAGTATTGTTTCCGAACAAACACTGAGAAACCATTGACGAAAACTACAAATGTGGCTGCGGCGTGTTTTACAACGGCGTACGCTCGTTTGAAAATGTACGGCTATTTGGAAATGCTACAGAACCGGGTTTTGTACACTGATACGGACAGTATTATCTATACAGCTTTGCCCGGTGAAAGCGTTCTCCCTCTGGGAGACTATCTGGGTGATTTGACAGACGAGCTTTCCAACGACAGCATTGTAGATTTTGTCTCCGCAGGCCCCAAGACCTACGCATACAAACTGAGAAACAGTGGGCGTGTCGTGATGAAGGTCAAAGGTATCACACAAACACATGAAAGCGGGCAAAACATCAATTTCGATAGCATGCTTGATCTGGTTCAGGGGTACATCAACAGCCAAGGCGCGTGCTCGGACGTGCTCTCTACCCCGCAACACGTCATTGTACGTGATAAAAAAGGCTTCCGATTAAAGAATGCCTCATTCAATAAGAGACTGAGGGTCGTGTACGATAAGAGACGTCTAGTCGGGCGAGGTCAGACGTTGCCTTTTGGGTTTTAACATTTTTTGTTGTTTTTTTTTCTGTGTTTTTTTTGTTTGTTTTTCATGTGTAAAATGTCTTTGAACCAAATTGAATTTGATCCTAGATTAGAACTACCTTTTGCCTGTATAATTAGTGGCCCTAGTGGATGTGGCAAGACTTTTCTGGTGAAAAATGTTTTAGAACACACAGATCATGTCATGAGACAAGAGGCCTCATAATATTGTATGGGTTTATACTTCGGCCCAACCTTTGTATGATGAAGTCAAAAGTATGAATAAAAATATTGTATTTATCAAAGGATTGCCTGAATCTTTTGACGATGAAAAGTTGTTCCCCCGCAGCAAAACCATCTGCTGATATTGGACGATGTCATCTTTCAAGCCTCAGACAATCAGGAAGTGGTTCGAATTTTTACACAATATAGGCATCATATGAATCTAAGCGTCATCATGTTAACGCAGAACATCTTCCACCAGGGTAAATTTAGCCGCACTATAAGCCTAAACAGTAATTATCTAGTTTTGTTCAAAAATCCACGCGATAAATTGCAGGTAACTGTTCTGGCTAATCAAATCTGCCCCAACAACCGGAAGTTCTTTCTGGAATGTTTTGAAGATGCGACGAGGGATCCGTACGGCTATTTACTGGTTGATTTGACGCCTACGTGTCCAGAACAATACAGACTGCGCACAGGCATACTACACAATCAATGGCCTACTGTTTATATTCCTAAGCAATAAAAACAATGTCTAAACTGTTAAAAAGAAATGCGGCGTTACTTAAGACTCTCTTTACCTGCAAGCCGGGCGAACGCAAACATTTACTCCTCAGAGCTCCTGCCAGTTTACTAAAAGCGCTATGTGAGATTGCTTTAAATCTCCTAAAAGGCCACATACCTCTAAATTCGAAACAATACAAAAAACTTAAAAAACAAAAAAGGAATATCCGATTTCTAGCCGATAAAAAAAATACTTTAAAGAAGAAAAGAGCTGTATTGGTTCAAAAAGGTGGTTTCATTTTCCCGTTGCTGGCTGCTTTTGCTCCTGTACTCGGAAGCGTCATCGGAGGCCTCATAAATAAATTTAAAAAAAAATGAGTTTGAAAACTGCGAATAAATTGTACCTCGTCTCCCCATACCAACTAGACAGGATGACTCGAGCGCAGCCAAACATCCTCGATACAGCGGAACGGGATTTAGATCGGCAGATGAAACAGGTGTTGGAAAATAAAAATTTAAATCAATACGAAAAAATCAAAATGTATCAAAGCCTAATGCAACGTTACAGGGGATTATTAAAACAAAAGAATGAGGAGAGTGCCCCCATCACACTGAGCGTATCGCAAGATCAGATAGAACGCGCCACCCCTTCCAATCAGAACAACAACGCCACGGAGCTGACGGAGATGGAGACGAGAGAACAGGTGCACGAGGACCCGCCGGGGATGAAAACTACGCAACAGGTGCAAACGGAGGAATGGACAGGGATTCTCGACGCTATAGGATCACGACATCATCGAAACGCCGCATACGTGTTGAGAAAATTAGCATCGAACGATATAGGATGGACGCCTCGGGGCGAATTTATATTTAATGGAAATCTTATCAGAGGATCTCATATGACCGATTTGATAAAAAAGCTCGTCGTGAGCGGTAAGAAAGTAGGCGGTCCTCCTATAGGCTGGAGTGAATTTTTGGAAACATTAACCCGTCTTAACTTACCGGAATCAAGCATTTCCAACCCTTTGGCACGTTCTGACTTTAAACGTTTAAAATACGCTAGAGCTGAAGATGAAGACGTTTCCCAAGCTAAAAATGCAAACGCAAAAAACATTAAGAAAAAAAAAAAGAAAGCAAGCCGCAATGGCTCAAAAATGGGTTAGTTATTAGATATGAGAAATTTGATGTATGGTGAAATAAAAAAACGTATATTGTATATGTTAGCATAAAAACACACTTGACTCTGTAACTCTCTTTTTAAAGATGTTTTATTGAATAAAAAGAGTTTTATAAAAAACATTAACGTGACTACGTACAATGACATTTTTTAAACTTATGCAAAGAACACGATGTCTGACCCCCGCACACTCGCCGAGCCCCACGTGATTTTCGAACAAAGGAGCTAACCATTGCGTCATTGTGTAGGGGATCTGACGTGTAGCTATCCAAAACATCCTGATAAGTTAATCCGCATCCTCGTTGACTTAAATAATAAACACAGTGATGACCGCAGGTGCTCGTCAGTTCGTGTTGTAGTTGAATGTTATGGTAAATTATACGGTTAAAATGTTTTTTCAGAAAATCAAATATACTCTTAGGGTAAAATATATTGTCGGGTTCTAAACCAAAAGGGTCAAAGAATGTGGCCGAACCGTCTTTTTCTAACGTTAACCCCAGCCAGTGTTCCCCGGGCAGATGCCTCTGGTGCGTGTTTACAATGTAGTGTCTGGGGGGGGTGTCTGTGACGTCATGCAACTCGTCTGCTGCAAAAACGCCCCCAAAGAGAGGCCCTTGTTGACGCCTCATGAAACTGGTCAATTCACGCCCGTTCATCTTAATATTAATAATAATCCATCAGCACCTCTCTCTTGGCGTTGATTTCGATAATTGAATCATAAGCGGCGTAAACAATTAACGTTGTTGTATGGGGAAGTGGATTTCGAAATCGTAGATCCAATCTCAGCACGCCGCTGTTTACTGGAGCAATGGCTCCTGAATCATCTCCAGGGTTCAGATTGAAGACAAAAAGCGAGTAACCTTGATTAAAATCATCTTGATCGATACAGAGTGGTAAATCCTTCAAAAAACGCCCCGTCGCTGTGAAAAGATTAAGATATTCGCGTGTAGAAAGCCCCCCGCCAAAATAATGCTGAAAAGCTTTGGACGGAATCTGCCGGCCTTCTTGGGATAATGCCAAATATTCAATGTCTCCATTTATAAAATAAAATGGATTTAAATCTTTTCTCCCAGCAAAACTCAAATGATTTACGAGGGCTAACACTATTTGTTTTGGCATATGTCCTAGGAACAAATTGTCTTGGTGGCAAACTCTCGAGTTTTGAGCAATGGAAAACGTTTTAAGACAAATTCTCGTTAAAGGATAAATGGCATTGCCCTTGTGTAACGCTGCTTCGTGGCCAATAGCGACGGCTGGCGACACAGTTACTTTTTTCACAAATAATGATGCCCCTAAAATCTTGAGACAGACGTCGTTGTTAGAAGCGCTCATGAGACAGAAATCCTCGTTGGCTCTGGATAATTTCAAACGTAGATCCACGTGATTCAGTAGATGACGCTCGCAGAAAAATATATCGCTGTGTATGGGGCCCATGATTTGGAACTCTTGTGATTCTGCCAGTCGTAAAGCGCGCTTCCATAGTCCATCGTTGATATTGGGTCCTTCAAAAGCAATAGAGTCCATACGCCCCCTAGTATCTTTAACAAACATCCCAGCTGAGAATTGTGAATGGAGGGTATCTCTTGAAAAATTTAACAAAGTCTCAATTATTGCCCTATAGGAGTGCGTCGCACTAGATTGTGATATAAGACGGTCCCCTAGAACGACGTCAACTTGTGAAAATATGGTATTAAGAGGATAATTAATAATCCCCACAGCTTCATTCGCTGCTAGATTGCTTCCGTCTTTGTGTAATACTTTTAAACGTAAATGCAGCAATGTATCAGATAGATCGAGATATTTAGAGCCATCTCCGGGGATAAAAAATTCAATCGGGCCCGAATCTGTAATTGCCGATAAAGGAGGAATCTCCACATACTGTGTTTGATCTATTGATAATTGTGTAAGAGGTGGAGCAAAAATATCCAGCTCGCTAAGACTGCATTCTTGGGAATTAAAATGTAAAAGCGACATTTTATTTATTTATTTTTATTTTTTTAAGAGAATATATCCGTCCTACGCCTTGGTCGCCTTTATTTGACTGGTTTGAAGTTTTTGGTACTGCGCGTCTTTTTATTTATTCTCAATCTGAGGCCTGAGGGTCTTCGGCCACGACGTGAAAGAACTACAAGTCCCGCACCTCCTTGAGCGGCTTCCGGTTTACGTTTTATTTTTTCAATGACGCGGCCCGCCACATCCGTAGCAATGTTTCTCGCTGCACTTTGCAGATGCGGTCTGGCTAGGTTGAAACCTGATTTCAACATTGGAGCGACAAAACGAAATAGCTTCGCGAATATAGACCCTATCCCACGTCCGTACTGAACTGGGGCGCCGTGGAAACCAGGATAGGAACCACCTATTTGACTTTCATAATATTTGACGAATCGATATAAATCGGGATGTGTCTCGAGTCTCATATTTTTCTAATGTTTCGGTGTAAAATGTAGAACTAGAACGATCTTTCCGTATTTGAAATTGATTGGTTTATTCTGGTCTGTGCGAATGCTAATATGGATGTGCTCAATGTGACGTTTGTTTACATCTAAATAATATAAGGTGTTGAAACTTCTAATTATGAGCGATCCAAATTCCCCTTCTAAAGGCAGGCTCCTTAGTAAAGGGGCGTGGGCGTCGCCAACAGTCTGATAGTGTATTACATCGGCGTAAATGAAAAGATGGTATCGCCCTCCCCTTCGATCAGCTGTCCGCGGGGCCTTCGTCCAATCTGTTTTTAATGGAAACCATTGGTCAGCCGGCAGGCCTACTAAATAAGCTAACGGTTCGTTAAATTTTAGTTCGTAGGGTTCTTTGGTGTGAAATTTAAATCTATGAGTATGTTGGTCGTATTCCACGTTTATTTTTTTGTTGGAAGCTTTCAATAACTGCGTTTTAATATCTTCAGCCAAGGAGTTGAGATCGCCATATATCTCCCCCCGCAGTTTCATCAGGGTGGGTGGGGGTGTCTCGTGAGGCTCAGTTGCTGGTTTTGTCATCTCTCTAAAGTAGAAGCCCCTTTTTTTCTCCGGTACATCTACACACGTGTTCACATATGTAATTTCACAAATAGCGACTTCCCAAGGCCCCTTTAAATCGATATTCTGGACCAATTCGACTCTAAAGTCCGTATTTGTATTATTCGGATACAAATGCATACTTGCGTTGGAGGTCAGGGTTACATAAAAACCATCCCTTACTTCACCCATCTTGATATTTCTGTGTAATGATTGTTTTTGTCATTTCAGATATCTTTAACACTGCTGGCTGGCACCCAAGTATCAAATTTCGGAGGCCATCCGACCCAGCGTATCAAAAGTTCACGCCTCCCTGAGACCGTTCGGGATTTAAGAATTTTCTGAATGCTGAAAAATGTATTTTTCTTAATTTTCACTTTTTGGAGCTCATCTGCATAGAATACGCCATCTATCGGCTCTCCGTCGTAATCGCTGAGTTTGTAAACCTTTGGAAAACGATCGAGAATTTCTACTACAGTGAAAAACTCGTCTGAGAAAGATTGTTCATACGATTTGTCAAAGACACCCTTTATTTTGGAAATTCTAACGTCTCCTACGGCGAATCTTTTTTTATCACTCTTCTGTAGAGATACGTTGCCGTACAGGTTCCGGAAAACTATATCGCTATTTTCCATAGTCACCTCATTAGGCGACATCTTAATACTACGATGAAATGAATTATTATAAGCGGATAGAAAATCTTGAATTTTGTCGACATAACGTCTTGTATTATGCGCAGTGAAAAACCGCCACATCCTGGTCTTAAGAGTCCGGTTAAAACGCTCGACGGTTTGTGCTTTCAAATCCGACGCTGTGGAAAAATGGATGATTTTATGACGTTTTATTAATTTCTGGAATTGCTTGTTGAAAAATTCTTTACCAGCATCCGTCTGCAGACGTACAGGAATTCCGCTGTCTGACAGAATTGACTCGAATGCCTCGCTAACACTGGCGGCTGATTTATCCTTCAGAACGCGTGCATAAGCCTTCTTTGAGAAAATGTCAATCACGGTGAGAATATATTTCATCCCATCATTATGTGATGACAAAATCTGCATGTCACACAAATCAGCCTGAAGTTGTCTCAGAGGTCCGCGTGTGAAAACTTTGTTTCTAGAGAAAGTCAGTCTCGCAGGTTTATGCAATGTATATGCATTTTCTCCCGATAGGAATGATTTCACTTTCTTCAAAGTGGGTTTTTTTTTTTTACAGCTCAAGAGAGCCGCCTTGTGGAGACGTTGAGCGCCACCGAAACTTGCTGGATTTTTAAGATTATAATACAATTTTTTGAGACATCTATCCTCAGCCATTGTTGCAACCGTTGTGACAAATATGGAACCCGTTCGTGGTTTTAAAATGTTTATTGAAAGGAGAAAAACAGGTAAAATTCTTTTTTTTTTTGGTTACAATATATATAAAACAAACCATGTGTTAAACGTATAATGTTTGTTCTGGTTAGAATATAATCAAACAATGCGGTATAGGAAAAACAAGATACATTTAAAAAAAAGTACATTTAAAAAAAAAAAAGGTACATAGTTTTGTATTACATTTTAAGAACGTACATACGCTATCATAGACCGTATCACATGTTTCGGTACATTTGATTCGATAAGAATTTTGAATTTGTTCAATTCGGCTTTAATATCAATTGGAATATTATTGCGTATATGTATAATAATCAAATCATGGAACAATGTCATCAGAGTAAACAGGTGCGCTACAGTTATTTCACTCCATTCGTTGATAACGAGTTTCAATTTGTTAAAGACTTCTTCTAAATTTGATAAAATACACACTAGATTACTCCAAGTAATCTCTAAAACAGTTTGCGATATGTGTCGAATTTTTTCCATAATATCCACCAATTTTTGTACAGAACCGTCGTTATAAGTGCCGCGCTGTATAATTACTCGTTCCAAATCCTCAGTCCAATTTTGCAAATCATTTCTTCTCAAAGAATTACCCATTTCTCTCAACCGCGTGTCTATGAAACACAAATTCAATCACAGAATCAGAAATTTGGGCAAACTGTTTGTAATCAATAATACAGCTTTCTAGTTTCCCGAAGATGTCTTCTTCATAGGACAGATCTATCAAAATGACATTGATGATTTGTTTAACGTCTATTTGTGGTATCTGAATATCGAGGTGCGTCAGCATTCTGTAAATAGCAGAAAAGAAGTGTCTATTACATATTGATTTCATGACCGAATGGAAATTCTCGAACATATAATAATTTTCATGTTTTATGTACAGACATGTATGTCTCATCTGAGAAAGATCATCCAATTCACAAGCCAAACAATCGCTTGCGGTATGTTTTAGCAGATTTTTATGTAGTAAGAGAACTACCGACAATTTGATTCTTACGTAATCAAGTGGCGACAGCCATGGTGGCGCGTTTTCGCTTTCAAAACTGGCGCTGGTTGATGACGAGGTGGATGGCAACGTTGAAGCCGCGGATGATGATGATTTCTTGCTCATCACCGACCTGGATGTTGATTTGTCGGGGTCGCTGTTCAATACTGCCCCCTTTGGTGAATTCTCGCAGTCGCTGTTCATTACTGGCCCTTCTGTTGAGGCGAGATCTGGAGGTGAAGGCTGCTTTGCAGACAGGGAGACATTATCTGCTTCAAATGGTGGAATTGCCAGCTCGGGACACCATAGCTCCGATTCCACCGGCTTCTCCAGCGTGGTGAAAGATTGTCGTCTGGCCTCCTTTGCGTGCCAGGTAGCCGGTTCCTTCAACAGACGTGTGAATCGTCGATCTGTTTTTCCCTCTTCGTCTTCTTCATCCGATGAAATTATGATGATGGATTCGGCGAATAGCATCGGTTCGAATTCTTTCAAACATTCTCGACCGCAGTCATCTTTTGCGGAATCAGGATGCCGGGTCCCCGGATACGTAACGCTGCGTTCCGGGCAAATCGGTGTGGAAGTCTGCATGCCGATGTCAGCTTCATCAGAACCACAGCCGTGGGGGATCGGCGGGGAGGATGCAGGTGAACACAAATTAATTACCTCTTCATGGTGACGTTGTAGGCCTTTCAGAATCTTTTGTTTTGGTTCCTTGTCTGCATCTTGGAAGGTAGGCAGAAGATTTCTGGCGCAGCGTTTGTCAGACATTTTGTCTTGATCAGCGAGATGTTTCTTGGTGAGATTCTTTGAGGTTTGAAGGTTTGGGGGCAGCTTTTTTTTTTCTTATACAGAGCAGTTGTAAACGGTCCACGCCCTCCTCCTCCTGGAGATTTAGGGGTGTGCTTGGAGTCTGGAGTAGGCGGTAGGAGATTTAGGGGTGTGCTTGGAGTCTGGAGTAGGCGGTACTTTGATTGTAGGGGGATGTAAAAATTAGAACGTATTGAAATGTTATTCAAATATTAATTTTTTTCTGACCCCCACAATCGTGATCCACATTCTACTACACAAATACTGCTCCGTTATAATGTCAGTTAAGGGGTTAATTCTCCTCTGCCACTCTGATAAAGGGACTTGTAGAATCGTCTGAAGAACACCACACTCACTGTTGAAAACCTGAAGGGTAAGTAGAGCATCACATATTTCCCCGTCTTCCTCCTCCTCCTCGGATAGCTGAGGTGAAACTTTGAGGCGGAAAAACCAGCGGCCATTCGGTCCTAGTCTCGAAATCCAAGTTAGTGTGAGCTCCCCCTCCAGCCCCGTTTCTCCAACAAATTGGGGAAGGAGCTTTGGAAACAATTGACTGACGATGGCCCAGTCATTCGAGTTGAGGGATCCAAATCCGTGGGGCATAGTATATTTGCCATCCTCTTGCATGAAGAAGACTAATTCGCCGATTCCGTGAAAATAATGATAACCCCAGGAAAAAGTAGGAGTTAAAGGCCATTTATTCTTAAGCTCCGCCATATTTAGAGGACTCTGTTGCAATCTTCTGACAAACATATGCTTCTTCCTAGGGGCCTGTAAAAGGCCATCTGCACCCACGGGTGAGACGTGGACCGTTACAGGTGTTTCGCAAATCATACTTCTCAGTAGAAGGTTCAAAAATCAAGATACACAACCTCCACTCCCCAGACTCTATATACCCAACATTGCCGATCCCACCCACTTTTTGCCTTTCATCGTCACGTGTTATATTTGTGTTATATTTTCAAAGATCTTGTTTGAACATTTTTTAACTCCATTTTCTCCTCCATACACAAAATTGGACTGAGGACCAGCTAATTTCATCCCTCGGAAGGTAAGATTCATTTTTTCAACTCATACTATTATTAAAAGCTTTTTTAAAATGAAACATACCACCAAAAAAATATATGTTTCATAAAACTCAGCCCCACACAGACACACACACATCCCACAGATACAGACACACGCGGCGGGGTCATAAAAAAAATCTCACACGCGGCGGGGTCATACACCCCCAGGATCTTAAGACATATTCCCACCACCAAAAAATTTAACTCAGCCACACACACACACAGCCCACAGATCCAGACACACGCGGCGGGGTCATACACTCCCGTGATCTTAAGACCCAAAACATGTACAGACATATTCCCACCACCAAAAAATAAACAAAACAAGATTTACAGATGATCTAACACACATGTTCAGACTTACCACCATCCAAAAAACAAAACAAAACAAGATTTACACTCATCCTGAGATAAATAAACTTGCACACCTTACCACTCCTATCTCAGGATGAAAGTGAATGAAACACTTAAACACCCCCTACAGGACGAGGGAGGAAGCAGCAGCTCATAACATTTTTGACTTTCAACCACACACACACACACACACACACACACACACACCCACACACACCACACATTCATACCAACCTCAGACCTTTCATTATTAACAATTCACCATTTAAATAAATAACAACCTAACCCTATAACCTATGACCTCTATGACCTCAATAACTCTTTTTAAAAAAAAAAAAAAAAATTTATACTTTTTTATTAAGGCCATAAATCACTACTCCATCAAAATTTGTCATAAGGACCACCTACCATTCTCTGGCAGGCCAAAGCTTTCCCGAGATTACTCCAACAAGATCACTTATAATATACATAACTAAAACTGTTCACTAAAATAAATTAACTTATTTATAAATAGCGGGAGCACGTCTGCCTCACAGTTAGGAGGGTGCAGGTTCGATTCCACCCCCGGCCCTCCCTGTGTGGAGTTTGCATGTTCTCCCCGTGTCCGCGTGGGTTTTCTCCGGGCACTCCGGTTTCCTCCCACATCCCAAAAACATGCTTGGTAGGCCAATTGAAGACTCTAAATTGTCCCTAGGTATGAGTGCGAGTGCGGATGGTTGTTCGTCTCTGTGTGCCCTGCGATTGGCTGGCAACCGGTTCAGGGTGTCCCCCGCCTGCTGCCCGATGACGGGTGGGATAGGCTCCAGCACGCCCGCGACCCCCGTGGGGACTAAGCGGTTCAGAAAATGAATGAATGAATAATATCTTATATCTTTTTTTTTTTTTTTCAAGATGGCGGCGCGTGCACATGCAGCGGCCTCTCTCCGTCCCAACCGATCGGTGTTTTGTTCAATTAATGAGTGTTTGTCAGACAGTTTTATGTGTTTATCTGTTCCTACCACGTCGTGCTACAAGTACAGCAGGCAGGTTCTGCTCGACATCGGCGTGAGCGAGTTTTGCGGCGTTTTGAACTTTGATACAGGGACATTAAAGGCACTGGGACTACTCCGGCCTGAATCAACGCCGGACTCGTCAGCTTCTCCTTGCCCGGATAGGCAGCGTCGGAAGCGGTGTGCGAGGGGGCAGAAGAGGAGCAAGCGCGGAGGCCTCCGGGCCAGGCTAGCGGCGTTCCCAACTCGCCCGGCTGTGCCTTCCATTCTTCTGGCGAACGTTCGGTCGCTGGACAACAAACTGGATTACGTTCGTCTGCTGAGGTCCACGAACCAGGCAGTGAGTAACTGCTGTGTGCTCGTGTTCACTGAAACTTGGCTGAATGTCAACATTCCGGACTCTGCTGTGCAACTGGAGCGGCTAGCGTGCTATCGGGCGGACCGGGCCATTGAAAAAGGAGGAAAATCGTGTGGAGGAGGTATCTGTGTCTACATTCGCGACGAATGGTGCCGGGACTCTGTAGTTGTGTGCAGACACTGCTCACCACTGCCGGAGTTTGTGATCATTAAGTGCCGTCCTTTTTACCTACCAAGGGAGTTTACTGCGATTCTGCTAGACAAGCAGATACGTTGGATTCAGAAAGATGAGTCGGCATCGAGTATTTGTCTCTGCCCCCCTGCCTGGGAGAGGCTCTGATGAGAGGTTTAGTAGATTAGTCTCCCTTAATCGATGGATGGCTGGGTTCTGTAAAAAGCAGGGACTGTATTTCATAAATAACTGGTCCTTCTTCTGGGGCCGCCCCGACTTCATCCTAACCCTGAAGGCGCCTTCACTCTTTCTAGGAATATAGATTACTGTTTGAGCCACTCATGACAGGTCACCTTAGAGCAGGCCGGAGCACAGGTGACTAGACCACCTGTCAGGATGGGTTTGGAGTCAGTTAAGTTAAAGTTAACTAGCGCTAGGCTAGACTTCCAGCATGCACATAGCTCCTTGTGTAGACTAGAGCGTCACAGTTTGAATAGTGCTACAGTACACATGAACACACTTTCTACTGAGGTGGCAGACAAATCCAATCGCTCCACCCCGACCGGTATAGCTGATGATATGGTGCCTGTTTCAGATAATATTACGTGTACCAAATATTTACTATCAAATTCCTACGGTCGTATCGTCCCACCGCGCGAATAAACAATTGAGAGGTGATGTCAGGCCTAGAGAACACAATCTTACTTTCATTTCGTTTAAAAATCCTTTGATAAATACAAACCCTGATCACACTTAAACTTGGTTTTATGAATATTAGATAGCTTCATATGAAAGCAGTTCTCGTTAATGACCTCATCACGGAACATAATCTAAATATATTTGGTCTTTGCGAGACCTGGTTAAAACTTAATGAACTGCTACCGCTTAATGAGGCCTCGCCTCCAAATTTTGTGAGCTCGCATGTGGCGCGTCCTCGAAAAAAGGGTGGGGGTGTTGCCCTCATCTCAAATTCCGATCTTAGATTTACGCCTCGTTCGATTAACATATTTAAAACATTTGAAGTTCTCACTGTCCGATCCACCGCTTTACCGTCATTTTATCTTGCTGTTATTTACCGTCGACCTGGGGCTTACTCTGGCTTCCTGGAGGAATTTTCAGAATTCGTGGCTGATCTAGTGACAAATGCGGATAATATAATAATCATGGGCGATTTTAACGTCCACTTGAATTTACCGTCACAGCCACTTACTTCGGCGTTTCAGACTCTAATTGATAAGTTTGGTTTTACGCAAGCCGTACAGGTAGCAATGCATAAGAATGGTAATACCTTAGATTTGGTATTATCCCGAGGACTGGCAACCTCTAATATAACAGTACTGCCATTCACTACTGTTTTGTCTGATCACTACTTAATAAAATTTGAAATTTTTGTTCTTAGTCAAAGACAAGAGAGCAATCAGAATTATAGCAGCCGTAATATTAACTCCATGACTGCGACTGCGCTATCTGGGCTACTGCCACCAGCATTTGCCGTATTTCCCTCATATACCGGGTCTATTGATAATCTTACAAATGAATTCAATGCTACATTGTTAAATGCCATTGACTCTGTGGCGCCGCTACGTCTGAAAACTCGCCGTAGATTGCCTACTCCGTGGTTCACAGATGAAACACGTTCGCTTAAGCAATTACCGTAATTTTCGGACTATTAGTCGCTCCGGAATATAAATCGCACCACCCATAAAATGCACAATAACGTGAAAAAAACATATATTAGTCGCTCCGGAGTATAAGTCGCACTTTTGGGGCAAATGTATTTGTCAAAATCCAACTCCAAAAACAGACACGAACCAGCAACAACAGGCTAAACGATACGGTATGCTAACGTGACATACACAAACAAGAGGCTGAGAACGGGCCTAACGTAACATTCAGAGTTATTCAAATGATTATTACACATACATACATACATACATACATATTATACATCGATCATCGATCATGTAAACAATGGCGCGTACGCGCGCCGTCGGACTCGTGATTTGCATGTCTAATTATTCCACAGACCCATATAACGATATATAGAGTATATTTCAAATAACTATCATATAGCAACAATATTACCAAACCACCTGTCACTCCAAATCATAAAATACATTGATCATCGATCGTGTAAACAATGCCGCGTACGCGCGCCGTCGGACTCGTGATTTGCATGTCTAATTATTCCACAGACCCATATAACAATATACAAAGTATATTTCAAATAACTATCATATAGCAACAATATTACCAAACCATCTGTCACTCCAAATCATAAAATACATCGATCATTGATCGTGTAAACCAGGGGTGTCAAAGTCAAATGGACGGAGGGCCAAATAAAAAAATCAGCTACAAGACGAGGGCCGGACTGTTCAAATGTTCATTGAAAAATTTTTAAATGACGCATATAGTCTAGTGAACCTAATTGAACCTACTGAAAACCTAACAAATATATTACAATATGATCAGATAAATAAAGCAATATTTTCTTATGGCTCTGTCAGTAATCTTTAATTTTCAACAGACACAAAAGACAAATTTCCTTTATATAAATATCCCCATAACATGAACATTAAATGAAAGAAACCGGTATTCAAGGCACCATCAGTAGACTATATTTTCTATTTTAGCAAAAGTGGGCTAAATTTACTTCAAAGAAAAAACAATAATAGCAATTTTCTATCATCCACTCAACTGAAATATTTTTAAAATATAATTGGATTGAAATACAAAAAAATAAAGTGCAAAAATCTATTAATCAAAAACAACACTTTGTTTAAGGAGAAGTAACATGCAGTGAAAACAAATATTAAATTTTAACTTTTAAACTTGAACTGAGTAAAAACTCTAAATATGTGATTGCACAGTAATGTTCACTTGTTTGAGGTTGAGGGTGATACTTGGTGGTGTCCCATCTTTTCCACAAGTTCATCAATGTTCGGGGTAAGGCTCTGAGCTGAAGAAATTAAAGGAATATAAGAGTTTGATCTTAAAGTAGTTCATTAGACATCTTGTGTATGAGAGTATGAATCTGTAAAGTGCTGAGTGTGTGACGATGGAGACAAAACAAGATATGTGGGCAAGGATGTGCACGAATGAAATGTTCCAGATTAAACAATGACGCAGGAGCAGCAAGGAGTACAAGATGACCCAGGGGCAGCGGGGAGATAACAACTAGGGGACCCTGTATGGAAAACTACAACCAGGAGGAGCGAGCAAATGATTCTGCAGAAGAAGAAAGACCAATAAGAGCAAGCTAAAGTTAAATGCAGTGTACACATAGCCAATAGAATAATGACAGAATGCCTTTGTTTATGTGCCATTTGCATATTGTGTAGTATAATTAATGGCTGGGCAACTCGGAAGTAGAGTACGTCTGCTGGTGGGAACAGAGACGTACAGAGGTGTATTGAGAGGGACCCGAGACCCAGGTGATGTATTAGATTTGGTTGTTAGGAATAAATCCACTCGTGTGTGAAAATGCCAGCTTCCTGATACCTTTCTATTGCAGAACGAGCGCGCAAATTGTTGGATGAGTGGCAGTTGGGTAAAGTCACAAATTGGAGTCAGATTAGTAACTCGCGTTCAAGTTAAATTAGAAATAAATTCCAACAATTTATGGTGACCCCGACGTGATGCAAGAGAGGTAAAAGAGTCTGGGACTCTAAGGAAGTCTGGGACTTCGGTAACCACAAGAGTCTGGGACTCGGGGTCTGGGACCCACGTCCACACCAGGTGACGACCTGATAAAGACGCCACACGTCCGACCGTCTTTCCTCTTGGGCCCACAGTGAGACAAGGTAAGCAGATTCCTTTTCAAATTCTGCATATTGACAACGCTAAATTATAAGAGGAAGGATGAGCGGAACAGTGAAAGTGTGTAGTAGGGTATAAAATCTGGGATTTACCTACTAGAATAGTTTGGAACTATTTGCGGTTACTATACGGTTTAAAATCTGGGATTTACGTATTAGTACAAGTGTGGACTTAGTAGGGTATAAAATCTGGGATTTACCTACTAGAATAGTTTGGAACTATTCGTGGTCACGATACGGTTTAAAATCTGGGATTTACGTATCAGTGTGAGTGTGGAAACTAAAATTGTTCTGTGTGAAAAGTGGTGACGTGATGCAAGAGAGGTAAAAGAGTCTGGGACTCTAAAGAAGTCTGGGACTTCGGTAACCACAAGAGTCTGGGACTCGGGGTCTGGGACCCACGTCCACACCAGGTGACGGCCTGATAAAGACGCCACACGTCCGACCGTCTTTCCTCTTGGGCCCACAGTGAGATAAGGTAAGCAGATTCCTTTTCAAATTCTGCACATTGACAACGCTAAATTACAAGAGGAAGGATGAGCGGAACAGTGAAAGTGTGTAGTAGGGTATAAAATCTGGGATTTACCTACTAGAATAGTTTGGAACTATTTTCGGTTACTATACGGTTTAAAATCTGGGATTTACGTATCAGTACAAGTGTGGACTTAGTAGGGTATAAAATCTGGGATTTACCTACTAGAATAGTTTGGAACTATTCGTGGTTACGATACGGTTTAAAATCTGGGATTTACGTATCAGTGTGAGTGTGAGTGTGAGTGTGAGTGTGGAAACTAAAATTGTTCTGCGTAAAAAGTGGTTGGGAGACACACGAGTGGATTTAAAGATGGCGGATAAGAGGAAGTGGGATAATGGTCTCGGGTCCCTTCAAATTAAGGGTCCCTTCAAATTAAGGGTCCCTTCAAATTAATGGAAGAAAAAGTAAGAAATAAGTGAAAGGCAGGATCCTGATCGAAATAAAAATCTAGATAAACGGATCAAACCCATGTAACAGAATGGGAACCTGGCTGAGAAAAAAAAAAAAAAAAAAAAAAGAAGAAACGGAAATTATCTTAAATGTACAGGAGATATTCGCGTTAAAGGAAAAAGTAAGAGAGAAACACTGAAGTTAAAATTTGCAAAATAAAAGGAAAAGAATTACAAAAAGCGTCTAAAAGTAAAATAGAGAATAAATCAGACAAGTAAGATGAGCAAAAAGGTGTTCTTAGTGTGGTCTTTGTGGTCTTTTATGTTGTGCGCCAAACGTGTGTGTAGGGTGTGTGTGCGTGCGTGTGCGCAGAGGATCCTCATGAATGAGTGTGTGTATGTGTGTGTATGTATATGTGTGTGTGAGTGAGATGTGTGTCCTATGGAAGAAATTAGTCATGGAGAATGTTCAGGAGCCTGTTGAGTGATAATAGGGAAGTTGAGAAGTAGACGATGTGTGTTTAAGTTGGTTGGAGAAACTAAGACGATCGAGGTGAGGCAGAGAAAGTGTGAGGTTTTCAGAGAATGTTTGAAGAAGAGTGATGCACATTTGCATGAAGGATAGAAGGCGCTGATGGAAAAAAAAGTATAACCAAAACATCATCCTCTATGACGTTTGCGCAGCGTTATTTGTTGTTGTTTGTGAGCTGTGTCTCTGCTGTTTTTTGTGTTGTCTGTGTGCTGTCAGTGTTATGTGTTAAAAGGATGAAATTGGCTAAAATAGGTAAATAAAAAGAATTTATTAGACTGTAGTCTATCTGATTTGCAACGCAAAACAAAAGCAATTTGGAAAGATGTGTCAAATTAAATGATAATGTAATCGTATGTAGTAATACGTTATTGCATGTTAGGTGGCCATCAGGGTTGCGGTTTTGTTAACTTTAACAATATGGTATTTGTGAGAAGAGATGAGAGATTAGTTGGCAATTTATATAGAACACTCCCAAAATTATGCTGCATTGTGTTGATTTAAAAAGATCTATTTGGCCTTTGCAGGGTGAGCCACTGTGTTGCATGCATCTGGCCATGGAGAAAGTATGTTGTTTATTTGTGTACTTTGTCAACAACCAATGTAGATGTTAAAGAATGAAATTAATATCTTTAAAATGAATGTGGATTGAGACCACAGGTAAACACCCAGGCAACTACCCTGAAGCTAAGATGATGTTCAGGACGGCGATGCTGAACGGCCTCCCAAATGAGGTGCAAGCGATCATGAGAGTTGATCTGGACATTTGGTCTGTCCGGAACCGAGATTCAAGAGGCATTTGATACACCATTGCCGCATCTACATGGAAAAAGCAAATAAAGATCAAAAGGAAACTGACGCTCTGGCGACTAGTTTGGTTAAATTACAGTTGGCAAAGTTGCATGGTGAGGCAAAACAAGAAAAGGTTAAACAAAAACAGATGTATCAGACTCCAGTGGGGGCTGGACGGGGCTGAGGCCAAGGGTTCCGTGGTGGATACAGAGGGCGAGGTTAAGGCGCCCTCCCAGGACTGGGGCGGAATTGGTTCGCTCCAGGGACTTGCTTCAACTCCGGGGCCCCTGATCACTGGGCGCGAGATTGTAATGGCAACCCACCACCAGCAGGGGCGGAGCAGCAGAACCAGCAAGCAGGGCCACCACACCAAAGTGGACCACAGCAGCCCCGCCCGGGGCCACAGCCGAATCCACATGGGCAGTATTACCAAGCCGACCCGTGGTACGGCCCGGACGAATAGTGGGGCCTGGGAAGCTCGGGAAGCACAGGCCAGGCAGAGCCAATGCTTCGGTTGACAGTGGCAGACACTCCGGTCCAGATGTTGATGGACACTGGAGCAACACATTCATCGATCAACATGCCACGGCCAAGTACAGCGTTGTCGAAACGAGTTACAACGTTGGTCGGCTTCTCGGGACGTCCTCAGACTCTGCCCTTCACTCGACCATTGAAAACGGAAATCACAAACACCGGACAGAAACTATATCATTCATATGTTCATGCAATGGACACACCCATCAACTTGATGGGCAGAGACATGTCAGCATTGAGAGCCCAGATTCTGTGCGGCGAGAAGGGACTTACAGTGACATTTCCTGACGGACAGTTTCTGGAATGCTCCCAGCCTGTGACACCTCAGGGTCAGTGGTTGATGGCACCACTCCCCACAGTACCAGAAACAGCACGAATCTACTGGGCGAGATTGAATCCTGAGACTCCGTTTGGGAGAGGTGTCTACTCCACGTACCTCCTGTGGAAACCATGGATCCAGGCATTGGCACCGTACCACCCCCCAGTGGATCCATTGCATTGCACTCTATATTATGATAGAGAATCAGATGAGATATATAGAGATGCGTTTGAAGAAATTGAGGGAGATGATTGGACATTACAATCACCATGCATCTTTGTGGGCCCCGAGGGGGTGGCAGCATATGTATAGTTGTCGCCGAAGCAAGAGCAATGGTATCGAATGAGTGAGGAAGGTTTGCCTGTCACTGGCTGTGTCGCCAGGCCATGAGCCCCGCCAATTGGGGCCCATGGTGAAACGATTAACACAACAACATGACTGGATGATGACTGAGATTTCAGATGTGTGGCATTCGGCCGCAACCAAAAGTTACAGAATAATGGCAAAAATGGTAGATGAGTCAGACCTTGAATTGGTCTTCCTGGCCCGCCATCATGGGCGGGAACAGACGGACCATGAGTCTGCACAGGCGATGCTGGATCAAATGCCACAGACCTTGTGGTCACAGGGTCCATTCGATGTTGGTTTTTGTCATACGGTTCAGCCGATCCAATTGGAAGTTGATTGCTCCAGTCCGGTCCGCCGTCCTCAATATCGATGGCCGAAGGAAGCAGCCAAAGGTATGGAGGACACAGGGGCACAGTGCCTGCCAATGGTGGGCTTAAAGATTGACCGCCCGAACAGGCAGGTCAAGAGAGGGAATGTGACAATGGCGAGAATTGGATCCAAGTCGGACTCGAAAGTGTCTGAACAACGACGACGACGATGCAAATGTTTAACTTTATTGACTATTTTCAGAAGTGATGGAGCGAAAGAAGAACGAGTGATGGTGTATCAGTCCTGCAATGGAACGGTATGGTAAGAAGCAGAGCAAGATGGTGGTAAGACGCTGACACAGACACAACAACTACTGCTAAATCTGAAGTGTAAACAACTGACACAGGTGAAAGCTTGGGTGACAATTTTCCACTGGACTCAACAATGGCTTGATTTGTTAGATAAATTGGACAATTATCAACCACGGTACAAGGACTGGCCCTGGGATTGGAAATATCCAGGAGTCATGGTGTAATGAAAATGTGTCTTTGCCAGCAGGAATCCCTCTCGCTCGTGCTGATGTTTGGCTGTGGTGTGGAGCAAAAGTGTTGTACGATAGGCTTCCCTCCAATGCCTCAGGTAAGTGCGCCCTAGTAACGCTGATCATGCCAATTAGTGTGATAGCATTAGACGTGTCCAGAATAAATTGGGAAGGCGTTGGACGGTGGGGAAGAATCCCCTTCCTTTTGAGGAAGAAAAAGGACATGCAAGAATGGTTGAATGCAGGAGACCCCACGTACATAGATGCAAGTGGAGTTCCAAGAGGGGTCCCTGATGAATACAAATTGATGAATCAAGTGGCGGCAGGATGGGAGAGTATTTTCCTGCTCATTACAGTAAACAAAAATGTGGACCGGATTAATTATGTCCACTACAATGTCCAACGATTGGCGAACTTCACCACCTCGGCACTCCAGGCAGTGCATGAGCAATTAGCAGCCACGTCTCTTATGGCATTCCAAAATAGAATAGGTTTAGATATGGTGTTAGCGGAAAGAGGAGGAGTCTGTGGTATTTTTGGGGATCAGTGCTGTACTCTGATTCCCAACAATACGTCTCCTGACGGTCGGCTCACTAAGGCATTGGAGGGTCTGCGCACGCTAAGTAACAAAATGAAGGAGCACTCAGGTGTGGACACCAGTTGGTACTCTGACTGGTTAAACGTCTTTGGCAAATATAAAAGCTTGATTGCATCAGTACTGATTTCTATCGCTGTGTTTGCTGCTATTATGGTGTTATGCGGATGTTGCTGTATTCCATGTATCAGATCATTAACTGTTAAGACAATTGAACGCACGTTGGGGCCACTCCCTCCGGGTGGCCAGTACATGATGATCCCTCAGAAGGACCCCCAGGAGGCGGAGACAGCTGTGGCCCTCCGGGATGTGAGTATGTGAAGGTGGCCTCAGGGACCTGAGGCCATGAGGAGGGTATGAAATTTTGTGTTTAACAATAAAACAAGGTATTCGAGTGATGACCTCAGTGGTCTGAGGTCATGAGAGGGATTAAAGGAATATAAGAGTTTGATCTTAAAGTAGTTTATTAGACATCTTGTGTATGAGAGTATGAATCTGTAAAGTGCTGAGTGTGTGACGATGGAGACAAAACAAGATATGTGGGCAAGGATGTGCACGAATGAAATGTTCCAGATTAAACAATGACGCAGGAGCAGCAAGGAGTACAAGATGACCCAGGGGCAGCGGGGAGATAACAACTAGGGGACCCTGTATGGAAAACTACAACCAGGAGGAGCGAGCAAATGATTCTGCAGAAGAAGAAAGACCAATAAGAGCAAGCTAAAGTTAAATGCAGTGTACACATAGCCAATAGAATAATGACAGAATGCCTTTGTTTATGTGCCATTTGCATATTGTGTAGTATAATTAATGGCTGGGCAACTCGGAAGTAGAGTACGTCTGCTGGTGGGAACAGAGACGTACAGAGGTGTATTGAGAGGGACCCGAGACCCAGGTGATGTATTAGATTTGGTTGTTAGGAATAAATCCACTCGTGTGTGAAAATGCCAGCTTCCTGATACCTTTCTATTGCAGAACGAGCGCGCAAATTGTTGGATGAGTGGCAGTTGGGTAAGGTCACAAATTGGAGTCAGATTAGTAACTCGCGTTCAAGTTAAATTAGAAATAAATTCCAACAAAATCCTCAGAATTGAGTGGAGGTGTTCAGCAGTAAGTCGACTTCTGTGTGATGTTTTGTTCAGGTTCATCAAAGAAAACAGTTGTTCACACAGGTATGTGCTGCCAAACATAGACAACGTTTGAGCAGCCTGGATGCGCAGCTGGGGCATTGTGCCGGGGAGGAAACGGGCGAACTCCGCAGCACCCACTGCCGCATATTTTGCCCTCAGTGCATCATTGCATTGGAGGTCAATCAACTCCATTTGGAGGTTTGGTGGTGAGCTTTCCACGTCAACAGCAAATGGGTTACCGAGCAGTTCCAACCTGCTTTTTTGTGCTTCAAAGTCAGCAAATCGGCGTCGAAAGTCAGCGGCAAGCATACCTATTTTATCAGCCAACTGTGTGCTCGGGAACGCACTGGTAGAGAGCTTCTCTTTCATGGTCTGGCAGCTGGGAAAGTGGCTCAAATTTTCTTTCCGCATCTGCGTCTCCCACAGAGTCAGTTTGGTTTTAAATGCCTTCACTGTACTGTACATATCAGAGATGACACGATCCCGACCCTGCAGCTGCAAGTTTATTGCATTCAGATGACTCGTAATGTCACACAGAAAAGCCATTTCACACAGAAACATTTCGTCTCGGAGTTGTGTTGTGTCTTTCCCTTTGCTGTCCAAGAACAGACAAATCTCCTCACGAAGCTCGAAACATCTTTGAAGCACCTTTCCCTGGCTTAGCCATCGCACCTCTGTGTGATAAGGCAAATCACCATGCTCCGTTTCTAACTCCGTCAGAAATGCCTTGAACTGGCGGTGATTCAAACCTTTGGCTCTGATAAAGTTAACTGTGCGCGTGATGATGCTCATTACATGCTCCATTTTCAAGGCTTTACCGCACAACGCTTCCTGGTGTATGATACAATGATAAGCTGTCAGCTCACCTGTCGCGTTTTCCTCTTGCATCTTTTCCCGTATCTTCGCCACCAGTCCGCTCCTGTGTCCACACATCGCAGGTGCTCCGTCGGTTGTCAAACCCACGAGTTTTTCCCAAGGCAGCTCCATCTCATTTACACATCTTGACACCTCTTCATACAAATCATGCCCCGTAGTTGTGCCATGCATAGGACGTAAAGCCAAAAACTCCTCTGTCACGCTTAGGTTGGAGTCCACTCCGCGGATGAAAATTGACAACTGGGCAATGTCAGAAATGTCGGTGCTCTCATCCACAGCCAAGGAATATGCAATAAAATCTTTGCCCTTTTTCACAAGCTGCTCTTTTAGATTGATGGACAACTGGTCTACTCTCTCGGCAATGGTGTTTCTGCTCAGACTCACATTTAAAAAGAGTTGCCTTTTTTCTGGGCAAACTTCGTCACAAACTTTAATCATGCAGTTTTTGATGAAATCCCCCTCCGTAAATGGCCGGGCTGATTTAGCGATCTCTTCTGCCAAAATAAAACTGGCCTTGACAGCAGCCTGGCCTTGTGATTTGGCTTTTTTGAACAGAGCCTGTCGAGATTTGAGGCCTCGTTTTAATTCCTCTGCCTTTTGTAGCCTTTGTTCCATGTCCATATTCTTGTTTTTGTCCGCGTGTTTCGTTTCATAATGTCGTCTCAGATTATACTCTTTCAGTACCGCCACACTTTCTCCACACAGAAGACACACAGGTTTTCCAGCTACCTTCGTGAACATATACTCCGACTCCCACCTTGTTTGAAACCCCCGGTTCTCAGTATCCACCTTCCGTTTGCCATTTTTGATGGGTATCTGAAAGTTAATTTTACTGTGATGCTGACGACTGCTGTGCCAATATATATTGAAATGAAGCAGCCTACTGCTCGGTGCGTCACCTTTGCATTGTGGGAAATGTAGTATTGGTGCGTGTAAAAGATCTGCGGGCTGCCGGCTTGCTGCGGGCCGGTTCTAATAATAAATCAAGATCATCCCAGGGGCCGTAAAAAACCTTCTTGCGGGCCGGATGTGGCCCGCGGGCCTTGACATATGTGGTGTAAACAATGCCGCGTACGCGCGCCGTCGGACTCGTGATTTGCATGTCTAATTATTCCACAGACCCATATAACGATATATAAAGTATATTTCAAATAACTATCATATAGCAACAATATTACCAAACCATCTGTCACTCCAAATCATAAAATACATTGATCATCGATCGTGTAAACAATGCCGCGTACGCGCGCCGTCAGACTCGTGATTTGCATGTCTGGCGTGATGTGTGCTCGCATTCTGTCCATCACAAGCAGAGCTTGCATCCTAAATTGCATTGCTGCCCCTACTGTTTTTTTTCTTTTTTTTTTTTTCTTTTTTTACATCACCACACTAAATTCTCTTCACCAGACCTGTGCTTTTTAAAAACTCAAAAAAACAGCGCTTTCCCCTCCCAGTTGTTCCGTCACGGCCAAAGGTGAAATTTAAATCACCCTCGTTCAGTTTAGTTTGAAAATAACTATATTTCTTTTTCAGTTGTTTTTTTTTGTTTTGTTTATTTGTTTCATGAACTTGAATATTGTGCTTTAAAGTGTGAATTGCTTTATTGTTTTTTTCAGTGTATTAAAAATAATATGTGAGGTGATCCACTGTACTAGTAAGTAATGTGTTAATGATCAAGTAAATGTTTTTGAAAAAAAAACACATATAAGTCGCTCCTGAGTATAAGTCGCCCCCCCACCCAAACTATGAAAAAAAACGCGACTTATAGTCCGAAAATTACGGTAAGTAGAAAGCATGAGCGCAAATGGGGTTTAACCAAACTTGAGGTTTTCCATCAGGCATGGCGCGACAGCCTCCTGAAATATAAAGATGCGCTTATCTTATCAAAAACTTGTTATTTTTCGCAGGTCATTAATCTCAATAAGAACAATCCTAAATACCTATTTGATACAGTGGCAAAGCTAACACTACGCCAGCCAACCCCCGATAGCTCCTTTCACTCGGCTGACGAGTTCATGAAATTCTTTACTCGAAAGATTGAATCCATTAGGGATGAGATCAAGATGACCATTCCGATCGCTTAGTCGAGACCGCTGATTACCGGCGCTGACGATCATGCAATAACCCTTTTAGAGCTAATCATTCCACTGAGACAGCACTTGCTAAAGTGACTAATGATCTCCTCATAGCTATGGATTCAAACACTTCATCGGTATTGTTACTACTCGATCTTAGTGCTGCCTTCGACACTGTTGACTTCGATATTTTATTAGAGCGTCTTAAAGGTTGTGTTGGTATTTCGGGGTCAGCACAAGGCTGGTTTCATTCGTATCTATCAGACAGGACGCACCGAGTGGTCCATTGCAATGAGTCCTCTGAGCTCTATAAAGTTACGTGTGGTGTCCCACAGGGATCGGTACTAGGACCAATTCTATTTAATATTTATATGACTCCGCTTGGGGACATAATACGTAAATATAATATTAGTTTTCAATGTTACGCGGATGACACCCAATTATATATGCCGTTATCAATGACAGATCCGCTGGACTGTTGTAATCTTGAGGCATGCCTTGCGGAGATCAAGCAATGGATGTCTCTCAACTTTCTTCGTCTGAACCCAGATAAAACTGAGATGTTGATAATTGGTCCAGCTCGTTATCAACATTTATTTAAGGAAACCGCTATAACTCTAGATAACCGTACTATCACTCAGAGTGATACTGTAACTAATCTCGGGGTAATATTTGACCAAACGCTCTCCTTTCAAAAGCACATTAAGAATATAACCAGAATAGCATTTTTTCACCTTCGTAATATTGCTAAGATTCGCCCAATCCTCTCGACCGGTGATGCGGAAATTATTATACATGCATTTATCACGTCGCGCCTGGACTACTGTAATGCATTATTCTCTGGTCTTCGCAAGTCCAGCATCAAAAGTCTACAGTTAGTACAAAATGCTGCTGCAAGGCTGCTCTCACGGACAAGAAAATTTGATCACATTACCCCAATATTAGCCAATTTACACTGGCTCCTGGTCCATTTAAGATGTGACTTCAAGGTTCTTCTATTAACCTATAAATCATTGCATGGCTTAGCGCCTTCATATCTCGTCGACTTAGTTGTTCCTTATGTTCCTTCTCGTAACCTTCGTTCGCAAAACGCTAGTCTTTTAGTGACACCGAGGGCCAAGAAAATGTCTGCAGGGGCTAGAGCATTTTCTATTCGGGCTCCAGAGCATTTAATGAGTGTTTGTCTGACAGTTTTATATTTTCTTGTTTGTCTGATCGTACCATGTTGCGCCACAAGTACAGCAGGCAGGTTCTGCTCGACATCGGCGAAAGCGAGTTTTGCGGCGTTTCGGGCTTTGATACGGGGACGTTAAAGTTGCTGGGACTGCTTCGGTCTGAATCATCGCCGGACTCGTCTGCTACTCCTTCCCCGGCCAGGCAGCGTCGGAAGCGGTGTGCGAGGAAGCAGAAGAGGGGAAAGCGCGGAGGTGTCCGGACCAGGCTAGCGCCGAACCCAACTCGCCCGGCAGCAGTTAAGTTCAAGTTAACTAGCGCTAGGCTAGACTTCCAGCATGCACATAGCTCCTTGTGTAGACTAGTGCGTCACAGTTTGAATAGTGCTACAGTACACCTGAACACACTTTCTACTGAGGTGGCAGACGAATCCAAACGCTCCACCCCGACCGGTATAGCTGATGATATGGTGCCTGTTTCAGATAATATTACGTGTGTACCAAATGTTTACTATCAAATTCCTATGGTCGTATCGTCCCGCCGCGCGAATAAACAATTGAGAGGTGATGTCAGGCCTAGAGAACACAATCTTACTTTCATTTCGTTCAAAAATCCTCTGACAATTGCGACCCCTGACCAACCGATGACACTTAAACTTGGTTTTATGAATATTAGATCGCTTCATACGAAAGCAGTTCTCGTTAATGACCTCATCACGGAACATAATCTAAATATATTTGGTCTTTGCGAGACCTGGTTGAGACCTAATGAACTGCTACCGCTTAATGAGGCCTCGCCTCCAAATTTTGTGAGCTCGCATGTGGCGCGTCCTCGAAAAAAGGGTGGGGGTGTTGCCCTCATCTCGAATTCCGATCTTAGATTTACGCCTCGTTCGACTAACATATTTAAAACGTTTGAAGTTCTCACTGTCCGATCTACCGCTTTACCGTCATTTTATCTTGCTGTTATTTACCGTCCACCTGGGGCTTACGCTGGCTTCCTGGATGAATTTTCAGAATTCGTGGCTGATCTAGTGACAAACGCGGATAATATAATAATCATGGGCGATTTTAACGTCCACATGAATTTACCGTCTGAGCCACTTACTTCGGCGTTTCAGACTCTTATTGATACGTTTGGTTTCACGCAAGCCGTACAGGTAGCAACGCATAAGAATGGTAATACCTTAGATTTGGTATTATCCCGAGGACTGGCAACCTCTAATATAACAGTACTGCCATACACTACTGTTTTGTCTGATCACTACTTAATAAAATTTGAAATTTTAGTTCTTAGTCAAAGACAAGATAGCAATCAGAATTACAGCAGCCGTAATATTAACTCCATGACTGCGACTGCGCTATCTGAGCTACTGCGACCAGCAACTGCCGTATTGCCCTCATATACCGGCTCTATTGATAATCTTACGAATGAATTCAATGCTACATTGTTAAATGCCATTGACTCTGTGGCGCCGCTACGTCTAAAAACTCGCCGTAGACTGCCTACTCTGTGGTTCACAGATGAAACACGTTCGCTTAAACAATTAAGTAGAAAGCATGAGCGCAAATGGCGTTTAACCAGACTTGAGGTTTTCCATCAGGCATGGCGTGACAGCCTCCTGAAATATAAAGATGCGCTTATCTTAGCTAAAACTCGTTATTTTTCGCAGGTCATTAATCTCAATAAGAACAATCCTAAATACCTATTTGATACGGTGGCAAAGCTAACACTACGCCAGCCAACCCCCGATAGCTCCTTTCACTCGGCTGACGAGTTCATGAAATTTTTTGCTCGGAAGATTGACTCCATTAGGGATGAGATCAAGATGACCATTCCGATCATTCAGTCAGGACCGCCGATTACCGGCGCCGATGATCATGCGATAACCTTTTCAAATTTTGAATGCGTGTCCCTCGAAAGGCTTACACAATTAGTTAGTGCGGCTAAACAAACAACATGTTTACTTGACCCGCTTCCAACCAAACTACTTAAAGAATTATTTCAAATCTTAGGACCGTCCGTTCTAAATATAATTAATCTGTCTATCTCCTCTGGGATAGTGCCTACAGCCTTTAAAACCGCTATCATTAAACCGCTACTTAAGCGACCAAATCTTGACCCGGACTGTCTCGGTAACTATAGGCCAGTTTCAAATCTCCCATTCATAGCAAAACTGCTTGAGAAAGTAGTAGCGCAGCAGCTTGTTGATTACATGGTCGCTAATAATCGATATGAATCTTTTCAGTCTGGGTTTAGAGCTAATCATTCCACTGAGACAGCACTTGCTAAAGTGACTAATGATCTCCTCTTAGCTATGGATTCAAATACTTCGTCGGTATTGTTACTACTAGATCTTAGTGCTGCCTTTGACATTGTTGACTTCAATATTTTGTTAGAGCGTCTTAAAAGTTGTGTTGGTATTTCGGGGTCAGCACTAGACTGGTTTCGTTCGTATCTATCAGACAGGACGCACCGAGTGGTCCATGGCAATGCGTCCTCTGAGCTCTATAAAGTTACGTGTGGTGTCCCACAGGGATCGGTGCTAGGACCACTTCTATTTAATATTTATATGACTCCGCTTGGGGACATAATACGTAAATATAATGTTAGTTTTCAATGTTATGCGGATGACACCCAATTATATATGCCATTATCAATGACAGATCCGCGGGACTGTTGTAATCTTGAGGCATGCCTTGCCTCAAGATGTGACTTCAAAGTTCTTTTGTTAACCTATAAATCATTGCATGGCTTAGCGCCTTCATATCTCGTCGACTTAGTTGTTCCTTATGTTCCGTCTCGTAACCTTCGTTCGCAAAACGCTAGTTTTTTAGTGACACAGAGGGCCAAGAAAATGTCTGCAGGGGCTAGAGCATTTTCCATTCGGGCTCCAGAGCTCTGGAATGCCCTGCCAATGGATATTAGAACTGCTACCTCAGTAGAAACATTTAAGACACGTTTAAAGACGTATTTCTATGATGTGGCCTTTAACCTCTCCCCGACCCCACTCCCCCACCCCTCCCCGGCTGGGGAGGTGGTTAGGTGACACCCATGCTGACGATGGCTATCTAGATTCTCGTGGACCAATTCACCATGAGGGAACTGCAGTGGAATACCCTCCTGGAGGACACTGCCAGGACAATCGAAGGCACCTCCGACAGCTCTTGGCTTTGGCCTGGGCATCCACTTTTTGGTTTCCATATGATGTATTTTATGTGCCCTCTTTGCATCCATTGCAGCCTGGTGATCCTGAAAGGGGGATCCTTCCATCTGTGGTCCCTTCTCAAGGTTTCTCATTTTTCCCCTTGTAGGGTTTTTTTGAGTTTTTCCTTGCCCTTTTGGGAGCCTAAGATCAGGGGATGCTTTGAGAATTATTGTCAATTGATTGTCTATGTGAAGCCCTTTGAGACTGCTTGTGATTTAGGGCTATACAAATAAACTTGACTTGACTTGACTGCCCTACCAATGGATATTAGAACTGCTACCTCAGTAGAGGCATTTAAGACACGTTTAAAGACATATTTCTATGATATGGCCTTTAATTAACTTGTAGTAGCCGATTCGGCTGGAGTTTGTTTTTGCTCCCTCTCCCCGACCCCACTCCCCCCACCCCTCCCCGGCTGGGGAGGTGGTTAGGTGACACCCAAGCTGACGGCGGCTATCTAGATTCTCGTGGACCAATTCAGCATGAGGGAACTGCAGCGGATTACCCTCCTAGAGGACACTGCCAGGACAAT
This sequence comes from Syngnathus leptorhynchus, assembly GCF_054491065.1. Classification (NCBI taxonomy): domain Eukaryota; kingdom Metazoa; phylum Chordata; class Actinopteri; order Syngnathiformes; family Syngnathidae; genus Syngnathus; species Syngnathus leptorhynchus. Next base: position 14,147,644 of record NC_141201.1, on the reverse strand, counting down.
CGAAGGCACCTCCGACAGCTCTTCGCTTTGGCCTGGACATCCACTTTTTGATTTCCATATTATGTATTTTATGTGCCCTCTTTGGATCCATTGCAGCCTGGTGATCCTGAAAGGGGGATCTTTTCATCTGTGGTCCCTTCTCAAGGTTTCTCATTTTTCCCCTGGTAGGGGTTTTTGAGTTTTTCCTTGCCCTTTTGGGAGCCCAAGATCAGGGGATGCTTTGAGAATAATTGTCAATTGATTGTCTATGTGAAGCCCTTTTAGCCTGCTTGTGATTTAAGGCTATACAAATAAACTTGACTTGACTTGACTTGGATGTCTTCACGGACATCTTTAACATTTCCCTGCAGCAGGCCATCGTCCCGTCATGCTTCAAGGCTGCCACCATCATACCTGTGTCGAAAAATCCTACTCCTTCCTGCTTCAATGACTACCGCCCTGTGGCACTGACCCCCATCGTCATGAAGTGCTTTAAGCGGCTTGTCTTGGCGCACGTCAGATCTGTTCTTCCCCCCATCGTTAACCCCTTCCAGTTTGCCTTCCGACCCAATCGGTCCTCTGAGGATGCCATCTGCTCTGCCCTCCACTCTGCCCTCACCCACCTGAAGAACAGGGACTCGTATGTGAGATTGCTGTTTGTGGACTTCAGTTCTGCATTTGACACCATTGTTCCACAGCGTCTCATTTGCAAGCTCGACAAGCTGGGCCTCAGTACCTCCCTTTGCAACTGGCTACTGGACTTCCTCTCCCGCACCACCAGACTCAGAAACAGCTTCATACTCCAAGCTGTCCGGATCCTGAATTCCCTCCCCCCTCCACCCTCTGCTGCATGACCTGTCCTGTTCTTTTGCGCTATGATCTGGCTGTCTGCTATTAGCACGCTTGCTCCATTATGCTGCTCTTATTTATTTATTTATTTATTGTTTATTTATTTGGGTTATTTGCTTATTACTTATTCGTTGCTATTGTCTGTTCATTTTTACTCTTTGTGCTATTTGATTGTGAGTGTTGTGTACTGTGTCTAGTCACCGTGGGACGGTGGGAAACGTAATTTCGATCTCTTTGTGTGCCTTAACGTGAAGAAATTGACAATAAAGCAGACTTTGATTTATATCTATGGTTAATGGGTTTTTGGCTTTAGCTACGAGCAAAGAAACTGCATAAGAAGCCTCCAGGGGTTTGGCTGATGTAGTGGAGGCTTTTCGCATTGTGTCTTGGGATGACTTGAAATCAGAAAGTTTCCTCCTGAAGAACTCCGGTGGGTTACCAACATAGCATCCGTGTTTTGTGGTGAGATGCCGCTGGAGATGTGCCCCAGCCGGCTTCATGCTAGCGTTGGCTAATTTCTTCCCGCAAAAAAAAAATACAGCGCTTTGGGTGGGTTACAACTTGTGGACGTAAATCCCATCAAACAATAGTCTTCCATGTACTGTCGGTACTTTATCGGCTCTGGTTTTGCCTTCTTTTTTACTTGTTTCTCAGAGTTTTCAGAAGCAGCATCGCTGCTACGCTTTAGCCACATCTCCAAGTTACAGTGCGTCATCAAGGCAACCGCAGGTGACCGCTATTGGTTTGGGGAAAGTTCGTTTTTTTAAGGATTAAAATTCATCCATCCATTTTCTGAACCGCTTTGTCCCCACGGGGGTCGCGGGCGTGCTGGAGCCTATTCCAGCCGTCATCGGGCAGCAGGCGGGGGACACCCTAAACTGGTTCCCAGCCAATCATAGGGCACACAGAGACGAATACCATCCGCACTCGCACTCACACCTAGGGGCAATTTGAAGTACTCAATCGGCCTACCAAGTATGTTTTTGGGATGTGGGAGGAAACCGGAGTGCCCGGAGAAAACCCAAACATGCAAACTCCACACAGGGAGGGCCGGAGGTGGAATCGAACCCACACCCTCCTAACTGTGAGACGGACGTGCTACCCAGTGCCCCACCGAGCCGAGCCGCCCTAGGATTAAAATTGAATACTGAATATAAAACATACATTTGTATTTCATCAAACTTTTTAGAACTAATTCTCAAGACGATCAGGCTTACTGTTTTTTTGTTTTTTTTTAATACCGTAAAATCTCACGTAGCCCCTGGAGTACCTCCACGTATACCCAGGGGTATGCGTAGCCCCATTTGAGAACCACTAATATAGTGCATATACCTGCACAAAGGTCAAGTGATTGAAACCCTACGCTGTTACTCTACAGTGTTCTTGGAATGACTTTCATTTCTATTACCTTCTTTATTTAAATGACTGGCAAGTGTAATCAACCATTCCCTCCAGCGACTGGCACCTCACTTTATCGAGTGCGTTTCTGAAATGCATCTGCAGTTAAAATAAAATTAAACTCTATTAGCTTCTGGCAGGGTGGCGAGGCAGGAGTGTTCTTGAATCATATTTAATTTCAGGAATTAAAACAAATAATATTAGGCACTTGTAAAAAAGTAAATAACTATAGTCCAAAAAGCAGATGGCGGGTTCTCTTAAAGTGTGAGCCAAAAGTGTGTCGAAACATAAACTAGTTCAAAAGCAGGTCAAAACAATATACATATGCTTTAAACCACATTTAGGTTCCATGTTAACAGTTCTGGAGAAGCCTGTCAAAAGCCTTGGCCCCAGGTACAGCACAGAGTACAAGGAGTCAAAGCAGTTGGAGCAACTCAGTCAGGATACCATTAACGACCTCAAGCAGATCAACAGCACAGCTCTGCCTGGAAAACTGAGACAGTGGCGCTTTAAGTTTCGGCTGCTGCCCAGTGGTCAATTTCTATCCCCTAAGGTCTATCCCATGCCAACTGGCTGAGAGACTGGTCAATCCGCAACATAAAAATATTTTTAAATACTTGTCAGGTGATGTGGTATACTGTACCTAGTTGTGCAATTCCTACAGTCATACACATACACATGATGTGCTTTTATATTTTTTGTTGGAATAATCTCGGGGGAAGCCTTGGCCTGCCAGACCAGGAGGCCTTATCTTTTACGGGTTTACGACTCTCCTTTGAACTAAGTACTACCTATTCAGTTCAGGGAATGTCTTTTGATCCCCGTCAGCCTTATGTATCCTTCCTGTCCTTATGTTACTTTTGTTTTTGTTTTGTAAGAGGCCTTCACTAACAATGAGCAGAGCTTCTTTGCATAGGCGAAATGTTCTTTGTTTAGTTTAAAGGGACTTCATTCCTTTTAGTTAACTGTAGCCTTGATTCATAGATTGTAGTTGATCAGAACTGTTTTTCTTTGTTAAATGTTATATACAGTTTGGAGTAGTCACATATAAGTTATCCCATATTTACTCAATGTTCGTTTAAGGAACTGTATACCAGTTACCTGACATTTACTTAATATGTGTTGAAATGTTTAGGTAGGACTAGATATTCATTATTATTGTGTTGTGTTAGTTTACGAAGAAGATAAACTTAGCAAGGGTTTAGTTGCATTGTTCCACAGGTAAGCGGCATTCAACGTGCTTCAAGTTATCTGATCACAGTCGAGGAGGAGTCGGCCACCCATGGAGAAGACAACTGGTTGAGGGAAGAGAACAGACTCTGCAATCCCAATGCGGGGGTCGAGGTGAAGTGCTTTCTTGAAGATCTTGCAGGTTAAGTGCTAAATAACACCACACTACATTCCTTAGCTAATCAGCGTTGCTACAACCACTATCTCCCCTCCCTTTAGTGTAGCAACGCCTCTGTAACCAGGGCAATCAAAACATTAAAAAGAGGAGCACGTGGAGGAGGAACTCAGAACTGATGGAGATTGTAACTGAGCTTCCTTTCTCTATCGTTCTCCTCGCGAGTAAACTCATCCTGGTTGTCTTCTCCTCTTCGTTCCAGCATGTGATTTAATGTCTGATCATATTTAGACCCAACCTTTTTCAATAAGACTTTTTAACACGTCTCATACAGTTTCATAATCTAAACATAGAGATGGTTTTACTAAGTTGGCTTCTCGTCATTTATTTTTAGGAGCACTCAAGAGGAATGCAGCCACAAAGGACATCAACGAGAAGAACGCAGAGGTGGCTCTGTCCATGTGGTTCACGGCAGACATGGCATGCAGGACAACTCACTCTCTCATCTTATCTCACCTCTCATCTACCACTGCCTTGGAGTAACAGACACACACACTTTTCAACCACACAATTTTCACTCATGTGTGATGATGACACAAATAATTTGGTCATCTCATTGCAGTTTCATTCAGATCCAGCACTTTAATTTGATTTCTTTATATTCTTTGTGTTACACTGACAACGTAAAATACACAACACTTGTACAATTTATTTTACAGTTTCAACCTCAAGGCCAAAGCAGTTTGTTTGATAAACTGTCAAAAGGTAAACCATCAGGGTTTTTTTTCAACCTTAGGGCCAAAGACTGGTCACAAAAAAATTTATGGGAGTGTACAGCTTTTTGTTCATTTCTATTTTTACAGTAGAGCAGTTTATTGTTTAATAAACTGTCAAAAGGTAAACCATTAATTTTCCCCCCACCCTAGTTAAATTAAGGTTTGCAAAACGTTTAGGCAGATGGCTGAGCTTCTGTGAATGTGCGCAGAGCGCGCAGGGGTCACAACTTGCGTCTTGACACTCCCTTCAGCCAATCAGTGTAGTTGCCAATTTGTCACATCAGGTGGCACAAAAAAAGCATAACGCTTCTTCGCATTTGATTTGCAACTTTTTACTCTTAGTTCCTTATTGTATTTTGATTATGTTTTGCATTTCATTTTATGAAACCATGACAGTGATTGGTGTCACAAACACATTTCCTGCCACAAAGGAGCAGATTGAGAGGTGCAAAATGTATTTATTTATTCAAACTACATATTCAGATTTACACACCAATATCCGCAGATATGCAGTGCAAATAAAATGCTATGGCTGGTCCAAAGGCTTAAGGCTTGAAAGCTTATAACTGCCCTAACCTTGCTCACAATCTTAATTTCCCCAAAAATAGAAAAAATATTTTCTGTTGATCCTTTAATATATATATATATCCTTTCTGCCTGACTTTTCAAAGTGTCCAACTTGCACTTGCAAAATTCAGTCCCTTTTGGAAAGTCCTGATCGATATCAGCATGAAGTGAGCTGAAATGGCGCTGAAGATTTGAAACTTTGAAATGCGTTAATGACGTCTGACATATCAGGCAGAATGGCTTGCCATTGCATTCAACAAAAAAATTTAAACTTTCCCACTCTGTTAAAAACGTCCCGTGTTCATCTTCATATTTTGGTTTAGCTGTGTATTTTCTCCCTGCCATTTTGAAGGCAAAATTGACACTATTTGTTCCCTCGAATGGGTTTGCCCCTTCTCCTTTGCGAGATTTCACATCATCCGCATACGCGTTTGAAGGAAATACCATATTGAACTCAAGCAAAGCAACACTAACAAACACTAATGTTGATAAGAACGTAAAAGAGCCGCATGAAACCAGGCAAAGAGCCGCATGCGGTTTGCGAGCCGCGGGTTGGCCACCCCTGCTGTATAAGGTTGTGCAGATTGGTATAGAAAAGCCTCCTTAACTCCATTGTCAGCCTGCATGGTGGGGTCATACATGCTAACAATAGTGGCAAAATACCTGTAGTTGTAGTAGTAGAGTGACACGAGTCAGTCAGAATGTCCAACTGGCAAACTGTGTAACCGATGTGCGATGGCGCTCTTAATCATAAACCCGACCGCTAAGAGTTGACAATCTTTTTTTTGCCTTTCCTGACTAGAACAGTGTGTATCTTGTGCTTTCCTCGGTGAGTGACCCTTGGTCTGCAAAGCGCACTTTGTTGAGTACAAAAATGTCTATGTCAAGCCTTGCTAGTTCTTTGGCGACTGCTGAGCGTCTTCAAGGACGATCAGTATTGTCTGAGTCCGTCATTGTGCATTCATTCCAACATGCATTTATCAGGTTCTTTGTTTTTCTTTTCACACCGCGTGTTGTGATCCCCATTGGCAGTGGTGAGCCAGCCAGGTCGAGTGAAAGAAGCCATGTTTAACCCATCTTTTCTAGGTCCGTCTCCATGTGGAATAAACAGTGCTATCCCTAAACAGGGCTGCTTAGTCACCAAGGGCCCTGCCGGATGATACTGTTGTCTCGGGTCACCAAGCGAACGACCATAGCTTCTGGGCTGCCTGCATGCAGGATCGAGACTGCAGCTCCTAGTGCCATCATGCACCTGCTGTTTTCACCTCTTTCCCATCGCTGCAGGACTTTCCTTTCTGCCTACGTTTGTTGCTTAAAGTGGGGATCAGCTCCCGCACACCAATTCTACTCTTTGGGCCAGGTGACACGCCACAGTGGCATAGACAGGCTGAGATGGCTGTGGCGACCATCAGGTTGTAGGTTTTACATCAGAGTGACCTTCTCCTACCCTCGGGCTAAAAAAACCTTCCTCCTAGACACGGGGGCCCTAACCCAGGCTGGGGGCTTAACATCAGGGTTTTCCTTCCCCTAGGTGGACTGCCTTAACAGGGCTAATGAGTCCCATCTACCCACTGCTATAACCCAGTAAGCTGGGTGGCTTGTGATGGCAGGAGCGCCTTGATCTCGAATAGGTCATGGACCTACCACTGCCAAACTGTAAACTAATAACAAATAATATTACGTAACATTAAAAAACCCCATAAAATGTGATTTGTTCTATCATTTTGTTACTGCGTAAATCTAATGTATTACTGTACTGTTACTTTTGTAACAAGTTAACCCCTTGATTTGATATCTAATTGTTTGATTGATTACAATCTAGTTGTGCTCTCCTGAAAAAAAACGTTTACACTTTATTCACATCTTGACTTATTTATTGTGACTAAAATAAAAAAACGGTCACTATCTACAATACTACTGAACTTGAACAAACAGCACGTGTAAGCTGTGCACCCGCGCATGTGTTTTTGTGTATTGAAGAATCCATCCATCCATTTTCTGAACCGCTTTGTCCCCACGGGGGTCGCGGGCGGGCTGGAGCCTATCCCAGCCGTCATCGGGCAGTAGGCGGGAGACACCCTGAACCGGTTGCCAACCAATCGCAGGGCACACAGAGACGAACAACCATCCACACTCGCACTCATACCTAGGGACAGTTTAGAGTCTTCAATCGGCCTACCAAGCATGTTTTTGTGATGTGGGAGGAAACCGGAGTTCCCAGAGAAAACCCACCCGGACACGGGGAGAACATGCAAACTCCACATAGGGAGGGCCGGAGGTGGACTCGAACCCGCACCCTCCTAACTATGAGGCGGACGCGCTACCCAGCGCGCCACCGAGCCGCCTGTATTGAAGAATAATACGTGAAAAAAAACAGATATTAAAACAACAAAATATCCGCAAAATTTCAACCAATCATATTGAGTATGACTATTCACACAGACATAATAAAGGGAAATGTGCTTTCAGCGGTTTGCAAACATATTTTTTAAGGTTGTGTGAAACATATAATCATATCAATATAATACCTAGTATTGGAGTGCTTGTGTGGATTGGTGGGGGGTGAGGAATGTGCAGGCACACTGCATGAACTTGTTTTCTTCTAAGAGTTATGGAACAGGCCCAGGAAGGGAGTACCAGACAGGGAGTACGAGATGGCACGGGACGAGTACTGGACGATAACACCTCAAGGTCGGTGAGGAACGAGAACAAAGAACAATACCACGTCCAGGTGGTTGGGCTTCGAGAGGAAAACAACCAACCCCCTGACCACAGTGATGACACCTCGACGGGGAGGAGATGACCATCGACCAATCATCACACAATATTTTGCATGCTTTAATATTCATATTGTGTTTCTTTAAAACTGGGCAACCCGGAAGAATGTGTCGTCTTTGGTGGTCACAAAAACGCACGAGTTTTAGTGTGAGGGACCCGGGACCCAGGCCTGTATTATTGCGCTTTGTTAGGAATAAACAATTGGTAAATTTGGTCTGATTGATCTACTGGTCTTCTCTTTGACAGAACGAACTCGCAAAATTGTTAGGTGCGCCAGTGTGTGGATTGGGACATAGAAACTTGTGTTAAGTGTTGATCGCAATTTGGAGTCAGATCAATAGCTAAAATCCGTATCCTAACAATATGAAACAAAATACATTCAGAGACGATAGTAAACACTTCACACACAAATGAAAAAAAATGAAGATTTTTGTTGCGTTGTCTTGTTTTTTTTTAGGCAACCTTTTAAACGCTGAATTGATTGAAATTCTAAAAAATAATTTTCATTTTATTCATTTAAAGATATTGTTTGCAGTATACACCAAATCCCAAAAGGATTAGGTATCACCGTTGGGTAATAGAGGTCAGACATTACTTAAGCCTTGAAGTCCCTTCTTGGGAAAGTCCATATTAAATTAAAAAAAAATCAATATTTGAAGTAATATAATATTTAAGACATAAAAAGGAAACTTGTTATTTTTCATTTTGAATGATAGTGCACTCTTGGTCAGGTGTGCGCGCACGTGCGTGTAGAAATGGTGAAAAAGACAATAATGAGTTGGGTAAAGTCAAAGTCCGCTTTATTGTCAATTTCTTCACATGCCAGGCACACAAAGACGGATGCTATGTTGGTAACCCACCGGAGTTCTTCAGGAGGAAACTTTGACTTCAAGTCATCCCAAGACACAATGCGAAAAGCCTCCACTACATCAGCCAAACCCCTGGAGGCTTCTTATGCGGTTTCTTTGCTCGTAGCTAAAGCCAAAAACCCATTCACCATAGATATGTCAAAGTCCGCTTTATTGTCAATTTCTTCACATGTTAAGGCACGCAAAGAGATCGAAATTACGTTTCCCACCGTCCCACCGTGACTAGACACAGTACACAACACTCACATCAAATAGCACAAATTACTATGGCTAAGTTTAAGTTTTTTTATGCCATTATCAATGACAGATCCGCGGGACTGTTGTAATCTTGAGGTGGGCCTCGCGGAGATCAACCAATGGATGTCTCTCAACTTCCTTCGTCTTAACCCAGATAAAACTGAGATGTTGATAATTGGTCCAGCTCGTTATCAACATTTATTTAAGGAAACCACTACCATAACCATAACCGTACTATCACTCAGAGTGATACTGTAACTAATCTCGGGGTAATATTTGACCAAACGCTCTCCTTTCAAAAGCACATTAAGAATATAACCAGAATTGCCTTTTTTCACCTTCGTAATATTGCTAAGATTCGCCCAATCCTCTCGACCGGTGATGCGGAAATTATTACACATGCGTTTATCACGTCGCGCCTGGACTACTGTAATGTATTATTTTCTGGTCTTCCCAAGTCCAGCATCAAAGGTCTACAGTTAGTACAAAATGCTGCTGCAAGGCTGCTCTCACAGACAAGAAAATTTGATCACATTACCCCAATATTAGCCAACTTACACTGGCTCCCGGTCCATTTAAGATGTGACTTCAAGGTTCTTCTATTAACCTATAAATCATTGCATGGCTTAGTGCCTTCATATCTCGTCGACCTAGTTGTTCCTTATGTTCCATCTCGTAACCTTCGTTCGCAAAACGCTAGTCTTTTAGTTACACCGAGGGCCAAGAAAATATCTGTTAGAGATGTTCCCACTCTAACTTATTTTGCAAGAACCACACGGGAGACAGTATGCCCTTTAAGCACTTGCAAGTGGAGAGCCTGTTCATTATGTAGGTACAGCAATGTTCGAACAAACTGTGCCGTTAGTCTCTTACAAGAGCATATTTATTGAGAAAAAGTAGGGTGGGGGTGACATTGAACATGTTTGGTGGTCACCTCAGCAACTGGTTAATCAGTGCGGGGGGTCCCAGCTCATTGTTTTACAAGGTCGTGGAAATAGAAACTAGTGGAGCATTTTAGATGACTAACTAAGCAAGAATGTTTCCACACCATTTGAATAGTTAAACTTTTCTGAGTCAAGGAAAGGTAAAAGGTTTAAACAAAGTTAATAATTCTAGTCTACATTCCAACATAATCATACGATCAAGATAGTTTGTAAACCCTAACACTCCCTATAATAATAATGACAATCAATCAATCAATCAATCAATCAATCAATCAAGTTTGTATCATGCCAGTGAGAAGGCCCTACTGAGTAAGAGGCACATGGCAGCCAGCCCAGAGTTTTGGCCAAAGGAACCCAAAGGACTCATGGAGCCTTGGAGACAAAACTCTGGTCTAGAAAGTTGTGCATAGACTCCATTTTAGGAGGAAACCTATTCATCACATGTGCAATAGGAAAACCTGGTTTATCATGCTATGGGAATGTATTTCAGCAGCAGTAAAACCGGATAGGTGACATTGTTGAGATCCTTGTTGAGTTTCATTTTGTTTTGGATTGACTGCACAAGGCTGGATTGATTTCATTTTGGACTTTGTGTGGAGTGGGCTAACTAAGAGCTGGCTCACTGGCACCAAGTATCTCTAACACAGGACATCATCGTCTCAATGTGTGACAGCCACATTTGGAAGGAGTTACTTTTTTTTTTATAGGGCTGTACAATTAATTGTGGCCAATTAAACACTGTGTGCACAGTTTGCTTAAAAAAACAATAAAAACAAAATGCATTGGTTTTACTAAATACTACTACATATGAGCCCAAAAACATTGAACAAAAAGTATCAAACACTAGCAAATATGACTAGGCTATGACTAGACATGACAAAAAGACGACGTGACATGGACAATGAACCAAAAGCACTAAATGAAAGCAGGGAAGTAAACACAGATGAACTAGTGAGACAATGAGGAACACCTGGACAAGATACAAAGGGTAGGCTGGAGCTGATTGGGTACCACAAAGGAATGGGCAAACAAGCACCGGTGCACACAATAACTTGAGTCCAAATCAAAAAGCATTTTGATGAGATCACAAGCAAAAAGAAGAAAAGAATACAGAACTCGGAATTTTTTCGTCATAAATTGTCTTATTAGGTATATAGTGACACCACTGTGTTGAAATTTCCAACACATAATGTTTCTTGATGACCGAAGTTAATTATAAGTATGGTTTACCAAAGTGCCCATCTTCTGTATTACCAGACAAGACTAAGATCATGCATAGCGAACCCAAAATGAGTCACGGTTGCACATGAATCTCCTGTTGTATTGTGGTCCAGTACACAATATCAAAGCTTTTTAAACCCTCCCCAATACTTTTAAGCTACATAAACATTTCCCATTCCCTTAATAACCATTCCCACATTGTTCTGTGCATTACCTTTACAGTAAATAACAGAACAAAAACGTGATAGTGTCACGTGTCCTGACTCCTTAAGAATTCTGCACCAGTTGATGCTTCTTCTCTTGCACGTGACTGTATGCCGCCTCCTGCTTTTTTTCTTTTTACTTTTTTCTGTCACGCACGCGCGCTCACGCATGCACGCGCACGCACACCAGCATATGTGGGAAGCGAACTCATGGCACCTGCACACAAGACAGGCGCGTGCACCACACTATCAGCGACCCCTGCTGCCTCCAGCCCTTGAACTCAGCACATCCGCAGTGATGCACACATTGCTCAGAGGCACGCCCCACGCTATCAGCGCTCACGCCTCTGTCCCGATACCTGGACGGCAGTGCTTTTTTCCTACGTGCATGGCAGCCAGCTGCGCACCCAGCGCTTGTCCTCAGTGTGGAGCACATTGCTCAGAGGCACACCCAACGCGTGCTATCAGCACTCATGGCCGCTGTCCCGACCCCTGGACGGCAGTGCTTTATTTCCAGCCAGCTGCGCACTTGTCTTCAGTGAGACACATGGCTCCAGGGCTCGCCCCACGCTGTCAGCGCTCATTGCCGCTGTCCCGACTCTTTCTGCACGACTGTGCATTTTTATTTTGTGCGTGGCTGTGTCACGTCTCCACTCTCGCCCTGCTGGCGACTGACGTCCCTTCCGCACTAGACCTCGGGGGCGCGCGTCGCCAGTACAGAACTGTGCGTGCTAATTGCCGCTGATCGCCACCACACCACCTGTTCCGTGTTACCCGCTGATTAGAGTGTTTATATAGACGCCGTTCGTCGCCGCTCAGTCCTCTCCATTTTGTCCTCGCCGTTTCTTCTGTTTTAACACACGCACGGCTGCGACTTGATTCCCGTTTGCCTGGTCCTCTGTCTTGCAGTACGCCTGGCTGGTTGTCCTACCTGATTCCCGTTAGTCTGATCCGCTGTGTAATAAGATGCCACCACGACGCGACCGGCTCGTCAGTTGCCTATTGCACCCGCTCTGCTGCCGTTTTAGCTTCCCTTTTCGCCTTTTCCTCTTTTCGCATTCCCTAAATAAACAGTCCGTGTTGCACATGGTTGTCCTTCCTCATTCGTGACAGACTGCCTGTCGCGCTTGTCGGCAGTGATGCACATTGCTCAGAAGCACGCCCCGCGCTATGAGTGTATTTAAATGCCGTTCTCCCGTCACTTATAAACCCGTGAAATAGCGCAACCGCGAAAGATGAAGCGCGAAGTGCGAGGGATCACTGTATTAATTACATCGATTGATAACTTGTAAAAATTATGTTGTGTTGCTTTATGGCCAGCATCAATGTAAATAAATCCAGTTTTCATCAATGAAGCTGGATACATTGATTAAATCTATGTACACCCCAAGACATGACCCATCCAAACAATTATTGTATATGTATTTTAATGGAGCCAATAATTTTAGGTTTGACAAAATGCAAATATATTGCCTCTCAATCACATACATCACAGTTATAATTCATCATCATTTGATCAGCTCGAGATGACAGACACACTCAAGGTTGGATGTACGTAATTTAGGTGAAAACAAGTGAGCAACTCTATGAATATATATTACCTTATGCTCTCATGATAAATGTTATTGCTATTAAAGTATTAGGTGCTTGATCTACATAAATCATTCTAACCAAATTAGCATGTTCTACTCACATCAGGGTGGAATGAAACATGCATGTGATTAACCTTGGCCACAGCCTTTTTATTGTCTCTGTATGCATGTTAATTGTGTGTGTGCAAGGGGAATAAGATACTGTAATGCTAATGCTGACAGGAGCATTAACCTGTGAATGTCCAGAGTGTGTTTCCTACCTTGAACGATGGGCCTGGCTGGCCACATAGACATGTATATCTGTGCTTGGATGACACCCTTTACTGATGAGAGCAATTGACCTTTGTAGAAAACCTGTGAAGCGATGGCAAAATGCTGTTATGGTACTAAGTGCGCCTGTGGAAAATGAAGAGTGCTATGGGCACTTTACTGTCAGGATGAGGAAAGAGGAGCCAGGAAATATTGACACAAAATTTCTACATGGGCGTTTGCATTACCTGTAGATTCCTCTTGTAGTTATAATCAGTCCCAGAGATGAAAAAGAAAACAAAGGGTGAATTTACAATTTCTCCTTGAGAAACTGCAATATCATGTCTGGCGGCTTCAGTCTGCTTCATCTATTATGAAGGCTGTAAGACATAGTCTGATGTGATCAGATGTGCTGTGACCTCAACAGGATCATTTCCTCTAGAAACAACAATATGTCATGTTTGCCATTTACAAAGAACTCACAAAAAGTGTAATATTGGTGCTGCTGTAAAAAAATCTACACAGTGAGCCCCAATTTCAAAATCATACACAAGTATGACAACATCAGCACCAACATAGGCTATATGCATAACATATTGTCGGAGTAATATATTCATTATGATTTATTAGGTGTTATTATACATTTGTGATCGCTGTAGAAAGTGTGTTGTGAATGGCGAGCAGGAGCGGAGGAGGCTTGTTGCCTCTGCTTGGCCCCAGTTGATCTCAAGCCGGCGATAAGAGGAAACCACTGGAGAAGACCTTTCTGCTGTTAGATGATATGATGAAATGACATGCTAATGTCTGCTTGCAGAGACTCTGCAAGAAAAACATGTAAACGACTGCTGATTTCCCCACCCCTTAGACTTGTATAATTTAGGTACCTCAAACCAAATAAAAGTGGGGTTGATGGGAGAGCTGATTGGAAGTAGTTGAGACCAGCGTACGACAAGCATACGTCTCTCCTATTTCTCCTTGCGGAAGGAATTGTGAGAGAACCATACAGCTCTCCGATTTTCCTTGCAAGAAACTGAAAACGTCTTTTCTCTTCAATATTAGTGTATTGTTAAGGAAATAAACCTAACACATATTGTTGGAAAGTGGAAGTGGACTTTTTTCTTTTGGGAATGCTTTATACTACCCAGTAACATTCCCCTATATGTAATAAATCCTTTGTATGTGTTTTCTTTTGTGCATGGGCATTTGGACATTGCAAAATTATACTTGAGTGAAAGTAAACGGAAGTAAAGTGACTTGAGAGTAAAGAAAGTACTGAGTAATCAGTTACGTGCCTATTTTAATGTCTGTTTGTAAAGCATACATTATTGCAAAAATCCTGATATTTCAAAAGAAATTGTGATATATGTAAAACAAAAATGAATAATCTAGACACGGTGACCTCCAGGGAAACTTGTGATCACAATGTCCTTTGATGCAGTCAATGTGTTTGATGCATTTACAATTTTCCATGATGTGTAGTGTCTAGAATGTTGTCTGCTGGGAAAACAGACGAGAAATGTTCTTGCATGGAAGAGGCAGACACTGGCACTGGTTTTGGATTTTCAGGATTTTCAGGATTTTATTTGTGTATGTTTTGTCATGTACTCTCCTTGGTGTGTTTGATTGATTGAATGAGGAACAGGTATTGCTTGTTAAGCCGGGCCTGATTGCCAACATGCAATTGGTTAAGGAGCGGGTCCCTGGCCTACTTAAACAGCTCAACACCGCCACCCCCCTCCCCCACATTGGACTTTCTGACCACGTCACCGTTCTGCTTACGCCTGCCTACAAACAAAGAGTGAGGGCTTCCAGGTCGGTTCGCAAGCGGGTGAGAGTGTGGGCTGAGGGGGCCTCTGATGCTCTTCGAGACTGCTTTGGCACTACAGACTGGGAAATGTTTGAGCAGGCAGCCACTTGCAACAATCAGACGGACATTGAGGAGTATACTGACTCTGTGACCTCTTACATCACAAAGTGCATTGATGATGTGACCCTCACAAAATACATCGTCACTCGGGCTAACTGGAAGCAATGGCTGACAGGGGCTGTCCTCGGGCTGCTGAGGGCCAGAGACAAAGCCTACAGGGCTGGGGATGAAGCGGGCGTAAGATCGGCTAGGGCGAACCTGTCCCGGGGCATCAAGAATGCGAAAAAGGCATTCTCTTACAAGATTACTGCCCACTTCAAAGACAGCAGGGATGCTCAGGCCTGTGGCAAGGCATTCAAACCATCGCGGACTACAAGAGCTGTGAGGGCAACGTCCCTCTGCTCAACGAACTGAACCGCTTCTTTGCTCGCTTCGATGCTCAAAACAGCACTTGCCCGCTGAAGACCCCTCCCCCTCCGAACGAGCAGCCCCTGTGCCTCTCTCCCGTTAGCGTGAGGAGGACGCCTGCCGCTATCAACACCCGTAAGACGGCGGGCCCGGACAACATCCCGGGGCGAGCGCTGAAGGACTGCGCTGAGGAGCTGATGGATGTCTTCACGGACATCTTTAACATTTCCCTGCAGCAGGCTGTTGTCCCGTCATGTTTCAAGGCTGTCACCATCATACCTGTGCCGAAAAATCCTGCTCCTTCCTGCTTCAATGACTACCGCCCTGTGGCACTGACGCCCATTGTCATGAAGTGCTTTGAGCGACTTGTCATGGCGCATGTCAGATCTGTTCTTCCCCCCACCATAGACCCCTTCCAGTTTGCCTTCCGAGCCAATCGGTCCTCTGAGGATGCCATCTGCTCTGCCCTCCACTCTGCCCTCACCCACCTGGAGAACAGAGACTCGTATGTGAGATTGCTGTTTGTGGACTTCAGTTCTGCATTCAACACCATTGTTCCACAGCGTCTCATCTGCAAACTCGACAAGCTGGGCCTCAGTACCTGCCTTTGCAACTGGCTACTGGACTTCCTCTGTCAGCTGCCTCAGGTAGTACGTGTTGGCGCCAATGTCTTCGGCAGCATCACGCTGAGCACGGGGGCCCCTCAAGGCTGCGTGCTCAGTCCGCTGCTCTTCACCCTGCTGACGCATGACTGCACCGCAACCTACAGCAGCAACCGCGTGCTGAAATATGCCGACGACGCGACTGTGGTGGGTCTCATCACCGGGGGCGACGAGACCCAATACAGGTCGGAGGTCAACCTTCTGGCCACGTGGTGCAGGGACAACAACCTCCTGCTGAACGTCAGCAAGACCAAGGAGATTGTTGTTGACTTCCGGAAGGGTCATGCCCAACACCTGCCGCTGAACATCGACGGTGCTGTGGTGGAGAGAGTGAGCAGCACCAGATTCCTGGGGGTGCACATCAGTGAGGACCTCTCCTGGGCCACCAACGCTGGCGAAGAAAGCTCAGCGCCGCCTGTACTTTCTGCGGAAACTCAGGCGAGCAAGTGCTCCTCCTGCCATTATGACCAGATTCTACCATGGCACCATTGAGAGCGTCCTCTCCAGTTGTATCGCTGTGTGGGGTGGTGGCTGCACTGAATACAACATGAAGGCTCTGCAGCGCATAGTGAACACTGCTAGTAAGATCATTGGGGCTCCGCTCCCCTCCCTGAAGGACATTTACGCCTCCCGTCTCACCCGCAAGGCGACCGCGATTGTGTGTGATGTGAGTCTTCTGTCTGACTTGATCTTTGATGTGAGTCAACCCCGACTTTGATCTTCTGCCCTCTGGGAAGAGGTACAGATGCCTGCGCTCCCGCACCACCAGACTCGCCAACAGCTTCGTACTCCAAGCTGTCAGGATCCTGAATTCTCTCCCCCCTCCACCCTCGGCTGCATGACGTACTGTTCTTTTGCGCTATATTCTGTCTGTCTGCTGTATGCACGCTTGCTCCATTTTGCTCCTCTTATTTATCTATTTATTTAGTTATTTATTGTTTATATATTAGGGTTATTTGCTTATTACTTATTCATCGCTGTTGTCTATTCGTTTTTACTCTTTGTGCTATTTGCTTGTATGTGTTGTGTAATGTGTCTAGTCACCGTGGGACGGTGGGAAACGTAATTTCGATTTCTTTGTGTCTTAACGTGAAGAAATTGACAATAAAGCTGACTTTGACTTTGATTTGTTTATATCGACCATTGTGCATATTGTTCTACTGAGCAAACCAATATTTGGTACTACTTGTAGAATTTGTTGGCATTTTTCCAGAAGTTCTAGCACAATCCATATAAATACTGTAAATACTGGCAACAGTGACTTCTGTCCACTGCTCAAGTTTCTACCTTTGCTTCTGTGACAGTGTGTCAGTTTTTAATTATTTTGGACTTTGCTGTTATTTTCTTAATTTTAGTTTTCTGTAAGGTTCAGAGGTCTCACTTAGCAAATGCGTAGCAACTAAAAGTGTGCGTAACCACAAAACATGAAAACAAATGAAAAAAAAAGAGACCACCCCATCTTAATTAACGCTTTAACTACCAAATGTTTTCAGAAAAAGACGACCCCTAAAATTTACAAGTCTCATCTTTCACATGGCACCACTCATGTTTACATAGCCATAGCAAACAGTAATCTGTAGGCCTTGAAAAATGAGTGAAAATGCTCGAAATTGGCTGTGATTATTGGGGTTGTCTTTTCCGAAAATGCTTGGTATTTAAAGAGTTCATGTCAATGACGATTATTCTTGTCGCTGGCATACAAAGTTAACCATATATACAGTCAATGGGAAGCAGTAAGATTATACATGTTTTTATTTTCAATTGTATTCTTTTTAATTTGGGCAATTTTGGTCCTCCATAAGTGTACCCGTGGGGTACCCACATTGAGGTCTTTCTGGGGAAAGGGATCAACAATGTAAAATTTGGTCAATATCAGGTTTTCCTTTTTTTGCATCTGGTCTTGTATATCCTAAAATAATTCCTCTCTCTACCTTTAATGCACAGCGCCATGTTGGAACAGGTGATGCTGACATGGCCGTTCCTTTCACCCAACACCTGCTATTGAGTGGATCGTCAGATTGCTTGCCTATGGATGGAAATCCTAATGGAAAAATCGGCCAGACATGCCGTTGAGCAAAGTCGTTTCTGCTGCTGCTGCCGTAACACCTGCTTCCTTATTCGGCTTGTACCCAAAATCCACACCCCCGGAGTAGACAACACTCGATTCTAATAAATCTGAGTTATTCACCCAATTTTGCTGTGGGAATTTTGACAAAAACGTTTGTCAATCTGTTATTGAAGAACTGCCTTCCGGCGAGGCTTGGCTCCTGCCGCCGTGGCACCTGCTTTCCTGTTAGGCTTGCGGACCCAAAAATCCGGGCAGGAGCCAACACCCGCTTCTCACGAATCGAAACAAATACAGTAATCCCTCGCTACATCGCGGTTGTTGTTTTTTTGCGGTTTCACTACATCGCAGATTTTTTTCCCAAAATTAAAAAAAAATTCAAATTCAAAATAAAACTTCTAATTTGGGGAATTATGGCCCGAAAGTTGCTCACACCCCAGCAGAAGGCAGGGTTTGCCCACACAATTGCAGTGTGTACACTTGTACCTTTCATCCATTCATTTTCTGAACCGCTTAGTCCCCACGGGGGTCGCGGGCGTGCTGGAGCCTATCCCAGCCGTCATCGGGCAGTAGGCGGGGGACACCCTGAACTGGTTGCCAACCAATCGCAGGGCACACAGAGACGAACAACCATTCGCACTCGCACTCACACCTAGGGACAATTTGGAGTGCTCAATTGGCCTATCAAGCATGTTTTGGGGATGTGGGAGGAAACCAGAGTGCCCGGAGAAAACCCACGCGGACACGGGGAGAACATGCAAACTCCACACAGGGAGGGCCGGAGGTGGAATCGAACCCGCACCCTCCTAACTGTGAGGTGGACGTGCTACCCACTGCACCACCGAGCCGCCCCACTTGTACCTTTTTATTAAAAAAAGTTATAATAATAAGAGTTCTAAAGACATTTACAGTGTTGTACCTTGTTATAGTGTTGGAATAATCTCGGGGGAAGCCTTGGCCTGCCAGACCAGGAGGCCTTATCTTTATGAGTTTACGACTCTCCTTGAGAACTAAATGCTTTCTATTTGGTTCAAGGAATGTCTTTTGATCCCCGTCAGCCTTATGTTTCCTTCCTGTCCTTATGTTACTTTTGTGTTTGTTTTGTAAGAGGCCTTCACTAACAATGAGCAGAGCTTCTTTGCATAGGCGAAATGTTCTTTGTCAGTTTAAAGGGACTTCATTCCTTTTAGTTAACTGTAGCTTTGATTCATAGATTGTAGATGATCAAAACTGGTTATATACAGTTTGAAGTAGTCACATTAAAGTTATCCCATATTTACTCAATGTTCGTTTAAGGAACTGTCTACCAGTTACCTTACATTTACTTAATATGTGTTGAAATGTTTAAGTAGGGCTAGATATTATTATTATTATGTGTTGTGTTAGTTTACTAAGAAGATAAACTTAGCAAGGGTTTAGTTGCATTGTTCCACAGGTAAGCGACATTCAACCTGCTTCAAGTTATCTGATCACAGTCGAGGAGGAGTCGGCCACTCATGGAGAGGACAACTGGTTGGGGGAAGAAAGCAGACTCAGACTGCAGTCCCAATGCGGGGGTCGAGGGCCGACGAGTGCTAGATCACACTACACTACATTCCTTAGCTAATCAGCGTTGCTACAGCCACTATCTCCCCTCCCTTTAGTGTAGCAACGCCTCTGTAACCAGGGCAACCAAGACATTAAAAAGAGGAGCACGTGGAGGAGGAACTCAGAACTGGTGGAGATTGTAACTGAGCTTCCTTTCTCTATCGTTCTCCTCGCGAGTAAACTCATCCTGGTTGTCTTCTCCTCTTCGTTCCAGCATGTGATTTAATGTCTGATCATATTCAGACCCAACATATAGAAAAATTGTTATAATAATAAAAGAGTTCTAAAAACATTTACAGTATGTACATTTGTACCTTGCGATAAAAAATTATAATAATAAAAGCTGTTCTAAAATAATATTTACAGTATGTGTTAAGAATTCTCCATGTTATGTTATTCAGTCGTGCTTTGATTTGAGGTAGGGTGCTTTATATTGAAGGCCCTTTTCAGGCGATACCACTGTTTCAGTTCGTGTACATACATGTTGCAGTGGTACAGCAGTCATTGACGATGTAAGAGAACAAGAGAAATGAACGATCACATGTGTCTAACCTTTCGGACAATGTAGTATTGCTCCAAATGTTGGTTTACATTCCTTTAGAGGTCCGTTTTCGCGTGTTAGCACGATCGCGAAATAGCATATTTCCGCTAACTCGTTAGCCTGCCCAATTGTTAACATGTTACACGCACACACATATAATATTTATATCTTCAATATTTATACAACATTTTCTGTATGTTATTTATACTATTGTAATGCCCCTCAGTGGTGAAGAGAGAGCTGAGCCAAATGGCAAAGCTCTCGATTTACCGGTCGATCTACGCTCCTACCCTCACCTATGGTCACGAGCTATGGGTCGTGTGTGTGTGTGTGTGTGTGTGTGTGTGTGTGTGTGTGTATATATATATATATATATATATATATATATATATATATATATATATATATATATATATATATATATATATATATATATATATATATATATACAATAACGTTAACTTATTTGAGTTATATTGAAAAGGCAAGTAATTAAGAAATCCTTCAAATTAAAGATTTCCATTGATATATGAAGTTGGGTGTGCTCTACATTGCAATGTCATTTTATAGGTCAGTTTCGTTTGAGTTGTTTCAACAAATTTGTTTTTCCTATCAGAATTCAATGGCGTTAACACTACCTATAACACAATGTGATGGGCAAAACTTTGTCCAATGCATTTGCAAGTTCTAATGCAAAGGACTAATGCTTCAAATATCATAAACTGAGAATGGAGCCAACAAAAGCAGACTTTGCAGTCTGAAACTGGATCGCAAACAATTCAAAGACCCCAAACCTTTGTAGAACCCCCCCCCTAAACTGTTATGAATTAATATTCTCAGAATTACAAGCAGATAATATCATGAGCAAGAACCTTTTTATTTCTTTTGCACTGAATACAAAATAAGGAATACAGGAATCATTTTGCACAGTTTCTGTAGATAACATACAGTATTTTGATAGTGAAAAAGTAATTACAAATGAAATTCAGTCAAAATCAGATTTCAAATCACTGAAATGTTTTTTATCTGTTACATTGTGTGGATTGAACACTATTGATCTGTAGTATTGCATTGATGTGGAATGAATTCAATCCAAGTCTGATTGTGAAGTCAATCCAAGTCTGATATTTAATTGAATGCCTCTTTCTCCACATTCTTATAAAAAAAAAGTTACAATTCATTCCTATAAAATCTGCATTATAACAACAGCTATGTACACTGTACAACCATTTGTTCACAAACTTACATCTGTTCCAAAAAAAAAAAAATAGCTATAAGCTTAATTAGATTAGTCAATACTTGGATGGTGAAGATGCCAAGTGGCCGACAACTGAAATGCTCAAAGGCAGTGTCCAACTTGCTTAACTGAACTCTATGGCAGCAATGATTCAAAACAGAATGTAGAAAGAGCCTGCCAACAGTTTTCATTCACATTTTTAGTTTAGCAGTTGCACTGACATTTTTTGCGTGTTTAATTTAAGAATAAGAATGATATCAATACTGTGACCAAGGCCTAGGATTGTGGCACAACACCTCATAAATATCTCGACAAAACAGCATCACATCACTTACGTATCATAAAGCAAACAATTTCATGAAACACAATTACTGAAGCTAAGTTTCCCTGTGGTTGCTAACATAGTACATGGATCTTAATTTCAGATTCTCACTCACGTTGCCAATTAATTAATCTCTTTTAGTACCTTTTCATCAGTCTGAACTGTTTTTTTATACTAGGTGCAGTGCTTTTCCAGCAGTGCGTGAATAATTGCATTACCGAATATTAAACGTCAATCTGACTTGCATTCACTGAATAGAATAAACTAACCTATTGTAAGTTTGCTCAAATATTATTGCCAAAAACTGTTGTAGTACAATTCTTCCTATTTATGATTAGATAAAAACAAAACAAAAGAATGCAAGCATTTCTATTGGTTTATTATCCTCCCATGTCCATCAGCAGTATTACATGACCGTTACTCAGACCATTTGCACAGATTTAATATTGTGGGTTGCTTTTGGAGCCAGCACGGTGGTCGACTGGTTAGCACATCGGCCTCACATTGATGGATGGATTGTGTTTTGGAACACATCCTGACAAAATAATTACTTACTGTAGAAAAAGAAGAAAACTAAACAACACCAAAAACACTGTGTGAACACTGTGCTTCAGAAGAGCATCTTGATGTGTGAGTCCCAAATAACAGAAGTTAACTGAAAGTATGTATGTATATTAGCAACAACAGCAGCCCTTAGCTTTCATACAATACTAGTCATGGTTTCAGGGGGCACATTCCACATGAAATAAAATACATGTCTCCTAGGAAAAAACATTTTTCCCCCACACCTGATGACAAGTCAGGTTATTTTATCTTATTTTATATCTGTACAAGCATTTAAAATTGTCCAATAAAGAAAAAAAGGAAGGCAGTATTAGGGGAGGATGTCTGTTTCTAGAAAGAAGTACTCCTTTGGCATCTGTTAGTCAGCAGGAAAGCAAACAATCATTTCACTTACATTATTGTCCTTTCTGTTTTCTACATTTCCTCATAACATTTCTCAACATTAATCACTTGTGAATTAATCTTTCTCAACATTCTCAATCCAATTATTCTGACATCACATGTGACTTCCTGTGGAATTACAACGGGCATTTCTCTTTTGCAAATCAAAAAAAGGAATGACTTTTTTAACGTGTGATTCAATGCAGAAATACAATGGATGATGCTTTAACAATCTTATCATTGTTTTCATATTTTCATTGTTGTATTAATCGATCAATGGAACTTCTTCAAAAGCATTTTCCTACCATACGGCGATGTTTCTGCACCACTGTGTTTTCTTGATGAGACATCACTATACAATCAATCACACCTCTGTTTGTTGCTGCGACTCAGTGGTGATGGTGACCCCTCGACGCAGTTCGTCCATACTATCAAAATTGCTGTCATGTTCTGAGTCATCGAGCCCACATGGGGCCGACACGTCCGACGCTGATGATGCTCCAATTGACAGCCGCATATTTAAAGAGACAGAATCACCATTGTCACCAATTTTTGAGGCAACCCCGCTCACTGAAGTACTGACGTCCCCGTGCGCTGCCTCCCCCGTTGGAATCTGATGGGGGGGCAAGTATTGACTGGGGTGGAAATGAGGCCTGCCATGCTGATGTCCAGTGTCACCGGATCTCAAGGTGCTCTCCTTGGAAACTGGCAAGTTAGCAGGTAGGGCTGTATGGGGCTCTGCATAATCCTCTCCGACGGGCAACGGAGGAGGCAATTGGTCTCGGCTAAAGAATTCTTCTTCATGAGGAGGTGGGTAGTCGCTGTCAACGTCAAAACCCCCAAGGTAGTAGTCAGACTCTAATTCACGAGTGCTTCCTCCGAGTCGTGCAGCGGTGCCCGCTGCAATGCCTCCGGGAGAAGCCTCGTAGCCTGGCACCTCTTCAATGTCTGACAGTTTGGTGCTTGGCATCCAGTCTGATGTGTCCCAGTGATATGCTGGAGAGCAGAAAAGGACATGGTTAGTGACAAGCCAGAACGTGAAGGTGACGGATCATGGAATTAGTGAGCACTACCAACACCCTCTTCTCCACAATAAAAAGCTCTGCAGCACACATGCCATTGATATGCATTCGATGTGTCACGCACAAGCAGTTGTGACAACAATACACAAAGGTTGTGAAGGTCAATCACATGACAAGCACTTAATAGAACACTGCTGTGGCATGCACACAAGAAACCGTTGAGGGGCAAGATCACAGCATGCTCAGTTTCAGGGGAATTGCAGCACAAAAGCATGTTAAAAACATCCACATGAAACATTCTGACATGTTAGAATAGTATATAAAAAAATGGTAAAATATCCCCTTGATTGATGAGGCAGTCGTATAATCACACATTTGTTGACGCAAGGATGCCCTGTAAAATTATTGGTGTACTTTAGGGAGTAGTTTGGAGGCTGAAGTAAAAATTCCATAATATTGTGAATTATTATGTTTATAAATTCACCTGAACTTATTCATAAGCTTAACATTTTGAGTAAACTAAATATTTGCAATATTAAATGACCATCCTTAATGACACAAAGATATTTGGAAAAAACAAAACATGTCCATTACTTTACCTTTTGAAATAAAAAGTTCAATTTAGTTGAACAATCGTACATCCATAATCTATGTTCTAAATTCATAGTTGATTAGAATATTTTACAAATAAACAAATTACCAGGATCCTAGAATGTAGCTTTCCTCAAAAACTGTCTGATAACGTCTGGGATATAGAATATTCGAAATGTAAAAAACAATGAAGGTGACAAACTATTCTCATTAGCGCCTTGCCTATTTATTTATTATTTGACATCAGCCTTGTCTTATTACCCCCAGATGCCCAGACACGCAAATGATGGTGCTCTTTTCAACGTCTTGATGGACAAACCTTACACACAGACTCTGAAGTGAAGTCTGGCCTAAATGATACCTCTGGTTTTGAATACTAATGCCGACTCTTGAAAGAATCATTTTATATGGTGGCTTAATTTAAACATACAGCACATTATGGTTCTCCTTGTAACTTTTCCATTAACACATTTTATTGGCAGCTCATCTGAAAGAATGATCAGTGTTATTTAGATTAACAGAGTTCTGGAGTCCTGGTCTTGGTGTTCAAGAGAAAAGTTCTCAACAATTATGATGAAATGTTGGATTGAATAATATAATGTTATCATCGGACTGATGCAGTTGAACAATTGAGCGAATTGAATGAAAAAAAAGGCAAACAAATCAATAACATGCATTAAATCAGAATGCAAATTGCATCATGATTGAGAATGTGAACTTTTATGTCATGATACACAATCACAATCACTGGTATGGAGGAACAACTCCAAACAACATGATAGTACTGTGGCTGTAGTAGGGGTAAGTAAGGGGACAAGCAAGACGGGCAAAAGAGAGAAAGAAGGATGACAAGTGAGTGATTGTCCTTTGCTGCCAAGCCAACAAGCTGAGGGAAGGGGGGATAAAGCTCAGAAGAGTCATATGAATTTATCAATGACAAATCTGGGTATTTATAGATAAAAAGATACAAGGAGTAGACTCATTTTAAAAAGTCACTGCCTGACTATGTGACGTGCAGGCTGTTAGCCAATCAAACCTCCATATCATCTCATTCTACTGTGAGCTCGGTAGTTGGTTAGTTTTAGAACTGAGGATTAGCACTTTTGGGTGTTGAGGCACTTCATTGGTTCCACAACCCAAAGGAGTGTGAAGCTGGAGGGCCTGGTCACATCAAAGTCACAGAATCGCGTCCTCACTCCTTCTGTCTGTTTGGACAGTCGGACAATGATTAATGAAGCAATTGCTGAGTACAGTATTTGTACGTTTCTCAAATGGGAATGTTAGCCTGATGCTAGTCCTAGAGAAAAGGTCAGATGGTTGCAACAAACTTTATGGAAAGTAGGTCATCTTATCTTGCCCAAAACAAAATGTTGTCACGGTTGGATTGATAGCGTGCCATTTTTAAAATATGAATCTGTTTTGTCAGTAGTCATCATTTGGCTAAGACATATCTACAGCTGAAAATGAAGTCTACTCCTTGCTGAGAGAGACAGAGCAAGGGTGAGAGACACAGGAGAGGATTACATTGGTAGATGGATGATAGAGCGAGAGAGAGAGAGTGCGAGAGAGTGCGAGAAAGAGTACGAGCGAGAGAGAGCGAGAGAATGAGAGACAGAAAGAGAGAGAGACAGAGAGATACAGTAGATAGATGTTTTCACCTCTGTCGAAGGTTTGACTTTGGTCCATGACTGATACTGTCAGATGGAAGAATAACATATGAGAGGTTTGAAAAATTTGTATGTTTAAGTGACGAGATTGTTGCATGAAGTCCAAGGCCACTATTAGCATTGCTTAATATGTTATGTTAACATACTAGGAAGGTTCTCAGTTTGTTGTTTGTGACATGTAACGTTAGCATACCGTACAATTATTCAGCCTGCTGTTGCTTCTATTCTATTCTTATATTGAATTGTCTTTCAAGATGACATGTCTGTTCTTGGTGTTGGATTTTTATCAAATAAATTTCCCCCAAAATGCGACTTATACCCCAAAATGCGACTTATACACACACACACACACACACACACACACACACACACACACACACACACACACACACACACACACACACACACACACACACACACACACACACACACACACACATATATATAAATCCAGTGCGACTTGTATATGTCTTCCTTCTTTGTTATGCATTTTATGGGTAGTGCGATTTATAGTCCGGAAAATACGGTAATAAATTATAAATCTAGAGACTCATTTCAATGACCTATTACAAATTAACATAATATCAATCATATTTTTCACACATGTCCATCATCTGAACTCACACACTGTCATAACCAGATGAAGGGCCCCAATACTTTTAGATCCTACTAACACATGAAAAATCACAGATTATGAGGCTCTAACTAACTCTAAAGGCAAAGTTCTTGGGCTGCATACCTCATTGATATTGATATTTTTCATATTTATAAATAAAAATCTATAATACAATTTAAATCAAATTAATAAAGTTTGGTCATCATTTGCGAGCATGAAAGTAGGCTTACTTGCAAATCTTACAGTCTCAAAGACGTTTGACGATTAAATGATTGTTTTTGCTGGACTTAACTTGAGTTGACAAAAATAAATCATAGTTCTGCTACTTCCCTAAGGCATACGCGTTGTGGAGAGGGGCGTGGTGGTGCGGTTAGAGCCACTATCTTTATTTTTAAAGGGACTTGTAATGAGAGTTCAAGCGATGAACGCTGTGCCGTATTTGTCAGTTCAAATTGTGCTTTTCTCAAACTGCAGTGTAAAGAAAAACACAAATTGGAGAAAGGAACAGTCGAATAGTCAGAGGTGAGATGCAAAGTGGATGAGACATGGTACCTTCACTTTCGATTGTGTCGACAGCGTCATTGACCAGTCGAATGACGGTCACTATGGAGGCTTTTGGAAGGAAAAAGGAAGACAGTAATTCACGGTGATGGTTTAGGACATCCACTCAAAATCCTATCAGTTGCCATCCTTGTCTGAGTAGAAGACTACCTTTTCAGCCATTGACCTGAAGAGTTCTCTCACATTTTTGCTTTGACTAATAAAAATTGAACAACACTCCTAAACAAGCGTGCACAATGACTAAACACTTCAAATGAGAAATAAAGCCTCAGGGACTAAAGATAAAAAGAAAATGTAATGAGGAGTCTGGTGCAAAACAACACACCTGCAAAATTATATTGGCTTGAAATGTCAGAAATAATTGGTCAAAATGAATGCTTTTTAATTAATGGGCTATGAAGTGCACATTTCGGAAGCACAACTGTTCAGAGAATTGTGGCTCTCGATGAAGTGATGTTATGAAATCAAGGCAATACAATCAAACCAAGACACAAAGCCATTTGCAAAGCTCCAGACAAAGGCTGCCCTTCATACAAGTCACTGTGAAAGATTAAAAACCCTCATCTGCAGGAGGTACGGACGGTTGTCGGAACAACTATAATGTGCTTTGGAAATGACTCAAAACGTTTGTTTAACCCTCGTTGCAGGATGGTTCACTATATTCTTGTATTTAGTGTCACAAAATCAGTATGAGAAGCGAAGAAAAAACATCCTGTAGTTATTCTACAGTTGTAGAGGTTGCTTCATATTATATTAGCAATAAGGACATTGTGGACATATCATTCGACAGTCCGACAGGAATAATGACATGATTTTTTTACCATTATGGCATGTGGCACCTCTAAGCATCAGTACACTTAATAAAGAAGGATCATCATTGTACAGTAAAATGAACCTAATGCTGCTCCTACTATTGCTTTTTAATCAATTTAGATGAATAGAAAATGAACAATTGCTAACTTCAACCGCTAATTTCGTCAATCAAACAATACCACATTGTTTACAGGGTCTGAACCGCACGCTTGGTTTCTGCTGTGGAGAAATGATTTTGTTTATGACAAAGGCCTCACAACCCCATGCACTGAAAACTCGTTCTGTGGCTGTGCACTTCATGAAGCAGATTTTTTATGTGAGCTGCAGCTCCGTAAAAATAATGTATGAGACACAGTTGGCTATGGAAGTAACACAAGGGAAGCCAGCTTCTGGTTGGAGTAAATGTTTCCATTCCTCCTTCTCGTCTCATTGATAATTCACCCGTCTTGTACTGTCCCCATCCATTCTTTCATCATTATTCTCCTCAAGGACACACTAGAGACATGAGGTCTTTGAATAGTGTTCTATTGTAAGCCAAACATTTCACCAATCATGAAACCCATGGGGAAAGCATTTGTATTTGCATTTCAATGTAAAGACACAGTCTAGGTCTTAACAAGCAAAACTATTTTAGAAGACCAACATTAACAGAGCTTGAAAAGGAGAGAGGGTGCATTTTACCATTGTCATCACAGGAGTCGGACTGAAACGAGCTCAGCGACTGGACCTCAGAATTACTGCCCTTGTTGCTCCCCGAGAGACAAGTTATTTCCTCGGCCATGTCAACCATCTTACCTGTAAAGAGAGGATACTTGCTCAATTAGAATACTAGGTATTTAATCATGTTCACATTTTGACATGACAACACCATTTTGACACCTATTCGAGCAAAAGCACTGTCTTTTGAAGGCTTCAAGTGGGAAGATGTCAGAGGGAAGTGGCCACTGAGCTTAGAGTGTCATAGCAGAAAGAGAAAGACTTGGACAGTCAAATAAAGGCATATTTTAGAACTAGGTGTCCTATTTTGTTAAAGAGTTGTGATTTATTTCCCCGTCAGCTTCTTGTTAGAGATCAGCAAGTGCAAAAAGTACTGAAACATTGAACAGCTGGATATGCATATTCAAGAGTTAAGAGAATGTCAAATTAGGTACATGAGTAATGCTTATAAAGCATTTTCGTTCATTCTGAAATTTCACCAATCTTCGGTGTACATCATCTGCAGTCTGATTTGAATTTCAAATCAACTGTACGTACACTCACAAACACCATCACCGTCACTCACCGTCATCACTGTCCCACGGGTTCTTTTGTATGGAATCACAGTCTGATCGACAAGGAGAAACTGGGGGTAGGTTTGGGGCCACACTGCACACCACAACCCCCCTCCTGGTGGACCCCGACAAAATCCGTGGCGACTCTGGGTGAAAGGTGCTCATCTCTGTATGCTCCACTGTGTGCCCATCCACCAACTTTTCCAATGTTGCCCTTGGATCAGCCTGAAAACAAGGAGTGTATGCCATGGGCCTGACCGGGACCTGTGGAGGTCCCATCATCCCACCCGCTCCAACCATGGTGGGCCCCAATCCGGTCTCTGAATAAAGATTGATGGGGTCTCCCGCTGTGCAATGCAGGGTCTTAAACTGAACACCATTGGCTTTGTTGAGAAGGGCTGCTGTGGCAGGGTCCTGGATCAGTGACAAGTTGTTTCGCGAGTAGCTCTTTTGGAAGACCTTCTTGCGGAAAGCGATGAAGAGGATGATGAGGGTGGCGATGACAAACAGCACCACAGCAATGCCAATCAATTCCTCCTTTCCGACCACTGCGTGCCCAGCTTGCATGTCGGGGACGACAACGGGCCGCAGGCTGCAACGCTGTCCCACAAAGCCCGCAGTGCAGTTACAGTAGAAGGAACCGTGCGTGTTGACACAGATCCCACCATTCTCACACTCGCCCTCAGGATTGCTGTGGTCACATTCGTTCACATCCTTCTCACAGCTACAAGATGGAGGGTTGGAGGAAAGAGGGGAAGAAACTGGTATGAGTAAAATGTATAAATAAGGGCTGCACAAACGAGTTTATAAAATAATCAACAGTTTTTGAATCCTCATTTCTCATTGTCAAAGTATATTTATGGAGCCGAGTGGAAGTTTGTGAAACATGGCACAACTTGTGAACCTGCTCTGCCCCAAAACATGTCACCTACACAACCATACAGTACATTCCGGGATGTCACACACAGATGCAAAATCATCTCTAAGTGCCCACTTCTCAGCGGCCAAATTGACATCTGTAAGGGGAGATCTTCTTGCAATTTCTTCTAAACATATGATCACCCTGCACTGACTCCAGCGAGTTCGTTATACTTCCGCCATGTAGAATGCGTACTGAATTTAATAGAAACGGGGCACGGGGCATCAATTTGCCAGGGCTCAAGTTGGCTGCGTTTAGTCTCACAACAGAGCAAACGCCCATTTCTAACTGTGGCTCTAAGACTCAACCCATGCACACAGTTAGATTGCACTTTGGGTTAGACTTGTGCTGGCCCCGAAAATTGGTCCCTTTATGCTTAAGTGAATTTAACAGTGCAATAACCACTAAAATTAATGGAACTGTTGACAAACATGATGATTAAAAAAAAATTAAGTTATTTTGTGAGCTTTTTTGTTAACTATAATAACCTTGGGTGTTACCAAGCAAATAGAGTTTTTTGGGGGCCATCTTCAGTGAAGGCCAAAATCGTCACGACTCGTCTCTGATTATTTTATTGTGTGTAGGTTGTCATAGTTTCTGTCCGCGCCTCTGTGTACTCACCCCTCCCCACGTGTGTCTGCCCATTCAGTGTAATCACAGTCACCTGTCTCGTTTTTAAGTCCTGTCTGCGTGTCACTCCGTGTCAGATCGGTCTTGTTTCTTGTCTCCTGTCTCATGTCTTTGTCTGTTAGTTCTGTTTCTGTTAGCCAGTCTGTCGGTCGGTCCCGTTATTGTTTTGTTAGGTTGTTATGTCAGTTTGTCCGTTGTCTGTTCCCCTTCATTCTCCTTTCCAACTCCCTTTTCCCTTCAATAAATCCTGGTCCAAGCTGCATTTGGTCGCCCTGCACCATTCTGATCCTGACAAATATAAAATGGAGATTAAATTACCGTAAATACGGACTATAAACTACTTTTTTCTCAAATCTTGAACCCTGTGGTTTATAGTCCGGTGCAGTATAAATAGGTTTTTTTTGGGTGGTATTTCTCATGACTAATACATTTATACACGCATAAAAAGGTTGTGGACCGCTGTTGTGCTGTTATGTTAATAAAAGTTATGCGTCCCTAAATAATCATCACTTTCCTGACAATCATCTTTGTGTATATTCTCTTACAAATGGGAATTAAACATGAAAAACCTTACGCGATCATGCGGCGACTTTACATGCACATTCTAATCGGACACTGAGGAGGAAGATTTTGCTAGTTTCAGTAGACAGGAGGAAGACAAAGACTTTTGTTGACTGGTATGTTGTTGTTTTTTACCCACCTAGTTTGTGCTGTTACTTTCGTGTTTACAACAAAATGTTAATGTTATTAAAATGTTAGCCCGGCTAGTGCTGTTACTTCCATGTTTACAACGAAATGTTAATGCGATTAAAACTTTAGCCTAGCTAGTGCTGTTACTTCCATGTTTACAACGAAATGTTAATGTGATTAAAACTTTAAAAAGGCTTTCTGTGTACTTTCTTTCTTTGTAAATAACTCGTGCGCGGTGCGGCTTATCTAAGTATAAAACAAAAACAAATCACAAATTTCATCTGATGCAGCTTATACGCCGGTATATACAATCCTATTGGCAGTATTTAGTGAAAGTAATGTGTGCTGAAAAACAATTCCATCATGACTTTTACTATATATGGTTTTCTAAAAGCAAACAAAAACTACAATTTTAAATAAGTGTAGGATCATCACTGTTTCCATTTGATTTGCTGAGCTCCTATTCTTCCTGTGGGAAGTCAGAGACTATACGAAAATCAGGCAGCGAGATTCGGGGGGCTATTAAAATGGTGGACGTTGAGGTATTTCTTCAGTTAATGTTAAATGAGGTCAACATAGTTAAAAAGTGAATTACGGTTCACTCAATGGTGGAGACACTCAAGACCAAGTTGTACAAAGTCAGATTAATCAAACAGACCAGGTTATACAACCAATAATAAACTGTATTATAAGTCTGTTGGCAGCTTGTATTCCTCCAAACTAATAGACAATCCCTCACGTTTGAAATAATAGATGGAAAACGGTGTGATCCATAAATAGCTTGAGAAGTAGTCGCTGTCAAACACTGATCCATGCTATACATTGTTATATTGCCCCTGTGTGGCCACTGAAAGAAAACATTTACTTTTTTTTTTCAATGTGGAAATTAGTCTCGATATTCAAAAGAAAATGTTGAGACATTTGGGTTAAAATTTAAAAGCACTTATTATTATTATTATTATTATCTGCACACAAAACTATACAACTTCAATTGCAAATCATAATGCTGATATTCTATTGTGATTAGCCCATTTGTACCTACCTAATGTGAATCAATTATTTTCTGAGTGTTAGTACTTTGTGGATCCAAAATCTTTAACAATGACACATTTTCGAATATCCTCAGGCATGTGATGGCTGTGGCCATGTTTTAGTCCTACGCAACATGTGTTCCTAATTAATTAATATTATTTTTTAAATGTGACTGAATAAATATAAGAGCCTTTCTCCTTACCCCTAAATTGAGAAAAAAAAGCCACTATGTGCAGAAATACCCTAGATCACTACAGCTGTGTTTGTCTCTACCCCTCTGTCGATCTCATCAATTTCACCCCAATGAATGCAGGCAGATGACCCACCACACACACTGCAGGTGTTGGTTCTGTTTGAAGACCCCCCCCTATATAAAGCAGGTTCAGTTGATTCTCATTAAAATATACAAGTGAGGATTTCTATTGCAGGGTTTTAAAACTGAAGTGAGTTTGTGGAATCATGGAATAAAGATTAAAATCTATCTTTAAAAACAATCTTGTACTACAACCACAGACAAGTCAATAGGCAATTATCATCATCCTCAGACGAACCTAAAGAATATACACCAAGGATTAAAGGACAACAATATTTAGAAAACCTCATCTACAAACACTTGTAAATGATTCACAGTGCTGTTGCCTTGTAGTAAATATTTAAGATATTTAAGATCTACCTAATTCTCATCATATTTATATTTATCCTCTTCTGTTATAGTCGATGGTTCAATCATGTTTGTCCAAATTTATAATGAAATGAGTGGAGTTACACAATTAATCGTTACAGCCCTCAAATAAATTCTTAAAGGATTCAGAGCTTGATTTGCATGATACTCACGTCAGACCCATAAAGCCTCTTCTACAACTGCAGAGGAACGCATTGCCGATAGCCTTACAGATTCCACCGTTCTTACATGGATTGGGTACACATGCCGTTATCTCTATCTCACAGTGCCAACCGGTGTAGAAGTGGTGACAACTGCATGAGAATCCTGGCAGACACAAAAAAGAAACAAGAATTCAGGCATTTCGCAGACAGTACAGGTTGCACAATGTTAATGAACTTGTCTCAGGAGCGACAATGCTGTAATTTTAACAAATGACAAGAGGAACAATAATCTATTCATCATCAATCAACAGCTCAAACCGCTTTGTGTGTGGTAGATAATTGCGCGCTCCCCTTCGATTTTCACAGAGGGGCAAACAAAGGGTTCAAAATGTCGCTAGAGCTTAACTTTTCCAATTTACCGTAATTTTCGGACTATAAGTCGCGTTTTTTTCTTAATTTGGGTGGGTGGGCCGACTTATACTGAGGAGCAACTTTACATAAAGGACAAAGATTCGATCACAGGATGACGAAGATGACGAAGGGCCCCACGTACTACCGGCATTGTTTGAAAGTGACACAGAGGACAAAGAGTTTGAAGGATTTGATGATTTGGAGTGACACAGAAGGTTTGAAAAACTATTATGGCTTCTAAGCACGCCCGGTCCGACTCGACGGAGCTCTCTTTCACCTCCGTGGATGGAAGTCGGGGGCTGGCGCTCGGCCGGGTGGGTGTCCGGGGACGGTGGATGGGGCTCGGACATGGCTTTTACGCACGCCTGGTCCTATTCTATGGAGCTCTCTTCCACCTCCGTGGCTGGAAATGCCACCTCCGGGGATGGAAGTCCATGCCGCCGCACGCGTGGAAGTCGACTTTGTTCACGCTACAATATAGTTATACGTATACTAGATCTGTGGAATAACAACGAGGCTGACATCAGGGCGCACGCGCGGCGTTGTTGACAAAGGATGAGGAATTTGATCGATGGATTTAATGATTTGGAGTGACACAGATGGTTTGATAATATTGTTGTAATATGATAGTTATTTGAAATATACTTTTTATAACGTTATATGGGTCTGTGGAATAATAAGAATTGTAACTTACGAGTCCGGCACCATTGTTTACATAAAGGACGATCTATAGATTTACTGAATTGGATTGACACAGATGGTTTTATAAACGTGTTATTTATGTAAAAGTTATTAGAATAACTCTGAATGTTACGTCTGGCTCGTTCTCAGCTCTTCGTTTGTGTTTATGTCACATTAGCATACCTATCGTTTAGCCTGTTGTTGCTCGTTCATGTCTGTTCTTGGTGTTGGATTTTGTCGAATAAATTTCCCCCCAAAATGCGACCTATACTCCGGAGCGACTTGTGTTTTTTTTCCACGGTATTGTGCATTTTATGGCAAATGCGACCTATATTCCGGAGCAACATTTAGTCCAAAAAATACGGTACTAGTTCTCATCACTTACAAAAGCTGTCCATTTAGAAATAAAAGGCACTTTAATGTTTTCAATAGCTGTTCTTTTAATGATTTCAGGCAATAGAAGAATGCTAATACTTGTATTTTCTGGAGGTGGTACCCCAAACATAGACTTCAGGGTAAATGTAAGTCAAAAGAACCCTTACCAATTTCAGTTGACTATATAACAACGTATGAACAATTCAGCTTCCATAAAGCCCCATGTTGTCTACAAACGCGTCGTGTTTGTGTATGTTGGTGAAACATATGTTGTGATATGTTGAAGTAGTCATAAGTAGAGATGCCCATGTTAATTTTGGTGCCAATTGATAGCTGTTTCTGTACATTTTTACGTGATAGTCTGTACAATAATTTCCAATGGGGAGATTGTAATCGCTTTCTTCCGTGACATAGTCAGGCTGGTCAAGCAGACTCCGCTCAAAGAGTGGGTGTCAGTATGTGCTCTTCTTCGGTTCCAAAATACTGTTAAATCTATTCTGAGTTTTTTCTCAAGAGGGAATTGTAGTACTGACATATTTTTTTATTACAGTCCTATCACATAAGTACCAATGTTGGTCTCGCTTTACTGTCCTTTTAATACTTTTTGATATTGTGCTTTTGGTTCCATGAAGGCCATTGCGTTGCTGTTTATAATATGTGCTTCCTTGTCCAGTGACGTGCGGTGAGGTTCATGACTGGGGAGGCACTGAAGTCACCCCCCCCTCTCCCAACAATTTGTCCGACACCTAACCGTGTCACAAAAAAGGTTGGGGAACGCTGCTCTAGAGTAGCTTATTCATTGTTTATTTGAACTATTATAATTTAAATCCCATATCATCAGTCTTCACAAGTAAAAACACTCAACAAAGCAATAAAAGACATGGAATCAAAAACTTGTTTTCGATCATGCGTACAACTCCGTTTGAAAAGACATGATCCGTCCGAAGTCCCGTTGTCCGAATCAAACTTTTTAACTCCGGAGTTAGTCTTCCTTTACTGATGACCTCCTGCTTCAACCGAAAATCCATCGTTGAAAATCATTTGGATATGTAATCCTCCATTGTAAAACGAAATGTAAAAAAATTAAAAAAAAAGTTAAATGAATTAATGGATGACTGCTCCTCAGTTGTTCACTGTAAATTTGAACTGGAGATCACTTATTCTACAGGTGGGCGCATGAAGCATTCCGGGATCACTAGCACCCTCTGCCATAAGGCTGGAGAACCTTTTTTTCGTTCCCTCCGTAAGGTCTCTTTTCAAAGCCGTTTTGTTCATCTAAAGAAACACGACGGTACAGACAGACGACAAAAAACACTAGATATTATATACATCAGCTTAACTAAGAAAATGAGTTAATATAGCCACAGTTTTTGAACACTTAAACAGCGACATACAGTAGAGAATACAATTAATAAAAAGCTCCTTTCTTTGTGGTTTGAATGTAGCAATAAATCTAGAGAAATGCAGTGATGTCTTGAGATACGATGTTCACAACTCAAAACAATAAAATAATCTTTCCCCCATTGAAATGAATGAA
The DNA here is from genome assembly GCF_054491065.1 of Syngnathus leptorhynchus. Lineage (NCBI taxonomy): Eukaryota > Metazoa > Chordata > Actinopteri > Syngnathiformes > Syngnathidae > Syngnathus > Syngnathus leptorhynchus. The sequence goes on along the minus strand of NC_141201.1, from coordinate 14,111,362 downwards.
ACAACTTTAATTGATTTCATCCTCCCCACAGAACAAAAAATTTTCAATGAGAAAAATAGGATTAGAATGTACTCCAAACTCTATGTAAATATACAGTGAGTACACAACTTTGTTTCACTTTCTCCTGGAATGTTCGTTCTGATGTTTTGGCACCAGGTGTCAGTATAAGACAGACAGACGATATCTTGTAGTGAATCAGCTCCTCTGTCAGATTCTCAGTACTATAGTATTAGTTTGTTGCGAAGGATAATGACTATACCGTTTGAGCATTATGATATTGGCTACATGTGTTACGACACCCTTAGTGTTCGGATATCTGTTGCTTACAACACCACTCAGAGCACTGTGGTTTTTCCCATTGTATGCTTTTGGAGGCTGATATTTTCTTTGTTTTATGTTGGGTGTGAAATAACATTCAACTCATACAGGCAATAAACAGCCAGAATCATTTTTTTACAAGAATATTTAATATTAATATTATTATCATTATTATAATTATAATTATTATATCTATAAATATCCACCAAACTGTGTGTCAAGGAATTGTTGCTGAATTCCCCTGTGCATTTACGGAGCGTTTTTCAAATTCTTATGATCTATTGATTGAATGACTTATTGTTATGGGTAATGTTTAAAGATGAGTTTGACGGAGCTCTGTGATATTACAAGATGTAGTGTCTTGAGATCTAAAATGTCTACTGTATTGTAGATGTTATTCAATGGACTTCAAATTGTTCATTTGTTTTGCTTCATCACGGCTAAAACGCTGTATTCAGTATAGATATTAAATTGGTCTGACATGGCGTGTAATGTATACTGTACTGTATATGGGAGGGGGGCTTGCTTTAAGGAAAGTAATCAAAGTAATATCATGATGGAGTGATGCGTTTCAATCAGATATATTAATGTAAACAAAAGCAAATTTTTGATTGAGCATATCAAGTTTGTGAAACTTGTGCTTTTGGGTTGAAGTGTCTGCAGTAGCTGTCACTCACCACCGGAAGGCAGGCTGATACATTTTCCCCCATTCTGACATGGCTGCTGCAGACAGGCATCAGGGAAGAGGACGCAGCCCAACTTGAGCTCTGTAAGTCCCACCACCTCAGCATAGTGTGACCGCTTATTCTGCAGTGGGAGCTCATTGTTGTTCAGCATGACCGAGTCCAGGCAGCCTTGGAAGCCCTCAAGCACTTTTGGGTCCTTTTGGGAGTCAACGAGGCTGCGTGAAGTTGGATTCTGCACCTGAAGCCATGGTGGGCAAGTGTTAGGACAATAACTTAAGACAAAGACACCCAGTGGGTATCCAGACATAACTTCTACAGTCTTGAGACAGCTGACTGTAGTTCCTCTTTTTCGGCAATAATTGACATTAGAGGAGTTAAACACAGTGCATTTGCAAATGTAGTGCTGGTACTGGAGGCTATTTTGAAATTTGGAAATGCCATAAGTTTGAACAGTTTGGATGAGGGCCTTTTGATCTCTGAACATGTTACAATTAGAACATTTTGTGTTAAAATTCATGGAATTGTACACATGTAAACTGCATACACCAAAATCTCGATTTCACACGGACTTTGGAGTCCAGAATTTGAGAATCGCGTTAACCCTGAAAGCGCTTTGTATAGAAATTCTTGTTTTTTATAGAAAGGCATGTTTTTAGTCAGCCGAAGGGGTCCTTTCTTACGTTAATTTAGGTCACTCATGTTGTAAGGCAGTTGAAGGGTTTGCCGTCCGTGACCCACACACATTGAAGTCTGTTGACATTTTATTAAAAGACAAGCAATACGCAGATGACAATATCAGGCGGATTGAGTAAGTCATTTGATGCTATGTGAATTGGATGGAAGAGAGAAAGAAGCAGATAGGTGTCCGGCCACGCTCTTTGACTTGTGAGTGACTGTGTGGGTGAGGTGCTGCTGCCAGAGTCCCCCTTTCCTAAACAAAAACGGTCCTAGCTATCCTTAACACTGCAACACTCATTATCTAACGCCTTCAAATTCATCAAATCACTAGTTAAAGCGTTAAATGTTGACATTGAGAGCATGTAAAACATAATGGAAGAAGTAATAAGAAGTCTAAGTTTGAGTATGTGGCATTATGGGAACGTTTCAGAAATGGTTTAATAGTTTTGGAATATAAGATAAAACCAGAGTACTTGGTTAAAGAAAGAGCATCAGAACTGTGACGCAAGCAAGCTACCCATTCGAGCACTATTGTCCCTTTATCCGCACTACATCACCAAATTATTGTGTTCTTCCAAAACCACCCTTTTGTTTTATTTTGCCAAAACAAGTGCTGTAAAAAAGGTCAATGGAAAAAACAAGTGTAGGCATTCATGATTTCAATTACTAAAGAAACTTGGTCAAATTAAGTCTTGAATTGGTTCATAGACTCCATGGAAAATTGGACAGTTTTCAGATTCTGCATTACATAGACATTGTATGAGGTTCTGCCTTACTTAATTAAAGATGGTGAATGCAGTTGTCAAAGTACTAAAGTGGATGCTGAGTAAGTTTACAACAGTAACACTAATTAGGAAACAGAAAACAATGCACTGACCAGTGCTCCAAAGTAGATGGTTCTGTATGGAGCAAACGATTGCACGTACGCTTGCCCATGGCGCCTTTCAACATAGCTGTCATCCAGAGAGAGACTGCTGAAGTTGCGGTTGAGCTCCATTGCCACCGTGTGCCAGCTGCCATCATTGATCCACCGGCCAGAGATGCCCAACATGTCGGGACTGTCACTACCTGCAGTGTCAGGTGTGCAGCTGAGCTGGAACCACAGCTTTCCCTCGTCCAGCTGCTCACACACAGATGAGAACATATTGTATGTGACAGTAACTATGGCTTGCCCTGTGGATGAATGCACCCTGAATAATCCTGGAGTCTGCAAGAGTTATTATGCATGGAAAAACATTTGCTTTGAGGATATATATTTTTTTTTAATGGACCAGAATACGAGATGGCGATAGCATACCTTAAGCATGGTGCAAGGCTCACTATGAGTGTACATGATGATTCCTCTAGTCTGCAATGTTCTAATTCTCAGACTGAGTTTCAGCTCTGTTTGGAGTCCCTCTGAAAGCTGGTATTTGATGTAGCTGTTACCTGAGAAACTTAAAGATGAATGGCCTGGAGACACACACACATACGAACACGCACACACAAACACACGCACACACGCACACACGCACACACACACACACACACACACACACACACACACACACACACACACACACACACACACACACACACACACACACACACACACACACACACGCATGGTGCATGGGCATACCATAAAGTGCATTATTACATTATGTAACAAAAGAAAACAACATGTAAAAGAAATATTTCTGACACCTGCACACTCTCCAAGTTTGCCCAGTGGACATTGACATGCATACCGCCCTCTGGTCACATCCACTGAAACGCATTGCATGTCTGCTGGGCACTGCTGGTCTTCACATTGTCCTGACAAAGCAGCACAATTGTCGTCTAGCAACATAAACAGAAAAAATGCATCTTAACAAAAAAACCTTAGTCAACATTAAATTGATTAATCTATTGTGTAGTTTATGGTTAATGGCACATTTCTGAAGATGACTCAGAGAATGCATTCAGAGCAAAAGAACATTTTCAGCATGAAAAGAGGTAATTTTGTGTCCATGTGACAATATACCTTACATCACCCCATATTAGTATGTATGAGCTACATATTGGACTCTCTGCATATTGTCAGAAAGCCCAAGGTGAACATTATCCAGTGTGATTACCCCCAAAATGGATTATACCTTGCGGTTAATTAACAGGAATTCTCTTCCTAAAATATACCACACACACACACACACACACACACACACACACACACACACACACACACACACACACACACACACACACACACACACACACACACACACACACACACACACACACACACACACACACACACACACACACACACACGATACTTGAACTCCTCCACTTGGGGCAGGATCTCATCCCCGATCCGGAGAGGGCATTCCACCCTTTTCCGACCGAGGACCATGGACTCGGATTTGGAGGTGCTGACCCTCATCGACCGCTTCACACTCGGCTGCGAACTGCTCCAGTGAGAGCTGGAGATCACGGACTGAAGAAGCCAACAGCACCACGTCATCTGCAAAAAGCAGTGACGCGATGCTGAGGTCCCCAAACCGGACCCCCTCAACGCCTCGGCTGCGCCTAGAAATTCTGTCCATAAAAATTATGAACAGAATCTGTGACAAAGGGCAGCCTTGGCGGAGTCCAACCCTCACTGGGAACGAATCCGACTTACTGCCGGAAATGCGGACCAATCTCTGGCATCGGTGATACAGGGACCGAACCGCCCTTATCAGTTGACTCGGCACCCTGTACTCCCGAAGCACCCTCCAGAGAACCTCCCGAGGGACACGGTCGAACGGCTTCTCCGAATCCACAAAGCACGTGTGGACTGGTTGGGCGAACTCCCATGCACCCTCGAGGATCCTGCCGAGGGTGTAGAGCTGGTCCACTGTTCCACTGAATAGACCTTACCGGGGAGGCTGAGGAGTGTGATTCCCCTGTAATTGGAACACACCCTCCGGTCCCCCTTCTTAAAGAGGGGAACCACCACCCCAGTCTGCAAATCCCGAGGCACCGTCCCCGATGTCCACGCAATGCTGTAGAGGCGTGTCAGCCAAGACAGCCCCACAACATCCAGAGCCTTTAAGAACTCCGGGCGGATCTCATCCACCCCCGGGGCCTTTCCACCAAGGAGTTTTTTAACTACCTCAGTGACTTCGACCTCCGAGATTCGAGAGTCTGCCTCAGAGTCCCCAGCCCTGCTTCCACAAAAGAAGGTGTGTTGGTGGAATTGAAGAGGTCTTCGAAGTATTTCTCCCCACCGACTCACGACATCCCGAGTCGAGGTCAGCAGCACACCATCTCCACTGTAAACAGTGTTGACCGTGCACTGCTTCCCCCTCCTGAGACGCCGGATGGTGGACCAGAATTTCCTCGAAGCCGTCCGGAAGTCATTCTCCATGGCCTCGCCAAACTCCTCCCACGCCCGAGTTTTTGCCTCAGCAACCGCCGAAGCCGCGTTCCGCTTGGCCATCCGGTACCTGTCAGCTGCCTCCGGAGTCCCGCAGGCCAAAAAGGCCCTATAGGACTCCTTCTTCAGCTTGACGGCATCCCTTACCGCCGGTGTCCACCAGCGGGTTCGGGGATTGCCGCCACGACAGGCACCAACAACCTTACGGCCACAGCTCCGGTCGGCTGCCTCAACAATGGAGGCGCGGAACAAGGTCCACTCGGACTCAATGTCCCCCGCCTCCCCCGGGACGTGGGAAAAGCTCTGCCGGAGGTGGGAGTTGAAGCTCCTTCTGACAGGGGATTCTGCCAGACGTTCCCAGCAGACCCTCACAGAGCGTTTGGGTCTGCCCGGTCGGACCGGCATCTTCCCCCACCATCGGAGCCAACCCACCACCAGGTGGTGATCAGTTGACAGCTCCGCCCCTCTCTTTACCCGAGTGTCCAAAACATGCGGCCGCAAATCCGATGACACGACTACAAAGTCGATCAACGAACTGCGGCCTAGGGTGTCCTGGTGCCAAGTGCACACATGGACACCCTTATGCTTGAACTTGGTGTTCATTATAGAAAATCCGTGTCGAGCACAGAAGTCCAATAATAGAACACCGCTCGGGTTCAGATCGGGGGGGCCGTTCTTCCCAATCACGCCCTTCCAGGTCTCACTGTCATTGCCCACGTGAGCATTGAAGTCACCCAGTAGAACGATGGAGTCCCCAGAAGGAGCGCTCTCCAGCACTTCCTCCAGGGACTCTAAGAAGGGTGGGTACTCTGAGCTGCCGTTCGGTGCATAGACACAAACAACAGTCAGGACCCGTCCCCCCACCCGAAGGCGGAGGGAGGCTACCCTCTCGCTCACCGGGGTGAACCCCAATGTGCAGGCGCCCAGCCGGGGGGCAATAAGTATGCCAACACCTGCTTGACGCCTCTCACCGTGGGCAACTCCAGAGTGGAAGAGAGTCCAGCCCCTCTCGAGAGGGCTTGTACCAAACTATGTGTGGAGGCAAGTCCGACTATGTCTAGTCGGAACCTTTCTGCCTCACACACCAGCTCGGGCTCCTTTCCAGCCAGAGAGGTGACATTCCATTTCCCCAGAGCTAGCCTCTGCTGCCGGGGATCGGACCACCAAGGTCCCCGCCTTTGGCCGCCGCCCAGCTCACTATGCACCCGACCCCTTTGGCCCCTCCTATAGGTGGTGAGCCCATTGGAAGGGGGACCCACGTTTTCTTTACGGGCTATGCCCGACCGGACCCCATGAGCGAAGGCCCGGCCACCAGGCGCTCGCCTTCGAGCCCCACCTCCAGGCCTGGCTCCAGAGAGGGGCCCCGGTGACCCGCGTCCGGGCGGGGGAAAACGAAATCCATATATCTTTTTCATCATAAGGGGTCTTCTGAGCCGTGCTTTGTCTGGCCCCTCACCTAGGACCCTTTTGCCATGGGTGACCCTACCAGGGGCATGAAGCCCCAGACAACATGGCTCCTAGGATCATAAGGGCACGCAAACCCCTCCACCACGATAAGGTGACGACTCACGGAGGGGTAATTTAAACTTTTTTAACAAATAAAAAACTGAAAAGTGGGGCGTGCAATATTATTCGTGCCCTTTACTTTCAGTGAAGCAAACTCACACCAGAAGTTCAGTGAGGATCTTTGAACGATCCAATGTTGTCCTATATAGCATTCTATTTATCATCATCAGTCATTTAGGACAACATTGGATCGCTCAAAGATCCTCACTGAACTTCTGGAGTGAGTTTGCTGCACTGAAAGTAAAGGGGCCGAATATCTTGGGAGAAGGTTTTGTGGTCAGATGAAACCAAATTTGAGCAAATGAACTTGCCGTGTTTGGACAAAGAAATGTATTGACTGCGACCCAGAGAACACAGTTCATACCGTCAAGCATTGAAGTGATAACATTATGCTTTGGGGGTGTTTTCCTGCTAAGGAGACAGAACGTCATCACCGCATTGATAGAAGAAAGACGGGGCCATTTATCAGAAAATCCTGAGTAACAACCTTCTTCCCTCCACCAGGGCACTGAAAATGGGTCCCATCTTCCAGCTAGACAATAACCCAAAACATACGGCCAAGGCAACAAAGGAGTGGCTCAGAAAGAAGCACATTAAGGTTACGGAGTGGCCAAGTCAGTCTCCAGACTTTAATCCCATAGAAAATCTATGTAAGTAATAGTAAGTGAGAAAACACTATTGTAAATTATTATGTTTTTGTTTGTGGACTTTGTTGAAATGAGAGTTTTTGTGTGTGAGACAGTGCACACAATGTTCATTGTTGAAAATGACTGGCCTGTGGTCTTAGTACTGTAGGAGTCAATTTCTGTTATTATCATGTTGGTGTGTGACATGATAACGTGTGAGCGTGTGTGGAGGGGGGGGGGGGGGGGGTGTTGTTCATGTGTGCTCATGCGTATGATGTGGCTCTTTGTGGTAACACAGTAAAAAATGTGGCTCTTAGTCTCTGACTGGTTGGCCACCCCTGCTATAGGGGTAGGCGCTTGAGAGATGGGGGCTATGGCGAGTCTACCATATGCTTAATTTATTTGTTCGCTACACCTTCTTCTGATTACCCTTGACGCTTTTTGCGCGAGTATTAGGAAACATGACTACAAAAACTCGAAATTAGAATGAACTTCTCAATATGCTAACGCACACACAGGAAGACCGGAGAGCGGTAAGAGGAGAGGAGGGGGACTCGCTGTGTTTGTGAACGATATATGGTGCCATCCCGGAAACGTCAGTGTTAAGGAGCAACTCTGCTCCAGTGACTTGGAGCTGTTGGTGGTTAGCATGCGACCATGCTACCTCCCGAGGGAGTTTTCACATGTTATTGCTATAACTGTGTACATCCCTCCCTCAGCTCTCGCTGCTACCGCTACGAACCAAATCCACTCTATCATTTCTATGCTTCAAATTCCCCACCCACAATCCCTCCTCCTCATCTCCGGGGACTTCAATCATGCTTCCCTGGCCTCTTCCCTCCCCACCTTTACTCAATATGTCGACTGCCACACCAGAAACAATAGAACTTTGGACCTGTTGTATGCTAATGTCAAGGATGCATACACCTCATCCCCCCACTTCGTCACTCGGATCACAACCTTGTCCATCTGGTCGCAGACTACACCCAGGTGGTGAAACAGCGGCCACCTGAGAGGAAGTCTGTGATGTTGTGGTCTGAGGAATCTACTGCCAGGCTCAGAGACTGCTTCCAACACCCTTTCTCCTTTACAGATCTTCAGGTGAGGAGTCACCTCAGAAAGATCAAGGCAGGGAAGGCCCCGGGCCCAGACGGCATCTGTCCAAGACTGCTCAGGGACCCTGCGGACTATCTGAGTGGCGTGGTCATGTACCTGTTCAACCTGAGCCTGAACAAAGTTCCAGCCCTGTGGAAGAACTCCTGCGTGGTCCCCGTATTGAAAGTGCGCACCCCAAGGAGCCTAACCACTTCAGGCCTTGACTTCCCACCTGATGAAGACTATGGAGAGGATCATCCTGGGTCACCTGCGTTCGCTGGTGGGAGCACAGCTGGACCCCCTGCAGTTTGCTTACCGGCCTGGTGTTGGGGTGGACGATGCAGTCATTTATTCACTGCACAGAACACTGCTTCAGGACATCGGGAGCACTGGGAGAATCATGTTCTTTGATTTCTCCAGCGCTTTTAACACCATCCAGGGTGAAGATGGAGAAGGCGGGTTGCCTGGCTGCATGGTCAACAGACTTCCTCACCGACAGGCCGCAGTATGTGAGGTTACATCGCTGTGAGTCTGACGTGGTGCGCTGCAGCACAGGTGTCCCCCAGGGTACGGTGCTCTCTCCTTTCCTTTTCGCCTTGTACACTTCGGACTTTACCCACGACGCCGCACATTGTCACATCCAGAAGTTCTCCGACGACACGGCCATTGTTGGATATGTTTCGGAGGGGAACGATCTGGAACACAGGACGGTCATCAAGGACTTTGTCAGCTGGTGTGAGCTCAACCAGCTTCAGCTGAACGCCAGCAAGACGAAGGAGATGATTGTGAGCTTCGGGAGGACAGCACCCCACTTCACTCCGGTGAACATCCAGGGATCAGACATTGAGGTAGTGGAGAACTACAAATTCCTGGGTGTTCGCCTTAATAACAAACTGGACTGGACTGATCACACCCACACCCTGTACAAGAAGGGCCAGAGTCGCCTCTACCTGATGAGGAGTGAGGTCCTTCGGTGTGTGCAGGGCTCTCCTCAGGATCTTCTATGACTGCAGGGCTCTCCTCAGGATCTTCTATGACTCCGTGGTGGCCTCAGCCATCCTCTACGCTGTGGTCTGCTGGGGTGGGGGCAGTACGGACCGGGACAGGGGGAGACTGAATAAGATGGTCAGGAGAGCGAGCTCTGTCCTGGGCTGTCGCCTGGACTCCATTGAGGTTGTGGGTGAGAGGAGGACGTTAATTAAGCTGAAATCCATCATGGACAACACCTCTCACCCCCTCCATGACATTGTGCGGTCCCTGAGCAGCTCCTTTAGCAGCTGACTTTTACACCCACGGTGTAGGAAAGAACGATTCCACAGGTCCTTCAATCCCTCTGCTGTCAGACTCTACAACGTGCGTGGCGCCTGATAAAATTGTGATTAGTGTCTGCTAGCTGCACTTGTCTTTGTCCTTGTCTGTTATTTATCCTTTTTTGAAATCTTGGCACTTGTATTCTTGCACTCGTATGCGCTGCTGTGACAAGTACATTTCCCTGCTGTGGGATGAATAAAGTTCTATCATCATCATCAACACAGGCACGAAGGGTAAGGGCAATAAGAAAATGGGTAACACACACACACACACACACACACACACACACACACACACACACACACACACACACACACACACACACACACACACACACACACACACACACACACACACACACACACGTCATAACGTCACTAGACACGCTCTGAGAAAGTTGTTCATTGGTTGGGAAGACAATTTTGGTTCGTAAGAAGAGGCAAAAAATTCTTGAAGCTCCGGTTCGTATCTCCAAATGTTCGTAAGTACAGACGTTCCTAATATAATTTGACAATTGCATTCTAACACGATTTTTACTGGACATTGACAACATCTCATTGCTTACCAGCGCATGTGCAGCGTGACGTCCGATGGAATCGCGGTGAGACAAAGCTGACTTGTGGAGTGCTGTACGTTGCCAGATTGTGTGAATCCAAGATTATGTTTTGTTCACACTGGGCCCCACGACAATCCAGCCCTGAGCAGTTTTTATCCAAGATGGCCGAGACTTTCAGGACCTCCTCTAGCCGCCGCCGGGAAGCACTAAGCTTCTGAGTGAGGTAAGCTGCCTTGTAGTATCCACCCTCAGCTGTTTCCACAGCGACAAGTATGTCCAGCTGTTTAGTCCCACCTACTGGCTGCAAGCTGAGCAGGTGCAGAGCATCCCGTTGCTGAGAGGTGGCCTCTTGCTGCAACACCTTCAGCACGCTTTTCAGGTGTGAGGCAACAAAGTCTTGTGGAGCTACACTCTCAAAGCGAACCGTCACAGCCTCACGCAACATCTCAGGGGTTGCCTGCTCAACATGCACGCTGACAGGCACGGGGACAGCAAAGCGGCCATCACTAACACTGGCATTCAGAGAATATCTGCCAGCATCCAAACCTCCCAGGGCAATGATCTTTCCATCACGAGGGCTAATCTTGAAGAGACTGCGATGGGCTGGCGGGGCGTGGCCAAATGTCAATGCATCGTAGGGGTCTGCATCTGTGGCATGCAACTTTCCAATGACACCACCGGGAAACTCATCTTCGATGGTGACAATATGGATCTCTAGTGGCAGCGCTACAGGTCTATGTAGGCTCTCCTCAATCACCCTGACTGTCAGCATGGAGGATGAGGACAAGCGAGGCTGCCCAGAGTCGGTCACCTTATAGAAAGAAAAGGGGAGAAGATTAATTTTGATTCACTGAAGTACAGGGATTGACGTGCTTTATCTCGTCAGGAGGCATTTCAGCAAGTCATAATAGGTAGGACTGGAAATGTATTACTATTTACTCTACAATTCATTTACTCATTTACTTTACTCTACCTCTACAAAAAGTTGAGGCTTATAGGTCAGAAATTACAGTATATTATTCATCACAACCAATTATAGCTCACTTTCTATAAATTGGTGAGCCGTGATTGGTTGTCACTTGAGACCTGGCAACTGTGATGTAATTTTCAGTCAACAGCAAGTGGCAAAATGGCTGCCCCTTGGATCAGTTGGATTTTGCCTGTTTAATTCATATTCCACAAATGAAACATCAACCAGAAGGATGTTTTTCAACTCGATGGTCTGCACAGAACCTATTATTACAAAAAAGATTTTGGACTTGACTTCCACTTTAAGGCACTAAAAAAAGATAAAGCTTGTTTGTATGTAGAATGCATGGACTTATAAAACAAATAAACAAAATCTATTGGACTGCCAGAATGTCTTTGAATACTTTTTTACTACACAAGTAATATTATAATATTTCAGTCTATATCTGAAGATTAAATAATTTCAGGGTGTGCTTGTTTTGTTTCATTTTGTTTTTGTTTCTCAGCGTGTTTATTCCTTCGTCTGTCTGTCTGCCCTGGAGTTCTAGTTCCTCTCTTGTGTATATTTTTACCAGCGTCGATGAAGTGATTAGACTTGCTTCATCTCAACACCTGCAGATAATTTGGTGCTATCCGCCCTCCTCCGCACTGCAATCCAAAAATACATTGGCTTCCTTGTTCACGGGTGCTAATTTGTTGCCGGAGGTGTTTCAAAAGTACTCTGTAAGTTTAGAAATTTTGCTTACCACTGCATTTCTCCTGCCAAAACATCAACACTAACCCATCTCCATCTGTTTCAAGTTGTTCAAGTGTTTTTGACATACTGTACCACACTCAGCCAGACTCACACCAGCCACAATTAAAGAACAATTGAGTTTGGTCATTGAGATGTTTCTAATGACACCAAAAACCTGCTCATGATAACAAGAATACAAGTCCCCAGTCTTTTCAGGTTAGGATAAGAATAAAAATAATAATTATACATTTTATTTGTAAAGCGCTTTTCATAAAAGAATCTCAAAGTGCTACAGAAATAAGACTAGCAATAAAAAACACACAAGAAACCAGAATAAAAGCATAAAAGCACAGAGCCGATAGAAGACACTTATGAGGAGCCGGGGAAAGCCTCTCTAAACACAAAAGTTTTAAGCTCCTTTTTAAAAGTGTCCACAGACTGGGGTTGAAGTAGGTGCGTAGGGAGAGAGTGGTGGAGGATGGTGTTGCCCTAATTACTTAGGGTACTAATCTTAAAGCAAGTAGACTTTACCTGTATATGGACAACATATTTGGTTGCCAGGTCCCTTCTGAACACCTGATTGGCCACAAGTGTTCCGTCTTGCTCCAGCTCAAATTCTCCTCCCTCATTTCCGGATAAAATGTGGAAGTCAAATGGTGGGCCGTTGTGGGATGAGTCCAGGTCGATAACGGACAGCTGGATGATGCTGGTGCCAATTGCCTTGTTTTCCTAGGGGAGTAAACAATCTGTCAATGGGACCACTCAGATTGGGAATGAATCATTTCCAACATTTTGTTTCTGAATGTAAGAATGTTGCAAAATTTAATTTTATTCATTTCTCACTGTATAGCATAACAAACACTATAGCTGCATTTCAAGAAATTCTAATATATAGGAAAACTTAGTTTATTAATGTCTTCCACTACAAAAGTGAAAAACGTTATAGAGATTCACCAAGTAAAATATTTTAAGATTTTATTTCTCATAATTTTGATGATTATATTATAGATTATATTTTCCCATCACACATTCCCATAAAGTAATTTCCATCCATCTGTTTTCTGTACCGCTTTGTCCCCACGGGGTTGCGGGCGTGCGGGAGCCTCTCCCAGCTGTCATCAGGCTGAACCGGTTGCCAGCCAATCGCAGGGTACACAGTGACGAACAACCATCCACACTCGCACTCACACCTAGCGGCAATTTGGAGTGCTCAATCAGCATACCAAGCATGTTTTTTTTGTGTGAAATCGAACCGGCACCCTCCTAACTGTGAGGCGGACGTGCTAACCAGTGCGCCACAGAGCCGCCCATAAAGTAATTTATTACATAAAAAAAACATATTTTTTAGAATGGGAATATTGATCTTTTGAAAACTATGTTAATAATAGAGTGAATAGTTGGTTGGAGCTGCTTCTGCATGAATTACTGCATGAACGTGGTGTGGAATGGAGGCAATCAGCCTGAGGCATTGTGGAGGTGTTATCCAAGCCCAAGCTGCTTTGATGACAGCTTTACTGTATTATTGAGTCGGATGTCTCTCATCATTATCACAGCAATATTGTTCAGGTCAGTGTGTGCTAGTTAATGAAAACGATAATATCCCAGTCTAACCAGTTTTTGGTAGTTTTAACAATGTAGGCAGGTTGACGGAATCCCAAATTTCCCCAAATGTTCCAATCGGTTTTGCATGATAGTCTTCTGAAGGCTGAGGTTATCATCTTATCAATTTGCCTGCCTGGACTCTGAACTGTATGAACAGACAGTTTCTTCAGCTGTAACCTGTAGTGGTTTGCCTTACTTGTGGAGGCAGTCAATTAACTGTCTTCTGGACAGGGACGTGAGGTCAGAGGAGGCAAGGGAGGCTACAAAAAAAGGTTGTCCAGCCTTATGGCAGGGGGTGCTAGTGATCCCGGGATGCTTCATGCGCCTACCTGTAGAATAATAGATCTCCAGTTCACATTTACAGTGAACAACTGAGGAGCAGTCGTCCATTTGTTTCATTTTACATTCGTTTTGTTTGTTTTTTTCCGTTTTTACATTTCGTTTTACAATGGAAGATTACATATCCAAACGATTTTCTATGATGGATTTTCGGTCGAAGCAGGAGGTCATCAGTAAAGGAAGAGCAACCATCCACACCGTCACAAGACGTACTAACCATTTAATTTATGGGCCGTTAGGAGCCTAAAAGATGGGAGGAAATATTACCTGACAGGCATATTTTAGGCATTAACAGTAACTCCCTTTTCCCAGGTGAGCAATCATCATGCATCAGCAACCTTATTACTACTTACTGGCAGGGAGCACCACTGGCTTCTTTGCCAAGATGCTTTCAGCGCAATAATAGAATGAAAAAACACACCAAATCCTGGTCTAAACATGTTTCTGTCAGGATGGCATTTACCTGGATCACAGTGGTCAGGTTGGCAGGTGAGAAGGTAGGCGGATTGTCATTGATGTCAGAGACGTCAATCTTGACCATAGCGGTGGAGGACAGAGGTGGCATTCCACTATCCAGAGCTCTGATGGTTAATGAGTAGCCAGGAACCTAAGTGGCACAAATTCATTGAAGAATTGTATTGATCATGGTTTACTGTCAGTAATGCCAACAAGGAAACTAACTGGACAATGTTACAAAACATGATAACGTCATCCTTCTTTAAAAGTTAATGAATGTAAGACTTTCCTAATTACACAGTTTGTCCTGAGGGTTGTGGTAGAGAAAGAAGCACGATTGATTTGTCAGAATTGTGCGCATAGAAGTGTCTTGGCAATTCATAATAGTTTATGAATTATATTATATATACAGTAATCCCTCCTACTTCGCGGGGGTTACGTTCCAGACCCACCCGCGAAATGGGAATTTCCGCGAAATAGAAACTAGATTTTTTTTAGCTATTCTTGGAAGATATTCTATTTTTATCGCTGACATCAACCAGCTCGCTGCTAGGGGACTTTCATATCAATGGACTGTGCGCTCCGCATTCATGCCTTAGCGACGAGACTAACAGTGAATTGCTATGTCCAGATGAAGGCCACCGCCGGTGGAGAGTGTTATATCTTTACTATTTTCCAGGTTCTGATGTAGCAAGCATGGTTCGGACAACGACGTGATGGATACTGCTTTATTCCTTTCATCACAGTCAGTTCACTGGCCGTACATCGCAACACTGAACGTCCCCGAAGCTCCCCCTCCCACATCCGGGGTTTTCCCACTACGGAACATGAGTTAGTCCAAAATATACAACATCTAAATATACAACAGAGAGAACGCCCTGAAGTCACGTGACGATAAAGTATACTGTACTGACTCTTTAATTTATTCATTTCAAAACAAGAAAACGACTTTTAAACATAAGCTATCATTATTAAAGGAAAATGAAGAAACTCAAGTGGCCGCGAAACCTCGTGAAATGATGAAATTTCTGCGATAAAATCATTAATTTATTTTTGAAAACCCGCGATACAGCGAAGCCGCGATAGTTGAAGCCGCGAAGTAGGAGGGATGACTGTATATATATATATATAAATATATATTTTATTTTATTTATTTATTTTATATAAATATAAAAATATTATATTTTTATTTATTATATATTTTATATATATCTTATATATATTATAAACTATTTACACAAATCTTATAATACGAGCAAAAAATGCTGTGGATCCACTCGACACGTGTGCTGGTCAGAGGGGTACTATTATGGCTCATGATTTTAATTTGTTCAATGAACTGATTTCTGGCTCGGTGGGGCAGTGGGTAGCACGTCCGCCTCACAGTTAGGTGGGTGCGGGTTTGATTCCACCTCCGGCCCTCCCTGTGTGGAGTTTGCATGTTCTCCCCGTGTCCGCGTGGGCTTTCTCCGGGCCTAACCCTAACCCTAACCCTGATAAAAATTCCTTATTTTACCAAGTCATTATGTCACTATTCACCTTATTTACATAAAAAGCCCTCACAAGAGTTTTTCCTCCCTTGAGTTAGAAGCTAGCTCTATTTTTCATAGGGGGAGGGTATTTGTATTTGGTGATGTGACCACACATGCCTGCATGGGTGCCTGACATTAATTAGCAAGTGTAAGGTCGACTTCTCGATGAAGTACTGCCTCCACAAGAGCTCCAAATCTATGGGTACCTGTTTTTCTGTTCTTGTCTAGCAGATCTCACTGCATTGCGACTCTCTACCCTCTGCACCCCTCCATCATGGAAAATAAAAGGTGTTCTTGACATTGGCCCATGGGTGCGAGGTGAGCACCAGTTCTTTTCCTGAATGTCAGAAACCTTTTATCATGACACCAGGGAATAATTTGTATGCTTTTAGTTTTTCTCTCTATTTTATACACATATCCCCAAAAAGAAATGGAGTTTTGCAACCACTATCAACATTTATATTTTATTTTTACAAATAATGCTTTTTTTCAGTTATGTATCAGATCCAGATGTAAATACAGTGCAGCCTCGGTTTTCGAACACAATCAGTTCCAGAAGGCTGTTCGAGAAGTGAATCATTCGAATTCCAAACATGTTTTCCCATTACAAATAATGGGAAAAAATGTAATCCGTTTGAAGTAAAAAAACATCATTTTTCCATTTGCGCATTTTTGTCCGATCGCGCAACTGCAGCGCACCGCCGAACGCACAACCGTAGCCCGTCGCCGACCGCGCAACTGCACCGTGCTGGTCGCATTATTGTGACAGAGCGGCCGCTGAAATTTAGAAAATATTTTAAAAGTCCTGATGTAATTTCCCAAATTTAAGTGGATATCAGTGGGCAGGATGTTTAATTTTGTCCGATCGCGCAACTGCACCGCGCTGGTCGCATTATTGTGACAGAGCCGTCGCTGAAATATAGAAAATATTTTTAAAGTCCTGATGTACTTTCCAAAATTTAAGTGGACCTCAGTACGCAGGGAGCTTAAAATTTTGTCCGATCGCGCAACTGCAGCGCACCGCCGAACGCGCAACCATAGCGCGCCGCCGACCGCGCAACTGCACCGCGCTGGTCGCATTATTGTGACAGAGCGGTCGCTAAAATTTTGAAAATATTTTTAAAGTCCTAATGGACTTTCCAAAATTTAAGTGGGCCTCAGTGCGCAGGGAGCGTAATTTGGTCCGATCGCGCAACCGCCCGCAGCGCGCCGGACGCTCACTGTCGCATTGCTTTACGAGCGTCTTTGTGTTTTAGGATGGGTTTACTGCTCCCACTTGCTTCATTTGGAGGCATGATTAGAGTTGATGCAATCATCAGAGTAGCGAGAATGTAATAACGAACGGAGTCAGTTGGCATGCGGGTCCTCTCGGCTCATCTCGCGAGGTTCGACAACCGAATTTCGGATATCACCCTTCCCCTTCCAGATAGGGACGAGAACGCCCCTTTTCCAGTCGGTTGGGATGAGCCCCGAGCTCCATACGGAGCAAAACAGCGTGTGCAACCACCGGAGGGCGGCATCCCCTCCAGCTTTGAGCATCTCTGCACAGACACCGCAGATTCCCGGAACCTTTCTATCCTTCAGCTGACTCAGAGTCTTTCGGATTTCCCTAAGGGGGCACATCAATGCTGATGGGTGGGTTAGGTACCAGGCTCTGGATGCCTACAGCAGAGAGCTCGCAGCGTGGAGGTTCGGCCCGATACAACTCCTCGAAGTACTTGGCCCACCGCTTCAGCCCATCTACTTTCGAAAGGACACTGCCATCAGCCGCGAGGACTGTTGAGCTGCGTGGGCGGGGCCCAGATGAGCGGAGTTCTCGAATCGCCTCGTAAGCCAGGCGAGCGTTACTTTTACCCAGGTGACCCTCGACCGCCTCACAGAGATCTCGAACCCGCCCCTCATGGTCCCGACCAGCAGCTCGAATGGCTTCTCGCCTCAGTTCCCTATAGCGACCGGTTCTACCATCGAGTCTTCTTTCGCAGACAGCTCATTCGTCCCGGTGGGAGCGTACACCGCGACAAACGATACTACGTCCAACGAGTGTGCGAGCCGTAGCCGCATAATACGCTCTGAGACCGACGTGACCTCTTTTATCTGTGAAGCCGCCCGGTCGGCCACCGCAATGGCCACACCCTCCTTGTGCTGACCGTCGGGTCGACCAGACCAGTGGTAGATGTGTCTACCTGCCCTGATCTCGCCAGAGCCCGCCCACCGCACTTCAGAGAAAGCGGCCACCACAATGCCCAGCCGAGCGAGCTCCGCCGACAAGGCCGGCACGCGGGAGTCATCCTGGAGTGAGAGTATGTTTCAGGCAGGCATCCGGACCGAACGCCTCAAGTTCAACGGAGGGTTTCGCGACCGGGTGAGCGACACCCCTACACCACCGCAACACGAGCCCACGCCTATACTCACCCGGTTGCTCCGGGGTTTACACACAAACCAATGCTCATTGTGTGATAACCTCTAAAACAGTGTTTTTCAACCGGTGTGCCGTGGCACACTGTGCCGCAAAATATTGTCAGGGGTGCCGTGGGAAATTCTCCAATTTGTGTGCTTGTGCGGTGCAGCGCCCGGCAGAGTAATCATGTAGTACTCTTCCATATCAGAAGGTGGCAGCAGCAGGTAGCGATTTGCCTTGTGCTTGCAGACGAGAAAATTGTTGACGCACGGATGCAGCGGCAGGTATATGGGATGCCCATGAAGGTAGCATTGACGGCGACGTTGTCATTGTGGATAGCGAGACGAGTTGATAGTGAAAGTGATGGAGAAGTTTTTGAAGAGAAAAATGCTGACACTGTACTGGACCCTGGACAAAATCTGGACCCAGACGAGGGCCCTCGTATGAGTGGAGGTAAAAAGAAAGCAAAGACAAGGCAATACAACGAAAAATATCTTTCATTTGGATTTACTTTGACCAGAGATGCAACAGCACCTACTCCATTGTGCTTGGTATGTGGTGAAAAGCTCTCCAACGGTGCCTTGGTTCCAAGCAACCTTCAGCGACATCCCGAAACTAAACACCCATCACTTCAAAACAAATATTTTGAGTATTTTGTTCACCTGCGTGATCAGACAAAGAAACAGGCCACTTTCATGAGAAAAACCCCAAAGGTAAACGAGAGAGCCCTTAAAGCTAGCTACCACGTAGCTGAACTTGTCGCTAAATCAAAAAAGTCCCACGCTGTGGCAGAGCAATTAATACTTCCCGCCTGCAAAGCCATTGTAACTGAGATGCTTGGACCCAAAGCGGCTAAAGAAATAGCCAAAGTCCCTCTCTCAGGGACACAATTTCCAAACGCATCAATGAGATGTGTGCAGACATATAAAGTGTTGTTTTGGACAAGATCCGTATCAGTAATAAATTTGCTTTGCAACTTGATGAATCTACTGATATTCATGGACATGCTGAACTCTTGGCCAATGTGCGTTTTGTGGATGGAGACACAATCAGCGAAAACTTTCTATTTTGCAAGGCTTTGCCAGATAAAACAACCGGAGAGGAAATTTTTCGTTTCACATCAGAATATCTGGAAAAAGGAGAACTTAAGTGGGAAAACTGCCGCGGGATTTTTTCAATAAAAAAAGTGTGCCTTGGCTCGAAAACGGTTGAAAAACACTGCTCTAAAATACTTTCACCAGCCTCAAGCTTTGATCCCACCCACCCAACTTCAAACTCCACTCATGTGGGTCATTGACGACACTCATGAATACTTTATCATTAGAATCTGAAAATTACCGAAGTTCTCAAGCACTTCAGATGAATAGGAGATCATGAAGTTTTATTGGCTGTCTCCAGGAGCATTTGGCCAGCAATTAGCCCAGATTAGATCAGATTTTCTCTGTGTTTAACTGATAACTTTTAGCTATTATGTGTGTGTGTGTGTGTGCGTTTGTGTGTGTATGCGCGTGTGTGTGTGCCCTTACTGTCTCACGGTCCAGATGCTTGTAGACCTTGACGATCCCGATGAGTGGGTCAATGAGGAACTGGTTGTCTCGGTCCCCACTCACAATGGAGTAGAGGATGGCCCCATTCAGCTGACTGTCCATATCCTCTGCTACCAGCTGCAGAGCACGCATGAACACACACAAGCACACGCACAGACGCACGCACGCACGCACGCACAGACGCACGCACGCACGCACGCACGCACGCACGCACGCACGCACACACACACACACACACACACACACACATTTAGCAGCACTTTTACAATTTTTAACCATTATTCAATTATAAAGAAGATTTTTACAATGCTTATGAAGAATAGTTGTGTGAGGCTAATTAAAAGAGGTGGGCATTGTCCTCCGTCCCTAAGTTTCCATCCCTTTTTCAGCCTCATCCAGTCTGTCTGATTCAGACAATATTAATTGGGCATTGTTTTCAATGTTAACCAATGTTAGCGGTTCCACATTTATAATCATATACAGTAATCCCTCCTACTTCGCGGGGGTTACGTTCCAGACCCACCCGCGAAATGGGAATTTCCGCGAAATAGAAACTAGATTTTTTTGAGCTATTCTTGGAAGATATTCTATTTTTATCGCTGACATCAACCAGCTCGCTGCTAGGGGACTTTCATATCAATGGACTGTGCGCTCCTCATACATGCCTTAGCGACGAGACTAACAGTGAATTGCTATGTCCAGATGAAGGCCACCGCCGGTGGAGAGTGTTATATCTTTACTATTTTCCAGGTTCTGATGTAGCAAGCATGGTTCGGACAACGACGTGATGGATACTGCTTTATTCCTTTCATCACAGTCAGTTCACTGGCCGTACATCGCAACACTGAACGTCCCCGAAGCTCCCCCTCCCACATCCGGGGTTTTCCCACTACGGAACATGAGTTAGTCCAAAATATACAACATCTAAATATACAACAGAGAGAACGCCCTGAAGTCACATGTGACGATAAAGTATACTGTACTGACTCTTTAATTTATTCATTTCAAAACAAGAAAACGACTTTTAAACATAAGCTATCATTATTAAAGGAAAATGAAGAAACTCAAGTGGCCGCGAAACCTCGTGAAATGATGAAATTTCTGCGATAAAATCATTAATTTATTTTTGAAAACCCGCGATACAGCGAAGCCGCGATAGTTGAAGCCGCGAAGTAGGAGGGATGAATCAACAAATCATTTTAAATTTGCGCCCAGCGCAAGCCACCTATTGTGCCAAAGAGGCCTTACCTAATTCATGCATAATAAAAAAGAGAGAGTGAAAAATCCTGGTAGATACAATGTATCATCATGTACAAACTAACAATGATGAATATGTAGCATTATTGGCTAAGTAACTACACTTCATATATGATATTTCTTGAGAGAATTGTTGTTGTTTTTTGTCGTACCTTTAAATGCTATGAAAATGTGGCAGTTATTAATTACAATGTCTTGGTGGAAAAGGTCATGAATTGAGAATACCTGTACAACAGATTCTCCAATAGTGGCATCCTCTGACACAACAGCGGTATACAGGTCACGGCTGAACATGGGGGCATTGTCATTGACGTCCGTTACATTTATGTTCACTGTAGTAATGGCACTCAATGGAGGCGTTCCCCCATCTTGAGCCTCGACTGTTAAGAAGTAGTCCCTGCAAATTTCATAATCCAGGGCCTGGACAACTAAAATATCTCCTACACGGAGGTGAGCAGAGAAAAAATGACATTGTAGCACATGGGTATTAAGATTTAACTAGAACATGCAATTTCTGGAGGAAGTGAATCATGAAATTCTGAAAGTAAATATTTGGAATCATCAATCTATCCGTCCATCCATCCATTTGTCCATCCATCCATCCATCCATCCATCCATCCATCCATCCATCCATCCATCCATCCATCCATCCATCCATCCATCCATCCATCCATCCATCCATCCATCCATCCATCCATCCATCCATCCATCCATCCATCCATCCATCCATCATGCAATGCAACATGCAATTTCTGGAGGAAGTGAATAATGAAATTCTGAACGTAAATATTTGGAATCATCCATCCATCCATCCATCCATCCATCCATCCATCCATCCATCCATCCATCCATCCATCCATCCATCCATCCATCCATCCATCCATCCATCCATCATGCAATGCAACATGCAATTTCTGGAGGAAGTGAATAATGAAATTCTGAACGTAAATATTTTGAATTATTATCCATCCATCCATCCATTTTCACAAAGTAAAATATTTAAAAAATTTATTTCTCATAATTTTGATGATCGTATTATAGATTATATTTTCCCCTCACACATTCCCATAAAGTAATTTCCATCCAACCATTTGCTATACCGCTTGTCCCCACGGGGGTCCCGGGCGTGCTGAAGCCTATCCCAGCAGTCATTGAGCACGAGGCGGGGGACACCCTGAACCGGTTGCCAGCCGGGGCACACAGGGCACACAGAGACGGACAACCATCCGCACTTGCACTCGCACCGAGGGGCAATTTGGAGTCCTCAATTGGCCTACCAAGCAATCTTTTTGGGATGTGGAAGGAAACTAGAGTGCCTGGAGAAAACCCACGCGGGCACGGGGAGAACGGACGTGCTAACCAGTGCGCCACCAAGCCGCCTATTTGGAATCGTGTGATGTAATTAAATTAAATGATGAGGAATGATATAGTAGAAACATTTAGAATAACAGGATGGCTTTGAATGGCTGTCATTGTCTGACAAATATTTTCTGTCACTATCAAATATTTTCAGAATTGCTTATTTTATAGTTCATTCTACAGATTAATCGAACAATCCGATAACATTTAATTTAGCATGGAAGTGTTTTTTAAAACTGTATTCCCAAGTACTGTTTATTAACCAACTAGTGATGTTTATTTTATTATTTTATTTATTTATTATTTAGTCAACAATAATTTAACAATATCACACAAGAGTTATTAATGTTGTACTGCTCATCAAACTTTTCGAAACTGATTTTGTTTCTGGTGTGGTGATTGTTTTCCAAAGTAAAAGTCTGTTTTCATGAATGACTAGACAAATTAATGAATAATTACTTTTGAGAGGAAGACATAACAGGGTTTTAATGGTTTAAATTGAAAAAATAATTATTGTGTGAAGGCGAAGGCCTTCACACATATGTATGTTATGTGTGTTATTCTACTTTTCTGAATTGCTTCGTTCTCATGAGGGTCGCAGACGTGTTTTATTTGATTACTAAAATAGTTGTTGGTTAATTTGATAATCGATTAGTTAATTAATTAGTTAGTCAATTAATCTATTTTGACAGCTCTAGAATCATTTGGAATGATGTTGGGGAAAAGTGTGGACTATGTTGGTGAAATGTGAAATGATATAGAATGTATAAGCTACACTGCAGGCAGGTGTGTCACAAGTGAACCAATATCAACAACAGCAATTGTCATACTCACCAGAAAGAGAATGGATACTGAACTTTCCATGCTCATTTCCTGATCGTATACTGTAGGTAATCTCAGCATTAGTCCCTATGTCCTTGCTGGCGGCGTACACCGTGAGCATCTTGGTGCCCACTACCACATCCTCTGGGACGGTCACCAACTGATCGCGACGTTCAAACACCGGTGGATTGTCATTTATGTCCAATACAGTGATTGTAACATTGATCAGTGAAGAAAGGGGAATAGGTGAACCCTCATCTGATGCGCGGACTATTAACTGATAAGATGGCTGAATCTCTCTGTCAAGGATGCGTTCAAGTACCACGATGCCTGTTGACTTATCAATAGAGAATGAACCATCAGCAGAATCTGCCAAGGAGTAGACAACCGTACGCCCTGGACCAGCTGCAGAGACAAAAGAAGTAGTTTTAGTAATTTTCCAGTTGGACAAAAAAAGTTTTGAAAACAAACAAAATAAAAAAAATAGAATGACAGAATTACTGTATTCTTCAAAGAACTCGAAATCTAGTACCATAGATAATATACCGTAATTTTCGGACAATAAATCACGTTTTTTTTCTTAGTTTGGGTGGGGGGGCAACTTATACTGAGGAGCGGCTTATATGTGATTTTTTTCACAAATTTTCAAAATTCAAAAAAAAAAAAAAATAAAAAAAAAAAAATAGGGAAACCGTGATAAACGAACCACAATGTAGCAAGGGATTGCTGTAATTTCAAGTGACGTCAGCAGCGCGGCGGTTGTTTACATAAAGGACAAAGACAGCCGGGTGGCTGTCCGGGGATGGTGGATGGGGCTCGGACATGGCTTTTACGCACGCCCGGTCCGACTCGACGGAGCTCTCTTTCACCTCCGTGGATGGAAGTCGGGGGCCGGCGCTCGGCCGGGTGGCTGTCCGGGGACGGTGGATGGGGCTCGGGCATGGCTTTTACGCACGCCCGGTCCTATTCTATGGAGCTCTCTTCCACCTCCGTGGGTGGAAATGCCACCTCCGGGGATGGAAGCCCACCCCGCCGCACGCCTGGAAGTCGACTTTGTTAACACTACAATATACTAGATCTGTGGAATAACGACGAGGCTGATGTCAGGGCGCACGCGCGGCGTTGTTGACAAAGGACGAGGAATTTGATCGATGGATTTAATGATTTGGAGTGACACAGATGGTTTGATAATATTGTTGTAACTTGATAATTATTTAAAATATACTTTATATATCGTTATATGGGTCTGTGGAATAATTAGAAATGCAACTTACGAGTCCGGCGGCGCGGCACATATGCGACGCATATGCGACGCATATGCGACGCATATGCGACGCATATGCGGCATTGTTTACAAAAAGGACGATCTATGGATTTAATGAATTGGAGTGACACAGATGGTTTTGTAAACGTGTTATTTATGTAATACTTATTAGAATAACTCTGAATGTTACATCAGGCCCGTTCTCAGCTCTTTGTTTGTGTTTGTCACGTTAGCATACCTTTCGTTTAGCCTGTTGTTGCTCGATGATGTCTGTTCTTGGTGTTGGATTTTGTCAAATAAATTTCCCCCAAAATGCGACATATACTCCGGAGCGACTTATACCGTAATTTTCGGACTATTAGTTGCTCCGGAGTATAAGTCGCACCACCCATAAAATGCACAATAACGTGAAAAAAAACCATATATAAGTCGCTCCGGAGTATAAGTCGACTTTTGGGGCAAATGTATTTGTCAAAATCCAACACCAAAAACAGACACGAACCAGCAACAACAGGCTAAACGATACGGTATGCTAACGTGACATACACAAACGAGAGGCTGAGAACGGGCCTAACGTAACATTCAGAATTATTCAAATGATTATTACATAAATAACACGTTTATCAAACCATCTGTGTCACTCCAAATTATAAAATACATCGACAGACCCATATAACGATATATAAAGTATATTTCAAATAACTATCATATAGCAACAGTATTACCAAACCACCTGTCACTCCAAATCATAAAATTCATCGATCATCGATCGTGTAAACAATGCCGCGTACGCGCGCCGTCGGACTCGTGATTTGCATGTCTAATTATTCCACAGAACCATATAACGATATACAAAGTATATTTCAAATAACTATCATATAGCAACAATATTACCTAACCATCTGTCACTCCAAATCATGAAATACATCGATCATCGATTGTGTAAACAATGCCGCGTACGCGCGCCGTCGGACTCGTGATTTGCATGTCTGGCGTGATGTGTCTATCACAAGCAGAGCTTGCATCCTAAATTGCATTGCTGCCCCTACTGTTTTTTTTTTTTTTTTTTTTTTACATCACCACACTAAATTTTCTTCACCAGACCTGTGCTTTTTAAAAACTCAAAAAACCAGCGCCCCTCCCAGTTGTTGCGTCACGACCAATGGTGAAATTTAAATCACCCTCGTTCAGTTTAGTTTGAAAATAACTATATTTCTTTTTCAGTTGTTTTTTTTTTGTTTTGTTTATTTGTTTCATGAACTTGAATATTGTGCTTTAAAGTGTGAATTGCTTTATTCGTTTTTTCAGTGTATTAAAAATAATATGTGAGGTGATCAACTGTACTAGTAATGTGTTAATGATCAAGTAATTTTTTTTGAAAAAAAAAAACCACATATAAGTCACTCCTGTGTATAAGTCGCCCCCCCCCCACCCAAACTATGAAAAAAAACGTGATTTATAGTCCGAAAATTACGGTATATGGTTTTTTTTGTTCACATTATAGTGCATTTTATGGCTAATGCGACCTATATTTCGGAGCGACTTTTAGTCCGAAAAATACGGTACATACATCCCAATTATCCTTTCAAATGTGTAAGTGCAGCCTGCATACAACTTCTTCCATAGTTAAAAGTGGATCTGGCAATGGCTCAAATAAATACTTTGAAAACTACCTAAAAATATTCAATCTATACTCTAATGCGTAAATTTTTTGGGGGGGCTTTTATTAGCATAACAAGTCATACATATAAAAGCTGGACTTCATTGTATAGCTTTACGGACTATTGCTATGGCTGTTGGATATGATTTAGGAGACAGAGGTAAAAACTAGTATTTATCAGTTACAAGTAATACAATCTAATGAATCACCTTCATCTGGGTCTATGGCTTGGATGCGAGTGAGAAGGGCTTTAGTAGCAGTGTCTTCATATACACTTGCAATATAGTGTGGCAGGGTAAAGACTGGTGGATTGTCATTCACATCTGTCACTTCCACCCACAACTCAGCACGGCACGACCGCCCACCACCATCAGTTGCCAGGGCAACCAGCCAGTAGTTGGGTGTCACCTCTCGGTCCAGAGCTACAGATGACTTGATCTCACCTGATGAATGAAGTTATTAACAGAAGGTGGAATAATAACAGATATTTTTTGCATGATGATTTGTATGTACGTGTGCATAATGAAAGACTATTAACTTGGGCCATAGATACTACCTCAAATTAATTTGAGCTTCATTTCATATAAATACATACAGTAAATGCACAGTGTAGACACAATGCAAAAGTATGTGTACACTATGGGCTCTTCAGTCTTTTCGTAGAAGGTGCTTGAGCGTAAAAAATGGCACATCCTGATTTTTGTGCCAGTGCAAGCCCTGTTTCACCTGTTTTGGTATTTGCTAGAGCGTTTTCTGTCATGTTGGGTCTTCTGAAGTACCATGCGCACCTGACAAGTTTGTTTGGCTGAAAGTCATTTCAAGTGATGCCACGTCCAACCATTGGTATGAATAGGCCATGTTCAAATGCAAAAGTAGCTGGATTTGTTTTTTAAAAAAGTATTTATTTGTAGTTCATTTTTTCTTCATTATTACATTTTTTAAATTCACCTAATCTTAATTAGTTTTAAGAGCTAGAGAGTTTTTTTTTTCATTAGCTTTTTTTTTTGGTGGAAGGTGGCTTCCAAGTGCCCACTTCTCCATGCAGATTATTGATCTCCATGGTCAAAGTTACATCATTCAAATGTGGAGGGCTGCCTGCAGTTCCTTTTAAATGTACTTTTCACAGGTCGACCTCCTACATGGATTGTGAAGGACTACCCCTCTCAGGCGCCAATTTTAAAGGGAATTAGAGAAGCTGCTTTGATTGAAAAATACTTGCACGCCTTTGTGAAAATACCAAAACAAGGTGTACTTAGTCTCCGCATGTATTTAGAATGCGCCTTGCGCTAGAACTACATTGTGACGAAACTAGATCTATATGTATATATAGGTTACATTCATACCAGTGTCTGGGTCGATACTGAAGTAATGTGATCCACGGCCATGCAAAGAATACTGGATCCAAGCACTGATGCCCACATCTTTATCAGTGGCACCGACCCTTAGCAGCACACTATTCACTGGGATATTCTCTGGAACAGATGCAGTATAGAGTGCCTGTGGACATACATTCACACACACACACACACACACACACACACACACACACACACACACACACACACACACACACACACACACACACACACACACACACACACACACACACATACATCCCTCGGATAAAATATTTTATGAATTGACATCAGCTTGCTACATTCAGTCTAAAACAATTTATAGTCCATCCAAATCCAGTGGATCCAAAAAACAAAGACAGTGGCCAACACCAAGCTTGATGGTCACCTGGTCACAGATGGGTTTGTTATCATTGGCGTCCATCACTGTGACCTCCACGGTTGCTTGGGAAACAAATAGTCCATCGCTTGCAGTGACATTAATAATGTAGAGGCTGCGTTCCTCCCTGTCCAACTGCCCTTTCACGTACATTTTCCATTCACCCTGAACTAGACCCAGCGCAAACACACCACGATAGTTTCCACCTGTAAAACAGAGAAACAGACAGCAATCAATCTGGTGTCTGAGTCTTAGAGAACACAATTATTTGATAATGACAACTGATCAGACTTTACAAGCAAATATTCTGAACAGTATTTTATGCGAGTTTATCATTTATTACTATTACCGTGGACAGACATGATAGTATGTAAATATACTGACAGACATGATAGTATGTAAATACCGTAATTTTCTGACTATAAGTCGCTCCGGAGTATAAGTCGCACCAGCCATAAAATGCACAATAAAGTGAAAAAAAACATATTTAAGTCGCACCGGAGTATAAGTCGCACTTTATTCCACAGACCCATATAAAGATATATAAATTATATTTCAAATGACTATCATATTACAACAATATTATCAAACCATCTGTGTCACTCTAAATCATCAAATCCATCGATCAAATTCCTCGTTCTTTATGTCAACAACGCCGCGCGTGCGCTGCAGAGATCTAGTATATAACTATATTGTAGTGTTAAAGTACCAGGAAAGATGTGGGTTTATATAACAACAATATTATCAAACCATCTGTGTCACTCCAAATCATTAAATCCATCGATCAAATTCCTCGTTCTTTATGTCAACAACGCCGCTCGTGCACTGCAGAAATCTAGTATATAAAAATATTGTAGCGTTAACAAAGTACCAGGAAAGACGTGGGTTTGGTAAACGGCTCTTTATTTAACAAAACACAAGTTCAACGAGCCAACAACTATGGAACTTCCAGCCACGGAGGTAGAAGAGAGCTCCATAGAATAGGATCGGGCGTGCGTAAAAGCAATGTCCGAGCCCCATCCACCGTCCCCGGACAGCCACTCGGCCGAGCGCCAGCCCCCAACTTACATCAACGGAGATGAAAGAGAGCTCCAGTCGAGAAAGACCGGGCGTGCGTAAAAGCCATAATAGTTTTTCACACCTTTTGTATCACTCCAAATCATTAAATCCTTCAAACTCTTCATCCTCCGTGTTACTTACCAACAAAGCCGCTAATTATGCCGGAAATATTTGGGGCCCTTTGTCATCTTCGTCATCCCGTGATCGAATCCTTTGTCCTTTATGTAAACAACCGCCGCGCGGCACGGGTGACGTCACTTGCAGTTCAAATGACAGTAATCCCTTGCTACATCGCGGTTCGTTTATCGCGGTTTCACTACATCGCGGATTTTTGAATTTTGAAAATTTGTGAAAAAAATCACATATAAATCACTCCTGAGTATAAGTCGCCCCCCCACCCAAACTATGACAAAAACTGCGACTTAGTCCAAAAATTACGGTAATACTATAATATACACATGGTTTACAAAATAATCCCGATTATTTAAACAGAGAATTATAATAAGAAATCACAGAGAAGGTACAGAGAAAGTAAAGAGCTTGTCGTTTCAGTAACAATAAATGGCAAAGCCTAAGAAAATCCCTACTGTAAAAACTATTGTATACGTTTCTATGATTCCATTAGAACAATGATTTGAAACACGGGTACTAGTCATACATATTTTGGTAGTTTAGCGATATGTGTGGAAAATGCAGACCGCAGTGACCGGTTCATTTATCTATTTTGGCCATTTCATTTCTCATTCTAGTGGGGTTTCTATTGTGTTCCCATCAAATATATTCATTACGAGTCAAATTATCATATTAAAGATTAAAACATGTTTTTCGTTACAATATGTTAAGAGCTATACTTTTTCATGTGACATTGGACTTTGGCTGGTCCATAATAATGAATGCATGGATTCCTCAGTATCAACATAGTATCAAGTGCGCTATTCATTGTTGTAATTTGCCATTCATTTATTTAAGGTGACACAATCCTGGTCGCAGGGTGCTACCACCTCAGTTGTGGGTCCCATCCCCAGCAAATTTCGTCAAAGTACCCTTGAACTCATGGCAATGTGAATAAGCTGTTGTTTTCTATCAAGACTACATAGACAGTGATCCCTCGCCACTTTGCGCTTCACCTTTCACGAATGCGCTACTTCGCGGGTTTATACATGATGGGAGAACGGTGTTTAAATGCACGCTGATAGCATGGGGTGTGCCTCTGAGCAATATGTCACTGCGGACAAATGCGGGAAGCGCGGAAGCCAGCCCGTCATGACCGAGGCAGGACAACCACGTGCAACACGGACTGTTTAGAGAATGGGAAACGAGGAAAAGTGAGGCTGGAATGCAAGCAGAGCAGATGCACGAGGCGACTGACGGGTCGATCAGCGAGCTCGCATCTTGTGTCGCCATTTTTGGTAATTTCGTTACACAGCAAATCAGGCAAACGGGAATCAGGTGGCAGGCGTGCGTGTGTCAATGCAGATGAAACGGCTAGGACTGACAGGGGATGAAAGGCGTCTATATAAATGCTCTAATAAGTGGGTAACATGAGAAGGTGGTGGCAATCAGCGCCGATTAGCACACGCAGTACCTTATTGGCGACGGGTGCCCCGAGGTCTAGCGCGGAGGGCGCGTTAGCCGGCCAGCAGGGCGGTAGCGAAGACGTGACAGCCCCGCACAAGGGAAAAAGGCACCGCCGCGCAGAAAGTCTCAGGACAGCGACAATTACCGCTTATAGCATGGGGCGTGCCTCTGAGAAATGTGCTTCACTGAGGACAAGCGCGGGTTGCGTAGCTGGCTGCTGTGCACGTAGGAAGAAGGCACTGCCGTTGAGGACTCGGGACGGCAGTGCTTTTTTTCCTATGTACGCGGGACACCGGCAATGAGCCCTGATAGTGGGACGTGCCTCTGAGCAATGCACGCACATTCTGCGGACGTGACAGAGTTCAAGCACAGGAGGCGGCAGCCAGCCACGCGCACCAATCGGTGCAGAAGGAGTGAAAATATCACGTTTATACTTTTATTTATTGTAAAGGTAAAATACATGCACAGAACAGTGTCAGAATGGTTATTAAGGGAATGGGAAAGTTTATGCCGCGTAAAAGTATTGGGAAGGGTTTACAAAGCTTACAATAACATATATCCATCCATCCATCCATCCATAAATCCATCCATCCACCCATCTTCTTTCGCTTATCCGGGTTCGGGTTGCGGGGGGCAGCTTCAGGAGGGACGCCTAGACTTGCCTCTCCCCAGCCACTTCGTCCAGCTCATCCCAGGGGAGCCCAAGGCGTTACCAGGCCAGCTGAAAGACATAGTCTCTCCAGCACGTCCTGGGTTGTCTACGGGGTCTCCTGCCGGTGGGACATGACTGGAACACCTCCCCGGGGAGGCGTCCAGGAAGCATCCTGATGAGATGTCCGAGCAGCCTCATCTGGCTCCTCTCACTGCATCCCCAGGACTATCCCCCCACCCGAAGGCGGAGGGAGGCTACCCTCTCGTTCACCGGGGTGAACCCCAAAATCCAGGCGCCCAATAAGTATGCCCACACCTGTTCAACACCTCTCACCGTTGGCAACTCCAGAGTGGAGGAGAGTCCATCCCCTCTCAAGAGGACATGTACCAGAACCCAAAGTCTGTGTGGAGGCAAGTCCGACTATGTCTAGTCGCCCTTGGCCGCCGCCTAGCTCACTTCGCACCCAACCCCTTTGGCCCGTTCCACAAATGGTGAGCCCATGGGAAGGAATAACAGGTATTGTAATATTATAACATTGTGTGTTGGACCACAGTGCAACAGGAGATTCATGCGCAACCGTGACTCACTTTGGTTTTGCTATGCATGATGTCCCCCATGTTAATGTAATGTGGCAATTTAGAAAATGGACACTTTGCATTGTTTTGCAAGGTAAACCATATCTAATTAACTTACAATACACCCATGACAGACGTTCATTGTCAATTATAAATCGGCAAAGTAGCGGATTTGCGAAAGATGAAGTGCGAAGTGTTGAGGAATCACCCTATACCATTCCTACTTTTAGTTGTACTAAGTTCATTCTGTTTCCTTTTTTCAATCACTTTTTGGTTCTTTTATCACAAACAGGGTATTTTGGTTACATTACCTGACATGTTTCGGCATGAACTTCCCAACAGTGACACTCTGATGAAGGCGGAAGTTCATGCCGAAACATGTCAGGTAATGTAACCAAAATACCCTGTTTGTGATAAAAGAACCAAAAAGTGATCATTCCTACTTTTGTTTCTAATTTCATTGTTTGTGGGTGGTTTTGGAACGCATCTCCTGCAAAAATGAGGCATCACTGTATATTCCATTTATTACTGTATGACTGGGTGAATTAATAGGCAGCGTAAAAGCACTTTGATTCCCTTGATGGAATTAAAGTACAATACAAGTGAATCCCATATACCATTTTCACTCTCAAGGGTAAGGGCGTGCAACCAGGGTGCCTGTCTTGCTGATGCTCATTGCAATGTAGTAAATAAAAGGAATTTCTTCAACCAAAATTACAATTTTTTTTTAATCTCCTGTCTCTTGGTGATGGCTCTCAATCTAATGGGAATTTCCAATTCCAATTTCATCTTATTTGTTAATGAATAAAGTAATAATTTGATTTTAATATTTAATCAAAGAGAGAACTAATCCTGCTTTCATCAATTTTAATTGTTTCTTTTGCCCTCAATATAAATACTGTAACTCTTTGTTTGAGTCGCCTATTAGTTTTTGTCACTAAATTAATACATACATATAATTGTTTTATTTGGGAAAGATTATGAGATGTGAGACATTAGGTTCCCAGGGAAAGCCCTCATTAAGAGTTTGGTAAACCTAACAATGTATTGAACAATTACATAAAAATAATGTTTAGTGCAGCTGGTTTTGATGAATATGCTGGTTATTATTTGTTTGATCTTTGGAAATTTTTATATTGTTAGATGATTTCAGTCATGAACCATTTTCCCACCAAAAATTTTCTCTGTGAAAATCTTTCCAAATAAAAAAACGCCATGGTAGTTCTGTAACACAATCAGTGGCTTACCCAAACTCTTACCGTGATTTCAACACACATCATTTCAAATACAATAACAATAATAATAATAATAATAATAATAATAGGAAGAAGAAG
The DNA here is from genome assembly GCF_054491065.1 of Syngnathus leptorhynchus. Classification (NCBI taxonomy): domain Eukaryota; kingdom Metazoa; phylum Chordata; class Actinopteri; order Syngnathiformes; family Syngnathidae; genus Syngnathus; species Syngnathus leptorhynchus. Next base: position 14,078,271 of record NC_141201.1, on the reverse strand, counting down.
AAGAAGAATCTTACCTGTAATGTGATAACTGACTTGTCGGTTAATGGCAGAACTGTCATCATCTTTTGTGTTCAGCACAGCAACCACTTCTCCTGGCGAGTCACTCTCGTTAACTGTACCAACATATCGCTGCTCCAAGAAAATGGGTGGGTTGTCATTGATGTCTGATACTGCCACTGTAACAGTGGTAGTGCTGGAAAGAGATAATGCCTCCCCGAGATCTGAGGCAATAACTGTGAATGTGTATGATGGATTGGACTCATGGTTCAGGGTCTTGCGGGTGGAAACCCAGCCTGCATTGGAGTCAATACTGAAAATTCCAAATAATGTAGTCTCAGCTTCTGAATTGACAAAGTCTCCAAGAATATATGTTACTTGTCCATTGGCAGATGAATCTGGATCATGTGCTTGGACTTGAATAACTCTGGTTCCAATTGGCATTCCTTCCAAAACTGTGGCTTCATAGGAGATGGCCTCAAAAAATGGTTTATTGTCATTTAGGTCTAGTACTTTAACATTAACATCAACAGAAGTTACAGAATCCAGCTTGGCTTGTTGCACAGTTGCAATAACTTTGAAGTGGTATTCTTTGATATGCTCATGGTCCAGGAGCTTATCTATCTTTATCACCCCAGTATCCTTTTCAATCACAAACACTTCATCTTTGTTGTTTTCTCCATTCTCTCCTCTAACCAGGGAAAATGCAGCAATAAGCGTGTCATATCCAGGAGGATTGTTAAGGCGAACCATACCAATAGCATCGCCTATTAGTGTGTCCTCTGGTATGCTAAATGAATATGGATGATGACTAAATGAGGGAATGATGGAATCTGGAGAAAGAACATGAATGTAGACTGACACAAGAGAGTGGCGAATTGGATTTCCATTATCCATGGCTTTTACAAAAAAAGATAACACAGAGTTTCTCAAATGGCTGAAGCTTCCTTTTGTCACCATCCAGCCATTTTCAGGATCAATCTCTAAAATGTCTGCCACAGGGACATGTGCTTCACTGTAGAGCGAATATGTAACCCTAGCATTAATTCCATCATCAGGATCAATGGCCTGAATCTGTGTCACTAAAAAACCATGAGCAACATCAGACTTGACAGATGCTCTGTATTCAGTGGCACTGAAATGAGGTGCATTATCATTGTCATCCAGAAGGGTAACTTGTACTGTACAGTAAGAAACACGTCCACCTGAGTCTTGGGCAAGCACAGTCAAGACTGTGTCTTTATTTGCAGGGTCCTCACGATCAAGTTTTTCCACTGTGGTGATTTGTCCATTTGCATCAATGCTGAACTGGTTCTTGCCAGCATCATTGACAAAGGAATAAGCCACATGACCGAAAACACCAGGATCCGCATCAGCTGCCTGTACCTATAATTTAATGAAGGAGAAAATGAATAATTATGCCAGGCATCTTTTTCAATTACAAAAAATTACAGAAACATCCAATTAAATAATTTCATAACAGCTCTTACCTGTATAACTTTGGTTCCCACTGCAGCATTTTCTCTCAGCTCTGCTTCATATACAGTCCGTTCAAATATTGGGCTATACAAATTGGCTCCCACCACTTTAACATGAACTTGTGCAGTGCTGGTGAAGACCCCATCTGACACTGAAACATTAAGGCTGTAAACAGGTTCCATTCTTTCTTTGTTGTGGCTGGACAAAGTGATAATTCCAGTCTTTTTCTCCATCACAAATATCATCCTTTCATTTCCAGATAAAATACTGTACTCCAGATTGGCAAAATCGGAATCGTCTGCATCCGAGGCTTGGACGCAGGTTACAAATTGACCCTTTGGTGCCAGCTCATTCACGTGGGCTTCATAAAGAAGCTGGTTGAAAATTGGAGCATTGTCATTTGTGTCATTCACCACAACTGTGACAGACATGTCACTACTCAAAGGTGGAAAGCCATTATCAGTCGCTCTCACGATGAAGTCATACTTCTGGACTTGTTCATAGTCCATCATACGGGCAGTCAGAATTAGTCCACTGCTGCTATCAATGTGAAAATAGTCTGTGTTCTTATGTGAATCGGATAAGATCTGGTAAAGAACAATATTATTCTTTTTAGAGTCTTTGTCAGTAGCAACTACTTGAATAGCTGGAGTTCCAATCATTGCTGTTTCCGATAAAACTACGGAGTAGAACATTTTCTGAAAGATGGGGACATTGTCATTAACATCCTGAATGACCACATTCACATCAACTTCAGAACGGGCGCCAGTTAAATAGTCAGTTGCTCTTATGGTCAGATGATAATATGATGCTACTTCATAGTCCAAGGAATGTATGACACTTATGACTCCTGTGTCAAAACCAATGTCAAACTGAAGAGCTGGATCGCCATCAACTATTGTGTAAAAGACAGTCTGACCTTCAGGACTAGTTGCATTAATACCAAGGACAGGTGTGTGCACTGCCACATCCTCATTAATAGACACCAAATAAAATGACTTGTCAAAGACAGGCATGGCTTTGTTGACAACTGTAATAGGAAATTCAATTGTGGAAGAGAGAGGTGGATAACCACCATCTCTTGCGTATATCACCATCAGGTATTCCATATTAGATAGATCAGACTCAAAGGCTCTCTTGAGTTTAAGATTTCCTGTTTGTCGATTGATTTCAAAATGACCATGGTCATCCTTCAGGTGATAAGTCACCTCTCCATTAATTCCTTTATCCCCATCAACTGCCATAACTTTGAAAATGTGGGATCCTGGCTCAGCTTCTACTTGAACAGCTGCATAATAAGGAAGTCCAACAAATACAGGGGAATTGTCGTTGGTGTCTTCCACCTGGACTTTAACCATAACTCTGACTACGTGCAGACGGTCATGCTCCCTTCTCGCCTCAACAATCAGTTCATAGAATTCTTGCTCTTCACGGTCAAATGGCAAACCTGTGGTTTGGATCACTCCAGAAGTTGGACGAATTTTGAAGCGTTTACCAGGGTTCAATAATTTGTACTTCAATGGTTCATTAAGACGGTTTCCAACAGCATTGACAACAGCTACCTTGGTGATGTTAGAAACATTCTCTTGAATTAACGAAGTGTAAAGATTATTGGTGAAGCTTAAACCAGAATCCAGAGCTTCTCTCAAAAGAATGGTTACCATGGCTGTGGTGGAAAATTTCCCATCTGAGACTTTGACAGTGAAGCGGAAACGTTCTCTGGAAAAAGTAGTGTTTTTAACTATTATAATTCCATTGGAAGGTTGGATGGAAAAATGTTCCAGTGCTCCATCTGTGAAAGAGTAGGTGAGTCCTGTCGCATGTTTGTCTGGATCTATGGCTGACACCTGCAGCGCTTCCACTCCTGTATAGGTGGGGAGAAGCACAACTGTTTCATAGTTATTCTGGGTGAAACGAGGTGGTGAATCATTTGTGTCTATGACTTGTACTGTAACTTCAGTTGGGCTGTCTGCTGTCAACTGTGGTCTCCCATTATCTCTGACTTGAACATGGAAGTGGAAGATAGAAGATGTCTCATGATCAAGATTTGCAATGGTTCTGATAGAGCCAGTACCTGAGTCCACCGTGAAAATCATTTTTGCTGTGTCTTCGACAATCTGATATACGAGCAGAGCATTCTGGTTATGATCAGCATCAGTGGCCTTGATAACTAGTGGGGAATCTTCTGTGTTTAAAACAAGACTGTTGATTGGTGCAGCTTCACTGATGCTGCCATGATAGTGAAATTGCTTGAACACTGGTGCGTTATCATTTTCATCCAAAACTTGAATCAAAAGAGTTGCATTGGAGACCAAGCCAGCCATGTTGGTAGCCTGTACTGTGAGAGTGAATGATGCTTTAACTTCATAGTCCAGAGACTTTTGAGTTGTAATTACTCCACTATACTGGTTTATCTGAAAAACCCGATCAGAGTTGCCCTGTTTGATCTCATAAGTAAGCGTGGACTGACTCATTGCACTGACTGTGGTGACAGAGCTTCCAATCACTGCATTTTCTGTGATGTCAGCTTGATACTCAGGTTGAGGGAACTTTGGACCTGCATTATTTGAGAGTGTAACAGCTATACGCACTATCGTGGTTGTGGAGAGAGAGGGAGAGCCATTGTCTGTGACTCTGATAGTGAGTATGTAGTAACCTATACTGGACAAGTCAAGGTCATGTGCAACTGTGATGATTCCCAAAACTGGCTCAATATGAAATGAATTTCCAATGTTCCCTGTAGGAACAGAAAATATAATTTGGTTTATTTAAAGATATTACTAAGCATATTAAAAATCTTTAGTTGCACCAACCCGATTCAATGGAGTAGTGGAGTTCTCCATTCTTCCCTTTGTCTTTGTCCAAAGCAGTCACCTGTACAACAGCTGATCCCACAGCTGCTGACTCATAGACTGAACCCTCATAAAGTGCACTAGTAAATATCGGTATGTGGTCATTTATATCTTCCACCTCTACCAGGACACGAGCCAAGTTCTTACGGTATGGGAATTCTTTGTCTTTTACCTGTAGGATGACACATTGTCAAATGTTAGTATCAATATTGAAGCCAGATGAAGAAAAAGTGATTTTATGATTTAGGCCTACACAATGAGACTACATCCAATGAGCATGTCTGCAGAGAGTTATCGACATCTAAGCACCTTCTGTTATTCACAATTTCACATATTTTTTTATGTATTCACATCAGTTCCTGTAAATAACAATGTGTAAATAACAGTGTGCCGTACTGTATACCTTTAACATTTTTTTTCACATTCACACCTCCATTAATGTTTTTATAAAGGTTACAAGAACAAAACGTTCAAACAGAGTGTCTGAGTAGTAGCAGCAGCAGATTATTGCAAAAAGTACATTTCATCAACAAGTCCTCTCTCTCATCATCCCGAATGCCAACTCGTTTCCCTCTGTGCGTGTGTGTTGGTGTTAATTGCAGGATTTAAAGTCCCAAAGTCCCAATGATCATCATCATACACACATCTGGGTGTGGTGAAATTTGTCCTCTGCATTTAACCTATCCCCATGTGATTTTGATCCATCCCCTGGGGGAGAGGGGAGCAGTGAGCAGCAGCGGTGCCGCGCTCGGGAATCATTTGGTGATCTAACCCCCCAATTCCAACCCTTAATGCTGAGTGCCAAGCAGGGAGGCAATGGGTTCCATTTTTATAGTCTTTGGTATGACCCGGCCGGGGTTTGACCCCACAACCTTCCAGTCTCAGGGCAGACACTCTACTACTAGGCCACTGAGCTTTAGGTGTGTTGCAGGCAGAGGGACATCATTCTACCAATTAGCAGCTGCCTTTCTTAAGCTGGTTTTGGACTTCACTAGTCTTTCAGATCTTCAACACTCTTCATTGGATTCATTGTATCCAACCACTTAGAACATTCAAATTCATATTCTGAAATATTTACCCTGCCCTGTTTGGCATCATATTCCCGGACTGCCTACTGCCTGCCTCCTGCTTTTCCCTTACACACCTGCTTCAAATCTTGTTCCCGTCCGCTTGGACCATGCACCCTGATTCGTCCCTTCCCTCCAGCCACAGCCATTTCCACTATGTTGCACTAAATGTTTCTACATTATATATGTCCTGTGTAATCACTTGCCAACCTTTCCCGCTCAGTACGATAACGAACAACAGCAGATGCCGGAGCTCTTTTTTTGTAGAGCAAGTGGAGGATTCTAAGGTACAATATACAGTATTATCTATTTGTAAATTGATAAATTCTTTTTAGGAAAGAATAAACATTACATGTGTAGAATATTTTTCCTCTGGCCCTATTTCTGTATGTTTTCCTCATAGGGCCAGGGTCATGTACCAGGTCAAGCACAGGCCTATTTGTGCGGGATAGGGAGGTTTAGTTTCAGTAATGTATAGGTACAACACAAAATATAGAACGGCCAGTTGTTCGTGACCAGAAAATAACGAAAAGATGACCATGTAGGGACCGCAGAACAAACAAGCGAACTGAGGCTCAAACCGCAGCTGTTAGGCAAAGCGATAAGATCCTGGGTCGTCAGGTATAAAGTATGGTGACTGGAACACTCGGGCGGGCCACTCAACTATTTTTCTTTGGGCGTGAGGCACTTCATTCTGACATCGGTTGAATAAAATATTTTCCTAATCAGCCACGTGTCACTGAAGTTTTCCTTCTCTGAGCCAGCCACCTTCCACCAAGTGTTTTTGGAGACCGGCTGAGCAACGAAGACAATTCACCACACGTCAGTTCTCAGGTAAAATATAAACATTTAACAAACAACAACACATACAACAGATGAACTCTGCCACAACAAGCTCATGCTCTAGCTATGGCTCAGTCAATCTCCAGTCAAGATCGCTTACCATAACAGTAAGTATGTGCTGTGCACAAGCCTCATGGTCCAAACTCTGGGTTGTGTAGATGGTCCCCATAATGGGGTCGATGCGGAACAGACGCATGCTGTTTGAGTCTATTGCACTTTGCAAGGAATAACTCAGCTGATGATTCTCATCTCTGTCCAATGCTAGGACCTGAACCACTTCACTGTCAGGAGGTGTGTCCTCAGAAATAGTGACATCATAGAATGGCTGGGAGAAGATGGGAGCGTTGTCATTGTTGTCAGTAACAGTGATGTGAACCTTGACCATGGAGAGAAAAGACAGAAATGATATCACTGTTGAGTGGTCTTATTATAACATACTTTTGAAAGTACATGCATAGTTGCTTTCAAGTTACTTTCATACTTTCTGTGGAAATTGACATTCTGTTGGATGTTCTGTGAAAAATTAAATTAGAATTTGACATATTCTCCAATGCAATTTACCTCTGACTGAAAACTGTCAGGAAACTAATGTTGAGATAGTTGCATGTTATGACAAGTAAAATTCTGTGAGTCACCAGTGACGAGTGAAAAGGCACAAAATGAGTCATCCAAAATCTGACACGAAAAAAAATAGTCTTTTCTAACTCAGGGATTACAAAACCAGGTGGTCAGAATTAAATTTTTAAGAGATAATACTGTATATGTACAAAGCTGAAAGACTAATGGCATTTAAATGATTATGCTCATTACAAATTTCCTTTTTTTATGATCATATCTCAAATCATTTAAAACAATTACCTATTCATACAGTTTGAAATCAGTGACTGGTTTAAGTGAACTCATGGCTGATATAATTGCAGGAAGCCATGACTTGTTCTGATTTATAAATGGAAACAGGTTTAATGGCAACACTTGTACTCTCTAGTGAAGGAGCTGTGACGCAAAGTCAATATGGAAGTGGCAAAGTAAACGTCCTTATAAACAAACGTATGAGCCAAAAACATTCTTCAAGCGAGAATTGAAACAAACAAAGTAACAAAAAAGACCAGGGCCGGGGTGTGGCATTAGTTGAGCGCCTGACGAAGAAGCATGGAAGGATACTAGGATACCAGTGAAGGAGCTGTGACGCAAAGTCAATATGGAAGTGGCAAAGTAAACGTCCTTATAAACAAACGTATGAGCCAAAAACATTCTTCAAGCGAGAAATGAAACAAACAAAGTAACAAAAAAGACCAGGGCCGGGGTGTGGCATTGGTTGAGCGCCTGACGAAGAGGCATGGAAGGATTCTAGGCGTTCTGGCAACAAGTTAAAAGTTTACATATTGAAAGACGCCAGTCCACGCCCAACAGCGTGACAAAATAAAGGACCACCAATGCACAATTATAAAAAAGGCATTAATTGTTCTGCCTGACGAACAAATATATATTTGTAATGAATAAATACATTTTACACAAATTAAGTGACATAGAGTCGATCAGCTTTTTGCAGTATCTGTCGTGATTAAAAGTTAAAGTCAAATCAAAAGTCTCAATGCACGCACATTTGGGTGTGGTGAAATTTGTCCTCTGTATTTAACCCATCCCCTGGGGGAGAGGAGAGCAGTGAGCAGAAGCAGTGCTCAGGAATCATTTTGGTGATTTTACACCCCAATTCCAACCCTTATTGCTGAGTGCCAAGCAGGGAGGCAATGGGTCCAGTTTTTATAGTCTTTAATGTGACCCAGCCGGGGTTTGAACCCACAACCTTCCAGTCTCAGGGCGGGTACTCTACCACTAGGCCACTGAGCAGTATACCAGTGCGCCCCAACGTTCTTGTTGTGAATCACTGGATTTGAGACACTATCAAACTAATGATTATAATATATTCGAGAGAAAAAGCATGTTATTTTACCTCATTCAAATCATACAAAAACTGTCTATCACATCTTAATATCTGAACATTTAAATATGTAAAATAAAGTGCAATTACATTTGTAAATTAATGGCTTCTGGTTTTTGAAATATAAATAAGCCAATCTACTGTGATAAAACAACAAAATTGCAATAACTCCATTAACCATCAAAGTAAAGTCCAACTGTAACTGTAGTCTTGAAACAAATCAGAATAAGCAAACACATTGCAATAAAATAATGCAAACTGCTACCGCTATTTTTATTTTTATTCTTCATGACAGGGGTTCGCTTTGGCCTGGGAGTTAAGTTCAGCATTCGCTTTGAAGATATCTGGCGCCATCTATCGTTGTGAATGGGTATAATGTCTAGAGCCCGAATGTAAGACGACCCCCCACTTTTTCAGTCTTATTTCAATGCAAAAAACATCGTCTTATATTCGGGCCAATACGGTAATATAATATAATATGCGGTCAGACTCTACAACATGCATGGCACCTGATACAATTGTGTTTCGTCTCTGCTAGCGGCACTTGTCTTGTCCTTGTCTGTAATTTATCCTTTTTTGAAATTTTGGCACTTATATTCTTGCACTCGTATGCGCTGCTGTGACAAGTAAATTTCCCCGCTGTGGGATGAATAAAGTTCTATCATCATCATCATATTCTTTAATTTACGAATTCCTTTACTTTGTTTACAGTTTTTACTGTAAAACTACACCACAATCTTTTTATATTTTCATTCTGAAATCTCTCTACCACTATCTTTCCGATGGGATGTACTGAGATGACATTGCAGCGCACTGCCACCCAAATAGAACTTTTTTTCCCCCCTGGCAAGCGGGCACTGTGCTCAATGCAGTGTGAGTAACTTATTGAGTCACCTATTGCATTTTATTTTATGCAGGGATCACTGGGCTAAACTGTCAGCCAAATGTTTTGACTAGTTTCATTAGGCAGCAAAATTGGAACATTTCAGATATAGCATGATGAGATGTTAAGGACAAACTCTTCTAAGTCAATATTAGGAGATAAACAGAAACTTCAAAAAAATTGCTTGACCCTTATCAAAGGAGCCCACTCAATCTAGCCTTCTTCAAAACCACTAAGCTCAGGCTTAGGTGAAAAACGCAACCACTTCTCTCAGCTTTTGTACTGACTGACTGCTCATCCAACATAAACTAACCAAACTGAAATTGCAGCAGGGGCAACTGTATGATTTGCAAGGCGAGGAAAGCGTCAACATGTACTTTGCACACATTCAGAAACTGGATCCTGAGATTTGTAAAGAAAACATAACAAAAAGTGGAAGGAAAGTGACTGGAGACCTGCCAGGCAGTTAGTCTAAATATAAACCCTGCTGTGGCAGTCAGCCTTCTGTAGCTGAACAGCCAAGGCTCTCCCTGGTGGCATGTTGCTGTGCTAAATGTCCATACAAGAGACTTGGTTCCATCTTACAGGTGTGTATTTGTGTGGAAAAGAGGAGGCCAAAGGCAAAGAAGCGAGGTCCTTCAAAGACATTCCCTTGACTGAGTAGATGAATGGTCAATTATAAATGACTGACACAATTTTTGTTTTCAATGTTGTGCAACGTGCTTATGAAAAACCTTTAATGCGAGAGCAGTTTAATAAACCAAAAGTTAACCAATTGTCTTTTCAGTCAATCAAATTGGAAGCGTGAACAAAAGTAGAAATGTTCCACACTAACCAGAAGTAGTTCCATAATTTAGTTAGTATTAACAAGTATCATTAACATACGAGGGATGTCCTTGTTAACTAATATTGTAATAACTGTTGTTCTGTGTATAGAATCAAAGACTCCCTTCAATAGATTGCTTTTTCACATTATTAGCTAACATTTACACTCGCCTATATGCCAAAATAAATATATTTAGGTCATGTATGAATGGCTGAAGCTTTTAGCAAGCACAAGTGCCTCCAAAAAATAATCTTCAATAACATGACATATATGAAACTGAGTTGAGTTAAAAGTTGGCAGACTTGCTTACCACCTCTTGCCAAGTAAAATCAAGTCTATGCATGTTATTCTCCCATAGTAGAGCTGACATTTGCTAATATGCATAAACATCCCAAAATGTATTTACTAATTTAAAAAAAACAACAACAACATATAGACTGTAATGATGTAAATGTTCCATTATGTTTTACAACCTCTGAATATGTCAACAGTACATCTAAATCTCGATTTTACTCGCTTCTATATGACGCAACTTTCTAACGCGGTTTGGTCATGTACCCCAATTTCTTTTTGTTATAAATAGATTTTTAAGTAGTATTTTAAATGGATGATATAAGGACCCTGCGATCGGCTGGCAACCGGTTCAGGGCCTACTGCCCGATGACTGCTGGGATAGGCTCCAGCATGCCTGCAAACCCCTTGGGAACAAGTGGTATAGAAAATGGATGGATGGATATATTGACCGTACGAAGCTAAATGACTAGCGCTTCAACCTAAGTGCTAGTGACTCGATGAATTTCCGTGACCAATTTAAAGGCATTAGATAATAAGAAACCGGGCTGTTTATATTACAGTGTTAAGGATAGCTAGGATCGTTTTTGATCAGGAAAGGGGGACGCTGGCAGCAGCACCTCACCCACACAGTCACTCACAAGTCAAAGAGCGTGGCCGGACACCTGTCTGCTTTATTCTCTCTTCCATCCAATTCACATAGCATCAAATGACTTACTCAATCCGCCTGATATTGTCATCTGCGTATTGCTTGTCTTTTAATAAAATGTAAACAGACTTCAATGTGTGTGGAGCAAACGGAACCCTTCGAAAGACCCAATAACATGGCTGACCTAAATTAATGTAACAAAGGACCCCTTTGGCTGCCTAAAAAATGGCTTTCTAAAAGAACAAGACTTTCTATAGAACGCGGGGTTAACGCGATTCCAGAATTCTGAACCCCAAAGTTCCCGTAAAATCGAGATTTAGGTGTATATCAATTGTATGAATGCTGCCAAGTTCATATGGTGTTAGTGACTGTTACCCCTAAAATATTCATCAACTTTTCATACATCTACCACAATTGCGACTGTTAAGTCCATCTCAAATCCAATTATAGCGAGGACAGTTGTGTGGCATACATGTTTTACCTGTGTGTATGCGATATTGATGCCATCTGTAGCCTGCACAGTTAGGTTATAAGAAGAGCGGTGCTCAGCATCCAAAGGCCTGGCAATGATGATGGTCCCCATGGCCTTCTCGACATCAAATACACTGTCTGTATTCCCACCTGCTCCAAACAGCCGCAGTGCAAGAGAAACAATGTTAATCATGTAAACTGCATCTAAACACAAAACAGCTTACACAAAGAATACATGAGTGCACGCACGCACGCACGCACGCACGCACGCACGCACAGACTGAGTAACACAGTCTAAGGATGTTTATTTTTTTTGGTTGTCATTTTCAGTGGTTTCAGAATCTGACAGAGATGTGAGATTTTAGTTTCATTATTTTTCCAATGGGAAAATGGCCAATTAATTACCAGTGGTCAGTTTTACACAATTCTGGTGTACAATAGCAATGATTAAAAAAACCAAAACATAAACCAAAACATCTCACTGATCGTGAGAAATTATGATCTAGTTCCTGTATTGGATCTCATACATATTGTTGCCATTGAGAGTGAGTTTTTAATAGGATTATCATGTAAGATTATATGTATATGCATCATAACTCCAGCTTTGAAAAGGTGGTCTATGCCTTTGGTTGCATGTTCTCGTGAATTATTTATGTGACCACTTTGGAAATCACTGTTTAGAGAAACCTTTGTGTTGACTGGAAACATACAAGAGCACTTTGAGAACAAAAGATTTGAAAGGCAATTTGTTATGATTTATCCATGTAACATTGAAGAACACAGGATGCACTGTTTGTTCAGCAGTCGGAAATGGGGAAGATACACAAAGACAGAAAAATACATTAAAACACACTGTATTACAGGGAGGTTGAAATTACTGTGTCTGTTGTCCAAACCAAGCATCCTCTTTCAGGCCATGTGGAAGAAGGAGGTTTGGCAAGAATCCCACTGAGGCCAGAGAGAACCTCCCTTCTGCCAACACCAAATTATATACAAAGAAACCTGGCCTCTGCCAGAACTCAAAATTGCTTTCTGCTGCCTGCAAGGTTTATGATCACTGTCTGTTGACAGAACAAGACAGTACCTCACTTCACCATGCAATCTTCAAATTAAATGTCACAAGCATTATGGTGGCATACCATAAATTAATAGTATTTATCATTGTAGTTTTTACAATTGAACAATTTTAGTCTAATGACATCTGTCACAAGTCAATATGGTGAAGTGTTTCATTACTGCACTGCAGCAATTTATGTATGCTACTTGGTCATTCTTTACATCTTATAGCAGCTCTTTTGCTTTGCCATTTCCATTCTAGTGCAGTACGTATTTCACTTATATGCAAATGAGGATTAGGAAGTGTGCTTGCTAGATATTACTTGAAAGAAATAATATGCGTCACAAATAAAAAAAATACACAAAGCAAATCTAAATGCTCTTGAAATTGTACTTAAAAACTACCACCCAACAGATTCTAGATGTTTGCTTACAGGAAAGCATTAATTGACATTAATCCCATCAGATACGAGGACAATAAAAAAAAAAAAAATCCACTAGAAATTGTCTTCTCTAGTGCCAGTTCCCCTTGAAGAAATGACCTTCAACCTGCAGCACAATTCAATAACCAGTCGAATGTTTCCTGCAGACAGCTGTTACTTGGCTATTAAATGGCTGTTAGCATAGATTTAAGGTAGTGCAGAGCTACGCTAACCTCTAATTGGATGCATATTTGTTTTGTAGTGACACACTAGTGCACAAGAACAATTGCTGTGGATAACCGGCAAAACCTCAAGTGCAATGTGGCCACCTATTCAAATGGTGCTTTCACATATTCAACTGTATCCTAACTGTATGCTATTAGTTATTCTATCATGCACCTCGTACGTGTTTATATCATCTACAGTTTGTAATTTAAAGTGGCACATTTGACATCACTCGGGACTACAGCAATTACTATCCATGAAAACTAATATTGCTGGATGAATTGTCACCTACTCTCTCTCTTGCAGAGGCCATGCCCGCACTGAAGATCTGCGAGGAGGAAGTGTGCCAGATGTTCCGGAGACAAAAGATCAGGAAGGCACTGGGCCTAGATGGCTCGTCACCTTCCTGCTTGAAAGTCTGTGCTGAGCAGCTGGCACCCACCTTTGCACGGATCTTCAACCGTTCCCTGTAGCTGTGTGAGGTGCCCTCGTTCTTCAAGAGCTTCACCATCGTTCCAGTGGCCAAGAAGCCCGCCATCACAGGTTTGAATGACTATAGACCTGTCGCACTGACATCTGTGGTCATGAAATCTTTCAAGAGGTTAGTGCTGAACCACCTGAAGGATGTCACATGCCCCCTTCTTGACCCCCTCCAGTTTGCCTACTGGGCAAACAGGTCGGTGGATGATGCGGTCAACATGGGACTGCACTACATCCTGGACCACCTGGACACCCCAGGAAACCACGCCAGGATCCTGTTTGTGGACTTCAGCTCGGCATTCAACACCATTGCTCCTGACATCCTCCAACAGAAGCTCATCCCGCTCGCGGTGCCTGCCTCCATCTGTCAGTGGATCACCAGCTTCCTGACCAACAGGAGACAGCGTGTGAGGCTGGGGAGCCTCACATCTGACACCCGGACCACCAATACTGGCGCCCCTCAGGGGTGCATTCTCTCCCCACTGCTCTTCTCTCTCTACACCAACGATTTCTCTTCAGGTGACTCTGCTGTGAAGCTCCTGAAGTATGCAGACAACACGACTCTCATCGGACTGATCCGGGACGGTGATGAGACTGCGTACAGACAAGAGGTGGAGTGGCTGGTCCACTGGTGCAGCCAAAATCACGTGGAGCTGAACCCGCTCAAGACCGTGGAGATGACAGTGGATTTCAGGCGAGATCCTTCACCACTTTCACCTCTCACTATCCGCAGTAATACTATACTCTCTTCAGACACCCTCAAATTCCTGGGTACTACAATCTCACAGGACCTGAAATGGACCGGCCACATAGACTCTGTCCGGAAGAAGGCCCAGCAGAGGCTGTACCTCCTGAGACAGCTCAAGAAGTTCAATCTGCCGCGGGAGCTGCTGAAGACCTTCTACACTGCCATCATCCAGTCTGTCCTCTGCACCTCCATCACTGTCTGGTTTGGATTGGCCTCCAAACAAGACAAGCACAGACTGCAACAGACAATCAGGACTGCAGAAAAGATAATTGGAATCAACCTCCCATCTATCCAAGACTTGTACTTGTCCAGGACCAGGGAACGTGCAGGTAACATCCCTAGAGACCCTTCTCACCCAGGTTGCAGTCTGTTTGAACTACTCCCCTCCGGACGGCGATATAGAGCTCTGTACGCCAAAACCAGCAGACACAGAGACAGCTTCTTACCCCAGGCTGTTGCTCTGATGAACTCACACGACTTTTAGAGTCTCAGAGTCATTGCTGTGCAATACCAGTGTCCCGGCACCATTCGTCACGGATGTAAACACAGATTCCTCATCTTCGTGATTTTCCACCCTTTACAATGGCCCAGTCTGCTTGATAGCATGCTAGCTGCCCCAGTTGTACAGCAGAGTCTGGAATGCTGACATTTAACCAAGTCTCAGTGAACACGAGCACACAGCAGTTACTCACTGTCCGGTTCACAGATCTCAGCAGTCGTATGTAATCCATTTTGTTGTCCAGTGATCGAACATTCGCCAGAAGAATGGAAGGTATGGCCGGGCGAGTCGGGTTGGCCGCTAGCCCCTCTTCTGCCTCCTCGCACACCCCTTCCGACGCTACCTATCCGGGGGAGGAGTAGCAGGCAAGTCCGGTGTTGTTTCAGGCTGGAGTAGTCCGAGTTCCTTTAATGTCTCTGTTTAAAAATTTGCAATTCTCGAGTACTACTCCATAGTACGGAAGAGGATTAGGGCCAATTAAGAAAAAAAAGGTAGGGGGGGTGACAGGATTCAGACTTTTTTTCTCAAAATTCTGACTTTAAAGTGAGAATTCTACGGAAGAGGATTAGGGCCAGTGAATAAAAAAAAACGAGGGGTGACAGGATTCTGACTTTTTTTCTCAGAATTCTGACTTTAAAGTCAGAATTCCGACTTTAAATTCAGAATTCTGAGAATAAAGTCAGAATTCTGTCGTCGTCTTTCACTATTCCTAACCTCATTCTCGCTATTGTTCCTCATAATTGTTCTACACAGCAGTGCAGGTATACACCTGCCCATCCTAACGTGCAAAATCAACAAACACAGCTTGTCTCAAGTTTGATAAATCACACACTGCATGTTAAATTAATCTGTTTTCATACATCACTCCCAGTATGTTGCATGTTTGGGTATTTTTGCGCAAAATTAATTGAGTCCACATTTTTGGGCCTCCAAACTGGTAACCAGCCCACCTTATGTCTACACTACTTGGAGTTATAATTTTGAGAAATTAAAACTAAATTACACCTCAGTCATTTTAATGAAGCCTGGGAGCAAAAACCCAATTACGTGTTATTCCTAGTTAAGGTAACAATTATATAGACGGATGGCCATCCACTACCGTGGGAATGTCTAATCTAAAGCAGTTCATAATTATACCTATTTCATCTTTTGGGTGGAGTATCAGCTTTAACTGGATAATGAGGTGTTTGATATAAGGGTGTGGTTGGTGCATGCTTAAATGTGACTGCTGTGTACAAGACAAATTCAAAGAGCAATCATCACTGCATTATCATCTTGCCAGAGCAGTTTCCTTTTGGTAAATGTTTTGCACGTGGTTTTTTTTTGGGGTAAATTGTACAAAATTGTGCATCCCCCAAAATAAAGTTATCAAATGCCTGGAAAAAATCTCTTTTTCAGCGAGAGTATAAAGTAGCTAAGTTGATCTCTCAAAGATAAGCTCCTGAGACCTAGCAATTCATTTTAGTCCTCTGTAGAGGACATATGTTTTGCCCCGTATCCCTGAAGCCAAACATGTCACTTTGTTAGTTCCAGTTAGCCCTTACAGAGTAAATCCCATGCTTTTCAGGTTTGCCATAACCAAGTCCCGATGTCCTCTCAAACGGACATATTGTAAAAATTAAAAAAAATGAAAGCGTTTTTTTTATTTAGTAGTAATGTTTTTTTCACCCCTAAGAATTATGTTGTCTAAAAAAATTAATACATTTGAAAACGTTTTTTTTTCTGGGTCTCGGGGAGGATAAAGAACAACTTCTAAACCAGGAAAACCCGATCTGCCAAATGGTAGACCGCAAACTGAGCTCAAGTCGACCGTGGAGGTTTGTGATGTTGACACTTAATTAAAGGTTGGCTTCTTGAGAAGAATATCTTTAGAGTGTTGGACACCCCTGATCTAAAACTATTCCTCAAAATGCCACTCTCAGAACGGAGCACAGCGGGTGACAAACAATCTCTTACAGGGCTCCTCACTGCCCCAAAAAGGTAACATAAAGCGTGAGTAAAGTTTTACCTGCAAATGTGCCCCCAGTGATTTTTTTTATAAAATAATTTTTGTTGCTAACAAACCTCTGCTTCACACTTAAGAGATATAGATTAAATCCTTACTATAATATTATACATCAGCAGATGAAGTGTGTACAAGGCCAACTGGGAGATGCAGACCACTCACTAAAACTTTTATGATTGAATATGAAACTAAACATTTATGCCATCCTTAGTATGAATGTAATTGTTGTAATAGTGGGAGCCGTCTACTTGTTTGTCCTCAACAAGCTAGTCTCATCCCAGGGCAACCTTTTTAACTTTCAAAAAATGCTTGTCTTTTAAAGTTGGCCGTCAGCATAACTGAATGTGAATCATTCCGCTTAGTTAGAGTTGAGTATTGAAAATAAACTGAAAAAAGTCTCAATATTATCCGCCAATGGGCTAACTCACAATGACTATCGTATTTTCCAGACTAAAAGGCGCACCGGATTATAAGGTGCACCTTCAATGAATGGCCCATTTTAAAACTTTGTCCATATTTAAGGCGCATAAAATAGAAGCTATACTGCAACAAACTGAGGTTGACTAGGGTTGCGGTATGCATCCACTAGCCAATAACCAATGAGCCCTGTGTAAACAATTGCATTTCTCAAACTATCTCCTATAAAATGATCAGAACTGACTAAAGTTCGATCTAACGCATTGGTACTGCTTACCTATGTTTCCCTCCCATATCAATCCGTAAATTTACTCGAAACATTAACAGAGCAGCCTATTTTGACATGAAATAGCCTCGTGCGTAAAGCAGCTATCACTATAGCATTAGCCACCCGCAAACTCCCATGAGCCTCAGCTCGCAGACTCCCATGAGCCTCAGCAAATTGTAAACAATTGCGTTTCTCAAGCGATCTCCTATAAAATGATCAGAACTGACTAAAGGTCGATCTAACACATTGGTATTGCTTACCTGTGTTTCTCTTCCATATCGATCCGTAAATTTACTCGAACATTAACAGAGCAGCCTATTTTGACATGAAATAGCCTCGTGCGTATAGCAGCTATCATTATAGCATTAGCCACCCGCAAACTCCCATGAGCCTCAGCTCGCAGACTCCCATGAGCCTCAGCAAAGTGTAAACAATCGGGTTTCTCAAACGATCTTCTATAACATGATCGAAACTGACTAAAGTTTGATCTAACACATTGGTACTGCTTAGCTATGTTTCCCTTCCATATTGATCCGTAAATTTACTCAAAACATTAACGGAGCAGCCTATTTTGAAATGAAATAGCCTCACAGGTACAACGGCTATTCAGTGACGCCCCCTGACCACGGTTGCCGTAATGCTGGGAAGCGATGCGAAATTGTAATTTACTAGTCGTACTAAAACGTACTGAAACATTTTGGCAGAGCAATGTGTACAACCAGTATGGATTGACAAATTCATCAATTGATCCATATATAAGGCGCACCGGACTATAAGGCGCACTGTCGGCTTTTGAGAAAATTTTAGGTTTTTAGGTGCGCCTTATAGTCCGGAAAATACGGTAATTGCTCCACTTAATCAGTTTTCAGTCTTTGATAGTTTTCTTGAATTCTTTTGTAATAATAGTATGTGTTGCATGTATTGTAACTGCATCCACACTTTAAGTGCAATATGATGTTTCACCTTCATGGAGTTTCTGACCTACTACAGCCTCTGAAATGCAAAAGGAAAAGTGCAAGTTGATAGGAGAATACGCAGAAGGCCAGATCAGACAGAAAAGGCCACATGAGCAGTGTTCCCTCTAAACTGCACAGCCGCGCAATTGCGCACTGGTCGCGCAGTCTTTGCGCACAAGAAACTCCATGCTGCACACAAAATAAAATTTAGCATAAACTGATTGATTCATATTGAATGTTAGACGTAATCAAATTAAATGGACGAATGATTACCTTTCTGTGCCTTTTTGTAGTGTAAATCAGTAATTGACAGGTCTCCAGCCAATGATATATGGTTCACTTACGCTACATATATGTATGACACATATGTGTCCTGCCTATCCGTGCCGCACAGGTTAGCTAGCTAACGACATAGCATCAAGCAATGCAAATGCTAAATTAGCTAATCATGGCGAAACAAATGAGCAGCGACACATCCACTTGCTAAGCCAAAATAAATAAGAGATGCGGCAGTTCTTTTAAGATTGTATGGCCATCGGAGTGTGTGCAACTACAAGGGGAAGCTGTGAAACTGGGTGAGATTTTCTCTTTTTCGAATGAGAAAGGTCTCCTCTGCAAAACATGCAGTGAAGCCAAAGTGGCGGGCGAGTTTACAGAGGGAAAAATATGGAAGCAATGGAAGTTGGACTACCTCAAGCGTCACATTCAGCTGAAATGTTATTTGAAAGCTGTTGGAATTGTACAAAGACTCAAGATGGGACAGGGCATCGGTACATTATTGTGAGAGAGCGCAAAACATCGACAGAAAAGGAACGAGCTGTCACATAAAACAAAATCCGACCCCAAGCAAGTTAAAGTTCTCATTGACATTATTCATTCATTCATTCATTTTCTGAACCGCTTTGTCCCCACAGGGGTCGCGGGCGTGCTGGAGCCTATCCCAGCCGTCATCGGGCAGCAGGCGGGGGACACCCTGAACTGGTTGCCAGCCAATCGCAGGGCACACACAGAGACGAACAACCATCCGCACTCGCACTCACACCTAGGGGAAATTTGGAGTGCTCAATCGGCCTACCAAGCATGTCTTTGGGATGTGGGAGGAAACCAAAGTGCCCGGAGAAAACCCACGCGGGCTCGGGGAGAACATGCAAACTCCACACAGGGAGGGCGGGAGGTGGAATCGAACCCGCACCCTTCTAACTGTGAGGCGGACGTGCTACCCAGCTCATTGACATTATTTTTTTATTTATTTATTTATTTATTTATTTAATTAATCTGGTGTTGCACACAGTGGTCCACAGTGTGCACAGGGAGCTTGTGTGTTTGCACAGAAACTTGAAAAATTAGAGGGAACACTGCATGAGTATGTGTATACTATGTATTGCATTAGTATGTATGGTATGTGTTGCATGTATTGTAACTGCATCCAAACTTTAAGTGCAATATGATGTTTCACCTTCATGGAGTGCTTGACCTACTACAGCCTCTAAAATGCAAAAGGAAAAGTGCAAGTTGATTGTAGAATACGCAGACAAGCATGCTTTTTCCCTCTTACGCACAGGAGAATATGGTCCACTGAACATACGTAGCTGCCATGTCGCTGGACAACAGAGGTTTTAGCATGACAACAAACCAAAAGAAATGGCAGCCATATTCTGACTATCATTGTTAAACAAAAAAAAAAAAGGCAGGTGATCCTGTCAGATTATGGCTATAGCACCAAAGTTTCTTTTCACGATCACTGCTCGTAGGGGAGCTGGGGTCAATCGCCCCAGAATTCACTCATCTACTGTATGTGGTGGTCAAACTGACAGCAAAGTAAGGCACACTAACTTGGATGACCTTCTTACAGTCATTAAATAACATTTGTTAGAAACAGAAACCATTCCAAAGTCACCAAATAGGCAACCTGTAATTAGGACAGTCTAAATTCGCATTACAGTCACCTCTCAGTGTTGGCTCCGTGGCAGCCTCTCGACCCCTCTCTTTGTTATTTTATTTTTTCTATTTTTATAATTTTGCAACAAGAGGTATGCAAGACCACCAATAGCCCAGCCCCATCTATGATGTATTCTATCTAGCTATATCAGAACTACCGATATTTGATACCACTTTTTTTTCCAGACCGATACCAATACAAGTACTCAGTCCTTGAGTAGTCCCCCATAGCATAACAACATGCAATACCAATAGTACTTTTGAAACATAATTTTCCCCCCAAATACAATGACAGATGATTTTAAAGAAACTTATATATCCCAATAGAGCAATTTTCCTTAAAATTGCATGAAATTTATTGTGATGTTCTATATCTCTAATTTCTAATCCCTGATCATGAAATGGCCCAATGAGGTCGGCTGATACTAGTACCGTATTTTTCGGACTATAAATCGCGTTTGGTTTTTTTTCATAGTGGGTGGGGGGGTGACTTATATTCAGGAGCGACTTATATGTGTAATGATTCACAAATTTTTACTTGATCATTAACACATTACTTACTTACTAGTAAAGTTGATCACTTCACATGTTATTTTCACTTTAAAACGCACAAATTCGATGGATTTAATGATTTGGAGTGACACAGATGGTTTGCTAAACGTGTTCTTTATGTTATAGTTATTTAAATCACTGTTAATGTTACGTCAGGCCCGTTCTCAGCTCCTCGTTTGTGTTTATGTCACGTTAGCAAACCGTATCGTTTAGCCTGTTGTTGCTGGTTCATGTCTGTTCTTGGTGTTGGATTTTGTCAAATAAATGTCCCCCAAAATGCGACTTATATATGTTTTTCCCCCTTAATGTTGCATTTTATGGCTGATGCGACTTTTACTCGGAGCGACTTTTAGTCCGAAAAATACGATACATGAAAATACCGATACCTTGAAAAAGGCTGGTATCGGTACTGGCCTATCCATGATTAGAACTAGTTTACACATCGACAAAGAACAAAACAAAACATGTGGATACTGAAGGGATGCAATACTTGGCTCATGCGTCAATCAAGACTGCAGCTGGCTGCAAAAAATTATACAGATCGAACGCAACTTGCTATCTGTCGGCTGGGGCAGTCCATTGCTTCGCTCAGGATGGATAATAGGCAGTGGCCCCTCTCTGCTCAGTATAAATATATTGAAACGCAGAGGAAAACAAATTACGGGAGTCTCTCGGTCACGACAAGGGAAATCTAGGATCGAAAAAAAAAAATCAACATTAGAGGGTTGTATTGTATAGTCTTTTTTTTTTTTATATTGCAACCAGCGCTAAAGTGTTTTGTTATATTACATAGCTCTCTTCCTGCCTGATCTGAGCCTTCTGGTAATTACTTATTGCTTGTCAATAGACCAGACATGATCAAGCACAAGTCCATAGTGAAATATTTGCAACCAGCTTTCCACAAAAGGATAAAACAAAAACCAATTATCTAGGTCACATAGGTGGACAATGATGACAGTGAAAACAGCCCCAAAAAATATGAAGAAATGAAAGGAGACCAAGTGGAAAGTTGACAGCATAAAAGAGGAAGTGGAAGTCAGATACCTTCAGAGGAACAGTTCCGGATGCAAATGTTCTGCAGAATAAAAAACATCTCAAGGAAAGACCGGGGACCTTTCAGTCATGAAGCATTAAGGAGAAAGAGGAGAGAACAAGTGAGCCACAAAGACCAAAGGAATAGGACAAAAGGAGTGCATGATGAAGACAAAGCTACATGAAACCACACAAATAGAGCCCACCGAGATTGTAAATGTTTCCCGGCCTAGAAATTACCTGCAGGTACAAATTACTTTTAAATGATGAAGAGTGTTAACTCCAAACTATACCGAATCAAGGCTTATTTGAGCTAAAATCCAATGCTTTAATCCAAAAATAACAATTGATCAAAATTCATACTGAAAAAATAAATAATGAGATAAGTCTGAATTGTACCTCCGTGAGGTGTGTGAATGGAAGAGCAATAGAGAGAGAGAGAAAGAAAGAGAGAGAGAGAGAGAGAGAGAGAGAAAGAAAGAGAGAGAGAGAAAGAGAGAGAGAGAGAGAGAGAAAGAGAGAGAGAGAGAGAGAGAGAGAGAGAGAGAGAGAGAGAGAGAGAGAGAAACAGCCATGGTGGACAACTGGTTAGCATGTCACCGCACGTTTCAGAGGTTGTGGGTTGGATGGATGGATGGATGGATGGATGGATGGATGGAGAGAGAGAAAGAGAGAGCGGGGGTGTCGTCAGAATCATCTTAACTTTGACAATTTCGCTACATTGGATAAAACTAATTTGGTTTGGATGTCTTCATTTTCTGATATGCAAAGGTAATATTTTATGATGCATATAGTATGAAATATGAAAATGAATAACATGAAATGAAGTATGAAAAACACTAACAATAATATTGAGACACAGTCAGTGATATGAAAAAGTAAAAAAAAATTGTCATGGACAGGAAATATGCAACTGGTCAGTCAAAAGCACGACAGTAGTCAGAAAGTTGGACACATGCTGACTTTCTATGCTGGGCGACCTTGACTGTGCAGAATAAATGCAGCACTATTTTCAATCACATTGTCACGATACTTGAATCATGTGGATTTACAGCAAAATGTACTGGTAATTGGATCACATCACTTGTACCACACCAGTCAGTGCTTTAACACATGCAGGGAAATTGGGTTTAGTGCAATTCACATGACATAATCTCATTTAAGCCTCTCAAGTAAAGAAAGTCAATTTTGACGCATCAAAGCCATATTAGTGTACAATGTTGGACAGGATAAAAATGTAGACTTTTTTTTATGATAAATTGTGCAAAAATGTATTTAGTTGGACACAACCACATTTTTGGGCACAGCAATGATGGCGCATGACAAAAGTGTCATGAATGGGCAATGCAACGTAATTTCCGAACAGCCTAGTGCAGAACGGTTCGGGGGGCTCATCATCACACCCTATTCCAAGTTTAATGATGTACTTTGTTAAAGTTCTTTACAGACTGCTGGTTCAATTTATTATTTTTTCTCCTATGCATAATACAACATACATCTGGAATTACTGTTACCATGGTGACTGGGATGAGCTGGGCGTAACGGAGCAAACAGTGAGGCGACGGTACCTGAGCTACGCTGATAATGCAATGATTCATTCTGCCAAACAAGCCATGCCCTTAGCACTTTACTGGTTGCCAGAAAAACATTTCTTTTTACCTGTGATGTCAAACCATAAGGGTGCTGAACTTCGCTGCATGGAGACCACGCCAACAATTTCTGTGACTTTATCATTTTCCATAACAGTGAAATTGTAGAAAGGCTCATCAAATAGAGGTGGCAGAGCCGTGGCTGGAGGACGGCGGATCCACTCAATGTGGAGGCGAGCTGTAGAGGACTTCTGAGGACGACCATTGTCTGTTGCCTTGATCTAAAGAAAGAAGTCATCAACCAAATTGGAAAGGAAGTATGCAAAAGGCTCATAATAGTGTCAGTGGAACACAATTCAAATTAATTGGATGTACATCATTTATTTTTTTCCCCCCTAGAATTGAGCTGTTACTCGAGATTCTTTTCAGTCATCTTAAATGCAGGAGCCCTATCACAATGCAGCTACACTAGAGGACTGCAAAATACTGAATTAAAGCCATTTACATAAATTTGCTGTTTAAATGATCTGCTTTATATTGTATTGTATTGTATTGTATTGTATTGTATTATAACACACTTCATGATTGTTTTTGTACTCTGCTTCAACATTATCAATCATTTTGCTCTACTGTATTATTTTAATGCTAGAGTGTGTATTCACTGAAGGAGTTGCACGAGACTTGTCTCATTTAGCTAGGAACTAAAGTCATTCTCTCCTCTGCAATGTGAAAGTTTTTCATTTGATTTACCAAAATTATTAGTAATAGCAAATATACAAATTTGGTTGCATTTCATTAGTTCTTTTCAAACACTATAATGATTACAGCTACTATGTTACCAGGAATTGGACAAATATCAGTTGTACATACTGTCAGGATATCGTAGCTCCCAGCAGTGAAGGCCTTGCGAGATGACACCATTGCCGTCTTGGGATCAATGAAGAATTTCCCATCTTCATTGCCATCCACAATGCTGTAAGAAAGGTCTCCGTTGGGTCCATCATCGCGGTCATAAGCAAAGACGCGGTAGATAGGCTCCCCCTTCTTTCTCCGCTCCCTCTCCGGTAGTTTGACTTGGTAGACTTTCTCTAGAAATGTCGGCTTGTTGTCATTTTCATCTAGGACCTGCACCATCACCCACACTGTACTCTGCCTCGGACTGGGCCCACCATCTGACACCATCACCTTAATGGGCAGAACAGAATTACAAGCATGAAAGCCTATGAATAAATGTACAGATGAAGCCAAATTTTTGCAAATTCCTCAAATGCACCTTTTCAAGAATTCGTCCACGTTTTCTTGGATTAACTCAGAGAAACCCTGACATTTACCTCCTTGAATTACAGTCATATTACATATGCAAGAAGATGCAAATTAATAGATTTAAAAGAGTGACAGTTCTTTTGCTGGAACATATGAGTACAATGTGAGATTTAGTTTGTGTGTGTGTGTGCGTGTGCGTGTGTGTGTGTGTGTGTGTGTGTGTGTGTGTGTGTGTGTGTGAGTGCGTGTGTGCATGTGTGCATGTGTGTGCATTTGTGTTTGTGTGGGTGTGTTTTAAGACACTGGATCTAAATCTTTTTTCCATACACAGCAAATCTACTATGACCACAAAACTGAGATTGATAATAAAATGTAATTTACCTGAAAATCCAGACATATTCTGTAAAAATGACGTCAATTGGGGATGCGTGAGGAGCCAAACTAAGTCCTACCCGCCTCAAAAAAAAAAACATTTTGTAAGGTAGTATTATCACTTTACAATTGTGTTAATGCTAAAACTATGCATGTTAAATACACTTGGATTTGAACCAAGAGTAGAATTTGTCTCACACTTTGCAATTTTCGACATTAAATGTTTTAAAATAAAACACTGGCTGAAGGGAGACATTGTTTGAGACTTGCCTTTGCCATCTCAAGCAAGGTGTTTGGTAGCGGTGCTTTGAGCAACGTATTTGGTTGCGGTTCATATATTCTGGTAGACTCCTCAGAAATTAGTGGTCTTTACCACGTCTTAATTCCTCATAATTAAACTGTATGAGTTTATTATGTATACTTATATATACTGATCCACCTTTCTTTAATGTGCTGTCCAATTCCAATAATGACTGTCATTTTTTTGCAATTATTTTTGGATAACAATTTATGGCATGGTTACATGATTGAACACAATCATTTCCTGACTCCAGGAAGGGGAGTGATTGAGCCAACTTTAAGACAAAGACTTTTTTTTGTCAAAGGCCTTGATGGTAGGCACAGTGCATTAACGAGCTTCCCTGTGCATGTTTAGGTAGTAGATCAAATAGCACCAGATCCCCCACTCCTGACTCCATAATGGCGTTGTGTGCAAAATTTCCCCTGTTGCGAATTTAATCAAGACGCTTTTTTGGCTCTGGTGACCACTTAGGGAAGCTGAGGGCTTTGGTGTCATCAAGTTGGTCCTTATGTGCATATTCTGGGTGCCAAGCCATTGTTGCATAATATATATATATATATATATATATATATATATATATATATATATATATATATATATATATATATATATATATATATATATATATATATATATTTATATTCATATCTATATATATATATATATATATATATATATTTATATTCATATATATATCTATATATATATCTATATATATATATATAGATATATATATACACACACGGATTTTCTTTCATGAACACCATGTTCAAGCATAAGGGTACCCATGTGCGCACTTGGCACCAGGACACCGTAGGCCGCAGTTCGATGATCGATTTTGTAGTCGTGTCATCGGATTTGCGGCCGCATGTTTTGGGCACTCGGGTGAAGAGAGGGGCGGAGCTGTCAACAGATCACTACCTGGTGGTGGGTTGGCTCCGATGGTGGGGGAAGATGCCGGTCTGACCTGGCAGACCCAAACGCTCTGTGAGGGTCTGCTGGGAACGTCTGGCAGAATCCCCTGTCAGGAAGAGCTTCAACTCCCACCTCCGGCAGAGCTTTTCCCACGTCCCAAGGGAGGGTGGGGATATTGAGTCCGAGTGGACCACGTTCCGCGCCTCCATTGTTGAGGCAGCCGACCGGAGCTGTGGCCGTAAGGTCATTGGGGCCTGTCGTGGCGGCAATCCCCGAACCCGCTGGTGGACACCGGCGGTAAGGGATGCCGTCAAGCTGAAGAAGGAGTCCTATCGGGCCGTTTTGGCCTGCGGGACTCCGGAGGCAGCTGACAGGTACCGGCTGGCCAAGCGGAACGCGGCTTTGGCGGTTGTTGAGGCAAAAACCCGGGCGTGGGAGGAGTTTGGCGAGGCCATGGAGAATGACTTCCGGACGGCTTCGAGGAAATTCTGGTCCACCATCCGGCGTCTCAGGAGGGGGAAGCAGTGCAGAGTCAACACTGTTTACAGTGGAGATGGTGTGCTGCTAACCTCGACTCGGGACGTCGTGAGTCGGTGGGGAGAATACTTTGAAGACCTCCTCAATTCCACCGGCACACCTTCCATTGTGGAAGCAGGGCCTGGAGACTCTGAGGCGGACTCTCCAATCCCTGGGGTCGAAGTCACTGAGGTAGTTAAAAAACTCCTCGATGGCAGGGCCCCGGGGGTGGATGAGATCCGCCTGGAGTTCTTAAAGGCTTTGGATGCTGTGGGGCTGTCATGGCTGACACGCCTCTACAGCATTGCGTGGACATCGGGGACGGTGCCTCTGGATTGGCAGACTGGGGTGGTGGTCCCCTCTTTAAGAAGGGGAATCACACTCCTCAGCCTCCCCGGTAAGGTCTATTCAGGGGTGCTGGAGAGGAGGATCCGCCGGGAGGTCGAGCCTCGGATTCAGGAGGAGCAGTGTGGCTTTTGTCCTGGCCGTGGAACAGTGGACCAGCTCTACACCCTCGGCAGGATCCTCGAGGGTGCATGGGAGTTCGCCCAACCAGTCCACATGTGTTTTGTGGACTTGGAGAAGGCGTACGACCGTGTCCTTCGGGAGGTTCTGTGGAGGGTGCTTCGGGAGGGAGTACGGGGTGCCGAGCCAACTGATAAGGGCGGTACAGTCCCTGTATCACCGGTGCCAGAGTTTGGTCCGCATTTCCGGCAGTAAGTCGGATTTGTTCCCAGTGAGGGTTGGACTCCACCAAGGCTGCCCTTTGTCACCGATTCTGTTCATAATTTTTATGGACGGAATTTCTAGGTGCAGGCGAGGTCCGGTTTGGGGACCTCAGCATCTCGTCACTGCTGTTTGCAGATGACGTGGTGCTGTTGGCTTCTTCAGGCCGTGATCTCCAGCTCTCACTGGAGCGGTTCGCAGCTGAGTGTGAAGCGGTCGGAATGAGAGTCAGCACCTCCAAATCAGAGTCCATGGTCCTCGGTCGGAAAAGGGTGGAATGCCCTCTCCGGATCGGGGATGAGATCCTGCCCCAAGTGGAGGAGTTCAAGTATCTTGGGGTCTTGTTCACGAGTGAGGGCAGGATGGAGCACAAGATTGACAGGCGGATCGGTGCAGCGTCGGCAGTAATGCGGACTCTGTACCGGTCCGTCGTGGTGAAGAGAGAGCTGAGCCAAATGGCAAAGCTCTCGATTTACCGGTCGATCTACGCTCCTACCCTCACCTATGGTCACGAGCTATGGGTCGTGACCGAAAGAACGAGATCCAGGATACAAGCGGCCGAAATGAGTTTCCTCCGCAGGGTGTCCGGGCTCTCCCTTAGAGATAGGGTGAGAAGCTCGGTCATCCGGGAGAGACTCGGAGTAGAGCCGCTGCTCCTCCACGTTGAGAGGAGCCAGATGAGGTGGCTCGGGCATCTCAAAGTCAAAAGTCAAAGTCCGCTTTATTGTCATTGTCTTCACATGTTAAGGCACAGAAAGAGATCGAAATTACGTTTCCCACCGTCCCACGGCGACTAGACACAGTACACAACACTCACAATCAAATAGCACAAAGAGTAAAAACGAACAGACAAGAGCAACGAATGAGTAATAAGCAAATAACCCAAATAAATAAACAATAAATAAATAAATAGACAAATAAGAGCAGCAAAATGGAGCAAGCATGCTAATCGCTCATCAGGATGCCTCCTGGACGCCTCCCTGGGTAGGAGACCCCGGGGACGACCCAGGACGCGCTGGAGAGACTATGTCTCTCAGGTGGCCTGGGAACACCTTGGGATCCCCCGGGATGAGCTGGATGAAGTGGCTGGGGAGAGGGAAGTCTGGGAGTCTCTCCTAAAGCTGTTGCCCCCGTGACCTGACCCCAGATAAACGGAAGAAGATGGATGGGGGGATGGATGGGTGGATGGACGGATGGATGGATGGATGGAATTTGCTATACGATTCTTTTAGGTAGCCACAAACAAGGGCAGAACTATGTCACATTTTCACATGGATGCTGTATTCTTAAATCCCATGATACTCTGTTAAATGTTAGTTATATTAACTGCATTTTAAGAAATAAATACAACTAATCTGAATGCTTGAATGGTTAAAACTATCTGTTTGAACTAAAGGACCTTAAATTGCACACAGTCAAAATCAATCATGTTACTTTAAAACCACAGCAAGAAAACAGCATATCCGAGAGGTCATTGTTTATCATACCATCCAAGTCATGGTTTCACTCAATAAAATGTGTACATATACAGCACATTCATAATACAAGCAGAAAGGAACTTAAGTAACAAGGCGACATTTTGAATCGTGAAGGATTCAGAGCTTTTGTGTCATTGTGATTTTTATATGTGATTTGAATGAATGAGGCACTCTATGCAAACTGGCTTTGATTGTTAGTGGCGATCGATCACCCTGATTGGCATTTTGCAAACAAATCAGTGCATGAGATAGCAAGAGCAAAGAAAATGAACCTTTGCTGAAATGAGTTTGTGAAATGACTAGCCCGTGTGTCCTCATCAACACTGGCCATTACATGAACTTGGAAGGATTGGATATCTATGAAAATCCTTTGCAGGAGGCAGACATGTCCAGGATATTTGCTAGGTTCATTTAAAATCATTCCCCTTATGAGTAATTTTTGGTCCCAAGACTGCATGACATACACATACACACACCTGAAACAAGAACTA
This sequence comes from Syngnathus leptorhynchus, assembly GCF_054491065.1. Lineage (NCBI taxonomy): Eukaryota > Metazoa > Chordata > Actinopteri > Syngnathiformes > Syngnathidae > Syngnathus > Syngnathus leptorhynchus. Next base: position 14,048,725 of record NC_141201.1, on the reverse strand, counting down.
CACCCTACTTTCACTCAACTCTGAGTCATGATGAGAAAGCCACTGCATGGCACAATTTATCACTAATCACGGGAGACCTGAGTTGATACAACTTCTCATTATTGTTAAAAGGGATCAGAATGAACTGACTGTCCTCAAACAAGCTCTATTACTAAGCTAATGAAAACCACATTGGGAAAAGCCATATGGAGCAGAGGGGATAGAGCTGAGTATGTGCCGTAGATGAGATGGGAGAGGCCATTTGTTTTCATCAAAACGTTGGCAGCTTCTGAAATGGTGCAGGGCTAAATACCGGCAGCGCAATGTCAACCATATGTCATTTATTTATAAAGAAAGGGTCACCATTGTGAGTCCTGGGATAACACAACAGGGGTGAATATAATTTTCTTTTGGGGGTTTTAACTTCATGCGATGTGAAATTGGATAACTGAATCTCAATGCCTCAAGTGGTTTGCCATGTTGAATCCTTACCTGTAATACTTATGGTGGATGGTAAGTGAAGTAACATATGTGGAGCAGTTTTTAATTATAGGTATTAATAAGTAAACCTTGTGTCATAATCATGGTTAAAAAGTGGGATATATGTTAAATGGTATGTTAGCATATGTGTTTTACGGTTGAAGATGTGGAGATGCGTGAATTTTATCCACTGACATTTTAATGTCATTTTATGTATCAGTTGTATCCTATTTATGCACTCATTATTTTAGTAAAAAAAAAAAAAGTCCTCACCTCTAAAACATGTTCAGTTTGTTGTTCACGGTCCAGTTTCCTTGAGGTTGTTGTAATTAGACCTGAGACAGAAAACGAGAGAGAAAACATAAAGCTATAGTTTGTTTAAACCACACACCAAAACGCATACAAGTGAACCAAATGTCTAAATTATAGTTGTTTTAACTTCTAATTCGACTGAAAGTCATAAGGAAACAAGCTGTTTGAAAAAGAGGAGCTGATGTACATGAAACATAATTAAATGTTTTAGCGATATAGTATTCCTAATAGCTGATAAGTGTGAGAGGCAGTACACCATGGATCGAGCGCTGACATAGTAAAAAAAAAAAAATCTGAATATGTACTGCAATGAGTTTTGTTGAATGCACATATTGCTGTTTGGCAGAAAACACGTGTCACGTCTTGCCCCCGATCAGTCCATTATGTGTAGGTTGTCATTAGTTCTGTCAGTGTGCTCGCCCCTCCCCTCCTGTGTGCCCATGATTAGTTTGATTATTCTCACCTGCCTCTTATTACCTGTTTTGTATTTAAGTCCTGTCTGACCCTCACTCCCCATTGGGACTAGAAAAGAGAGAGTTGGTTGCGGCGCGGCATTGACACGTATTCGAGGAGCGTTTGCTTGGAACTGCACAAAACTTGTATGGAAATTCTTCCAAAAGAACCTAGGATTTGAATATTTCGAAGGTAGCGAGCCAGTTATGGCGGCGCTGGGCTGAGGGGGAAAGGGAAAAAAAAAAAAAAAAAAAAAAAAAAAAAGAAATTGCGCCATAACACATTACGCCTGCTATTATTCTCTTCTCTGGCCATGGCTGGGTCACAGGAAGGTGGTAGTTGGGGTATGGATGAGGGGGATAAGGAAGAGGAGGGGAGTGGGAGTTGGGAAATGGTGGGGAGTAGGGGAGTGAAGCGTCTCAGGGAAGTTGCAGAAAGGCAGAGGAAAGAGGAGACATGGAGGGTTGTAGTAAGGTTTGAAGGAGAGGGTGGAGTGAAGGGTATGGATCCAGTTAAATTGACCAAAGTAATTGGAAAACAGGTTGGAGAGGTGGAGTTTGCGAAAGTGTTGAATGACGGCAATCTGTTGCTTGTGTGTACCTCTGAGGAGCAGGTTGCAAAAGCTCAAAGGCTGCAGGTAGTTGGGAAGAGTGTGGTGGAAAAGGTGGTGAGGGTGGGAGGAGAAGGAAGTAAAGGTGTGATATATGGGATTCCAGTGTCTATGGATGTGAAGGAGATTGTGAGGAGCCTCAAGATGAAGTGTGATGTGGTGCAGGGTGCGCAGCGGTTGACTAGGGGGGTTGAGAAGAGTGTCACTGAGTCTGTGCTAGTGCTATTCAGTTCGAAGGAGATACCTGAGGAGGTGTATCTCGGATTCATGAGGTACAGAGTGAGAGAATATGTGCAGAAGCCAATGAGGTGTTTTAAGTGTCAGAAGTTTGGGCATGTGGCAAAGTTCTGTAGAGGGGTCAATAGATGTGCTAAGTGTGGGGGAGACCATGAGTATGGGGAGTGTGGTGAGGGAGTGAGTCCGAAATGCTGCAATTGTGGTGGGAAGCACAGCGCGGCGTACTGGGGATGTGAAGTGATGAGAAGGGAGGCGGAGATTCAGAATGTAAAGGTGAAGGACAAAGTATCCTATGCTGAGGCAGCCAGACGGGTGGGGGGAACGGAGAGGAATGGTGGAGGGAAGGTCGGAGTGGAGGTCGGCTCAGGGAATGCTGGGAGCCAGGAGGAGAGGCAGGAAACAAGCAGGGAAAAGGAGTCCAGGGCACAGGGAGAGAAGAAGGAGCTGGTTATATTCATTGCAGGGGTAATTAATGCTACAGCTGAGGTTAAGTCCAAGACTGAGAGGATTCAAATCATCACGAAGGCTGCTATTCAACATCTAGGCTTGGTAGGATTAAAGTGGGAGGAGATAAGGGAGGGGCTGAATGGGCAGCCAAACCAGGAAGCAGGTTGTGTAGGGTAATCTGCTGATTATGTTACTCTTGCAATGGAATGCTAGGAGTTTGGTGGCAAATGGCCAAGATTTTAAGAAATTTGACGACAGGAGTGTGAAGCCAGATATTATATGTGTACAGGAGACATGGTTAAGACCTAACCTGGATTTCGTTTTGAGTGACTATGTTGTCTTCAGGAGGGATAGGGATCACGGTAATGGAGGGGGGTGTGCAACATTTGTAAGGGAGGGAGTGCCGTACAGGGTAGTGGGTCGAGGGACAGAGCAGGAGTATGTGGTGGTGGAAGTTTGGGCGGGCAGGAGGAAAGTGGGGATAATAAACTATTATAATCCAAGTAAGCAGCTGAAGTTGAATGAGTTGGAGAAGGTAGAGGGACAGGATGGTGATAGTGTTATATGGTGCGGGGATTTTAACGCTCATAATACATTATGGGGAGGGGAAAAAACGGATAATAATGGGCAGGTAATCGAAGATATGTTGAATGGTAGAAACTTAGTGTGTGTTAACGATGGTAGAAAGACTAGGATAGATGTAAGAACTGGAAAGGAATCCGTATTAGATCTTACTTTAGTGTCTGGTAGACTGGCGCCGAGGTGTGAATGGGAGGTATATGAAGGAGGGACCATAGGGAGTGATCACTATCCCATTCTGTGTAAAATGGACGTTAGTGTGGCGTTGAATATAGAGGATAGGAGTGGAAGGTGGGTGTTCAGTAAGGCCGACTGGGAAACTTTTGGGGTAGTGAGTGATGCACTTCTCGGTGCAGGGCGAGAAACTAGTGATGTGGAGGAATATGAATTAGAGGTGCGGCAGTTTATTCTTCTGACGGCAGAGACTACAATACCCAAAAGTACAGGCAGGAATAAGAGGAAAGCAGTTCCATGGTGGAATGATAAGTGTGGAGAGGTAGTTAAGAACAGAAATAGGTCTTTGAGAGTACTGAAGAGGACTCATAATTGCCAACATCTGATTGAGTATAAGAGGTTGCAGGCAGTGGTCAGGAGGACTATCAGAGAAACGAAAAGGGCGTATTGGAGGGGGTACTGTAGTTCTATTGGGAGCACAACCACAATAGGTGAAGTGTGGGGGATGATTAGAAAAATGGGAGGTAATAGGAGGGAGTGGGGTTACCCAATCCTCTTGGATGGGGGCCAGGTAGCTATAACAAATGTGGAAAAGGCGGAAATGATGGTGAACACTCTGAGCAAAGTGCATAGTCCCAATAACCTGGCAGAGGAAGAGAGTAGGGGCAGGGAGGAAACTAAAGGTGTGTATGCAGGGGCTTTTCACAAGAAAGGGTTATTGGAGGATAAGTATAATGTCCCATTCACAGTAGGGGAATTGAGGAGGGCACTGGCTAAATGTAAGAACTCGGCTCCGGGTAAAGATGGGGTTTGTTATATCATGTTAAGGCATTTAAGGGATGTGGGATTGCAGAAGTTGTTGAACTTGTATAATAAAGTCTGGGAGGAGGGGAAGATCCCATCAGGATGGAAAGAAGCGGTGATTATACCCATTAGAAAGCCGGGGAAAGATGCAAGCAATCCGGCAAATTATAGGCCTATAGCCTTAACATCACATATGGGTAAATTAATGGAGAGACTGGTGAATGGGAGCAAGTAAGTTGTCTTTGAGGCAGATATATGTGTCCTTGATAAGATCCAGAATAGAGTATGGGAGTGTGGTTTATGGGTCTGCGTCAAAGTCCCAGTTAGCTAGGCTGGATGTGGTTCAAGCGGCAGCATTGAGGGTGTGCACAGGGGCTGTGAGGTCTTCTCCAGTGTGCTCACTACAAGTGGAGGTAGGGGAAATGCCACTCAGCTTTAGAAGGAAGCAGCTCCAGGCTAATTACTGGGTTAGCCTGAGGTGCCAAGGGGATGACCATCCAGTTAAGTCGGCATTTCAGGCGAGCTGGGAGAGGGGGGCAGGGAGAGGGGAAAGCTTTGGGTGGACTGGGGAGACAGTGGCGCAAGAGGTGGCTGTTTACGGCATGAATTTCTGCCCAGTGGTATTGTGGCCAGTGACTCCTCTGTGGCAGCTGAGGGCCCCAGAGGTTGATCTACAGCTGCTTGAAGTCAAGTTGAGGGACAAAGAGGCAAATCTGGTGCATGAGTTTCAATGCCGGGTGGTGGAGAACTACACTGACCATATACTAGCCTTTACGGATGGCTCAAAGGATCAGGAAACTGGGGCTACAGGGGCAGCATTTTACATAAATAAATTAAATGTGCAGTCATGTAAGAGAACATCGGACAATCTAAGTGTGTTCACTGTGGAATTAGCTGCTATCCTGATGGCAGTGCAATGGGCGGAGCAACTTGTAAACTGTAATTTCTTGGTGTGTAGTGACTCTGTGTCTGCAGTTAAAAGTATTGGGAGGGGCAGTTCCCTGAGCCGACAGGACCTTATTCAGGAAATTCTTTTGGCTGTTAGGGATGTCGCAGCGAGGGGGGTTAAGGTAGCACTGATGTGGGTTCCAGCACATGTGGGTATCCTGGCGAATGAGAGGGCTGACAAACTGGCAAAGGAGGCAGTGAAAAAAGAGCGGGTGGAGATCAACATAGCACTGTCTAAGTCTGAGGGAAAGAGTATTGTGTGGAGGGAAGTGATGCTGCAGTGGCAACAGAGGTGGGAGCAGGAGAGCAGAGGGAGGCACCTGTTCTCAGTGTGTAGTAGAGTGGCTGAGTCAGTTCATGAGTGTGGGAGAGGAGGGTGGAAAAGGAAGGATGAAGTCATTATTGCCAGACTGCGGATTGGTCATACTTTTCTTAACAGCACTCTCCACCTTCTGGGGAAGCACCGGGATGGGCTGTGCCCTGAGTGTCAGGAGGAGGAGACGGTGCAACATGCGCTGCTTTCCTGTAGGAAATATTATGGGCAAAGGGTTGTGTTGGTGGAGAAGCTGCGGACAGAAGGGCTTGAGGGAGTATCAGTGAAAACCATTCTGGACGTAGGGTCAAGTGGGAGGGGTAAGCGCTGGTTTTTTGAGTTTTTAAAAAGCACTGGTCTGGTGAGGAGAATTTAGAGTTGTAATGTGAGGGAAAAAAAAAAAAAAAAAGTAGGGGCGGCAATGCAACTAATAGGATGCAAGCTGCCGTTAAACCCCAACGAAGAAGAAGAAGAACACTCCCCATTGGATCATTGCTGTTGTCATGTCTTGATGTCGTCACGGCTGTAGTCTTCTAGTCTCACGTCCCGGTCAGTCTGTCCAGTTATTGTTTTGTTAAGTTGTGTCAGTTTGCCTTTTGAGTTTGTCCAATAAACCCTGGTCCAAGCTGCATTTGGTCGCCCTGCTCCATTCTATCGGTGACACACGATTGCTATGGGAAGTAGTTGATGCAGTCATGTGGGTGTATTTGTGTTGTCTGATGTACCATATCTAATGAACCACATTAATTGAAAAGTGTAGTATTTAAAATAGGAAATGTTGAACCAGTCAAGTGTGGTTTATTTGTATAGCCCTAAATCACAAGCAGTCTCAAAGGGCTTCACATAGACAAACAATTGACAATTATTCTCAAAGCATCCCCTGATCTTAGTCCCTCAGATAAACATTTAATGTCACATCAGGAGCAAGCCAAGACATGGCAAGGTATGTGCAAGACACACACACACACGACTAGGCTTCATTTTCAATTCTCCTGAGATATTTCCATGTAATTTTAAATAGAATGTAAAATGTTCACTTTGAGTATGATTCTGAATGTATTAACCTCCATGGTTAATAATTTTTGTTTCCAGGGATCATCACTGTTAACCGTCGAGCTCACATCGTGCGCACTTCATTGCCCCCTCTTACAGATAGGAAGGGGGACCCATGATACCTTTTTGAGCTGAGCCCAGGCACTCGCGCTTAAGGGGCTGTGACCCACGTGTATTCATCACAGGGGTCCTGGAGTCATGCTTTGTCAAAGACTTGTTTGCTGTGGGTGATCCTACTAGAATTATAAAGTCCCCAACAATTTAGCTCCTAGGACCATTGTAACATTCTTCCCTTCTACCATGAAGATGACTCTGGGAGGAGACTACCATCACCAGGAGAGTGATGAGATCCTGTCTCAAGTGGAGGGGTCTGCAGTGATGCGGACTCTGTATTAGTCAGGCCCACAGGCCCATATAACAATATCTAAACTATAAATCAAATAACTATAATATAAACAACAATTTTATCAAACCATCTGTATCACTCCAAATAATTAAATCCATCGATCGAATTCTTCGTCCTTTATGTAAACAACGGCGCGTGTGCGGCGCGCTGCTGATGTCGGACTCGTCAGTTGCAGTTCAAATTATTCCACAGGCCCAAATAATATATAAACTATATATCAAATAACAATAATATAAACAACAATTTTATCGTTTATCCCATCCGTGTCACTCCAAATCATTAAATCTATCGGAATCTTCGTCTTGTGTCACTTAAAAAAACCCAAAAGAAAAACACACAGCTGTTGATTACGTGCGCTGCTGACGTCAGACTAGATATATCAAATAAATGTAATATAAACAACAATTTTAACGAACCATCCATGTCACTCCAAATCCTTAAATCGGAATCTTCATCCGATGTGTCACTTAAAAAATAAAAAATAAACAGCTGTTTATTGTAGCCTTACCAAAGTAACGGCTCTTTATTTCACAAAACAAAAGCTCAACATATGACCCAACACAGTGCTATAAGCAAGCGCCCTGGATCGCTTTTCCTGTTGTCGTCCCCCCCCCCCCCCCCAGCTGCCTTTACGGCCTTGGTAGACGATCGGAAATTACTGAAGTCTAACAACATAGACGTTGCTACTCTAAATAACTTATATATCAAATAACTATGACATAAATAACAAGTTTATCGAACCATCTGTGTCACTCCAAATCATAAAATCTCCCGACTCCGGAAGTCAGTGAATAGAACTCATTGTTAGTGAGGTTCCAATTATTCCACAGTCATAGTGTGCCCCCATGCGGTTTAAATGAAAATAACGTGAAGTGATCAACTATACTAGAAAGTCAGTAATGTGTTAATGTTCAAGTAAAAATTTGTGAATAATTACACATATAAGTGGCTCCTGAGTATAAATCGCTCCACCATCCAAACTACGCGACTTATAGTCCGAAAAATACGGTAAACAGTCTACTTCAGTCAGCATCAAAGCCACATGATCTCCAACAACACAGGTTTTATTAGGGAACTAACAGACAAATTCTCATTATTATGATACCACAACCTTAAAATAACACCCCCAAAAAGGAAATACAGAGTTCTATAATTGGATTGATAATTAGGGCTGGTGTATACAGTACAGTGGAGCCTCGGTTTTCGACCACAATCCGTTCCAGAAGGTTGTTCGAGGAGTGAATCGTTCGAATTCCGAATCATGTTTTCCCGTTAAAAATAATGGAAAAAAACGTAATCGGTTCCAAGCAAAAAAACTCTCCTTTTTAAAGCATTTTTTCATTTGCGCACTTTTGTACCGATCGCGCAACTGCAGCGCACCACACTGCCGAACCTGTAACCGTAGCGCGTCGCCGACCGCACAACCACAACGTGCTGGTCGCATTATTGTGACAGAGCCGTCGCTGAAATTTAGAAAATATTTTTAAAGTCCTGATGTACTTTCCAAAATTTAAGTGGACCTCAGTGCGCAGGGAGCTTAATTTGGTCTGATTGCGCAACCGCAGCGCGCCGGGCGCTCACTGTCGCATTGCTTTAGGAGTGTCTTTGTGTTTTAGGATGGCTTTACTACTCCCACTTGCTTCCTTTGGAGGCATGATTAGAGTTGATGCAATCCTCAGAGTAACGAGAATGTAATAAACAAAGTCAGTTGGCATGCGGGTCCTATCGGCTCATCTCGCGAGGTTCGACAACTGAATTTCGTCCGACATCCGAAGCAAAAAAATCTAAAATTTTTTGTTCGAATACCATTTGTTTGAGAACCGGGACGTTCGAAAACCGAGGCTCCACTGTATTTGCGCACATTTATTTCTCTCACACACATTTCCACGATCCGCCGTAAAATGGTAGATGAAACAAGAGAACTAATTGAGATCAATACCATTCCTTTCACAACATCTTTACGCAATGAATATTTTACCAGACAGTGTGACAACTTTACAAATCCATCCATCCATTTTCTGAACCGCTTTGTCCCCACGGGGGTCGCGGGCGTGCTGGAGCCTATCCCAGCCGTCATCGGGCAGCAGGCGGGGGACACCCTGAACTGGTTGCCAGCCAATCGCAGGGAACATAGAGACGAACAACCATCCGCACTCGCACTCACACCTAGGGGCAATTCGGAGTGCTCAATTGGCCTACTAAGCATGTTTTCGGGATGTGGGAGGAAACTGGAGTGCGCGGAGAAAACCCACACGGGCTCGGGGAGAACATGCAAACTCCACACAGGGAGGGCCGGAGGTGGAATCAAACCCACACCCTCCTAACTGTGAGGCGGACGTGCAACCCAGTGCGTCACCGAGCCGCCAACTTTACAAATCTAAACAAAAATAACAAAAAACTGTTTAAATGAAGGACTTTTATCTCTTTAATGCAATTTGGATTTTTTTCCCGTCATATACTGTAACTTATTGTGCACGTACATAATTGTAATAGATATATAGAGAGAAAAAGAGAGAGAAAAAGACAGCGATAGACACTAGCGATAGAGATAGAATTAGTGAGATATAGAAATAGAGCTAGAGAGAGACCGAAAGAGAGATAGACCAAAAATGCACCAAAAAATGAATAAAAACTGAAATGTCACTTAGATGTATACTTTAGGCTCTATTTCTGTGAACGGCATAAATCCTGTGCAACATGCTGTGTAACTTCACAGAAGTCCGCTTTTTGCTCTATGCCACCGCTCCTTGGATAGATTCCAGCTCTTCCTGATCTAAACAGGATAAATGGCATAGAAAATTGATAAATCAATGGAAATCTTCATGAAACCAATGCAGACCTGCTTACAAGCGATCAAAGAAAAATATTGTCAGCATTGTTGATGTAACCCAATGAGAAACCAACAATGAAAATATATCCCAGAAGAGACAATACAATAAAGTTGCTGTGTTGATTGATTGACAATGATTGCTGTCAAAAAGTTCAAATTATACTTAAATAGAATGCTAATGCATATGTAGTGTTGTAGGGGAGATAATGCACAAGACATCTGAATGTAAAATGCATGACATGGATTTCCTCCATATAGTTCATTAGTTACTTATCATTGCCTTGCGTGACAAAAATACATCACCGCTGAAACTTCAAAGGAGCATGAAGTATATTGTCAACTTTCTTGTTCTATAATCGACCCTGTGGTTGTCAGTGGCATCAGAAAAAGACACTACAACAGTGGCAGGCCATGCATTTGGTACCTGATCTGACTTAATCCACCTCTTAATGGCATTTCTATTGTGGTGCAATAATAACATTTAATACGATACAAAATCTGAATGAAGAATCATGCAAAACAAATGACATCTTTATCTTATTTTACAACAGCTGTAGCTGTCACAATAAAACAACCATAACCAACCACTAAAATATTATTTTCCTTTCCTACTGTGCTTTCTATATCATTTAGATCAGTGCTTGTCAACCGGTGGTCCGCAACCCTCGAGTTTCCCATGGTGGTATTGCAGGTGGTCCGCAAAATTGGAAATAGAAAATAATTGTAAAATTTTTACGAATAAAATGGATTTATTATTTAGGCTTGATTTATTTTTCAGCAAATTTTTTTAATCATTTACCCATCCAAATTGTGTCAAATGTAGCTGAGATTCCCAAAATAGACATACAGATGCAAATAAATAGCCTGTATAGGTCTACTCTTCTTCAGTGAAAAAAAGTATTCCGCCAAAGCACTGGTCCCCGAGTTGCTTTTTGGTTATAATGGTGGTCCCTTGGACAAAACCAGTTGAAATCCCCTGATCTCGATCACACCAGAATGAATATTTATCTGATAACCTGATAAAATATCATAAAAAAATATATTGGACTTATCCAAGATAATGATAATTACCGTAATTTTTGGACTATAAATCGATCCGGAGTACAAGTCGCACCAGCCATAAAATGCAAAATAAAGTGGAAAAAAAAACATAAATAAGTCGCTCCGGAGTATGAGTCGCACTTTTGGGGCATATTTATTTATCAAAATCCAACAGCAAGAACAAACATGAACGAGCAACAACAGGCTAAACGATAGGTATGCTAACGTGACATAAACACAAACGAAGAGCTGAGAACGGGCCTGACGTAACATTCAGAGTTATTCTAATAACTATTACATAAATAACACGTTTATAAAACCATCTGTGTCACTCCAATTCATTAAATCAATCGATCGTCCTTTATGTAAACAATGCCGCATACGCGCGCCGTCGGACTCGTCGTGATTTGGATTTCTAATTATTCCACAGACCCATATAACGATATATAAAGTACATTTTAAATAACTATCATATTACAACAATATTATCAAATCATGTGTCACTCCAAATCATTAAATCCATCGATCAAATTCCTCGTTCTTTATGTCAACAACGCCGCACGTGCGCTGCAGAGATCTAGTATATAACTATATTGTAGCGTTAACAAAGTACCAGGAAAGACATGGGTTTATATAACAACAATATTATCAAACCATCGATGTCACTCCAAATCATTAAATCCATCGATTAAATTCCTCGTTCTTTATGTCAACAACGCCGCACGTGCGTTGCAGAGATCTAGTATATAACGATATTGAAACATTAACAAAGTACCAGGAAAGACGTGGATTTGGTAAACGGCTCTTTATTTAACAAAACAAGAGTTCAACAAGCCAACAACTACTGACTTCTGACTACTGACATGGATGGATGGATATGGATGGATGGATGGATGGATGGATGGATGGATGGATGGATATGGATGGATGGATGGATGGATGGATGGATGGATGAGTAAACATATTATATTATGAATAGACAGAGCCACCAGCGAAAAAAGCTGAAATGCCAGATTGCGCATACCTCAAGAACAAACAAGAGCTAAGAGGGTGGCTAATCAGTGCCTATTTTCTTCCAAATAAATCGACTGTGTCAGAGGAGACACATTTTCTCCCAAATAAATCGACTGTGTTAGAGAAGACAATCGCTGGACAATCACCAGTCAGTCGCAGAGTACATGCTATATACAGACAGACAACCTTTCACTCCCAGATTTAGACCGTTTCTGAGTGGGCGTTGAACCAACGCTGTCTGCACCAATGTCAGGCAAAGAAATACTCATTTCAACTGCAAATGCTGCTGTGGAAATCCTCAAAATTTGTGAATAATACTTTCTTAGTACTGCCATTAACATTACATTATCCTAACTTATACTAATGCAGGCCTGGCCAACCCGCGGCTCCCGGGCCACATGCGGCTCTTTGCCTGGTTTCATGCGGCTCTTTTTATATCAACATTTATGTTTGTGTTTTTTATTTTTGTGCGTGTTCGTTTCGCTTGAGTTCAAAATGGTATTTTCGTCAAACGCGCATATATTGGGATATAACAATTTGAACACATCTTTCATGAGGTGAAATTCCACAAAGCAGGAGGGGCAATCCCATTCGAGTAAAAGAATTAGTGTCAATATCGCTCTCAAAATGGTAGGGAAAAAATGCACAGCTAAACGAAAATATGAAGATGAACACAGGACATTTTTAAAAGAGTGATATTTTTTTAATGATGATAATAATAATAATAATATATCGGTTTTTATAGCGCTTTTCTAAACACTCAAAATCGCTTTACATACACAATTACAACAGATTATCAATTTTGATGAATGTAATGGCAAGCCATTCTACCTGATATGTCAAACGTCATTAGCGCATTTCAAAGCTTCAAATCTTAAGCCCACTTCAGCGCACTCCATGCTAACATCGATAAGGACTTTCCAAAAGGCACTGAATTTCACAAGCGCAAGTTTGACACTTTGAAAAGTCAGGCAGAGAAACAGGTACAGTTTTTCCAAAAATTTACGAGGCACTCAGAGACACTTGCATCATCTCAACTGGCTTGGACCATTGCATGGGCTAAAAAGCCATACAATGAAGGGGAGTTCGCTATAAAATGGCTCAGTGACGTGGTTGAAATCTTGTCTCCTGAAAATGACAAACTAAAACAAATGGTATCAAACATCCGACTGTCCCATCACACTGTTGAAAACAGAATGTCGGACATTAACAGGAATGTCAGAAGTCGCACTAAGCAGCAAGCAACAAGTACTGTATTTTCCGGACCAAAAGGCGCACCGGATTATAAGGCGGACCTTCAATGAACGGCCCATTTTAAAACTTTGTCCATATGAATGGCGCACCGGGTTATAAGGCGCATAAAATAGAAGCTATACTGCAACAAACTGCGGTTGACTAGGGTTGCGATATGCATCCACTAGCCAATAACCAATAAGCCCTCAGTGAACTATTGTGTTTCTCCAACTATCCTATAAAATGATCAGAACTGACTAAAGTTCCATCTAACACCTTGGTACTGCTTACCTATGTTTCCCTTCCATATCGATCCGTAAATTTACTCGAAACATTAACAGAGCAGCCTATTTTGACATGAAATAGCCTCACGGGTACAACAGCTATCACTATAGCATTAGCCACCCGCAAACTCCCATGAGCCTCAGCAAAGTGTAAACAATCGCGTTTCTCAAACGAGGGCTTAAAAAATGATCGGAACTGACTAAAGTTCGATCTAACGCATTGGTACTGCTTACCTATGTTTCCCTTCCATATCAATCCGTAAATTTACTCGAAACATTAACAGAGCAGCCTATTTTGACACGAAATAGCATCGTGCGTATAACAGCTATCACTAAAGCATTAGCGACCCGCAAACTCCCATGAGCCTCAGCTCACAGACTCCCACGAGCCTCAGCAAAGTGTAAACAATCGCGTTTTACAAACAAGGGCTTAAAAAATGATCAGAACTGACTAAAGTTCGATCTAACACCTTGGTACTGCTTACCTATGTTTCCCTTCCGTATCGATCCGTAAATGTACTCGAAACATTAACAGAGCAGCCTATTTTGACATGAAATAGCCTCGTGCGTATAGCAGCTATCACTATAGCATTAGCCACCCGCAAACTCCCATGAGCCTCAGCTCGCAGACTACCATGAGCCTCAGCAAAGTGTAAACAATCGCGTTTCTCAAACAAGGGGTTAAAACATGATCGGAACTGACTAAAGTTCGATCTAACACCTTGATACTGCTTACCTATGTTTTCCTTCCATATCGATCCGTAAATTTACTCGAAACATTAACAGAGCAGCCTATTTTGATATGAAATAGCCTCACGGGTACAACAGCTATTCAGTGACGCCCCCTGACCACGGTTGCCGTAATGCTGGTAAGCGATGCGACCTTGTTATTTACTAGTTGTACTAAAACGTACTGAAAATTTTGGCAGAGCACTGTGTACAACCAGTATGGATCAACAAATTCATAAATTGATCCATATATAAGGCGCACCGTCAGCTTTTGAGAACATTTTAGGTTTTTAGGTGCGCCTTATAGTCCGGAAAATACTTCATTCTTCATCTTGTTCCGCTTATCCGGGGTCGGGTCGCGGGGGCAGCAGCTTTAGGAGGGACTCCCAGACCTCCCTCTACCCAGCCACTTCCTCCAGCTCATCCCGGGGGATCCCAAGGCGTTCCCAGGCCAGCCGAGAGACGTAGGCTCTCCAGCGCTTGCTGGGTCGTCCCCGGGGTCTCCTACCGGTGGGACATGCCCGGAACACCTCCCCGGGGAGGCGTCCAGGAGGCATCCTGATGAGATGCCCGAGCCACCTCATCTGGCTCCTCTCAACGTGGAGGAGCAGCGGCTCTACTCCGAGTCTCTCCCGGATGACCGAGCTTCTCACCCTATCTCTAAGGGAGAGCCCGGACATCCTGCGGAGGAAACTCATTTCAGCCGCTTGTATCCTGGACCTCGTTCTTTCGGTCACGACCCATAGCTCGTGACCATAGGTGAGGGTAGGAGCGTAGATCGACCGGTAAATCGAGAGCTTTGCCATTTGGCTCAGCTCTCTCTTCTCCACGACGGACCGGTACTGAGTCTGCATTACTGCCGACGCTGCACCGATCCGCCTGTCGATCTCACGCTCCATCCTGCCCTCACTCGTGAACAAGACCCCAAGATACTTGAACTCCTCCACTTGGGGCAGGATCTCATTCCCGATCCGGAGAGGGCATTCCACCCTTTTCCGACCGAGGACCATGGACTCGGATTTGGAGGTGCTGACCCCCATCCCGACCGCTTCACACTCGGCTGCGAACCGCTCCAGTGAGAGCTGGAGATCACGGGCTGAAGAAGCCAACAGCACCACGTCATCTGCAAAAAGCAGCGACGCGATGCTGAGGTCCCCAAACCGGACCCCCTCAACGCCTCGGCTGCGCCTAGAAATTCTGTCCATAAAAATTATGAACAGAATCGGTGACAAAGGGCAGCCTTGGCGGAGTCCAACCCTCACTGGGAACGAATCCGACTTACTGCCGGAAATGCGGACCAAACTCTGGCATCGGTGATACAGGGACCGAACCGCCCTTATCAATTGGCTCGGCACCCTGTACTCCCGAAGCACCCTCCAGAGAACCTCCCGAGGGACACGGTCAAACGCCTTCTCCAAGTCCACAAAGCACATGTGGACTGGTTGGGCGATTTCCCATGCACCCTCGAGGATCCTGCCGAGGGTGTAGAGCTGGTCCACTGTTCCACGGCCAGGACGAAAGCCACACTGCTCCTCCTGAACCTTACCAGGGAGGCTGAGGAGTGTGATTCCCCTGTAATTGGAACACACCTTCCGGTCCCCCTTCTTAAAGAGGGGAACCACCACCCCAGTCTGCCAATCCAGAGGCACCGTCTGCGATGTCCACGCAATTCTGTCATCCAGAGCCTTTAAGAACTCCGGGCGGATCTCATCCACCCCCGGGGCCTTGCCACCAAGGAGTTTTTTAACTACCTCAGTGACTTCGAACTCCGAGATTGGAGAGTCCGCCTCAGAGTCCTCAGGGCCTGCTTCCACAAAGGAAGGCGTGTTGGTGGAATTGAGGAGGTCTTTGAAGTATTCCCCCCACCGACTCACGACATCCCGAGTCGAGGTCAGCAGCACACCATCTCCACTGTAAACAGTGTTGACCGTGCACTGCTTCCCCCTCCTGAGACGCGGGATGGTGGACCAGAATTTCCTCGAAGCCGTCCGGAAGTCATTCTCCATGGCCTCGCCAAACTCCTCCCACGCCCGAGTTTTTGCCTCAGCAACCGCCGAAGCCGCGTTCCGCTTGGCCATCCGGTACCTGTCAGCTGCCTCCGGAGTCCCGCAGGCCAAAAAGGCCCTATAGGACTCCTTCTTCACCTTGACGTTATCCCTTACCCCCGGTGTCCACCAGCGGGTTCGGGGATTGCCGCCACGACAGACACCAACAACCTTACGGCCACAGCTCTGGCCGGCTGCCTCAACAATGGAGGCGCGGAACAAGGTCCACTCGGACTCAATGTCCCCCGCCTCCCCCGGGACGTGGGAAAAGCTCTGCCCGAGGTGGGAGTTGAAGCTCTTTCTGACAGGGGATTCTGCCAGACGTTCCCAGCAGACCCTCACAGAGCGTTTGGGTCTGCCAGGTCGGACCGGCATCTTCCCCCACCATCGGAGCCAACCCACCACCAGATGGTGATCAGTTGACAGCTCCGTCCCTCTCTTTACCCGAGTGTCCAAAACATGCGGCCGCAAATCTGATGACACGACTACAAGGTCGATCAACGAACTGCGGCCTAGGGTGTCCTGGTGCCAAGTGCACACATGGACACCCTTATGCTTGAACATGGTGTTCATTATAGAAAATCCGTGTCGAGCACAGAAGTCCAATAATAGAGCACCGCTCAGGTTCAGATCGGGGGGGGCCGTTCCTCCCAATCACGCCCTTCCAGGTCTCACTGTCATTGCCCACGTGAGCATTGAAGTCACCCAGTAGAACGATGGAGTCCCCAGAAGGAGCACTCTCCTGGGTCTCCGTGAGTCGTCACCTTATCGTGGTGGAGGGGTGTGCGTGCCCTTATGATCCTAGGAGCCATGTTGTCTGGGGCTTCATGCCCCTGGTAGGGTCCTAGGTGAGGGGCCAGACAAAGCACGGCTCAGAAGACCCCCTTATGATGAAAAAGATATATGAATGTCGTTTTCCCTCGCCCTGACGCGGGTCACCGGGGCCTCTCTCTGGAGCCAGGCCTGGAGGTGGGGCTCGAAGGCGAGCGCCTGGTGGCCGGGCCTTCGCTCATGGGGTCCGGTCGGGCATAGCCCGAAAAGAAGACGTGGGTCCCCCTTCCAATGGGCTCACCACCTATAGGAGGGGCCAAAGGGGTCGGGTGCATAGTGAGCTGGGCGGCGGCCAAAGGCGGGGACCTTGGCGGTCCGATCCCCGGCTGCAGAGGCTGGCTCTAGGGACATGGAATGTCACCTCTCTGGCTGGAAAGGAGCCCGAGCTGGTGTGTGAGGCAGAAAGGTTCCGACTAGACATAGTCGAACTTGCCTCCACACATAGTTTGGGCTCTGGTACAAGCCCTCTCGAGAGGGGCTGGACTCTCTTCCACTCTGGAGTTGCCCACGGTGAGAGGCGTCGAGCAGGTGTTGGCATACTTATTGCCCCCCGGCTGGGCGCCTGCACATTGGGGTTCACCCCGGTGAGCGAGAGGGTAGCCTCCCTCCGCCTTCGGGTGGGGGGACGGGTCCTGACTGTTGTTTGTGTCTATGCACCGAACGGCAGCTCAGAGTACCCACCCTTCTTAGAGTCCGGTATATGAAAAAACGCTATTGTAAATCATTATGTATGTTTTTATTTGTGGACTTTGTTGAACTGAGAATTTGTGCGCGAGACAGTGCACACAATGTTCATTGTTGAAAATAACTGTCCTGTGGTCTTAATACTGTAGGAGTCAATTTCTGTCATTATGTTGGTGTGTGACATATGCATTATGTTGTGTTGAAACATTGCACAAAATGTGAATTGAAAATATTGTAGCTCCTGCAAGTTATCAATAACTGAATATTGTGATTATTTGCAAGTCAATTTATTATGTGCGGCCCAAAGTTTTCTTCCAGCGCCCTTAAGATTTTGTGTTAGGCTGTACTGCTTAGCACGTTTGGCTCACAGTGCAGAGGCTGTGGGTTTGATTCCGGCTCCAGCTTTCCTGTGTTGAGTTTGCATGTTCTCCCTGTCCCTGCGTGGGTTTCCTCCTGGTACTCCGGTTTCCTCGAACATTCCAAAAACATGCACGGTAGGCCAATTAAGCACTCCAAATTGTCCGTACGCCGCCTACTGCCCAAAGACAGTTGGGATAGGTTCCAGCATGCGTGCGACCCTCATGAGGAAAACGGGTTCAGAAAATGGATGCATGGATTGTTTCTAACACCTCATACTCTACCACAGAGCTCAGTGGCCTAGTAGTAGAGTGTCCGCCCTGAGACTGGAAGGTTGTGGGTTCAAACCCCGGCCGGGTCATACCAAAGACTATAAAAATGGAACCCATTGCCTCCCTGCTTGGCACTCAGCATTAAGGGTTGGAATTGGGGGGTTAGATCACCAAAAATGATTCCCGAGCGCGGCGCTGCTGCTGCTCACTGCTCCCCTCTCCCCCAGGGGATGGATCAAAATCACATGGGGATGGGTTAAATGCAGAGGACAGAGCCCTTTGAGACTGCTTGTGATTTAGGGCTATATAAAAACTTGACTTGACTTGACTTGACTTGACAGAGTAAAATCCACCCAGTCTTAGATTTTTTTCTACTTATTCTGTTCAGGGTCACAGGGATCCGACACATCCGACTTTGGCGAAAAGAAGACTATGCCCTGGAGTGGTCGGCACATAAAGAGAAAGAGCTTTTCCATTTTACATTCGCCTTCTTGTGTGCTTGAACCCACAGTCCCTACATTGAATTCAGGCAAGTGAACTGAGACACCATCACTGTTCCTGGGTAAATTGAAAATATTCTCTTATAATCAACGATTCAATTTGTTCAAAGTAGGTGGCCAAGGCTCAGGTCAACAGGTTCACAGGGGTGCACTAATTGCTATGTATGTACATGAGCCATGTCCTTGTTACAACCTGCCACAGCTATAATGACAACATAAAACTCTGAGTGCCCAGAGGAGTACTGAAAAGAAATAGTTTGAGACATTTGCAAGTGGATGCAATAAACCATCAGAGTGTAAGACAGGCAGAACACAGATAGGATGCATACACAACAGTAAACGCTAAATCAGAGATAAAGAATGATCCTGATTCCAGGCTGATGCAATTAACTATAAATCCCTCATCAATGTTTCATGATGAGTGATCAAATATTCAAGACCTACCATCAAGAAGAGGGACAGTCAAATGGGTGTGGAAAGAAATGCACAGTCTATGTGGAAAATGCCAAGAAAATGAACACACTATTATCCCAAATTAATTATTTGGGGTGCAAATGCATTGGCTATACAAGTAATTCAGTATATTGCGTGTAAAGGGATCTGTAAAAACAAAATATATGTACAACTTGACCATTACACAAACAGAAACTGAATATATAGGAAACTAAAGGATTTGGGAACAAACTCTGTAGTTTCTTCCTTTTCCAGTTTGCAACAAAAACAGTTTCATCCGTATCTTCAACAAGATAGTAGAGTGTGCCCCTGGGTATTTCCTCCATTCAGTGAAAAGAACATTTTTTTTGTGAGGGCCAAGGTCCCTATTGTTGAACCTAAAGGCCTCGCTTTACAAACTAGCTCCAATTGCAGACATGGTTTGGTCAGGGGCAGTGTTTTGGAACAGAGTGGCAGTAGACGTACTGACACCCACTTTTTGGGCAGAGTCTGCTTGATTTAACACATTACATTGTCTTTTTTGGCTTCCACGTACTCACTCAATGTGCTCACATACTTTGGAATTGGAAGCATTGAAGCATATACCAAAAAATATCAAACTGAACTAGTATAAGAGAAAAGAGAAAAAGTGGTCTTGCTCAACACCTAACCAATTAATGAACTGGGTTTATTTTACTCATGCTTTTGTTTGTAATGTGAGGCAAATGACCTTTTTACGCACACTCCATACCCTAACCTGTGATTTGACTCCCTCTATCATTTATTTATGTGTTGACAGGACAGAACTGGTTTTTCTCTGCATCTTATTTTTATTCACACTTCTGCCTAATCTCCACAGTGCGTGCACACACAAACACACACCACACACATCACACGCATCACACGCATCACACACATCATACACAACTCACACACACACACACACACGCACGCACGCACGCACGCACGCACGCACGCACGCACGCACGCACACACACACACACACACATACACGAACGCATTCATTTGAATAAGCCATTATCTATTTTAATATTTTCCCTCCAGCCGGCTTGGTGACTCACTGGGTAGAATGTCCGCCTCACAGTTAGGAGGGTGCGGGTTCGATTCCACCTCTGGCCCTCCCTGTGTGGAGTTTGCATGTTCTCCCCGTGTCCACGTGGGTTTGGAGACTGCCTCGAACCCCTGATCTTGCGGTGTGCCCCCCCCCCCCATCCACACACACACCAGTTGTGCCATGGCCTTTTAAAAATGTTTTAAGGATGATAATAGTATTAATATTGCAACAATGTATTCAATAAAGAGATTTCTACACTGATTTAGAGGATTTGGGGCACATACGCTGCTGTCATATGAATGAAATGACATCATCCACCATCCATGAACGTATCAGCAAAGCACATAATCTGTCAGCCTTACTTGTATCAAATCCACCAAAATCATGTTATACTGCTTGTGCCAAAACTTAGACCTGTTTTCACTTGGTCTAAAGTAGAGTATATAAAGTATAGTCTACCTTCTGTCACAAAATTGTCATGTTTGCCAGAGACATTTAAACAAAAATACATTCGGTCTGCTGGATTGCCTGGCAAGGTGCATTATGTTCTGCCAAATTCCCAAACACTGTAAACTAGACTTGCCCCAACATGAAAATAAGTGTGTCGGTTTATGCGCATGTGTGCCTGAGTGAGTTTGTTACTGTTTCAATCCGATTATGTACTGTGTAGTAACCAAAATGATATTTTTATTTTGATCTTTTGTTCCAGTATTAGTCCTCATACTTTATTCCCAACAGCTCTTATTTTTGAGTTCTGTAAGCAAAGCAATTGTAAGAATCAAATAATCTGTTACAGTAATTTATTCCATGTTTCTAATTTTAATTCTGGTTATTTAAATCATGGAAATGTTCACATCACTGCCTGTGTTGATGAAGGATAGGTACAGCTAATATGAATGAATAAATAAATGGAGGCAAAAGAAAATAAGTGGAAGCAAGCTACAATCAGATTCATCTTATTTGAGTTACAGAAAGACATCTAAGTCGTTTCTGCTTCTGCTTCAACAATCAACTGCTTCCCTGATCGCTTCATTTGTAAACTCGTCTTTCTTTTTTTTTCAGATTAGCCATTTTCATTTTTCCCACAAGACTTATATATTTGGTTTTTGTACAACACCTCGAAAGAATGTCTTTTGTGAAATAATTCTCTACAGCGAAATGATGTAATTACAGCCTCAAGTGATCAAAGTGTACATGTGCCAATCTTTAGAAATGTATCACATTCATTCTTAATATTAAGATACACATTCTGTGCATGTGGGTGGAAACTGTTTAAATGGGTGTCAGTCATTAGTGGCATCGGAGAATGATAAGAGGTGTCTGTCAAATCAAGTCACGGCTAATGGAAAATTCAGCACATTTCTTTTCATCATTTAGCAAGTAATTATGGCTAAGCAAAAATAATTACTGACCAGTCCGAGGGTTGATGGTGAAGAAATTCTGCGGGTTTCCGCTGATGATGCGGTAGTTGAGCCGATCAGTCGATGTGTGTGGTGTGGCGTCGGGATCCTGGGCTTGGATTTGGATCACAGAAACATCTCGAGGAGTGTTCTCTGGTATTGATGGTCGGTACAGCGGTTCAGAGGTCAGCGGGGCATTGTCGTTTACATCATCCACTTGGATGAATACTTCAATTGTGGCAAACTGAGGGACCACACCACGGTCACTGGCATACACTGTTAGCCAATAGGAGTCCTTGGTCTCGCGATCTAGCATGTCTGTTGTGTAGATCACTCCTGTTAGAGGAAGAAAAAATGTGAAAGTCAGACCATAATATTTTATGATAGAGCAAGACTGCAACATTTGACTTGAGAAGGTATATTTTTGTTATTCATCCTAATTCATACAAAGCACCCCCAATATAATCAATATTGTTTGTTCAATATTATTTGTATTCCAGTTGGAAAGCAACACCCATAGAAGCTTTTACGGCTTTGCTTGAGAGTGACACAATATAATACTATAAATACATGAAATGAATGGTGTTTGTTTTTTTATCTGTATTTTTATGCTTTCAATTCCTCAGGTGTTATGAAAGCACAGTTTGAATACATTTATGGCCCACACTAGGATCTGAAATACAGTTCCAACTATGAAAACTCCATCTGTGTTGTGCACATAAAACATTCAGTAGGAATAAATGCAGCAAACAAACTGCTATAAATCAAGTATACCACTGTGGTAGAGTATTTTATGTCAAAACACGTTTGTTGTATGTGCTTTCTACATCATTGTCCCAGAAAGTCAAAATTAAGCACATTCCGCATAATGCCATACCAATCGAGTCACTGTCACACACTTTATAATTTATAGTTATAGGAGAATGGTGTACATCATGTTAGATTTAAAGATGCTAAACCCAGAAGAAACAGTTGCATCAGCACCACCTCTCTGGTGACTCTGGCAATTTTTCTCAAGCAGGCCTCAGTCTGTCAGAGTCACTCGTCCTCAAGACACAATTTATGACTGAGCCCCTTGAGGATGTGCACCCATCCTTATACACTGTACTTTATTCACTTCTCACCCATAACTACAATGGTTTTGTGGAACCAAGTCATCAAAATTGTCTTGAGTAATCCTTTAATAATAATAATAATAAACATTTTAGAGCATCAAGTGCAGGAGGTGGTTAACTCAGGTAGGCCTGTCTCAATAGATGGGTTTTGAGGTGGGATTAGAATGAGGTGACTGAGTCAATGTTTCTGATGTCAGGGGGGAGGGAGTTCCAGAGACGTGGGGCGGAGCGACTGAAGGCCCTAGCCCCCATGGTGGACAGGCGAGCTGGGGGGACGGTGAGGTTGATGGAGGAGGCAGATCTGAGAGACCAGGTGAGGATATTGGTATGGATGAGGTCAAACAGATATGGGGGCTGGGCAGGTTACTGCCTTGAATGTGTTGAGAAGGATTTTATAGACTATACGGTATTTGATGGGAACCCAGTGTAGTTGGTGAAAAACGGGGGTGATGTGACAGATGGAAGGGGTTTTGGTGATGATACAGGCAGCAGCCGTTCTGAACCAGTTGGAGTTTATGGAAGAGTTTGTGGGGGAGACCAAACAGAAGGGAGTTGCAATAGTCCAAACAGGAAGTGACAAGTGAATGGACAAGGATTGCGGCGCTGTTGGGTGTGAGTGAGGGGCGGAGGCGGTTGATGTTTCGGAGGTGGAAGTAGGCTTACCGGATGGTGTTGTTGATGTGTGACTGGAAAGATAAAGTGCTGTCGAGAACGGCACCCAGACTCTTGACCTGGGGGGAAGGGGAGACAGGGGAGTTGTCGATGGTGAGGGTGAAACTGGGTTGCTTGGAAAGTGTGGATTTGGAACCAATGAGAACTGTCTCGGTTTTGTCACTGTTCATTTTGAGGAAATTGGAGGTGAAGAAGGTTTTGATGTCCTGTAGACACGCACAGAGGGAGGAGGGTGGGAAGGTGGAAGAGGGTTTGGAGGAAACATAGAGCTGGGTGCCGTCCGCATAGCAGTGAAAATTGATGTTATATTTACGGAATATGAGACCAAGTGGGAGGAGGTAAATGATCAACAGGATAGGGCCAAGGACAGAGCCCTGAGGAACACCGGAGGATAGGGGGGAGGGATTGGATGTGAATGATTTTAATTGAATGAACTGAGTACGTCCAGAGAGATATGAGTGGAACCAGTCTAAAGGTGTGTCAGATATGCCAATGGAGGCTAGTCGGTCGAGGAGGTTGGAGTGGGAAATGGTGTCAAAAGCTGCGCTCAAGTCCAGGAGAATGAGGATGGATATTAAACCAGAGTCAGCTGCCATTGGGAGGTCATTTGTGACCTATATGAGGGCTGTCTCTGTGCTGTGACGGGGGCAAAAACCGGCCTGAAACTGAAACAGCTTATTGTCTGAAAGGTGGGCCTGAATCTGTGATGCTACAGCTTTTTCCAGTATTTTAGAGAGAAATGGCAGGTTGGAGATGGGGCGGAGGTTATTGAAGATGTTGGGGTCTGAACCAGGTTTCTTCAGTAAAGCTGTAACAGCAGCAGTCTTGAGCGATGATGGGACAGAACCAGTGGTGAGAGAGGAGTGAATGATGGATGTTATCAGGGGTAATAGAGAGGGGTTGGGGTAAATATTGAGATTTGGCTGAAGAGAGGCCGTCCTTATAAAGGAGGATGTGTACGTGGTGCATTTCTTTGTGTACGCTGAGTCCAGTTTTATTAAAGACCCGCTCCAGCTGATGACCTTTAGCCTTCAGCTGGTGTAGGTGGGGGGAGAACCAGGGGGCAGAGTGAGGAAATAAAAGAGTCTGGGTTTTGAGGGGGGGCAAGTGAATTAAGCTCTGCCCCTCAAGTGAATTACGTTTCTTCCCCAAATGAAACGATCAATGTCGACGAATCCTACAACGAATTTTATCCGACGGCGCGCGGACGGGGCATTGTTTACATAAAGGACGATCGATTGATTTAATGAATTGGAGTGACACAGATGGTTTTATAAATGTGTTATTTATGTAATAGTTATTAGAATAATTCAGAATGTTACGTCAGGCCCGTTTTCAGCTCTTCGTTTGTGTTTATGTCACGTTAGCATACCTATCGTTTATATATAAATCGTAATATATATAATCCCCGTCGGATCATTGTTGTCATTGTCTTGATGATTTCACGTCTGTAGTCTTCTTGTTTCACATCCCAGTCAGTCAGTCCAGTTATTATTTTGTTAAGTTGTGTCAGTTTGCCTTTTGAGTTTGCTCAACAAACCCTGGTCCAAGCTGCATTTGGTCACCCTGCTCTTTCCGCTCCTTGACACATCCATCCATCCATCCATCCATCCATCCATCCATCCATCCATCCATCCATCCGTCCGTCCGTCCGTCCGTCCGCCCGCCCGCCCGCCCGCCCGCCCGTCCGTCCGTCCGTCCGTCCATCCATCCATCCATCCATCCATCCATCCATCCATCCCACCCACTCACCCATCCATCCATCCATCCATCATGCAATGCAACATGCAATTTCTGGAGGAAGTGAATAATGAAATTCTGAACGTAAATATTTGGAATCATCCATCCATCCATCCATCCATCCATCCATCCATCCATCCATCCATCCATCCATCCATCCATCCATTGGATGGCTGCCTCGGTTAGTGGCTAGTGGTTAGTGGTTGGTGGCACCTAAGATAGATTTGTAAATCCGGCTTGCTATAAATAATTACCTCCATGACACCAAGGTTAATTGTTGTAATATTGTCCCTTCCTGAGTTATAACAACAATATGTTTTGAACTCAGATTTGAATGAAAAAAATGTAATAAAACTTAACTAAAGATACTTTTATGTACTAAACAGGAATATGTTTGGTGAGCTCCATCAGTGTGATATTTATTTTCTTAACTACCACACGTTTTTCATGACTTCAATTTCTGACAAGTGCCTGTTATTATTAACTAACTTAAAGTTATGAAGGTTCACTACAAACTCACAAATACCAATAAACAATGTACAAGTGTTCATCTAGGCGTTGGCTACCCAACAACGAGGGCAGCCACAAGCTGTGATTACCTGTTATTTTGCTCTTCAGCGTAGGAAATTTCGCGCATATGTGTGTGTTTGTGTGTGTGTGTGTGCGTATGTGTGTTTGTTTAGTTAATAAATGTAATTTTTCTTCAAGATTTGCTCTGTGTCCTTAGGGATTGGGCGCATATTACATGGTTGCATATGCTTTGCAATGAGAATTTTGAGTCTTTGCACCTGCAAACATTTTTTTCTTTTTCCTTGTTAAGTAGATAATACGGGCATGTACTAGAACAAAATAAGGAGTGTGCATGGAGCACAGAGTTCCAACTGGGGTTGTCTTCTAGCTGACAAAGAAATATGTCGAGTTTGGTCAAACTATACATTTTCATATTTACAGTAGGTTAACAATTGTAATAGTATGCAATAAATAATGACAGTATGTTTTGTGCTACAAGTCTGTAAAAGCAACATAGACAAAATGCTTATGTTGGTTAAATAAGTTGTTTCAGTACACTTAATTTAGTTGCAAGTGCTCACCAGAAGGACATTAGACTGGGTGTAGCACAATTACTCCTTGATCCACTTACCCCCATTGGCCCACGCTCAAGACAGTGCTCCATGGTCAAGCATGTTTACGTATGTCATGACATCTACATAGCAGAATGCTCTGAGACTGCAAGAGGAAGCCAAGCGTCCCTTAAAAGCCTCACCCCTCTAAAACAAAAAAAAAGATAAAATATGTTCTGCTGTCTGTATATTTTATTAACTAATTCTGTACTGAAATACCTTAATCTTTTGTTCAGAACTACTTATGACAGAAAACTGACCTGTCTTCCTTCCTATTGCCTGCAGCACCACTGCGCTTTACACAACTGGACGCTGAGTATTTATTGCTTCATTGAGAGGATTGTTTTACTGCATGAAACTTGACGGTCGTTCGATAAATGCTGAGCTTTATACCACCCATCGGACACTCAGCGTCATGTCTATGGGGTAATGAGCTAACGCGGATGATGATTAGATGATCTGATGAGCTTCCCCTCATTTGAATGGCCAGCATCCGCCACTGCTTCACAGACTGCATTACTCCAACAAGCTCCTGTTAGCTTCACATTAACCAGCAAAACGAACGAGACGAGCGGATGGATTTAAAATTGGACCAAAGCAATAACCATTTCAGGAAATGGATCGATGGTTATGACCACGGTGGGATCTGCGGTTGGCCAGTGAATGATGAGGGACCATGAAGATTAAAGTAAGGCTTAGTAGAGCCTTTACTGTAGTGTTCTGCGATGGTCTGTTTGGTAAATCCCCAGTTCTGTCTGTCTGTCTGTCTGTTTAAGTCTATGTCTATATCTATCTGTGTCTATCTGCGTCTGTCTATCCGTCTCTTTGTCTATCTATCTAAACAGAATATACTGTGAAATATAGAAAACAGACACCCTCCTTCTGGTCTATAATGCAGTTGCGGACACACATGGTCACGAGTACAACACTGAAAGACTTTCTTGGAGTCTTTGGACAAAGGTTTGCAGTAAAAGCTCACTGGTCAGGCTTGCCAAGGAAGTTACTATCGGACCATGATACTGCTGCACTGCTCATGTTGGGAGGATGCTTGGAGACACCAATTAATTAATTATAACCGCTTATATATGTAATTTAGAACATAATTTGTGTGTGTGGGGGGGGGTTATCTTTCCTACATGATATCAATCAATACTGGCCAACACGTTTTACCAATCCATATTCTGCAAGATTTAAATCCAATGAGGCAAACTGATTGCTATGATAAATCATCATTATCACATTAAAATGAGTAATACTACAATCAAACAAATCTCAATTAGAATGTAGTCAAGAAAATATATCCCGTTATTATCAGCCACTTTCAAATTAGATACAGTTTACAGTACATTGGTGCCTTTGCATATACCAATTTAATTCATTCGAGGACCACGTTTGTTATTTTAAACACTTGTATCTCAAATCTGTTCAAAAACACACACGGATGTACGCACGCACACACACACACACACACACACACACACACACACACACACACACACACACACACACACACGGATGCACACACGGAGATCTCACACACACACACACACACACACACACACACACACACACACACACACACACACACACACACACACACACACACACACACACACACACACACACACACACACAAACACACGCGAGTGGCGGAGGACTCAGGTGCGTCTCATCAGGCTCGTTAAATGAGGGCTCTTAAGGAGCGTGCTGTAAACCACTTGCTGCCTGAGTGTCCCTACCAGTGTGATCATCTCGACGGTTGTGCCTCTAGCTCCTCAAGCTTGCTCCTAGTTCTCGCCTTGCTCATCAACGCCACATTCTCCTGATCCTCTGGTCTGCAGTAAGATCTCCGCCACAGCCACGTTGAATTCTCTGATCAAGTCTTGTATTTCGCTCGTAGATTCCCTCCACGGATCACCGCCAAGATCCACCCCGTCTTGGCTGAACTCCACACGCTCCACCATTGCTGCTCCTGCTCCTTGCTCCTGGCTCAGATCCTCCCGCTCTACTTCCACCGCATCTCCTCCAATAAACACATCACTAATTCTGGACCTCTGAGTTGGTTTTCCTGCATGTGGGTCAAATCGATCGCCAAAACAAAGCCAGAACACTCAGGCCAATCAGACCCAGCAGAGCCACTCAGACGAACCTTTGCCGAACAGCAACACCAACTCCAGTCCCACGAATCCACTCTCCAAACCCTGCTGGAGCAGCAGCAGCAAACCAACATTCATCTAGAACAAGTGACCAGATTGCTTAAAGACACCCAGGTCAGAGAAACCCCCTCGCCGCCAGCTGTCGCCACAAGCACTCCAGTCTCGCCGGAGAGTCTGCACTTCGACGAGGTTCGTTCCCCTCATCCGGAGAAGTTATCTGGAGAGGGTGGTAATTGCAGGGGTTTCCTCCTGCAATGTTCCCTAGTTTTTAATCAGTCTCCCCAGTCTTTTCCCCACGACGGGGCAAAGATCTCATTTACTCCTCACGGGCAAGGCGCCAAGATGGGCTGAAGCCCGATTTACTGACTACAGGTGTTTTGGCTGTTCTTACAAAGACTTCTTGAAAGAATTTAAGCAGACCTTTTCGACCGAGACCGATCAGACCGGTGTGTCTTGATGGTTGTGGGGGCTTAGGCAAGGGAACAACCCCATATCAGATTTCTCCATTGAGTTTCGCACGTTAGCAGCTGTGTCTGGATGGGGCCCTGTAGCCTTGAAAACAGATTTTTTTTCAAGCCTTGAATGAGTTCTTAAAGGACGAACTGGCAGTCCTGGAAGAACCAGGGACTTTGGACGACCTGATTTCCCTGGCCATTAAGTTGGACAATCGAATTACAGAGAGACAGAGGAAAAATCACAGCCTTTTCTAACCAGGCCCAGTCTGCCCAGGCAATCGCCTAGCCAGTCCTCTCCAGAGCCCGAGGCCATGCAGATTGGCCGGGCCCAACTATCCCTGGAGGAGCTGCAGCGGCACCGCGAGTCCCGACAGTGTCTGTACTGCGGCTCCCCGGATCATTCCGTCGCCTACTGTCCGGTTCGGCCAAAAGAGAGGGTCCGACGGTCTTGAGGGGAGGACCGCCGGGCCAGCCGACATGTGTTAAGTCTCCTCGCTTCTCACAACCCGCCATGATTACAGTCCACAACCATCGCTACAAGCTATCCACGCTGGTCGACTCGGGGTGCGAAAGAAACTTGATCGACCAGGAATTCGTCTGCCGAGCCTCTCGCTGTCTCTGACTTGGATGGGAGAGGGCTCTCTAGCATAACCCAACGCACCAAACCCGTGGAGCTAATCATCTCTGGCAACCATCGTGAAGTCCTTTCCTTTTATGTCTTCCCAGTAAAAGCTCTTGTACTCGGTTTCCCATGACTCCAGAGACACAACCCCCAGATCAACTGGTCAGAGGGCCATATCGAGTCCTGGTCCACGACATGCTTGTCCTCTTGCCTGCAGTCTGCCGTGCCATCTCGCTCGCCCCTATTACAACCCGAGGAACCTGGTCCGATCGATCTTTCACAAGTGCCCAGAGAATACCATGACCTAAGACAGGTTTTCAACAAGACCAAGGCTTCATCCTTGCCACCACATCTCCCCTATGATTGCACCATAGAGCTTCTTCCCGGAGCCCCGCTACCATCCAGTAGACTCTACAATATCTCACGCACCGAGAGACAAGCTATGGAGACGTACATCAATGAATCACTGGCCGCTGGCATCATTCGCTCTTCCTCCTCACCCCTTGGGGCAAGGTTCTTCTTTGTGGGCAATAAGGATAAGACTTTGCATCGACTACCGTGGCCTCAACTTCATTACCGTCAAGAACAGGTATCCTCTTTCCCTCATTTCATCAGTATTCGAACCCATCCAGGAGTCCACCGTCTTCACCAAGCTTGATCTTAGAAATGCATATCACCTGGTCAGGATACGCCAGGGTGATGAGTGGAAGACTGCTTTCAAGACCTCGCTGGGCCACTTCAAGTACCTCGTCATGCCCTTTGGACTTTGCAACACCCCCACAGTGTTTCAAGCCCTAGTCAACGACGTACTCCGGGACTTTGTCAACATATTCGTCTTCGTTTACCTTGATGATATCCTCATCTAGTCACGGAACCTCTCCGAACGTCGTCGTCATGTCCGCCTGGTGCTGCAGCGTCTCCTGGAGAATCGCCTATTTGTCAAGGCTGAGAAGTGCGAGTTCCACAAACAGTCCGTCACGTTCTTGGGATTCATTCTCAAAAGAGGTCAAGTTCGCCCTGACCCCGACAAGATCAAGGCTGTCCTGGACTGGCCTATTCCAGAGAACTGCAACCAGATTCATCCGCAATTACAGTCAGACAGCCGCTCGGCTAGCAGCCTTGACCTCAACCAGGACAACTTTCACCTGGACTCAAAAATCCAACGCCGCGTTCATCGCTCTAAAGGAGAAGTTCTCACAGGCACCAATCCTCATCCATCCAGATCCCTGCAAGCAGTTTACCCTGGAGGTTGACTCTTCCAACAAAGGAGTAGGGGCTATCTTGTCGCGACGCTCTGACACTGACGGAAAGATTCACCCCTGTGCATTCTTCTCCCAACGTTTAAATCCAGCAGAAAGGAACTATGACGTAGGGGACTGAGAGCTTCTGGCCATCAAGCTTGTGCTTGAGGAGCGGCGCCATTGGTTAGAGGGCACCGAACAACCCTTATTAGTTTGGACTGACCATCAGAATCTGTCGTATCTGCAGTCCGCCAAACGCCTTAATTCTCAACAGTCCTGTTGGTCCTTGTTTTTCTCTCGTTTTAATTTGTCCATCTCTTATCGCCCAGGCTCCCAGAACACCAAACCAGACACCTTGTCCCGACAATTCGCTCCCGGCGAGTCAGTGGAGGAACCAGCTACCATCCTTCCCCCCAGTTGCACCATAGGCTCCCTTTACTGGGATGTCGAGGGGCTCGTGGCTCAGACTCAGCTTCAGGAACCCCATCCAGGCACAGGCTTACACGGGAAGACCCTATGTCCCTTCCACAGTCCGCTCCCACCTCATTCACTGGTTTCACTCTGCTAAATTCACAGCCCATCCTGGAACTAGTCGCACCATTGCGCTGATCACCAGACGCTTCTGGTGGCCATCCATAAGGACGTCAGGGAATACATTCTCGCCTGTCTCATCTGCGCTCGCAATAAGTCCCCCGCTGTACTTCTACAGCCTCTCGCCATACCCAAGCGTCCCTGGTCCCATATTGCGTTAGATTTTGTGACAGGCCTGCCCGTATCACAGGGAATGACCACCATCCTCATCATCGTTGACCGCTTCTCCTAGTCTTGTCATCTTGTACCGCTCAGAAAGCTCCCCTCTGCGTTCCAGACAGCTCAGCATCTCGTCAAGCACGTATTCCGCCTCCACGGCATTCCGCAGGACTTCCTGTCCGATCGAGGTCCACAGTTCATATCCCAGGTGTGGAAACAATTCTGCTCGGCCCTGGATGCGAAGGTCTCCCTGAAGTTGGGCTACCATCCCCAAATCAACGGGCAAACCGACCGCATGAACCAGGAGCTCGAGGCCGCGCTCCGATGCCTAACGTCCGATAACCCGGCTGAGTGCAACAAGTATCTTCCATGGGTGGAGTGTGCACACAATTCTCAGGTCTCCGCTGCCACAGGACTCTTTCCATTTGAAGTCTCTTTAGGTTATCAGCCACCGCTGTTTCCGGCCAATGAGAAGGAGATCGTGGTCACGTCAGCTTGTCACCATATACGGTGCTGCAGGAACGTTTGGTGTAACGCCGTGAAGCCCCTTCACCGCTCCATCGAGCAGAACCGCAAGTATGCCGACCAGCGACGCAAGCCTGCCCCACTGTATTCCCCAGGTCAGAAGGTCTGGCTTTCCTCTCGAGATGTTCCCCTCAATCGTGTCACGGAAACTGGCCCCCCGCTTCATCAGGGCATATGAGATCCTGGCGGTGATTAGCCCCTCAGCGGTCTGTCTCCGTCTTCCTCTGAGCCCCCGAGTCCATCCCACCTTTCACGTCTTGCAGATCAGGCCAGTTGAATCCAGCGCGCTCCTTCCTCCGGCCGAGCCCGCGCCTCCTGCCCAGGATCTTGGTGGAGACACGGTCTACCCGGTCCGACGGATCGTGGACGCCCATCGGCGGGGTCGTGGGTGGCAGTACCTCGTCGACTGGGAGGGCTACGGTCCCGAGGACCGGTCGTGGGTGCCCGTTCCTACATCTGCGACCCTACCCTCATCTCGGACTACTGGTCATCAATCAATCAATCAAGTCAAGTTTATATAGCCCTAAATCACAAGCAGTCTCAAAGGGCTCTGTCCTCTGCATTTAACCCATCCCCATGTGATTTTGATCCATCCCCTGGGGGAGAGGGGAGCAGTGAGCAGCAGCGGCGCCGCGCTCGGGAATCATTTTTGGTGATCTAACCCCCCAATTCCAACCCTTAAATGCTGAGTGCCAAGCAGGGAGGCAATGGGTTCCATTTTTATAGTCTTTGGTATGACCCGGCCGGGGTTTGAACCCACAACCTTCCAGTCTCAGGGCGGACACTCTACTACTAGGCCACTGAGCTGGTCATCTCTTCCGTCTTTTTCTTCTGGGCCGCCGGGGGGCGGCCGTTGAGGGGGGGTGGTGCCAGGGTCCGGGGTGGTGTTTTTTTGTCCACAGCGAGCAGCCGTGAGCAGAGTGGCGGAGGACTCAGGTGCGGCTCATCAAGCTCATTAAAGGAGGGCTCTTAAGGAGCGTGCTGTCAACCACTCGTCACCTGAGTCTCCCTACCCGTGTGAGCATCTCCACGGTTGTGCCTCTAGCTCCTCGATCTTGCTCCTAGTTCTCGCTCATTAACGCCACGTTCTCCTGATCCTCCGGACTGCAGTAAGATCTCCGCCACAGCCACGTTGAATTCTTTCATTCTTTCAGTTGAATTCCAAGTCTTGTATTCCGCTCGTAGATTCCCTCCACAAATCACCGCCAAGATCGACCCCGTCCTAGCTGAACTCCACATGCTCCGCCATTGCTGCTCCCGCTCCTTGCTCCTGGCTCAGATCCTCCCGCTCTACCTCCACCGCATCTCCTCCAATAAACACTCAGCACTCATTCTGGACCTCTGAGTTGGTTTTCCTGCATGTGGGTCAAATCGATCGCCAAAACCATGACACACACACACACACACACACACACACACACACACATGCAGTAAATAAAAATACAATCAGCACATCAAGAGCATCCCAGATCTCGGGTATTTACAGATAGAGTAATTTGTATGCGTGCAAGTGTGCGTCCCCTTTTCAGTGTTCTGTGCTTTGGATTAAAGACACTCTACAAAGCTGGTTTTGTTGGGAGACAAAGATGCAGCCCTCCCTCCCAGTTACAAATTAATTACAGTACAAATAGAGGCCATGGATTCTGTTGTGTGGGTAGTGTGGAAACTCTGTGTCACCTCTCCTAAAACAAGAGAGGTGACACAGTGATTAAGAGTCTTGATGTGAGGAGCATTCAACTTAACTTAGTGGGTGGGGCACACACACACACCACGTTTGTAACTCGAGACACTTGTCTCTCAAATAATCTGTTCAAGCACGCACACACGTATAGGTGAGGGTGCACCGATTGGCCCATCGATCTATTTGTCAATCTCCCGCCCCATTCTCCCATCACTTGTGAACAAGGCTCATCTACTTTGTACAGCATCTTTTTTCTAACCTGCAGAGGGCACACACCCCTTTTCCGACTCAGACCCTCGGTCCCAGATTTGGAGGTGCTGATTTTCATCCTAACCACTTGATACTCTGCTGTGAAACACTTCAGAGAGGGCTGGAGATTGTCGCTTGAGGAAGGCAACAGTGCCTTATCACCTGCAAATAGCAGGGATGCATTGCTATTGACACCAAACAGGGCCTCTTCAACACCTCAGCTGAGCCTGGAAATTTTGTCCATAAAGTTTATGAACAGAATCTGAGGCAAAGGGCAGCCTTTGCAGAGTCCCAATTCACTGGAAACATTGCAGTGTAATGTTAGTTCAATTAATTTGTATTTATTGATTACTTTGTTCAAAAAAAACTTTCCACATCCTTCAAGATTGATATTTTGCTTTTTCTTAAAAAAAAAAAAAAAGGTTTATTTTTACCAAACTCATAGTAATATCAGTGCTGTATCATTATCGAGAAATTTGGCAAAAACATCTACCGTATTTTCCGGACTATATGTCGCAGTTTTTTTCGTAGTTTGGCTGGGGGTGCGATTTATACTCTAGAGTGACTTATGTCTGAAATTATTAACACATTACTATGTAATTTTACATGTTATTTTCACACTAAACTGCAAGAGGGCACGCTAGGTCTGTGTTGACATATGTGTTGATGAGTCTGATGTAAGCGATGTACAGGAGGAAGCGCCACATCTTCTACCTCCGGTGTTAGCGGAGTTGTTTAAAAGTGACACAGAGGATGAAGACTTCATTGAATTGAGGGATTTGGAGTGACGAGGATGGTTTGGTAAACTTGTTAGCGTGTTATTTATGCTATAGTTAACTAAATAACTCTTAGAATGTTAATATACCAGGCACGTTCTCAGTTCGTTGTTTGTGTCATGTAACGTTAGCATACCTTACAATTATTCAGCTTGTTGTTTACTCTCTTCTATTCTTATTTCAAATTGCCTTTCAAAATGACATGTCTGTTCTTGGTGTTGGATTGTATCAAATAAATGTCCCCCCAAAATCCGATTTATACTCCAGTGCGACTTCTATATGTCTTTTCTTTCTTTATTATGCATTTTATGGCTGGTGCGACTTGTACTCCGAAGCGACTTGTAGTCTGGAAAATACTGTATAGGATTTTGGCCATATCACCATTTCCATTTGCAGGGTTAATTCAAAATGGGCTTTATTGACGTAGGAGAATATTATTAGCAGTACCAGTTTTAAAAATGGCTTTGTCTCTATTACCAACATTCCGTTGTCACGTCAGCATGATCAGCACCTTAGACAGTTTGGTGTTAGTCTACCTGACCCACATTGCTCACAGCCACGTCTAGCAGTGATCACCACTGATTGCCTGCGCCTGTTTTGCTTCCTCTCCCAGATCTGACCTCTCCCTGATTATGCACTCGCCTTGCCCTTATCTGCCTCGACGACGCACGATGCTTGCTTCCACCTCGTCCACCTGCAGTTCCAGTTTCCCCTTTTTTTTGTCTAAATAATAACGTTCGTGATGCACATCGTTGCCCTCTCTCGTCCGTGACAGAATTAAACGGCCAAGAATGCAACCAAGAATGGACCGTCTTGAACTCGTTCGTGACATCCGTATTTCATTTTGCCCATCTTGGACTGTGGAACTGTTTTATACGTAATTATTGTGTTTTACAAAACTGACTCGATTACTGTAATTTTCGAACGATAAGTTGCTCCGGAGTATAAATCGCACCAGCCATAAAATGCACAATAAAGTGAAAAAAACACATATAAGTCGCACCGGAGTATAAGTCGCACTTTTGGGGCAAATTTATTTGTCAAAATCCAACACCAAAAACAGACATGAACCAGCAACAACAGGGTAAACGATACAGTATGCTAACGTGACATATACACAAACGAGGAGCTGAGAACGGGCCTGACGTAACATTCAGAGTTATTCAAGTATTACATAAATAACACGTTTATCAAACCATCTGTATCACTCCAATTCATTAAATCCATCGATCGTGCTTTATGTAAACAATGCCGCGTATGCGCCGCATATGCGCCGCATATGCGCCGCGCCGCTGACGTCAGACTCGTTATAAGTTGCATTTCTAATTATTCCAGACCCATATAACGATATATAAAGTATATTTCAAATACCTATCATATTAAAACAATATTATCAAACCATCTGTGTCACTCCAAATCACTAAATCCATCGATCAAATTCCTCGTTCTTTATGTCAACCACGCCGCGCGTGCGCTGCAGAGATCTAGTATATAACTATATTGTAGCGTGAACAAAGTACCAGGAAAGACGTGGGTTTGGTAAACAGCTCTTTATTTAACAAAAGAGTTCAACGAGCCAACAACTACTGAACTTCCAGCCACAGAGGTGGAAGAGAGCTCCATAAATAGGACTGGGCGTGCGTAAAAACCATGTCCGAGCCCCATCCACCGTCCCCGGACAGCCACCCGGCCAAGCACCGGCCCCCGACTTCCATCCACGGAGGTGAAAGAGAGCTCCCGTCGAGAAGGACCGGGGGTGCGTAAAAGCCATAATAGTTTTTCAAACCTTCTGTGTCACTCCAAATCATTAAATCCTTCAAACTATTCGTCCTCCGTGTCACTTACAAACAAAGCCGCTAATGATGCCGGTAGTACAGGGGGCCCTTCGTCATCTTCGTCATCCCGTGATCGAATCCTTTGCCCTTTATGTAAACAACCGCCGCGTGGCACGGGTGACGTCACTTGCAGTTCAAATGACAGTAATCCCTTGCTACATCGCAGTTCGTTTATCACGGTTTCACTACATCGCAGATTTTTGAATTTTGAAAATTTGTGAAAAGAAATACATATAAGTCGCTCCTGAGTATAAGTCGCCCCCCTCCCACACAAACTATGACAAAAACCGCGACTTATAGTCAGAAAATTACGGTATATGTGCTGATGTGAGTGCTTGTGTGTGTGGACGTGGATAATTTTTGTTTAAAGTTCTAATTGCATTTATAGGGTTTTTTAAGAGCTTCGAGCTGATTTATGAGACCTGCCACAGCTCAGTTAACAAAAGCAATAAATCCTACCCTTCACTGTGCTCTTGGTCATCACCTCAGGACAAGCACAAGTTAAATACTGTTTCTCTGTATGTCACAGTAATCGTTCTAGTGTACAAGCGTGCACTCCAATACAGTTGAGCACCCCAATAGTGTTTTGCTGTGACTTTTTATTATGACTTTATATTTTTCATTGAATTTAGTCACAACTTTTCCACTTGGGATGTTTATACAGAGGATAGATCATATTTCATTCATAAGGATGACGCCAGAGGACATCAAACCTTATGAATCATTGTAGAAATCAGTTCATTGCATAATGAATGCATTATTATTAATGCCATTGTTATAGTTTTTTATAACCCCTAGCAAATTGCAGGAACAAGGGAAAGTGGGTGGGGGGGGTATGCGGGATTCGAAAACAGACATAAACAATTGTCTTTTAAGGTAGTCTTCAAGTGTCTTCTTCACAGAGCTGTGATCTCCATTGCCAACTTTATATCACACGCCCACGGAGGTCTTCTTGCAACTCGGCTATGTTCAAATCCACAGTGATACATAAAGCAAAATAAAAATACCAGAACTTGGTCTCGTTGGCCTCTGCAGAGATTAAGGCCATGCGTTGTGCAAGATTTGCACAGAGCACAAAATTAGAGCTTGATTTCTTCTCAGACAAATGAGGTTAAAACAAATGAAGGCCATCCTATAAATAGCATGGCTATAATGTATAATTTCCAAAGAAATCCTACCTGTTTCTTCATCAATGGCAAACCGTCCGAGTCCACTCCCATCTCGAATCGAGTATTGTATTTCTCCATCTCTGCCATCATCCTCGTCATTAGCAGTGACTTGCAGAAGGGTAGATCCAATGCGTGCATTTTCTTTAATTAATCCTGACAAGGCAAACTGGGAAAAGTATGGCGTATAGAGGTTTTCATTAAAATCCAAGACCTCTACCTCCACAAAGGTGACAGAGAGAAGAGAAACTGGTTTTCCCTTGTCTTTGGCCCGAACAGTGAGGTTGTAGATCTGCTGTGTCTCATAGTCCAGCTCCTTGGTCAGACGAATAGCTCCGCTTACTTTGTCTATCTCAAACCATCCGTTGTAGTCATTGGCTAAAGAGTAGCGGACTTGGCCACCCAAACCGAGATCTAAGTCTTGGGTTTCTATCCAGGCCACAAGTGTTCCAATTGGAAGATCCTCTAGAACCCTGGCTTTGTACACAGTTGGGATAAAGAGTGGGGGACAGTCATTTACATCTTCCAGTATGACTTTTAATGAAGTTACAGAAAACCTCTGGCTCCCTTTATCTGCTTTGTCTCGAGCCTCAATTTTCAAAAATAAAGTAGAGCCAAACTCCCTGTCAAGTTGCCCAGCAACATATACTATGCCATTCGTGGAGTTGATACCAAAGTGGGTTGTGCTGGTCAAAAAAGAGTAGAAGACTTCCCCATTAGGTCCATTATCTTTGTCAATGGCCTCCACTTGAATGACATCTGTCCCTATGGCTGTGTTTTCAGGTATGACAATTCTATAACCTTCTTGTAAAAACCGAGGTGCATTATCATTAGCATCCGTGATGTAGACAGTAAGCAACCGCCAGGCAGCTTTCTGCGGCAGGCCAAGGTCATAGATAGTTATGTTGAGGAGATAACGATCTCTTTTTTCTCTGTCCACGGGAAGAAAGACGCGAATAAGACCTGTTTCCATTTCAATTATAAAACAGCTATCAGTATTCCCATCTGAAATCGAGTAAATAAGGCGGCCATTGAAACCCGTGTCCCCATCGTAAGCATTAATCTGGAAAACACTTGAGCCTACCTTTAGATCTTCACTCACAGAAATATCAGCAGGGAAAGAGCTTTTAAACTGGGGCATTTGCCGATTGACAGAAAAAAGGTCAATAAAATCTTCCTCTATTTTGGGCTTGTTGCTTATTTTTGACTTTTTGAGTAATTTCTCTGCTAATTTTTGAGCTACCCTTGTTTCCTTGCAATTAAATCCTTTGGGAGAAGATTTCCCATGAACAAGTGAAATGTTAACAAACATGGGTTCAGAAAAATTCTCACCATCTGTGGCCGTTATTTTGAGACTGAAGACACCATTCTTTGGATTGGCTGTAGCCAAGGTCCGTCTCAATGCAAGGACTCCTGAATCAGGGTTGAGGTCAAAGTACCCCCATTCATTACCTGAAATTATTTTATATTTTACTAGATCCAACTCATCAATATCAATAGCGGACATTGTTGTGATGACTTCATCCATTGGGAAGTCTCTGGAGATCACACCCTGACATGCTACTTTCTCAAACAAGGGTTGGTTATCATTGGTATTCTCCAGCTGAATAGTAACATTTACTTCACTTTCTCGCCGATAAGGTGAGCCCCAGTCAGATGCTCTAACTACAAACATGAAGCTCTCTGATGATGATTCAAAGTCCAACTCTTTTGTGGTGCTGATGACACCAGAGAACTGATTAATTTTTAATGGCAGTGTCACAAGACTGGAAATACTGTAAGTTATGTATCCATTTTCTCCTTTATCCACATCAATTGCAGAAACAGTTAATACAGTGGTCCCAACTGGTACACTCTCGTTGACAAAAGCCTTGTAAAAGGACTGAGTAAATGTTGGCGTATTGTCGTTGGCATCCTCAATAGAAATCTGGACTTTAACTTTGAGCTCACTATCAATTTCCATAATCTCCAGGTGAAATACATTCTGAGCTACCTGGGTAAACCAACGAGTGGTGGAGATGACTCCTGTTAGAGTATTTATTTGAAAAAATGTGGAATCTGCAGAGGGTATCAAGATATATTCTGCATCATCTGGCTCTGGTTTTATTTTCACAGCCTGTACAATAGTACCTGGTGGTGCTATTTCACTCAAATTAACATCATAAAACTCATGCTCAAACTTGATATCCACTGTTGGTTGGTTGTTAACGAGAACATGGACAACTTTGACAGCAGAGAATTTTGGTGGGTTGCCTCGGTCTTTAGCTTGTAGTGTGAGGTTGCAGCCATGTGGGTAAGTCTCCCAGTTAACCGTCTCGGAGGCCTTTATGACAAACTCGCCTTCATCAGCTCTTTCAATGTAAAACTGATCAGATAGGTCTCCTCCAACTATGACTAAAGAGTCTACATCACCATTTAAACCTTCATCTGGGTCTTCAACAGTGACTATGGCATACACTGAGTTTTTATCAAGCCAAGAGGGGTTGTGGGAGATCACTTTGATAAGGGGTGCATGCTCATTTACACGCTCAACATGGACAAAGAGTTTGGCCGTGCTACTGACTCCGTTATTTCCATAAAGCTTCATGCCACGGTCCACTGCCAGTATTTCCAAGTCATACCGGCTTTGTTCCTCAACATTGAGCTTTCCACTGAGGGACACAACACCACTTGTTGGATGCACTGCAAAAAGCTCTCGTTTTTCTTTGAAAAAATAGTAAAACTCCCCATTGGAGCCGATGTCAGCATCGGTAGCCGTAACTTGTGCTATGCTAGTCCTGAGTGGTGTGCTTTCTGCTATGGTCACAGAGTAAGTGGTGGGGGAAAACAATGGACGAAGATCATTCATATCCAAGACTTGGATGCTGACTTTAGCCCAAGTCTCCAGTAATGCCTCTCCCTTAATGGAGGCTTTGACCGTCAAAACATAGTTGTCCTGAATTTCTCTGTTTAAGATGGCAGCATTGCCACCTTTGGTTCTTATGCGCAAGAAGCAGAAGTCACCCAGCACATACTCCTCAGCTTTGAAAAAACCCTCATCATCTCCTGATGTGATTCTGTAGCGAATCTCCCAGGAGCGCTGTGCCAGGTGGATGCCCATTTTAATTTTACTGTTGGCATAGGTGCGAGCAGCTGAATTTTCATGGACTGTGGCATGGTAAACAGGATGAGTGAAACCAAAATTAGGTGTATTTGGAGGGGCCCCTTGGATGTTCTGGCCGCAGCAGGTTGGTGGTTTGAAGAGAAACAACAGCAGCAGCGAGATGAGGCCAAGCAGAGGGGCACGCATGCCTGCCCACTGGCCCATATTCACATCCATTCCATCATCACTCCATCCTGAAACAGAAAAATACAGATGATCACAGTGAGAGAGATTTACTGCGACAAAAGGAACCAGAATTTGACCTTTGAACGCTCTACTCTCATGGGCGACTAATTATCCAGTAGACCACAAGACTGACTGGATGTGGGGAGGGGGAGACAGCGAGTGCACGTTTCTTGGGGAACCAAAATGAGGTATGACATCATCCTTTTGCAGTTATAAAACAATGACCATCAGTTGCAAGTTTTATAAAAACAACAGGCGGTTTGAGCAGGAACAAAATAATTATATAGCTAGCAAGATAAGTGTAACATCACCAAAACAAACACTGAAGGAAATAACTGCATAGGATTAAATGATGGGCTACTTCATCATGACCCTATCATAATCATTTTCCTCAAATACGCAGAAGCTGTAGACTCAAAACCATGTAATAGTTCCAGAGGCAATGGGATATGGTTTAGAACAAGTTAATGTGTTCAGAGTATGTTCTCTTTTTAAAAGAACAAAATGCAACCGCAAATATGTGCAAAGCTAGTTTTAGGAAGACAGGCCTGATCCGGTAAATGTCATGTGGTGGTCAAAGGAGAGCCACACTAGTCTGTAACTTGATGATTTGGCACTTTCCACAGCAAGGGATACATACAGTTTATATTGGGCGGGACAAGAAAGCATACTTATAATAACATATTGCCAAGTACAAATATAACATTCACAGCTACATATAGGCTCATGTACACATTACTGTTACAAAAACAACACTTTATTGTCTTGCACAACACTCTTGACCTCTGAATGTTTGTTTGGTTTTGCCTGCCTGGCCAAAAACCACCTCTGTGGAAGCAATGCAAACTGAGTACGAAGCCAACATTTAAATATAAGTCAAATCATTCAGGAAAGTCAGCTTCCAATCCACACCGGTGAAATGAAGATGAAGAACCCTGCAATTTTCATCTGACCCTAAACTGTCATCAGAATATCAACTTCAGTAAGTGAGGAGGTTGAGTGGTCGCGGAGTTTGGGAATGAGAAGAGAGGCATTTTGAGGACTTTACTGTGAAAAGTATCTGAAATAAATCTCTGTCGCTTTTACTAGGTCGTTCATTTTTCTTAAAAGAAATATAGCTAAGTGAGACCTAATAGATAAGCAGACTTATGATGACTCAACTCATCCCAGACAACATGCAAAATAGCAGGTTTAGATCGTTAATTGTGACAAATATGTAGCAACAAGAATGACAAGGATAACACAATAAACTCAATTTAAAAGGTGTAGAAAATGCAATTGAAAGGTATTTTGGAAAACTAATGCCATAGACATGTTATTAAGGCACTTGGCAACTGTTTTAAATTATGGGCATAAAATGTCTTCTTGATGTGTCCTCTGTGCATCCATTGCAGCCTGGTCTTCCTGGAAGAGGGATCCTCCCATCTGTGGTCTCTTCTCATTTCTGCGAGTAGGAGTTTTGAGTTTTTCCTTGCACTCCTGGGAGTTTAAGATCAGGGGATGTTTGAGAATACCGTAATTTTCTGACTATAAGTCGCGGTTTTTGTCATAGTTTGGGTGGGGGGGTGACTTATACTCAGGAGCGACTTATATGTGATTTTTTTCACAATTCAAAAATCTGCGATGTAGTGAAATCACGAAAAACGAATTGTGATGTAGCAAGGGATTACTGTCATTTGAATTGCAAGTGACGTCACCCGTGCCGTGCGGCGGTTGTTTACATAAAGGACAAAGGATTCGATCACGGGATGACGAAGATGACGAAGGGCCCTACTTACTACCGACATCATTAGCGGCTTTGATTGTAAGTGACACGGAGGACGAAGAGTTTGAAGGATTTAATGATTTGGAGTGACACAGAAGGTTTGAAAAACTAGACTGCTCAAAAAAATTAAAGGAACACTATAAAAACACATCAGATTTCAATGGTGAAAAAAAAAAGTTGGATATCTATACTGATATGGACAGTTTAATGTCTCAGGAACATAAGGATGCCACATCTTTTGATGGAAATAAAAGTTTTCAGCCTACAGAGGGCTCAGTATATAGACACCCCAAAAATCAAAGTGAGAAAATGATGTGGCAGGCTCGTCCATTTTGCCTAAATTCAATTTCTGCAATTCAAAACTCTTTTCAATATCTTATGTAGCCCCCACATGCTTGTAAGCATGCTTGACAACGTCGCGGCATGCTCCTAATGAGATGACGGATGGTGTCTTGTGGGATGTCCTCCCAGATCTGTCTAAGGGCATCAGTGAGCTCCTGCAAAGTCTAAAGAGCAACCTGGCGGCGTCTGATGGACCGAAACATTATGTCCCAAAGGTGTTCTATCAGGTTTAGATCAGGTGATCGTGAGGGCCATTCAATTGTGTCAATTCCTTCATCCTCCAGATACTGTCTGCATACTCTTGCCACATGAGGCCGGGAATGTTGTAGATCAGGAGGAACCCAGGACCTACTGCACCAGTGTAGAGTCTGACCATGGGTGCAAGGATTTCATCCCGATACCTAATGGTAGTCAGACTGCCGTTCTCTAGCCTGTAGAAGTCTGTTCGTCCCTCCATGGAAATGCCTCCCCAGACCATCACTGACCCACCACCGAACCAGTCATTATGAATGATGTTGCAGGCAGCATAGCGCTCTCCTTGGCTTCTCCAGACCCTTTCACGTCTATCACAGGTGCTCAGGGTAAACCTGCTCTCATCTGTGAAAAACAAAGGGCGCCAGTGGCGGACTTGCCAATTCTGGCATTCTATGGCAAATGCCAATCGAGCTCCACGGTGCTGAGTAGTGAGCATAGGGCTCACTACAGGACATTGTGCACTGAGGCCACCCTCGTGAAGTCTGTTTCTGACTGTTTGGGCAATAACATTCACACCAGTAGCCTGCTGAAGGTCATTCTGTAGTGCTCGGGCAATGCTCAACCTGTTCCTCCTTGCACAAAGCAGCGGATATTGGTCCTGCTGATGGGATGAGGACCGTCTACCGCCCTGGGCAGCTCTCCTAGAGTAACTGCCTGTCTCCTGGAATCCCCTCCATGCTCTGGAGATTGTACTGGAAAACACATCAAATCTTCTTGCAACAGCACGCATGGATGTATCATCCTGGAGGAGTTGGACAAACTGCGCAACTTCAGGAGGGTTAAGAAATCGCCTCATGCTTCCAGTCGTGATAATGACTCTTGC
This sequence comes from Syngnathus leptorhynchus, assembly GCF_054491065.1. Lineage (NCBI taxonomy): Eukaryota > Metazoa > Chordata > Actinopteri > Syngnathiformes > Syngnathidae > Syngnathus > Syngnathus leptorhynchus. Next base: position 14,004,586 of record NC_141201.1, on the reverse strand, counting down.
TAAAGCCAACACTTGTGGAAAAACAGTTAAAAAAAATTGTTTACATAAAGCACGATCGATGGATTTAATGAATTGGAGTGACACAGATGGTTTGATAAACGTGTTATTTATGTAATTCTTACTTGAATAACTCCAAATGTTACGTCAGGCCTGTTCTCAGCTCCTCGTTTGTGTATATGTCACGTTAGCATACTGTATCGTTTAGCCTGTTGTTGCTGGTTCATGTCTGTTTTTGGTGTTGGATTTTGAAAAATAAATTTGCCCCAAAAGTGCGACTTATACTCCGGTGCGACTTATATATGTTTTTTTTTCATTTCTTTTTTTTTCACACACACATCTATTAATCAAGATGGCGGCCCGTGCACACGCAGCGGCCTCTCTCCGTCCCAACCGATCGGTGTTTTGTTCATTTAATAAGTGTTTGTCTGACAGTTTTATGTGTTTGTCTGATCGTACCACGTTGCGCTACAAGTACAGCAGGCAGGTTCTGCTCGACATTGGCGAAAGCGAGTTTTGCGGCGTTTCGGACTTTGATACGGGGACATTAAAGTCACTGGGACTACTACGGCCTGAATCATCGCCGGACTCGTCTGCTACTCCTTCCCCGGACAAGCAGCGTCGGAAGCGGTGTGCGAGGAGGCAGAAGATGGGAAAGCGCGGAAGCGTCTGGGCCAGGCTAGCGGCGAACCCAACTCGCCTGGCCGTGCCTTCCATTCTTCTGGCGAATGTCCGGTCGCTGGACAACAAGATGGATTACATTCGTCTGCTGAGATCCACGAACCGGGCAGTGAACAACTGCTGCGTGCTCGTGTTCACTGAAACTTGGCTGAATGTCAACATTCCGGACTCTGCTGTGCAACTGGAGCGGCTAGCGTGCTATCGAGCGGACCGGGCAATTGAACAAGGAGGGAAATCGCGTGGAGGAGGTATATGTGTCTACATCCGCGACGAATGGTGCCGGGACTCTGTAGTGGTATGCAGTCACTGCTCGCCACTGGCGGAGTTTGTGATCGTTAAGTGCCGTCCTTTTTACCTACCAAGGGAGTTTACTGCGATTCTGCTTGTCGTGGTCTACATCCCGCCTTCCAACGTTGGAAGTGACAGGATTATGAACTGTATCGGGCTGTCAGTGATCAGCAGACGGCGCACCCTGACGGTCTCATCATCTTCGCTGGTGATTTTAATCATGCTGACCTGAAGTCTGTCTTTCCAAAGCTTCACCAGCATGTTACTTTTCCAACGCGTGGTGGCAGCTTCCTGGACTTGGTCTAAACTGCACATAAAGGAGCTTTCAAGGCCACCCCCTTCCCCAACATCGGACGTTCTGACCACGTCACCGTTCTGCTTACCCCCGCGTACAGACAGAGAGTGAGAACTTCCAGGCCGGTTCGCAAACGTGTTAGGGTGTGGCCTGAGGGGGCCTCTGATGCTCTTCGGGACTACTTTGGCACTACAGACTGGGAAATGTTTAAGCAGGCAGCCACTTGCAACAATCGGACGGACATTGAGGAGTATGCTGACTCTGTGACCTCTTACATTGCTAAGTGCATTGATGATGTGACCCTCATGAAGTACGTCGTCACTCGGGCTAACTGGAAGCCATGGCTGACAGGGGCTGTCCTCGGTCTGCTGAGGGCCAGGGACAAAGCCTACAGGGCTGGGGATGAAGCGGGCGTGAGATCAGCTAGGGCAAATCTGTCCTGGGGCATCAAAGAAAGAGAACGCCTCTCTTCCAAGATTAATGCCCACTTCTAGGACAGCGGGGATGCTCGGGGCCTGTGGCGAGGCATTCAGACCATCACGGACTACAAGCCGCAGAGATGTGAGGGCGACGTCCCTCCGCTCAACGAACTGAACCGCTTCTTTGCTCGCTTCGACGCACAGAACGGCACTTGCCCGCTGAAGACCCCTCTCCATTCGGACGAGCAGCCTCTGTGCCTCTCTGCCGTTAGCGTGAGGAGGACGCTTGCTGCTATCAACACCCGTAAGGCGGCGGGCCCGGACAACATCCCGGGACGGGCGCTGAAGGACTGCGCTGAGGAGCTGATGGATGTCGTAACGGACATCTTTAACATTTCCCTGCGGCAGGCGGTCGTCCCGTCTTGCTTCAAGGCTGCCACCATCATACCTGTGCCGAAAAATCCTGCTTCCTCCTGCTTCAATGACTACCGCCCTGTGGCACTGACCCCCATCGTCATGAAGTGCTTTGAGAGGCTTGTCTTGGCGCACGTCAGATCTGTTCTTCCCCCCACCGTGGACCCCTTCCAGTTTCCCTTCCGACCCAATCGGTCCTCTGAGGATGCCATCTGCTCTGCCCTCCACTCTGCCCTCACCCACCTGGAGAACAGGGACTCGTATGTGGGATTGCTCTTTGTGGACTTCAGTTCTGCATTCAACACCATTGTTCCACAGCGTCTCATTTGCAAACTTGACAAGCTGGGCCTCAGTACCTCCCTTTGCAACTGGCTACTGGACTTCCTCTGTCAGAGGCCTCAAGTAGTGCGTGTAGGCGACAGTGTCTCCGGCAGCATCACGCTGAGCACGGGGGCCCCTCAAGGCTGCGTGCTCAGTCCGCTGCTCTTCACCCTGCTGACGCATGACTGCACTGCGACCTACAGCAGCAACCGCGTGCTGAAATATGCAGACTGTGGTGGGTCTGATCACCGGTGGCGACGAGACTCACTACAGATCGGAGGTCGACCTTTTGGCCGCTTGGTGCAGGGACAACAACCTTCTGCTGAACGTCAACAAGACCAAGGAGATTATCATTGACTTCCGGAAGGGTCACGCCCACCACCTGCCGCTGACTGTCGACGGAGCTGTGGTGGAGAGAGTGAGCAGCACCAGATTCCTGGGGGTGCACATCAGTGAGGACCTCTCCTGGACCACCAACACTGCGTCGCTGGCGAAGAAGGCTCAACGCCGCCTGTACTTTCTGCGGAAACTCAGGCGAGCAAGTGCTCCTCCCGCCGTCATGACCACATTCTACCGTGGCACCATTGAGAGCGTCCTCTCCAGTTGCATCGCTGTGTGGGGTGGTGGCTGCTCTGAGTACAACATGAAGGCCCTGCAGCGCATAGTGACCACTGCAAAGCGGCTGCGATTGTGTGTGATGAGACTCACCCCGCTCACTCTTTGTTTGTACTTCTGCCCTCTAGGAAGAGATACAGATGCCTGCGCTCCCGCACCACCAGACTCAGGGACAGCTTCGTGCTCCAAGCTGTCCGGATCCTGAATTCCCTCCCCCCTCCACCCTCTGCTACATGACGTCCTGTTCTTTTGCGCTATGATCTGGCTGTCTGCTATTAGCGCGCTTGCTCCATTTTGCTGCTCTTATTTGTCTATTTATTTATTTATTGTTTATTTATTTGGGTTATTTGCTTATTACTTATTCGTTGCTCTTGTCTTTTCGTTTTTACTCTTTGTGCTATTTGATGTGAGTGTTGTGTACTGTGTCTAGTCACCGTGGGACGGTGGGAAACGTAATTTCGATCTCTTTGTGTGCCTGGCATGTGAATAAATTGACAATAAAGCGGACTTTGACTTTATTGTGCATTTTATGACTGGTGCGACTTATACTCCGGAGAGACTTATAGTACGAAAATTACGGTAATGGTCAATTTACGCACATGTCCTGAATGTTGTTAGTCACCCAAATGTTGAACAGAGGCTGAGCTCTACCGGGGTCAAATTCCTTGTTTGGCATGCCCAAATATGGCCAATAAACTTCTTGAATCTTGAATCTTTAATATGTAGACGTAATTATCTGAAACACAGGTTCCACTATGATGCTAATACCTCAATGTTTTAGCTAAATTGGGAAGTTGGCAGAACAGTATATAATATTTGGGCGCATTCGTTAAGCAGCTGATTGGTTGTCTCTCAACTTGAACGTTGCAATCCACAATTACCGTATAGCCTTGCCCCATTATCTTTAGGAAGATAGTGAAGGTCAATTTTCTCCCGATACTGCCTCTGCAGTTTGTGAATAAGCTCTTAACACTGCTTCCAGTGTTCATTGTTTGGGTAACAGTGACAAACGAAAACATAAAAAAAGTGAAGAGAAGGTCATATTTGAAGGAAGGGCTCCACATGGTACACATTGCAGCTTTATGCAAATACAGTATACTTCATCCAATGTCAATGTTAAGTCCGTTGCTTTGAGTTCACTTGTTAAGTGTAGCCACGTCCATCTTTTCACACATCATCGAATGTAATCTCAGAAACTGCGTGGACACCTGAATTATGTTTCACTGAAATACAATGGGGGCGGCTCAGTGGCACACTGGGTAGCACGTACTCACAGTTAGGAGGGTGCGGGTTCGATTCCACCTCCGGCCCTCCCTGTGGGGAGTTTGCATGTTCTCCCCGTGTCCGCGTGGGTTTTCTCCGGGCACTCCGGTTTCCTCCCACATCCCAAAAACATGCTTGGTAGGCTGATTGAGCCCTCCAAATTGCCCCTAGGTGTGAGTGCGAGTGTGGATGGTTGTTTGTCTCTGTGTGCCCTGCGACTGGCTGGCAACCACTTCAGGGTGTCCCCTACCTACTGCCCGATGACGGCTGGGATAGCCTTCGGCACGCCCACGACCCCCCGTGGGGACAAAGCGGGACAGAAAATGGATGGATGGATGGATACAATACAATGGAAGGCTATCATTGTTTATAAAAGCAATTCAGAGAACAACCATTTCCTGAAGGTGCTTATTACAAATTGTACATGTGGTGTATGCTGATGAGAGGAGTGACATCCTGCATTGCCACTACTGTGTCATGACTCGTTCCCGGTTGTTGTATTGTGTTTCTGTTCGCGTTGCCCCTTCCCTCCTGTGTTACCTCAATCAATGTAACCACAGACACCTGCCTCTTGTTACGTGTTTTGTATTTAAGTCCTGTCTGCCCCTCACTCCCCAGTCGGATCATTGATGTCTTCACGTCTGATGTCTTTTTGGTTCCTGTCTTTGTCAAGTCTGTTTTGGTTAGCCAGTCTGTCGGTTGGTCAGTTAAGTTATGTTAGTTTGCCAGTTCCTTTTTGTCTGTTCCCCCTCATCTTCAATTCCAACTCCTTTTTTCCTCAATAAACCCTGGTCCAAGCTGCATTTGGTCGCCCTGCTCTATTCCGAACCATAACATACTGTTTGTTTAAAGTCAGATGTGAATGAGTTTTGTCTGCTGTTTATTTTGAGTTATGATACTATACTACCCCAGAGATAGCCATACTTTGAATAACCATAAACACAGAGGCAAAGTATTCCCTCTGGTTTGACACCACACGAACACAAATGTGGCCATCAAGATTCATTCCTGCAACGCCTATACTGTACACTGTACGTTTATAGTTTTGCCACAGGGGCTTGCTTTGAGGGTAGCAAGGAGTAGTTTGATGCCGAACACATGTATCCTACAAGCTGCTCTGCTCTACACTTAAAATATTTCTGTTGAGATCAGATATTAGATAGATAGAGAGAGAGAGAGAGAGAGAGAGAGAGAGAGATAGATAGATGGATAGATACATATACATATATACCGTAATTTTCTGACTATGAGTCGCGCCGGAGTATAAGTGGCACCAGCTATAAAATGCACAATAAAGTGAAAAAAACATATAAATCGCACCGGAGTATAAGTCACACTTTTGGGGCAAATTTATTTGTCAAAATCCAACACCAAGAACAGACATGAACCAGCAAAAACAGGCTAAACGATACGGTATGCTAACGTGACATATACACAAACGAGGAGCTGAGAACGGGCCTGACGTAACATTCAGAGTTATTCAATAAGTATTACATAAATAACACGTTTATCATACCATCTGTGTCACTCCAATTCCTTAAATCCATTGATCGTGCTTTATGTAAACAATGTTGCGTATGCGCCACATATGCTGACGTCGGACCCGTTGTATGTTGCATTTCTAATTATTCCACAGACCCATATAACGATATATAAAGTATATTTCAAATAACTATCATATTACAACAATATTATCAAACCATCTGTGTCAGTCCAAATCATTAAATCCATCAATCAAATTCCTCGTTCTTTATGTAAACAACGCCGCGCGTGCGCTGCAGAGATCCAGTATATAACTATATTGTAGCGTTAAAGTACCAGGAAAGACGTGGGTTTATATAACAACAATATTATCAAACCATCTGTGTCACTCCAAATCATTAAATCCATCGATCAAATTCCTCCTCCTTTATGTCAACGCTGCGCACGCGTGCCGCACAGATCTAGTATATAACTATATTGGAGCGTTAACAAAGTACCAGGAAAGATGTGGGTTTATATAACAACAATATCATCAAACCATCTGTGTCACTCCAAATCATTAAATCCATCGATCAAATTCCTCTCCTTTATTTCAACAATGCTATATTGTAGCGTTAACAAAGTACCAGGAAAGACGTGGGTTTGGTAAACGGCTCTTTATTTAACAAAACAAGAGTTCAACGAGCCAACAACTACTGAACTGTAAATACAAGTGGCTACATAAAATAAAATATATCAAATAACTATAACATAAATACGTTTTTTAAACCTTGTGTCACTCCAAATCATTAAACCCTTCAAACGTGGGGCCCTTCGTCATCTTCGTCATCCCGTGATCGAATCCTTTGTCCTTATGTAAACAACCGCCGCGCGGCACCGGTGACGTCACTTGCAGTTCAAATAACAGTAATCCCTACATCGCGGTTCGTTTATCGCGGTTTTACAACATCGCGGATTTTTGAATTTTGAAAATTTGAAAAGTCGTTCCTGAGTATAAGTCGCCGCCCCCCACCCAAACTATGAAAAAAACGCGATTTATAGTCAGAAAATTACGGTATATATGTTTTTTTTCCACTTTATTGTGCATTTTATGGCTAATGCGACGTATATTCCGGAGCAACTTTTAGTCCGAAAAATACGGTAATTGAATGAAATTCATTCATTCATTCATTTTCTGAACCGCTTTGTCCCCACGGGGGTCGCGGGCGTGCTGGAGCCTATCCCAGCCGTCATCGGGCAGCAGGCGTGGGACACCCTGAACTGGTTGCCAGCCAATCGCAGGGCACACAGAGACGAACAACCATCCGCACTCGCACTCACACCGAGGGGCAATTTGGAGTGCTAAATCGGCCTACCAAGCATGTCTTTGGGATGTGGGAGGAAACCGGAGTGCCCGGAGAAAACCCACACGGGCTCGGGGAGAACATGCAAACTCCACACAGGGAGGGCGGGAGGTGGAATCGAACCCGCACCCTTCTAACTGTGCAGCGGACGTGCTACCCAGTGCTCCACCGAGCCGCCTGAATGAAATTCAATTACTAATAATTCCAACTGCTCATTTTCTTTGTATTGTTTTGTAACTGTACCTTTTGCCAGAAACAAAACAATTCTTCATAGGCACAAAGGCACCGAAGTGATATATTGGTGTTTTTGTGTCTTTTTATTTTTCATTGGTGTTACAATAATTGTCCCCTCCATGAGTCGTCACCTTATTGTGGTGGAGGGGTTTGCGTGCCCCTATGATCCTAGGAGCCATGTTGTCTGGGGCTTCATGCCCCTGGTAGGGTAACCCATGGCAGAAGGGTCCTAGGTGAGGGGCCAGACAAAGCACGGCTCAGAAGACCCCTTATGATGAATAAAATATATGGACATAGTTTTCCCTCGCCCGGACGCGGGTCACCGGGGCCCCTCTCTGGAGCCAGGCCTGGAGGTGGGGCTCGAAGGCGAGCGCCTGGTGGCCGGGCCTTTGCTCATGGGGTCCGGTCGGGCATAGCCCCCTTCCAATGGGCTCACCACCTATAGGAGGGGCCAAAGGGGTCGGGTGCATAGTGAGCTGGGCGGCAGCCAAAGGAGGGGACCTTGGCGGTCCGATCCCCGGCTGCAGAGGCTAGCTCTAGGGACATGGAATGTCACCTCTCTGGCTGGAAAGGAGCCCGAGCTGGTGTGTGAGGCAGAAAGGTTCCGACTAGACATGGTCGGACTTGCCTCCACACATAGTTTGGGCTCTGGTACAAGCCCTCTCGAGAGGGGCTGGACTCTCTTCCACTCTGGAGTTGCCCACGGTGAGAGGCGTCAAGCAGGTGTTGGCATAATTATTACCCCCGGCTGGGCGCCTGCACATTGGGGTTCACCCCGGTGAGCGAGAGGATAGCCTCCCTCCGCCTTCGGGTGGGGGGACGGGTCTTGACTGTTGTTTGTGTCTATGCACCGAACGGCAGCTCAGAGTACCCACCCTTCTTAGAATCCCTGGAGAAAGGGCTGGAGAGCGCTCCTTCTGGGGACTCCATCGTTCTACTGGGTGACTTCAATGCTCACGTGGGCAATGAGAGTGAGACCTGGAAGGGCGTGATTGGGAGGAACGGCCCCCCCGATCTGAACCCGAGCGGTGTTCTATTATTGGACTTCTGTGCTCGACACGGATTTTCTATAATGAATGTCATCGGACTTGCGGCCGCATGTTTTGGACACTCGGGTGAAGAGAGGGGCGGAGCTGTCAACTGATCACCACCTGGTGGTGGGTTGGCTCCGATTGTGGGGGAAGATGCCGGTCCGACCTGGCAGACCCAAGCGCTCTGTGAGGGTCTGCTGGGAACGTCTGGCAGAATCCCCTGTCAGGAAGAGCTTCAACTCCCACCTCCGGCAGAGCTTTTTCCACATCCCGGGGGAGGCAGGGGACATTGAGTCCGAGTGGAACATGTTCCGCACCTCCATTGTTGAGGCAGCCGACCGGAGCTGTGGCCGTAAGGTTGTTGGTGCCCGTCGTGGCGGCAATCCCCGAACCCGCTGGTGGACACTGGCGGTAAGGGAGGCCGTCAAGCTGAAGAAGGAGTCCTATAGGGCCGTTTTGGCCTGCGGGACTCCGGAGGCAGCTGACAGATACCGGATGGCCAAGCGGAACGCGGCTTCGGCGGTTGCTGAGGCAAAAACCCGGGCGTGGGAGGAGTTTGGCGAGGCCATGGAGAATGACTTCCGGACGGCTTCGAGGAAATTCTGGTCCACCATTCGGCGTCTCAGGAGGGGGAAGCAGTGCACGGTCAACACTGTTTACAGTGGAGATGGTGTGCTGCTGACCTCGACTCGGGATGTCATGAGTCGGTGGGGGGAATACTTCGAAGACCTCCTCAATTCCACCGACACGCCTTCCATTGTAGAAGCAGGGCCTGAGGACTCTGAGGCGGACTCTCCAATCTCGGAGGTTGAAGTCACTGAGGTAGTTAAAAAACCCCTCGGTGGCAAGGCCCCAGGGGTGGATGAGATCCGCCCGGAGGTCTTAAAGGCTCTGGATGTTGTGGGGCTGTCATGGCTGACACGCCTCTACAGCATTGCGTGGACATCGTGGACGGTGCTTCTGGATTGGCAGACTGGGGTGGTGGTTCCCCTCTTTAAGAAGGTGTGTGTTCCAATTACAGGGGAATCACACTCCTCAGCCTCCCTGGTAAGGTCTATTTAGGGGTGCTGGAGAGGAGGAGCAGTGTGGCTTCCGTCCTGGCCGTGGAACAGTGGACCAGCTCTACACCCTCGGCAGGATCCTCGAGGGTGCATGGGAGTTCACCCAACCATTCCACATGTGTTTTGTGGACTTGGAGAAGGCGTTCGACTGTGTCCCTCGGGAGGTTCTCTGGAGGGTGCTTCGGGAGTACGGGGTGCCGAGCCAACTGATAAGGGCGGTTCGGTCCCTGTATCACCGATGCCAGAGTTTGGTCCGCATTTCCAGCAGTAAGTCGGATTCGTTCCCAGTGAGGGTTGGACTCCGCCAAGGCTGCCCTTTGTCACCGATTCTGTTCATAGTTTTTATGGACAGAATTTCTAGGCGCAGCCGAGGCATTGAGGGGGTCCGGTTTGGGGACCTCAGCATCGCGTCACTACTTTTTTGCAGATGACGTGGTGCTGTTGGCTTCTTCGGTCCGTGATCTCCAGCTCTCACTGGAGCGGTTCGCAGCCGAGTGTGAAGCGGTCGGGATGAGGGTCAGCACCTCCAAATGTGAGTCCATGGTCCTCGGTCAGAAAAGGGTGGAATGCCCTCTCCGGATCGGGGATGAGATCCTGCCCCAAGTGGAGGAGTTCAAGTATCTTGGGGTCTTGTTCACGAGTGAGGGGCAGGATGGAGCGCGAGATCGACAGGCGGATCGGTGCAGCGTCGGCAGTAATGCAGACTCTGTACCGGTCCGTCGTGGTGAAGAGAGAGCTGAGCCAAATGGCAAAGCTCTCGATTTACCGGTCGATCTACGCTCCTACCCTCACCTACGGTCACGAGCTATGGGTCGTGACCGAAAGAACGAGATCCAGGATACAAGCGGCCGAAATGAGTTTCCTCCGCAGGGTGTCCGGGCTCTCCCTTAGAGATAGGGTGAGAAGCTCGGTCATCCGGGAGAGACTCGGAGTACAGCCTCTGCTCCTCCACGTTGAGAGGAGCCAGATGAGGTGGCTCGGGCATCTTATCAGGATGCTTCCTGGACGCCTCCCTGGGGAGGTGTTCCGGGCATGTCCCACCGGTAGGAGACCCCGGGGATGACCCAGGACACGCTGGAGAGACTGTCTCTCGGCTGGCCTGGGAACGCCTTGGGATCCCCCGGGATGAGCTGGATGAAGTGGCTGGGGAGAGGGAGGTCTGGGAGTCCCTCCTAAAGCTGCTGCCCCCGTGACCCGACCCCGGATAAGCGGAAGAAGATGGATGGATGGATGGATGGATGGATGGATGGTTACAATAATTGTGACATAAATAAAGCCGGCAGTTTTGATCAGCAGTGGCTTATTAAATTGATATTCCTCAGACATTCTGTGCAATACAGTGTCTGCCAGATGCATTGTGATACTGTGAAGTCGTCATTTGCTGCTGACAGACTACAGGCTGAATACCATTAACTGTATTGACAGCTAGCTATAAATCAGCAACAGAATAAGAAAAAGAAAAAAGAAAAATAAGAAGACTTCTAAGATAACATTTTACTCTAAAAGTGACATAAAATGCAACTGGTTGTCAAAATAAATATTTTATTGTGTCTTTACTTTTTAGGGAGAGTACTGCACTAGACTAAGAGGACCACATGAGGACATTTTACAAATTAACAACAGGCATCTTAAATCTTAAAACCTTTTAAGATTTAAATCTTACATTTTTTACTGTGAATTTTGTAACCGAAATGGAAGTAATTTAACTGTACACATAACTTAATAGCAACAGTTATTGTATTCACATATATGTTGTAGTTTAGTATATCTGTGAATTAAAAAAGATACAAGGACAAATAACAATAAAATGAATGTACGTATTTGTAATTTACAAGTTTGTGCAAGCCAGTGGGGGACGTGGCATACACACGTGTTTGAATGACTAGATTACAGAAGTTCCATCACTGCCTTAATTGGAGCCAGGAAAAAAAACATATATCTTTCATGGATATATGGACTGATGGACTGATGGATGGATGGATGGATTCATCCATCCGTCTATCTAACCAATGCTCTGTTTTGCAGTCACATGTAAGATTTTATGGATGACTGCAATGAGATTCAAGCATCAACACCATCCTTGCACCAACTCTACAAAAAAGGACAACATGCTTCATAAAAATAATGTTTATATAATTTGTCTTTTCGTGTATCTCACTGCCAAATATTTCTTTGCAGAATGAAAAACTGGCTGGTTTTGGATCCCTACTGTGATGATCAAAGCTCAATCTAACTGGAAAGAGTGCAAGAAAGCAGATGGTGGATGGAATAAAGAACACTAAAGTTCAAGGAGAAAACAAACAAAAGCAAAATAATGTAGTGTGCATTATCTCATCCATACAGAGAAAGAACTGCACCCACAAGACTGCCTGAAACCATGACTGTCATCTCTGTTTAACACATCAATCAGCAGAATGACATCCATTGGCCCGAGGAAAAACTCAATTACTTTGTTATTCTTTTTTCTTTGCCTCACAACCGTTTCAAAAGATTGAGCATGGCAAATCCCCCTATGATTCATAGTAAGTCCAATTAAAATCATTTTTTGAAAATGTTGATTTGGCTTGAGCCAGTATGTGCATGAATGTTTGTTTTGCTTCTGTGTGAGGGAAAGAAAGCAAAAGCAAAAGAAAGACTGAATACACACACGCACGCACACACAAAAAACACACATTCAGAAAATAGGTCAAGCACCAAAAGTTCAGTTTCAATGCCTTATCAAAAGCCATCTCTGCAATGTGTCTTATCTGTTCAACTCATATACGTTTATATAACTCATAAACCTTTGTTGAGTTTTTAGTTAAATCAATAGTAGAACCCCCAATCATAGTGTCCTGATTTCACAAGAAAATGTGAAATTATTATGTAATTATATGTCCTGGGGCCAAGGAACCAACATGCTGCTTGCCAACTGAGGAGATAGGAAAATCCTTTGGCGTAAACAAATGTAAAAAAACAACAACAAAAAACGTGTGAAGCTGGTGTAGAGATAATACTTTTTCTGTTTCTTGTCTTTCAGCAAAAGGCTGCCGCAGGTGAAAATGAGATCAAGTTCAGTTTGTGGGAGAGCTGCTTCAAGATTGGCTAGGCACTACATTGAACACAATCAGTGCTAATTGTGGGAAGTCAGTGAGGGATCAAGTCTCTCGCCACTCTCAGCCAGGAGTGTTTAATCTCCTTGCTTGTGAAGAAGGTAGAACTGAGAGGGTGGTAAGAAAGTGAAGAAACTTCCAAATGAAGAAAAACATTGTATACAGGTATTTTCTAATCATTTTTTATATATATAAAATCAAAAGGTACACCACAAGTATCAGAGTGGCAAAGGAGTGCAGCTCAACAATATTACACATGCCATATTTTGCACAAATTGCTTTTACCTAGTGTAAAATAGCCCAGGGGTTTCAGCAGCAAAAACAACGGTTTGTATATAATACATGAGGGCGCAGGGTGCAACTCCCACACACATACACAAATATCCATTAGGCAGCAGGCTGTGAATGCCAGTGCCAGTGTATATGTCCTTGGTGTATATGTAATCTGTCCCAGAGTAATAGATGAGCAATTACCAGAGCAGCCGAGTCAGTCACTCTGTTCAAATCCCCTCCTATTGTGCATAGTTGTGTCACACTGTGCACAGTTGAAGACTTTTGGGCCAGATTGTAAAAATTTAGCCTGGGGACTGGTGGTAGACCAGAATGTACAAATTGGGACAGGTTGTCACAGATGAACCAGTCAATTCCTAAAGCACAAGTGCTCGATTGAAGAGCATTCTAACGTGGGGAAATTCTGATCCAGGTGTTTTTAATTGTGTGTTTGTTTTCTAATTCGTTGGTTGCTTAATTTGATCACTCTGATCCAGGGAAACATCTGTGGAAGAAAATCATGAAACCAAAGTTTGCTACTTCCACATTCATTCATAAAAATACAGCTGCTCCTCACATTTGTGATGAATGTACGTAGGTAAAATTAGCATCAACATGCATGGATAGGTCATGTCAATAATGGAATTGGGGAAATTAGCTATTTTGGGGAAATTATCTATACTGATCTAATTTGCTATGGCACAAAAACCTGCTATTTGAACATTGATGTGTTGAATTTTTATAACCACTGTACGTTAAGGACCCTTGTCATTCCACCATATCCTCAATCAATCTTCAGAAAGAAAGAAGTGATTCCAAACAAAGAACTGTTGTTCATTCATTTTATACATCTCTTATAACGTTCAGGGTCGTGGTGAGTGCTGGAGCCTATCCCAGCTGACGTCGGGCAAAAGGCGGACTACACCCCAAACTGGTCGCCAGGTATTCACAGGGCACACATAGAGACATGCAACCATTTACACCCACATCCACACTGTCACAATGGGAACTGATTACGGTGATCTGTGTGCGTGTGTGCGTGTGTGTGTGTGTGCGTGCGTGTGTGTGTACACGCGTGCATACATTTATGCATGTGTGGTGTACTTTCCCTTGAACATGAGATAAATTATTAATTAGGACTGATTAGTATTCTACTGTCTGATGGTCACTCAGTTTGATGCAGCGTGGAGGTAACCTGATTGACATGAAATATTTCTGTAATTTCATTTTGCCTCCCAGTTATATTGTAAAGGTCAAAGGATGATTCATTGATTTTCATTACCATGCGACCTGTGGTCAACTCTGTGGTATTCACCCCCCCCCCCCCGACCGACTCACCTAATCAGCAATCACGCCAGCCACATACACAAAACCATTCTCTCTTTGATAAGGCTCTTTTTATTTCTCATATCTGCTCTTTTATTGCTGATTCCTAATCTTCACATTCTTTGCTCCTTTGCGTATGTCTGATTGATCATTCATTTTGCGGAATCCAGCCACTGCTTATAGGCCTGGATGTTTGATTGAACTCATTCATTCATTCATTCATTTTCTGAACCGCTTTGTCTCCACGGGGGTCGCGGGCGTGCTGGAGCCTATCCCAGCCGTCATCGGGCAGTAGGCGGGGGACACCCTGAACCGGTTGCCAGCCAATCGCAGGGCACACAGAGACGAACAACCATCCACACTCGCATTCACACCTAGGGACAATTTGGAGCCTTCAATCGGCCTACCAAGCATGTTTTTGGGATGTGGGAGGAAACCGGAGTACCCGGAGAAAACCCATGCGGGCTTGGGGAGAACATGCAAACTCCACACAGGGAGGGCCGGAGGTGGAATCGAACCCGCACCCTCCTAACAGTGAGGCGGACATGCTACCCACTGCTCCACCGAGCCGCCATTGATTGAACTCATTTTAGTTTTTTTTATTTTTGCACTGATCGGTCGGCACCTTTAAATTTCGTTGTACATGTGACAATGACAATAAAGATCTATTCTATTCTATTCTATTCTGTGGTGGTTGTGGCAGGATTGATGATCCAAATGCAGGGAAGCGAGCCAGTAGTGGGCAGTTTAATAAAGGGAAAACAAAAAGGCACAACAAGGTACTGAGATAATCAAAATACAGAATCAACAAAAGTCCAAAATCAAAAGAGTAAACAAAAAACGAGGAAAACAGCTTGGAACTCTGAGCAGATAACCAACAGTAGGTAAATGTTCAAGGTAAATGAACACGAAAGAATACATTAAACTAACAAGATAAACGCACAAAGGAACATGTGGAAAACATGATACAAATCTCCAAATCACAAACCAAATCAACCAAGTCCATGGCACTTTCTGCTATCCTCTCCTTTGCCCTTTTTCTAAATTGTAGCCCTTTTATATTGCAGCTCTTCTCTTCATTTGTTTTGTTCTATTAAACCCTGCACTAATTCCCACTTGTTGCTCTGACTATTCCCTCCTACACTGAAGTGGGAGGCAGACATTGGTGATAATGCAAGACGGGACAAAATTTGGCAAACGCTTCATCTTTCACTTCTCGTCATTCTGATATACAAGTCTTCAGTGACGTCTCAGAGTTTGTTTTCATACCCAATCCCAAGAAATGTGTTTTAGATGAGTATTTTTAAATACCACAAGGTCATTCTTTTTTTTGAAAGAGTTGAGGTGCAGACTTAATTAAAATCATAAGATGTGTTGAATATGAGGAGGGTCACATTACCATTGGGAATTGTTCTCGCTTATGTTCTTTTAGAGCAGCTGACTTCATCTGACCAACTCCGATACAATGAAGCAAAGAAATAATAAACAAACAAGTTTGAATAATCCTTCACAGTTGTTTTAAATCCTTAGAACCCCGAATAAACATTTTTGCTTTGCAAATGTATAAATGTACTGGTACTCATACACTAGTCTACTCTCGTTCCTTAGATAATTAAAGGGGGCTTACGTCTTACATCACACTACACAATACTGCATAAAACTAGCCATAAATACACTGATGGTGCATGGAGGGCAACAAATGGAGAGAAATTGAGACCAAAACATTTTTATTTCGTCTTTTGTCCAGTTGTAAATCTCTCATCCGCCATTGCACATACAGTAAGTATGTGGTGGGAATAATCCTGAAGAAAACCTAAATCGAATCAATTTAGTATTGATGATAATAAGACTAAAATTAAGTTACTGTTTTGAGATGATTGTTAATTGAAATGGGGATGAGAAAATCATCTTAAATAAGTGTGAAATCAAACCCATGTTTTTGTTTAGAGTTATTATTAGAGTTATAAGCCCATTATTTCACTGCCATACTTTTTCCATCACTCTGCTTTGCAGGGTAGGTAAGTGATTTTGCAGAGATCTTTTCTGCTTAAGACCGCCTCCTCTACCAAAGCATTTGTTCTCCACAGCTTATTCTCTCTCTCCTCTTTTTCAGAACGTTTTTCTGGGTAAACACAGGCGTTCTCATGTTCTACGGCAGCTGGATGGGGGAGGAAGAGTGCGTGACACCGCTTCATTCACTGCTTCCATTTTGTCCTTGTACCAGCACTATTTGATTAACAATGTGTGTGTGTGTGTGTGTGTGTGTGTGTGTGTGTGTGTGTGTGTGTGTGTGTGTGTGTGTGTGTGTGTGTGTGTGTGTGTGTGCGTGAGTCAGCCTCACAGTCATAAATTAAAATGTCACTGCCAAGGACGGAAGGCCGCAATAGATTTAATTCTCCTATTACTCTTAAATGTTGTATTTTTAGGGACGCTCAAGAATTTAATAGCACGCAGGTACTTCTCTGACTCAAAGTCAACTCACAGTCTCACGCCCCATTTGGCATGCAAAATAATCGCTTTTTGAGAGCGGGTTTGATGCCAGGTTTGGTTTGATAATAGCCTTTACAAAACATATCAAGATTATTCACTACCGCCGTTTTTCTTTCAAGTATGAAAAAATTACAGATAATTGCCATTTGTAGAATCCCGAATCCACCCGGTTGGACAATCAGATTTGGGAAGTCATGCTCTTCTTCGATGTCCGCTTGCATTACTAACATTGGAGTCAGCTGCTGCTGCTTGAAATGCTTAGTGGTTCTGGTCTAACCACTAAACCCTAAATAGCTTCATGTCTGGTTACATTAAATAATCATTGAGGGTAAAACACGCAAATGTATGTTGATTACATATGTCTCTCAGCCTCCAGTACACTGTGACCCATTAATTAGTTTTTTAGATTACCAAAGCAGTAAGATAGAATGGGGTTAATTATTTTCCCTTCTAATATACGGATGCGCACGTTATGTATGAGCAGAAATTCTATATGTGTAAACAAAACTATGTACTCAATTTGTATTATTTTTATGATGTTCATGTCACATTTGGGGTCACATGGAGCAATCCCAGCTGACCATAGAAGTGGGGTTCATGATCCACAATCACCAACCAACTGCAACTTCATGCCGTCAACATTATTTATCAGGATTTTTGTGTTTGCACAGATGCTGTAGTAATAACTTTGCAAAATGTTTGTTGTATATTTAGTCATACTTTGGGATTGGTGATCAACTTTAAATTTGAGATATCTGTCAAACTAAACTGACTATTACTATTATTAGTACTTCCAACGAGCATAAAAGTGATGAATTTCTACAATGTTGGGGGGATGAATGAATCCTTCTAATGTCTTTATATGCATTGTCAGCTAGGATAGGCTACAGCTCACCCACGACCACAATGAAGACAGGCGCAACAGAAAGTCGACAGAGTAAAAATAAACAACTGAAACGTGCACAGCTGGGATGTGGCTGTGTCCACAATTAAACAATCAAACTCATTTCAAAACAACTAACGATGAATGCACAGACTTTTTAAGAGTGTGAGACTCTCTACCTAATGCAGCAAAATGGCACTAATCAGTTTGTGTATGGAAGAACTTGATTGAAAATAAACATTTTGATTGAATTTTGTTGTTTATGTTCATATGAATCTATTTTAAATTGAAAAACAATGTTTATTGTGTCACATATTTTTATTTCATTAAATGACATGAATTTAGACACCAATTAATTATTTTAAAGTTAAAGTCAAGTTAAAGTCCCACTGATCATCGTCACACACACATCTATCTGGGTGTGGTGAAATTTGTCCTCTGCATTTAACCCATCCCCATGTGATTTTGATCCATCCCCTGGGGGAGAGGGGAGCAGTGAGCAGCGGCAGTGCCGCGCTCAGGAACCATTTGGTGATCTAACCCCCAAATTCCATCTGAGTGCCAAGCAGGGAGGTAATGGATCCCATTTTTATAGTCTTTGGTATGACCCGGCCGGGGTCTGAACCTACAAACTTCCAGTCTCAGGGCAGACACTCTCCCACTAGCCCACTGAGCTGGTTGGCGACTGATATGTAGTCCCACCTCTGTTAAATTGATCACTCACTGTCTTTGTCCGTTTTGTTAAATTTTGCAGGGTTTTGCTTCTTCACCTTCATCTTCTTCCGGTTATCCGGGGTCGGGTCGCGTTTCCATTTTTTTTCCTTTGTGTATTCAAAATGAAACAAGATTCCAATGCTTTTGGTATCTGTTATTGGATATCTGTACTGTGGACAAAAATTTCAAAACAAATAATGTTTCAGGTTAATCTTTGATTTGCACCTGAAGAGCTACTATGATAAAACCAAATGAGCAACCACATCCATCCAACTTCTTCCTTTGGACTGAAAAGAGATACTTGAACACCAAAGACATACAGTATGCTGCCATCTTCCCAATACTGCAGTAAAATGAGTGGCAATTTCAAACACTTTTAAAAAGACTGATATAAAAATATGCACATACATAAAGTGAGGAAGCAGCTTTGACCTTGAAGCCGCCTGAGGAAATGCGATCTGCGCTAATTGTCATCTGGCAGCAGGATAAGCAACATTACAAACTCACCCAGGCAATTTTGTGATACATATGTGAAGATAGAGGGATTCTGACTCGTGCTCGTCCATTTTAATTCCTCGGATATTGCCAGAAATTCTATATGTGTGCATGTTCTCACTTCCCATGCTTCCCTTGTTTCTGAAAGCATTTATTTTTCACTAGAGACGTGTGGGTATACCGCTATGAGATACCCATTATCGCTCCTCTCCACACACACACATACGCGTAGTTCAGAAAGGATGCATTGCAGAGAGGCAGAAATAATTGCATAAGTATTTCTGAAGACCCCTTTTACTTCAGTGGAAGGCAGGGGGTATGCGCGAGTGGGCCAGTGTGTGAGCAGTTGCATGCATTTCTGCAGAAATGCTCCAGCACTCAAACAGTTGTGTGTGTTCCTCCACCCCACATGAGAGGACACTAAATCCAATCAAGCATCTTTTTTTCTTTCCAGTATGCTCATAGCTAAAGCAGCTGTCCTCGAAGACCTTTGGACACACTGAGCATGATAACCGCAGCCTCGCCCAGACCACCCCTCAGTTCTGCTTCAGTTTCGAGGGTGCCCATTTGTTCTGCTGTAAGAGCAAAGATCAATTTGAGGCTTATGTGTCTGAGGGCGTTTTAGGTCCTGCGCTCGTTTAAGCCCCCGCCATGTAATGCTATCTCTGTCATGTCCCTCCGAATGTCCCCAGAGTTTTAGAAAAGAAAACTGGGAGAATGGGGTGGTGAAATGTGAGAAGAAAGGAGGAGACGTGGATAAGGAACAACAATTTACATTGAAATGTAATCCCGTCACTGGGACTATGGTATTCACATCATATGTGGTGTGTAAAACAGTCGTGCTCTTTCTAAAGTATTCAAAGTGAGCCCAAGCCCTTTATTGTTGCTGAAGACTGAAACCATTTGCTTGACATCAAAGAAGTGGTCGACATTATCAGGCGCTCACATTTGCGTTTGATGTAAGATTTTAAAAATTTTGCATATTTTATTTCCCCAAAAGTATTGGAGTATGTGACAATATTAGTGTTTTGTTGTGGTATTGTGTCCAATTACATTGTTTACTCAAACAATAAACATCACTGAATGTTTACGCCCCGTTTCAGATTTGGTATTTGTAAGGAAAGATAACCGCGATTTGTCCAAGCATGGAGGAAAAAGTAGATCTGAATCAGTGAGATGGAAAATCATCAAGAGCCATGGGCTATCACGAGTACAGTCAGTTGGAATTTCCTAAAGACTCCATTTCTGGACTACCAGACACAGAATATTCCCTCAGTGACTGGTCTCCCAGTTGCTGCTGAAAAACATCGATGATCGTATGATGCTACCACTGCCATAGTTCACGATAGGGACAGTATTGCCCAGGTTTGCTTTTCTCTGAACATGGCATCTGGCATTCTCACCAAAAATAAATATATATTTTTGTCTCATTAAACCAGAAAGAGTTATTTAGCTCATGTTCTGAGTCTCCTTCAGGGGCCTTTAGGAAAATTGCAAAGTGCTTTCCCATTCAAGCCGGATTGATAGAAGACTACTCAATGATCAGTGGAAACAGGATGAGCCTGAGGTGAATTTTCAAATTGTGATTTCTTCATTGTTAGTTGTTGTTGTTTTTGATAAATTTGTAAAAATATAATTTTCTCTTTTACAGTGTCAACATTGAGTGCTGTATGTACAGTAATTTTGAGGGGGGAAAATAATGTAGTCAATTTTGTTATAAGATGAGGCAATGTGAAAAAACTGAACTGCTTATTATTTTGTGGACGTTCATTATTTGCATGACAAAGTCGTTATCACTGTTTCATTGTATGTTGGGGATAAGGCATATCAGACAGGCTTCAGTGTTGCTAATGAAAAAAAATGTCATAAAGCATTTTAACTAAAGAGGACGTATTATTGTGGGTGTAGACAGTCTGCCTACTCGAGAGTTACGTTAATCTTTTGTGAGCTGAGATATGTCTATTGAGTAAGCCATTCTGAATTTTGCTGAATTTTGTTAGTGACCACTGCATGCGCCACATGAATGTGCATGCTCACTTTTTTCCTTCACATCTGGGATTCCGCTTCCGCAAGCAGAATCTATTGCTTCATCTAATCCTTCTTGTTCCGCCCCATGTCGTCATGATACCAAAAATCATAATCGATACTGGCTCAGCAGTGGATTTTGGCATGGTAAACTGTGGCTCTTTTTCATGTAACAGGATTACCCCGTTCAGAGAGTTGTAAAACAGGGGTAAGTGCATAAGTTTTTATCCTAGGGATATTTTGAAAAAAAAGTTCTCATTTGGGAACTGTAAATGTCGTGTGTGTGTGCATGCGTGTGTGTGTGTGTGTGTAGTGGGGGGGATATTGGACATGCCTCCCGTTACATACAAGGAAACATTTATGGTCATATATAACCAGTTCCTAGATGCTGGTCAGATTTTGCTCAGATTTCAGGGTGAAGAAAAATATGATGAGGGATAATACAATTTAAATTAACCATTTAATTCAAAACTGCATGTGAAGGGCATTAGAATTTAGCGGTCCCACTGTGCTGTATTTTAATACTTTGTTGACAGTCCTAAGACTTAGGGGAATAATGTTTTAGCCAGTGATTTCATGGCTCACATCCTAGAGAACACAGATAAAGTCAGAAAATGAAACTCAAACTGATACTGCTGTGATCTGGTATAAAAGACTGGATTAGTGAGTATCTTTTAAAGCCTTGTTTCAAATGGGGGAGTTATGATAACAGATCTAATTTTTTCCAATAAAAAGGAGGAAAAAGACAAATCTCTGTGTCAAAACAACCCAACAACTCATTTTAGTACCATGAAAATTATGATACAATGACCATTCATCCAACTAAATTATAATAATTTCCCTTTAAAAACGATTCAAACCTGTTGTTTTCTGGCACTCCTTTTGTGAAACAAATAATCTGATTTGTCTAATTAAGTGTGGGGATTGTCATAAAGATGCCATTAAGGCACAAATTGTATCAGGATACACATCAACTGTGGCATGTGAGTGTTTAATTAGAACAGTGATTAGATTGTCTCAGTGGACCATGTGCTACCATGTCTTGTTTTAGTTGTGCGCACGCACACATGCACACAGAGACAAAAACACTAACACACACTCACACTCACACACACACACACACATACACACACACACACACACACACAATGAGGGCAACAAGTCAAAAGTTCAGTTCATAATTAACAATGTAGTCGTCTCGCAGACTTTGCATAGCAACTAAACCACAACATGACGTTGGCTAGATTGTGGTATCTCTGTTTGACTGTTAACATCCAAATTACAATTAATGTTGAATCTAATCAGTGACAGCTGTGAAACAACTCAGAACTCACTTATGAAAAACAGCAAGCAGTGACAGAAAACTCAAACAGCTCCGTGGAATGAGGGCAGATATAACAAAATGGCTGGGAAGTCAAACAAACCGTTGGCCAAATAAATGGGCAGATGACTAATGAGCAAACCACCCACAATGCACAGACCACAAATATTCATTCATTCATTCATTTTCTGAACCACTTAGTCCCCACGGGGGTCGCGGGCGTGCTGGAGCCTATCCCAGCCGTCATCGGGCAGTAGGCGGGGGACACCCTGAACTGGTTGCCAACCAATCGCAGGGCACACAGAGACGAACAACCATTCGCACTTGCACTCACATCTAGGGACAATTTGGAGTGCTCAATCGGCCTATCAAGCATGTTTTTGGGATGTGGGAGGAAACCGGAGTGCCCGGAGAAAACCCACGTGGACACGGGGAGAACATGCAAACTCCACACAGGGAGGGCCGGAGGTGGAATCGAACCCGCACCCTCCTAACTTTGAGGCGGACATGCTACCCACTGCGGCACCGAGCCGCCCACCACAAATATTATTTCAGCATATTTGAATTTCAAGTTCAAATTTGCTGATTTGATTTGAAGTTCAAATCATTGAAATGTACATAATCAATGGGTGCTGGTCCGTCGCAAATGTTTTTTTGTCAAGTTTTGTTTAAGGTGGCAAATGTTTGCCAACAATTATAATTGTATCAACTGTCTTTATCATCAAAAAGAAATTTGGAACATGCTCAAAATTTGATGGTGACAAATAAGGCTGTTTGCAATAAAATGTTCAGGAATGTCTGAAATGTTTCGGACACCGGAATTTTGACCTGAACCTTGGAACTGCATGGAAACGTAGAAACTGGGTCATGTACCGTATTTGCGCCTTATATATGGATCAATTTATGAATTTGTTGATCAATACTGGTTGTACACAGTGCTCTGCCAAAATTTTCAGTACATTTTAGTACAACTAGTAAATAACAAGGTCGCATCGCTTACCAGCATTACGGCAACCGTGGTCAGGGGGCGTCACTGAATAGCTGTTGTACCCGTGAGGCTATATCATGTCAAAATAGGCTGCTCTATTAATGTTTCGAGTAAATTTACGGATCGATATGGAAGGGAAACACAGGTAAGCAGTACCAAGGTGTTAGATCGAACTTTAGTCAGTTCTGATCATTTTTTAAGCCCTCATTTGAGAAACGCAATTGTTTACACTTTGCTGAGGCTCATGGGAGTCTGCGAGCTGAGGCTCATGGGAGTTTGCGGGTGGCTAATGTTATAGTGATAGCTGCTATACGCACGAGGCTATTTCATGTCAAAATAGGCTGCTCTGTTAATGTTTCGAGTACATTTACGGATCGATACGGAAGGGAAACATAGGTAAGCAGTACCAAGGTGTTAGATCTAACTTTAGTCAGTTCTGATCATTTTATAGGAGACAGTTTGAGAAACGCGATTGTTTACACTTTGCTGAGGCTCATGGGAGTTTGGGGTGGCTAATGCTTTAGTGATAGCTGCTATACGCATGAGGCTATTTCATGTCAAAATCGGCTGCTCTGTTAATGTTTTGAGTAAATTTACGGATCGATATGGAAGGGAAACATAGGTAAGCAGAACCAAGGTGATAGATCGAACTTCAGTCAGTTCTGATCATTTTATAGGATAGTTTGAGAAACGCGATTGTTTACAGAGGGGTTATTGGTTAGTGGATAGTGGATGCATATCGCAACCCTAGTCAACCGCAGTTTGTTGCAGTATAGCTTCTATTTTATGCGCCTTATAATCCGGTGCGCCTTATATATGGACAAGCCGATCATTGAAGGTGCGCCTTATAATCCGGTGCGCCTTTTGGTCCGGAAATTACGGTACTCAGCCTCTTGGCACAGTTACCATTTTGTGTTACTTTTGGTTCTTTCTTTTTTTAATCACACCAAAATTGTTTTCAAACAACACATCAGAGCAATCTTATCGTATCGTCATTTAATGTACCGTAAATTTCGAGCTATAAAGCGTGCCGGACTATAAGCCGTACCAGCCAAAATTCGTGATTTTTTAAGTTTTATACTTATATAAGCCACACTGTGCGCACGAGTTATTTACGCCCTATGTGTGTTTAACACAGTCATGGCACACATCTGAGAATGCACCTTTTTTTACAGTGCGTCTTTTGAACGTGAAAATACAGTATAAGCCGCATGTGCGCATCAGTTATTTACAAAGAAAGACGGTACACAAAAGCCTTTTTAAAGTTTTAATCACATTAACATTTCGTTGTAACCACAGAAGTAACAGCACTAGCTGGGCTAAAGTTTTAATAGCATTAACATTTCGTTGTAAACACGGAAGCAACAGCACTAGCTGGTCTAAAGTTTTAATAACATTAACATTTTGTTGTAAACACGGAAGCACCAGCAGTAACTAGGCGGGTAAAAAAAAAAAACATACCAGTCAACAAAGTCACTGAGAGCGGTCTTTCTCTTTCTCCTGTCCACTGAAACCAGCAAAATCTTCCTCCTCAGTGTCCAATTGGAATATGCATGTAAAGTCGCCACATGATCGCATACGGTTTTTAATGTTTAATTCCCATTTGTAAGAGAATATACACAAAGATGATTGTCAGTAAAGAGATGGTTGTTTAAGGACGCATAACTTTTATTAACATAACAGCACAACAGCGATCCACAGCCTTTTTATGAGTGTATTAGTCATGAGAAAAATCATGGGAAAAAAAACTATATAAACCGCACCGGACTATAAGCCGCAGGGTTCAAAATTTGAGAAAAAGGTAGCGGCTTATAGTCCGAAATTTACGGTAATTCAATATTTTAACACAATGCATAGGCAAGAAATATGCTATTCTACTTGTTCATCATCTTAAACACCAGGGTTGATGCTAACAAAATTGGTTTTCCAAGTATCTGGAAAAAAGATGTTGAAAAAGTAAAACAAGTACATCACAGTTACTAGGGAGCTGTGCTTTAGAGCAAAAGACAAAAAGGATTGGTGATGAAATGCTTTAAAGCAATAAAACAAGTACTATGGGCAACTCTAGTTTTAAATAATAAAACAAATACTGCGCTAATCGTCATACCATGTTCCATATTTTTTCTTAGTAAAGACAAAAGCAGAATGAGCTGCCGCAGTCGACAATGACTTTTCCGAAGCCTGAAAAAAGAAGCTGATTGATTCTGATAAATATATATATATATATATATATATATATATATATATATATATAGAGAGAGAGAGAGAGAGAGAGAGAGAGAGAGAGAGAGAGAGAGAGAGAGAGGTATGAATATATATATATATATATATATATATATATATATATATATATATATATATATATATATATATATATATATATATATATATATATATGTATGTATATATGTTCAAAGTAATCCATCCATCCATTTTCTGAACCGCTTTGTCCCCACGAGGGTCGCGAGTGCGTGCTGGAGCCTATCCCAGCCGTCATCGGGCAGTAGGCGGGGGACACCCTGAATCGGTTGCCAGCTAATCGCAGGGCACACAGAGACGAACAACCATCCGCACTCGCACTCATACCTAGGGACAATTTAGAGTCTTCAATCGGCCTATCCAAGCATGTTTTTGGGATGTGGGAGGAAACCGGAGTGCCCGGAGAAAACCCACGCGGGCTCGGGGAGAACATGCAAACTCCACACAGGGAGGGCCGGAGGTGGAATCGAACCCGCACCCTCCTAACTGTGAGGCGGACGTGCTACCCACTGCCCCACCGAGCCGCCTATATATATATATATATATATATATATATATATATATATATATATATATATATATATATATATATATATATATATATATATATATATAGAGAGAGAGAGAGAGAGAGAGAGAGAGAGAGAGAGAGAGAGAGAGAGAGAGAGAGAGAGAGAGAGAGAGAGAGAGATACAAAAGCAACATAGAACTACAAACAAAAGAACACAGTTTGTCCACATTTATTTTCTGTGCTAGCCTTGTTTTTTGTTATTTCCATTTCCTTCGTGCACGCACATACACACATAGACAATGCTCTAGCGTGAGAAGAGACGGTTGGCATGAATATGGATGATAGCGTTCCGATTAGTATGTGAGAGCTTCAAAGTCCCAGTGACTTCTGTCAAGCTACTGCTCATGCATAAATTGGAAAAGAATAACCCTGTAGACCTGATTACACAAAATTATAACATTCATTCCCTTAGCAAATCACCGTGCATATCTGATAGAAACACCACTCACAGCAGGAATTGGAAGATAATCCAGTTCCTTCTTTTTGGATGTCACTCAGTGGCACTCTGAAACAAAGAACTCACGTTTTTTTTGTGTGTGTGTTTTTTAAACATGCTTTTGAAAAGTGTGCTTTTTGTGTTTTAAAAAGAGACTCAACATGAAGACTTAGTTCATAGCAATTGATTACAGTATAACCTCGGATCTCAACGCTAATTCATTCCAGACGAGCATTGAGAAACAAAACCGTTGAGTTCCGAAGGAATTTTCCCCATTAGAAATAACTGATATCGCAATAATCCGTTCTCAGCCAGCATGCTTTTACCCTAATGTTTATACAACTGCAGTGCAAAAATGTGCAGGGTTGAACATGCAAAATAAATTACTGTAATTTTCGGACTATGAATCACTCCGGAGTATAAGTCGCACCTGCCATAAAATAAAACATATATGAGTCGCACCGGAGTATAAGTCGCACTTTTGGGGTAAATTTATTTGTCAAAATCCAATAACAAGAACAGACATGAACCAGCAACAACAGGCTAAACTATATGGTATGCTAACGTGACATATACACAAACGAGGAGCTGAGAACGGGCCTGACGTAACATTCAGAGTTATTCAAATAAGTATTACATCAATAACATGTTCATCAAACCATCTGTGTCACTCAATTCCTTTATGTAAACAATGCCGCGTATGCGCCACATATGCGCCGCCCCGCTGACATCGGACCCGTTGTAAGTTGCTTTTCTAATTATTCCACAGACCCATATAACGATATGTAAAGTATATTTCAAATAACTATCATATTACAACATTATCAAACCATCTGTGTCACTCCAAATCATTAAATCCATCGATGAAATTCCTCGTCCTTTATGTCAACAACGGCGCGCGTGCGCTGCAGAGATCTAGTATATACATAACTCTATTGTAGCGTAAACAAAGTACCAGGAAAGACGTGGGTTTGGTAAACAGCTCTTTATTTAACAAAACAAGAGTTCAACGAGCCAACAACTACTGAACTTCCAGCCACGAGGTGGAAGAGAGCGCCATAGAACAGGAGCAGGCGTGCGTAAAAGCCATGTCCGAGCCCCATCCACCGTCCCCGGACAGCCACCCGGCCAAGCACCGGCCCCCGACTTCCATCCACGGAGGTGAAAGAGAGCTCCCGTCGAGAAGGACCGGGGGTGCGTAAAAGCCATAATAGTTTTTCAAACCTTCTGTGTCACTCCAAATCATTAAATCCTTCAAACTCTTCGTCCTCCGTGTCACTTACAAACAAAGACGCTAATGATGCCGGTAGTACGTGGGGCCCTTCGTCATCTTCGTCATCCCGTGATCGAATCCTTTGCCCTTTATGTAAACAACCGCCGAGGGTGACGTCACTTGCAGTTCAAATGACAGTAATCCCTTGCTACATCGCGGTTCGTTTATCGTGATTTCACTACATCGCGGATTTTTGAATTTTTAAAATTTGTGAAAAAAATCACATATAAGTCGCTCCTGAGTATAAGTCGCCCCACCACCCAAACTATGACAAAAACCGCGACTTATAGTCCAAAAATTACGGTATATGAAAAAAATGGTTCTAATATCCATATCGTAATACTCAAGACCTATGTACATTGCACATTGAATGTTTTTCCACTGTCGTGCAGCCCGAGTGCATACTAGACTGAACTGGATGCAAAAAAGAACGGAATGAGAGAGTGCAGAGGTGAAAAGCTGGGCGGAGAAGACGAGATACATTGAAAGAAGTACTCTTGAGACTGATCCTTGCAAGAAGCTGATGTCTGAGCCAAGCATAAGGCAGCAGCATAAAGCAGATCTAAAGGGTGTATTCCTCCTGGGTGTAAATTAGGAACATGAACATAACTGCTTGCGCTGCAGTAACGAGGGATTTGCTCTCTGGGATTTATGTTAGGCTGAAGGCTTTAGACCATTTTTTGTTGGTCATGAGCACAATCAGGCGGTATTTATAATAGTGGCATTCCCGTTCTGACCTGAAGTAGTTTCTTTGGTGAGACGAAAAGCTCCTGTTTCTCGGTAATCACCTGGGGGTCTGCACACAATAATGAAACATACACATTCACACAGATCCAACTGCACACCCTAACTTACACACAGCTGTTTTCTTTGACGGTAATGGAGCAGGAACATCTGGGGAAGAACTTAACTGGGGGGAAATAAGTTTGTGATTAAGCCTCAACCAACACCAAATAGACCACCACCAAATGCATGCAGATGAATGGTTGTGTCCCAATAGCCACGATTAGATATCCTATTTTCAAACCATGCAATGATGGTAGAAGACTACAAATCAGTCATTGATCGGTTAGCAACTTGGGCAGTCTGAATCATTACATCACAAAATCACACCAAACTACATTACATACTGTAAGTAAACATATACAGTACATCCATACACATCCATACACAAGTCCTAATTGAAATCCTCTCTTGCTCAAATAACAGCTACACTCCCTTCTTATAGAATCAGAAGTTGTCAAATACAAAATGAAAAATAGAGCAAAGGAAAACTTGGCCTGAAGAAAACAAAACAACAGTTACTAGAAGTAACTACCATTACCCATTGATAATCTTAAATCCATCTCACATTCTCCATTTTGGTCAATCAAGACAAATGGAAGGACAGTCAAATCCACAGGGCACGAGTTAGATTTTACTCTAAAAGTCTAAGAAAGCAAATATGTCAGAATTGATGTTGGGAAAAATTAAGCAAACTTCGACAAACAGTTTAGTTTAAGCCTACAAAAACATCCTAGCTTTGAAGATTTACATAAATGTAAAAGCGTTACATAGAACACTTGCACATTTGTGAATGTGTCAAATAGGAAAAATGCAGCAAAGCCAGGATTAAGTGCATTTTTTCTCTAGAGTTGATAAACCATCTGGAATCTTAGTTGGTTGGTATAAACTGCACTGAAGTTCCTGATCAAAACTAAACAGTTTATTTTTTGGCTCTCAAAAAGATGTCTGTTGTAAGGATGTTTTGACTTCTCCACAGTTCCCAAATGCTTCTTTGTATTCCATAGACGTACTACTTCTTTTGAAATGACCATTGCAAATATTTAAATAAAATGAATTACCTTGACAGCTCAAATTGATCGATTCTCTTCCAACTGAATGAATTTGTATTTGACCGACAATAACCTCACATTCTACATTTTCTAAAAATAAAAGAATTCTAGCCTTAATACTAGTGACAAACCATATTGTGGTTCACACTAAGATAACAACAATGTACAAGCTGAAGCAGAACGTTATATCGAGTGTGCACACAAATATGTGTGGCATGTATTTTTTTCATGATCATATTACTGCAATAGACCTTCACCCGTTTCCTGATTGTCTAATGCCAACCAGCCAGCAGCAAAACATGAACTGACTGCTCCATCTTGGCATTTCAAATGGCTATGATCTCTTTTCGCTAACATTAGCCCATTTGTGGTCTCTGTACTGAAGAAAAAAAAAGAGAAAAAAAACACTTCTTGAATTTACATCCAATTTACATCCAACTGCGATAAAATCCCATTTGAGTTCTCCAGGCATGTTTCTAGACTGGGTTCAATATCCTGGACCTCTTTATCTCCTTCTCACTCAAGTGATTGATTACCTGCCCTACCATGCCCTTATGTTCGCCTGTGATATTGGCCTTACCTGCATCTTATTACTTTTCACTACTATGCTATCTCAGTGTTGTATACGGTTTAAATTTCTTTGTAAGACAGAAATGTGAAAGGAAGCTATTCTGTAAGTATGGGCATTGTTAAGGGGGTAACGGGATAAGTGCCTCTACTAGTATACAAATCTGTCCCTTTTGTAATTCTTACACTTTAACAGCCAAGAATTTTTTGTATCTATTGTTAAACATGGGATAGGACGTTTTCCCAAGTTGCCCTTTGAACGCATCGTGAACAGTCGCTGTGCAGATGATATGATCATACGTGTATACAAAAAAAACTTGTACGGATACTCTCAAAAAAATAAATGTACATTGAATAACTATGTTCCATGTTGATAATGCAGCCAATTTATGAAAAGTTAAAATGATTATGGCGACGCCTCATGATTCACATTTTTAGGCATGTGCAAATCGTATTCCAGTGGGGCACATCCTGCCCTGTATGCTTCTCTAGTATCCTAGCTCCAGTATCCACCATCGTAAAAGGCCACAACCGTCTTTATAAATCCAAGCCAAGATTGTATGCCCATTAAAAAGACAACTTGGAATCACCACTCGATGAAAGTCGATATGTTCATGACTGAGTTGTTTTAGATATCATAGGAACTTGGCTAAACGCATGCGACCCTGTTGTTAAAGACTGGGAGGCACATTTATGAATTGTGATCAATCAAACACTGTTTACCTGATTTGGATGTAAATCCTCTCAAATTACAACTGAAAGACTGTGGTTATGGCACATTCATTTTTAACCTATTGTGATGTTTTCAATAAAGAGAATTGTGTGTCTGTGTGTCCTGTGAATGAACAGAGGAAGTGTCTTTTAAGTTTGAGCTGAGCTGATTCATGTATAATTATCATCAAATGGATAAAAATAATAATGATCATCATCATCTTTCTTCTACACAGTTTAATTTGCATCATAAAGGGCTTATTCAATAACTTTAATTTTGGTGAGTAATGTTCGGATCACGGCGGCTCGGTGTGCACTGGGTAGCACGTCCGCCTCACAGTTAGGAGGGTGTGGGTTCGATTCCACCTCCGGCCCTCCCTGTGTGGAGTTTGCATGTTCTCCCTGAGCCCGCGTGGGTTTTCTCCGGGCACTCCGGTTTCCTCCCACATCCCAAAAACATGCTTGGTAGGCCGATTGAGCACTTCAAATTGCCCCTAGTGCGGATGGTTGTTCGTCTCTGTGTGCCCTGCGATTGGCTGGCAACCAGTTCAGGGTGTCCCCCGCCTGCTGCCCGATGACGGCTGGGATAGGCTCCAGCACGCCCGCAACCCCAGTGGGGACAAAGCGGTTCAGAAAATGGATGGATGGAGAAATGTTCGGATCAGTGTTTTCCAACCAGTGGTGCCAAGGCACCTGTTTTAAATACAAAGTAAATACCGTAATTTTTGGACTATAAGTCGCAGGTTTTTTCTTAGTTTGAGTGGGGGGGGGCAACTTATACTGAGGAGCGACTTATATGTGATTTTTCTTCACAAATTTTCAAAATAAAAAAAATAAAAAAATAATAAAAAAAAGGAAACCGTGATAAACAAACCACGATGTAGCAAGGGATTGCTGTAATTTGAATTTCAAGTGACGTCAGCAGCGCGGCGGTTGTTTACATAAAGGACAAAGACAGCCGGGTGGCTGTCCGGGGATGGTGGATGGGGCTCGGACATGGCTTTTACGCACGCCCGGTCCTACACTACGGAGCTCTCTTTCACCTCCGTGGATGGAAGTTGGGGGGCGGCGCTCGGCCGGGTGGCTGTCCGGGGATGGTGGATGGGGCTCGGAGATGGCTTTTACGCACGCCCAGTCTTATTCTATGGAGCTCTCTTCCACCTCCGTGGCTGGAAATGCCACCTCCGGGGATGGAAGTCCACGGCGCCGCACGCCTCGAAGTTGACTTTGTTAACGCTACAATAAGTTATATCCTAGATCTGTGGAATAACGACGAGGCTGACGTCAGGGCACACACGCGGCGTTGTTCACGAAAGACGAGGAATTTGAGCGATGGATTTAATGATTTGGAGTGACACAGATGGTTTGATAATATTGTTGTAATATGATAGTTATTTGAAATGTACTTTACATATCGTTATATGGGTCTGTGGAATAATTGGAAACGCAACTTACGAGTCTGACGTCAGCGGCACGGCGCATATGTGGCGCATACGCGGCATTGTTTACACAAAGGACGATCGATGGATTTAATGAATTGGAGTGACACAGATGGTTTTATAAACGTGTTATCTATGTAATGGTTGTTTGAATAACTCTGAATGTTACGTCAGGCCCGTTCTCTTTGTGTTTATGTCACTTTAGCATACCTATCGTTTAGCCTGTTGTTGCTCGTTCATGTCTGTTCTTGGTGTTGGATTTTGTCGAATAAATTTCCCCCAAGATGCGACCTATACTCTGGAGCGACTTATATATGTTTTTTTTTCACGTTATTGTGCATTTTATGGCTAATGCGACCTATATTCCGGAGCGACTCTTAGTCCGAAAAATAGGGTACTAGGCTGGTGGCCTGCCAGCGGTCTACTATTGAAAAAGTGTCGTTGAATGTGAAGGGCAAAATGCAACCATGGAGACTCTGCACTGTTGAAGTTGGACAAGTAAAAATAGGAAAGATTTCCATCTACGAAGCTTCAACAGCAAGTCCGCAGTTCCCAAACCGTTAGTTATGTTCAAAGGAAAGGTGACGCGACACAGAAGAACAGATGTCCTTGTAAGAGTTTTTTTTTGGAAAGTGGGATGCCAATTGTCCAATCCAAAAAGTCGGTAAGTTGGAAATGAAACAAGTGCAAATGGTTGTTCGTTTATTATGTGTGCCCTGCAATTTGCTGGCAACCAGTTCAGGGTGTCCCCCACATACTGCCCAAAGTCAGCTGAAATAGGCTCCAGCACAACTGCGACCCTTATGAGGAAATTGGATGGATGCATATTGTATAATAGTTCCTTTCATTTTTCAAAGTACGACTATTCATGTCTTTTCAAATGCAGTCGTTAAGATGTATGTGGGTGTGCGTTCTCGCCTAGGACGAATCCCTTCATTTCTGTTCAGTATATATTCTGTTGCTGGAACTTTCAAGGTGCATGAATAACATTTCACAGGAGTGTGTAGTGGCCACTTAGAGCTATTTTGTTTAGACTGACACAACTTCACAGTTCACAGTTCAGTTTGGTTGCTCTCAATCCTGCCTGAATTTAGTTCACAGTTTAGTCAGTTGACTGCAACACGGAACCTTGCACCAAATTAACTGTCATGGTCTGATTGAAAACAGCAAGCATTCAGCCTGGCCACGGTAAATTGAGTGTAATCCTGTTTAGTTGGGCTTATGCGGGCCCATTCAATGCCTGAAACCAAAAGAACTCCTCTTCTTCACCGCATATGTGGGGCACTTTTAATTCTGTCTCTTTGCAGTCAAAGTCAGAAGCTAAATGATGCCACATTACTCTTTCTCTACATTGCAGAAACTGCGCATCTACGACAATTTGTGTCTCACTTTGAAGCTCCTTCCCATTATTTTAACTTTACACCTCCCTTTCACCTCAGTCTTGCTGGGGTGATTTCAAGTTTCTGGTCTTAAACTCATTAGTTCAGGCGCCTTATAATCCATTACAAACAAACAGGCAAACATCCAAGATGAATGGCAGTTCAGTGACTGAGAAAAAGGTTGGCTGAGATTTACTGTAAGTGTACTTTATAGCTTCACACTTTCCCACACACACACACTGAGACACGCACACCCACTTGCACACACACACACTTCGGCCTCAATTTATGTGTGGGAGGAATTTAGAAAGTGACCGTTCTTTTACCTCTGTCTTTACAAATTGTTCAGCTTGTCCTTCACTCTTTGTCTTTCTGCCCCACTCTTCCATCAAAGCCTACAAATGTGGCTGTAGCGGGGGGGGGGGGGGGGGGGGGGGACTACCATGGAAGCAGATGCCAGGGACTCTACTGGCTCATGCCCATCGCTGAGCATTCCAACATCCTAACACTACGCTTTCAGCCAAATGCAATAACAGCCACCAGCAGACAAAAGATGCCTGGCTCCCACTACCTTAGGATGTTAACGGTTTGGCAATGATATCATTCCAGATCAAGTATGAATGAGTCAATGCAGTCTGTGTGTGTGGGTGAGTGTGTCTATGTTCACCCAGGTGCCTTCTCTGTCTCTGAGAACCAGTTTGAATTTGAGCCCTGTTGAGTTTTAATTGCGCTAGATAAAACATGATTTAATGACTTTAACTGACAGAATGGAAGGCGCAGCATTACAAGCAGGGATGATGCAAATTGAAGCCTGGGGTTGACCATTTGATGTTCTTATTATGCTCCCTTTAAGATTTGATCAATAGTCACAGGATTCAGAAGTACTGTATATTTAATCTGTAAATGCAGGTTACCAAATGTAATCTTCATGTGAATCTATGCCAAGCGTGGCCTGTCCTCATACTGCTCATTAAGGCAGCTCTGTGCTCTGAGGAGATGACAGACATGAAACAGGTGGACAGTAAAAATAACAGCCCCTCTTGTGTTGTTGAGTATTTTAGCAGGATACTTAAATTCCAACAGACCGCAAATCTATTAATATACTGCAATTTTCGGACTATAAGTCACTCCGGAGTATAAGTCACAACAGCCATAAAATGCACAATAAAGTGAAAACATATATAAGTCGCATCGGAGTATAAATCGCACTTTTGGAGCAAATTTATTTGTCAAAATCCAACACCAAAAACAGACATGAACCAGCAACAACAGGCTAAACGATACGGTATGCTAACGTCACATATACACAAACGAGGAGCTGACGTAACAGTCAGAGTTATTCAAGTAAGTATTGCATAAATAACACGTTTATCAAACCATCTGTGTCACTCCAATTCATTAAATCCATCGATCGTGCTTTATGTAAACAATGCTGCGTATGTGCCGCATATGCTGACGTCGGACCCGTTGTAAGTTGCATTTCTAATTATTCCACAGACCCATATAACGATATATAAAGTATATTTCAAATAACTATCATATTAAAACAATATTATCAAACGATCTGTGTCACTCCAAATCATTAAATCCATCGATCAAATTCCTTGTTCTTTAGGTCAACAACGCCGCACGTGCGCTGCAGAGATCTAGAATATAACTATAGTGTGGCGTTAACAAAGTACCAGAAAAGACGTGGGTTTGGTAAACGGCTCTTTATTTAACAAAACAAGAGTTCAACGAGCCAACAACTACTGAACTTCCATCCACGGAGGTGAAAGAAAGCTCCGTAGAGTATGACCGGGCGTGCGTAAAAGCCATGTCTGAGCCCCATCCACCGTCCCCGGACAGCCACTCGGCCGAGCGCCGGCCCCCGACTCCCGTCGAGAAGGACCGGGCGTGCGTAAAAGCAATAATATTTTTTCAAACCTTCTGTGTCACTCCAAATCATGAAATCCTTCAAACTCTTCGTCCTCCGTGTCACTTACAAACAAAGCCGCTAATGATGCCGGTAGTACGTGGGGCCCGTCGTCATCTTCGTCATCCCTTGATCAAATCCTTTGCCTTTTATGTAAACAACCGCCGCGCGGCACGGGTGACGTCACTTGCAGTTCAAATGACAGTAATCCCTTGCTACATCGCGGTTTGTTTATCGCGGTTTCACTACATCGCGGATTTTTGAATTTTGAAAATTTGTGAAAACAAATCACATATAAGTCGCTCCTGAGTATAAGTCGCCCCCCACCCAAACTATGACAAAAACCGCGACTTATTGTCCGAATATTTACTTTAGTTACTTGATACTGCAAGTCATAATGGGGCATCCGATGGGCCATATTTCTTGTGTGAGCATCACAAATGACCTCAGGTGAGCATTTTTTCTCCACAAAGGTTCTCCTCAAACTTATTTTTGTAATTACTTTAAGTAACAAGGTAAAATACAGCAGCAATGTATAGCATGTGATAGTATTTGAACCATGTCATGGGAGATGGAGCCACTCGACTAGACTCTATTCCAGCATGTTCACAATAAACTCCATTATGACTAAAACAGATTTCCTGTGGTTTGCCAAAGGCAAGATCAGTTTTCTTGAACCACTACAGTTCATATGAAATCATAACCTTTGCAAGACACGGCTCCATTACAGCTCTGAAGAAAATCATGACGATGTTACGATTGTGGTGTCAGTACATTCTAGCTGTGTGTTTCTGTTGAGGAGCCAAAGCAGGTTTGGCATGATGACATTTTCCATAACCCACTCTTCAACATGACTCTTCATAAAAGTCTGCATTGGTGATTTCTTCTCTAAATCAAAGTGCTGACAGGATTGTAGTGCACTCATAATACTCATGTTCATCCCTTTCACTGTTTCTGAGCAGCTGGGATGATTTTTTCTCAGCAGAAATGTATTTGAATTAACATTTAGTCAACAAATCTGTCATTAGTTTCAGAGCTTTTTTGTTTGAAATGATCAACTCCTGCCAGCCGAGACACCAAAGCTGTAAGTGCACAATAAACGCATTGATAAACACATTGAAGTGACTATAAAGTCGCTTCCCAGGGCTGATGAACGGAATTAGGATGTGTGTCTTTGTACTTGACGTAGTAAGCAGACAGAAAGTTCGGTTGGTGTAGGGAAAGTGAAGACGTGCAGGTTTATTATCCAAATCAAACAACACGGCAAATAACTCATAACATAAAAGTAACCAAAAAAACACATATATTCCCGTAAATTCACCGCGGATTTTATAGACTTCCCAGTATAATGCATAATACATATATGATACATAATACATATAAAAATACATATAATGGTACTGTACTGGAGGTAAATTACATTCACGCAGAAATGGCTCATAAACACGTTACAAAATAAAATGTCAAAACTAAAGGAGAGTAAATTGATTGGCTTTGTTTAGATCTCGAATTCAGTCAACAACAAAATAGTGACTTACTAATTAAATTTCTATTGGCATACATACATATACACACTGTAGGTCATGTAATATTCAAAGCATGATACAAATGCATAATTTATGACCGCACACAATAAAAACATCTGATAGATAGGTGACCAATGCAAACCATCCAGTGATCATTCAGTAATCCCTCACATGTTGCCTTTCCACCAACCAAGAAATACTTTGCCAAAAAAGGTGTTGTCTAAAGGCCCTCAGTCTAATGCCACTACTACATCTGAAGTTGTAATTATTCATCCATATTGTAATTGTTTGTCTTGAGTTGAATTGCTTTCTTGGATTTGCTATCCTGTTCTGTGATAATTGGTCTGAAATCCTGAAAGAGCGCAATGTTCCATTTATATTTCGCTGTCAATATAGTGCCTGAACCGTTAAAAAAAAAAAAAAACTCTTACTGCAATGCAGGGAAACCCGGAGGAGACCTGTGGCATGTAGACAGCATAAATGATGAAAGTGTGAGGGAGTGAATGTGAGTAGAGAACTGTTCTTTGCTCATGCTTAGTATGCAAAGCCATACTCCTTGCAGTGGCACGGTAGTAGAGTGTTGATTCAGATCAAAGATTGCCGCTGAGCTTCGTTCAGTCACTTATTCAAAACTCCAGAGCTTGCATCCTGATGGTGTCGAGAGTGAGCTTGACTGAAGGGTGATTACTTCTCACCATCACAATACACTCTGTTTTGACATTAAAAGAAATATATATATACTTATTTTGTCATACTGTACCTAATCCTCCCATCTGTATGATATATAATGTAGGATTCTATTTGATACAAAAGATGTGGGTTATGTTCTGGGTTTAAAAGTCTTTGCAGGCCATTCTATCTGTAATTTACTGCATGTTCGTTTTCCCTTTTCTTTGTGGTTCTCGCCAGGTAATCTGTAGGCTTTTGATTATCTTACATACGCCAATACATTTGCCATTGAAAGTGTAGTATCTAGTTTGTTGACAGGA
This sequence comes from Syngnathus leptorhynchus, assembly GCF_054491065.1. Lineage (NCBI taxonomy): Eukaryota > Metazoa > Chordata > Actinopteri > Syngnathiformes > Syngnathidae > Syngnathus > Syngnathus leptorhynchus. The sequence goes on along the minus strand of NC_141201.1, from coordinate 13,966,638 downwards.
GGATGTGATCATTAGCTAATTCAATAGTCTGAGTCATGATGCTATGGGCTCAGCAGACTCCACATCAAAATATTTCAATGTGCCTCAGTCATGCAAAGTGCTATTTGTTGAACAAACAGCTCCGCTGACGGATGATGGACAGGTGTTACTATCGGTATGGTGCAACATGTCACTGAGATTTCACACCGGATATACGGCCTGAGAGAGGATCACAGAGTAATTCAGTATGCGTGTCCAGTCTATTTAGCCTCCCAGGGTCAAATATTCGCTCCCCATCTCTTGACAGAAGGATTTTATTCCATCTTCTGTGGGCCACAGAAAGCATCACACACTTTCATGCTGTCCTACCAAACGTATTCAGTATGAACTGCAAGATCAAGACTAATATAGAACCATTGTAATTTTAGCAGCAGTGGATGAGGTCAACTATTTTCTCATTTGCAAATCCCAACATATAAAAATCTGTATCATGGTTTATCCCTATTTAGATAAGAAAAAATAAAACTGTCAAGCATTTATTTAAGCAATGATCTTTGATCTTTTTACTCATCCCTTCTAATTTTTTTCAATTATTTCTCAAGTAGATAGCGTGGACTTGCATCTAAAAATAATGCTAATTGCACAGATTTGGTACAGCAAGGTAACTAAAAGATAAAATCTTAATTGCAACTGGAATTCCATAGAAACACATTTTTATATGAGAATAGAATATTATTATTCATATATTATTTATGGTGTGTTTTTCAGCAAATTCCATAAAAAAACACTTCTCCCAAAACTGTTTGACCCCTATTCTTGCTCTGCATCATTACTGTCCTTTGTGCTAATGCCGTCATGCTTAGTCCTAAAACGAGACACCAGCTCAAATTGGCAGTATTTGTCAACCTTGCCGTCCACATCTGCTAGGAGCCTCTCAGTTGTTAAGTGGCTATTCCAACATCCATGACAAACTGGAGAGTCGAACTTCACCACAGTACTATGTCAATATTCATTCCATGCTGAGTGAGCTGACATTTACCAGTTGACCACTGTTATCATTCAGTAAAAATGTGTTGACCAATGTAATATAACGTGAGGCAAGGTCACAACGACTTGTCAGAGGACCTTGCAAAGTGTTTCTTTAAAATATCGTATTGTTTTTGTGAAGTCCAGCACCCTGTAGCAAGCAATTTCTCATTAGAAAGAAAGTTTCTTCTCTCTGAGGTTTCTTCAAGGGTGCAAAAATATCTTGCACACTGCATCACATAGAGAAGAGTCATCATGATAAGAGTGACAGAGACAGAGAATGCCAGGCAGAAGTCAGAAGCGCAAGATATAATAACCGCAGACTCAAAATGATATGAAGTGAACTATAGACTGCCACAATTATAATCAAACACAATATATGAAAATTATGCAAAACTTCATATGATGTATTATATTTATTTATTATTATTATTATTATTATTATTATTATTATTATTATTATTTTTGCCCCAAAAGTGCGAATTATACTCCGGTGCGACTTATATATGTTTTTTTCACTTTATTGTGCATTTTATGGCTGGTGCGACTTATACTCCGGATCGACTTATAGTCCGAAAAATACGATATATAAGTCGCTCCGGAGTATAGGTCGCATTTTGGGGGAAATTTATTCGACAAAATCCATCACCAAGAACAGACATGAGCAAGCAATGACAGGCTAAACGATAGGTATGCTAACGTGACATAAACACAAAGAGAACGGGCCTGACGTAACATTCAGAGTTATTCAAACAACCATTACATAGATAACACGTTTATAAAACCATCTGTGTCACTCCAATTCCTTAAATCCATCGTTCGTCCTTTATGTAAACAATGCCGCATATGCGCTGCATATGTAGCATTGTAGCATTAACAAAGTTGACTTCCAGGCGTTCGGCGGCGTGGACTTCCATCCCCGGAGGTGGCAATTCCAGCCACGGAGGTGGAAGAGAGATCCATAGAATAGAACCGGGAGTGCGTAAAAGCCACATCCGAGCCCCATCCACCGTCCCCGGACAGCCACCCGACCGAGCGCCGGCCCCCGACTTCCATCCACGGAGGTGAAAAAGAGCTCCGTAGAGTAGGACCGGGCGTGCGTAAAAGCCATGTCCAAGCCCCATCCACCGTCCCCGGACAGCCACCCGGCCGAGCGCCGGCCCCCGACTTCCATCCACGGAGGTGAAAAAGAGCGCCGTCGAGTCGGACCGGGCGTGCGCAAAAGCCATAATAGTTTTTCAAACCTTCTGTGTCACTCCAAATCATCAAATCCTTCAAACTCTTCGTCCTCCATGTCACTTACAAAGTCGCTAATGATGCCGGTAGTACGTGGGGCCCTTCGTCATCTTCGTCATCCCGTGATCGAATCTTATGTAAACAACCACCGGGCCGCTGACGTCACTTGAAATTCAAATTACAGCAATCCCTTGCTACATCGCGGTTCGTTTATCGCGGTTTCCCTTTTTTTATTTTTTTTTTTTTTTTTTATTTTAAAAATTTGTGAATTCATATATGTCGCTCCTCAGTATAAGTCGCCCCCCCACCCAAACTAAGAAAAAAAACACGACTTATAGTCCGAAAATTATGGTACTTTAGTAGAAATTTAAAAAAGGGAAGAAAAGTGAAGTGTATTATACACATTTACTTCTTTTAAGACTTAATTATATGACATTCACAAACCTTGAAATGTTTTGAATTTACATAATTATATGGAGTGGATTAATTAAATGGTCCACTGTGGCTTGTGCTTGAGCTCAGAGGGTCCAGTTTTTCTGAAATAGATTTTTTCCTATAATTAGGGCCTTATCGGTTAATCGGTCGGTCAATAAAATCCTCTGATTGTGTCAGTCAAAATAATAAGCCAAATGACCAATGTTTACAGATCATTTTTACTTTTATGTATTCTTACCATTTTCAGCAAGCATACACAATTTCATTTCATATGCATTCAGTTTAGCCAAATATTTACAATTTACCATTACTTTTACTTTTTTTAATTTACCAAGAATAAATTCACAATATACTGTTTCTATATACCAGTGTTTAACAAGTAATGAATAAGGCAACATTGATCTGGATGTCACTATTACACACACAACATAAAATCACAGTTTGTTTTTAAAAAAGAAAAAAGAAAAACAATGTCAACTTTCATACCAGCTCAGTGGCCTAGTAGTAGAGTGTCCGCCCTGAGACTGGAAGGTTGTGGGTTCAAACCCCGGCCGGGTCATACCAAAGACTATAAAAATGGAACCCATTGCCTCCCTGCTTGGCACTCAGCATTAAGGGTTGGAATTGGGGGGTTAAATCACCAAAAATGATTCCCGAGCGCGGCGCCGCTGCTGCTCACTGCTCCCCTCTCCCCCACGGGATGGATCAAAATCACATGGGGATGGGTTAAATGCAGAGGACAGAGCCCTTTGAGACTGCTTGTGATTTAGGGCTATATAAACTTGACTTGATTGATTGATTGATTGATGACACATTCAATTACTGGTAACAGGATCTCACACAGGCTAGATGACAAGGATTTCTGTCCTAACTTCATTAATGTAATACTTTGCGGCATGCAATGCACTTTGGGAACCGATTGGCTAAATCATATGACTGAATGAATAAAAAATATCGAGGACATGTGCTCCGTATTCATGGCTGTGAGTTTTGGCATTGGCAATAAGTTAGCCTCAGGAAAACCGTTTGTCTTATTTTCAATGAACAAACATTGGCTTTGCCTATGGGAATGAAGTAACAGCATGCAGAGGACTAGCATTAGCATAAGTGCGCTTAGCTCACCAGTTGGAAATGAAATTTTTGATGGCTACAGAGAGTTTCAGAATGGGCAGCGGTTGCTGTCTGGACATGGTGATATTCTAATCTCAATGGTCAGTCCTATATTTATTTATTCACACATTTGTGTCGTAGAAGACCTTCGTGATATGTGTCACGTCACATTTGCTCTTCTTCAATTTCACATGGGTGCCATCCAGAGTGCAGAAAGAGAAACTACAATTGAAAAACTAAATCTTCACTTGAACTCTTCATTTCCCTTCGACAACGTTTTCTTAATACTTATATTAAATTACATTAGGACGGAAGAGAGGCCCACTGGTTAGCACGTCTGCCTCACAGTTTAGCAGTGCAGGGTTCAATTATGGCTTCGGCCTTCCTGTGTGGAGTTTGCATGTTCTCTCTGTGCCTCCGTGGATTTCCTCCATGTCCTCCGGTTTCCTCCCGCATACCAAAAGCATGGTAGGTCGACTGACCACTCCAAATTGCCCATAGGTGTGAGTGTGACTGGTTGTTGATCTACTGTATGTATGCTTTGCTATGCTTTCAGGGTGTACCTCGACTACTGCCCAAAGACAGCTGGGATACGCTCCACCACGCCTGTGAACCTCGTGAGTTCAGAAAATGGAAGGATGAATGAATAACATTGATGATCAAATTATTAAATTAATTCATCCATACATACGTTTGGATTGGCAACAGTAATGTAAAACCTCTTTAAACCCAAACTAATTCCATTCTGATTTGCACTATAATGATTATTTTCATGACATTTGGTAATTTGGTGTAATTGTAATTGTAGTGAAATCTGACAAGTGATTGTCTTTGTGTTTAATCTGTAAAGGACATTTGCAAACAGGTGCTTTGACGTGGGGAAAATAATCAGCCCGTTTTCTGATGTTACAGACCCAAATAGAGACTAAATCATAATTGGTTTGTGCATTATCTACGCTGTCTATTTGAAGCAAGTTTAATTGGTATCAGCTATTTATAAATGAAGAATCACTCCAGACAAATTGAACATTCGTGTTGAAATGGGCAGTGCCTTCCCCCATAACCCCAAATGATCTTTGGCAACCAATAGGACACACAGTTGGTGAACTGAATGGAAATCTATTCTGTTCTATTTCTTTTGAATCACGGAGGAGCTTGGGCTAATCTGAAACAGTACTTTCTATATTAGCAACGGTGTTAGCAATGGTTTATGTATTTACAGTACTGTGCAAAGGTTTTGGGCCACCTATAGGGTTGTGTTCATGAGCCTTTTTAACAGTCGTCAATATTACTTGTGAAACATAAACTAATAGGACACAGCACATTTACACAAATAAATACAGAAAATTTGTAGAGAAATGAAGTGTGAAAGAAAACACAATTAAATTTCGATTAACAACCCAATTTGTCTCATTACTTTTCTGAAATGAGTGCCTTTTATATTTGTTTTGTTTTTTACAATTTGAATCAATAATTGGAATTGTCCAACCATTAGAATAATGTTGGCACCTCTCATCTGTTCTCCATCCTTCATTAACAAGATGGTATTTGCTAGATTGACAATCAAACCCAAATGCAAAACTCCACAGTGTGAATTGTTTCATTTGCAGCTCATCCATGGTGAAGTTCTGTAATTTTTGTGGCAATCTAGTTTTTTCTTCTACCATTATGGTATTGCCAACAATGTTATGGTGGCCTTAGTAGCCTCTGTTGTGTGCTTTCAACAGTGAGGATATAAAAAAAGATCATCAATTGCAATTATAGACAGTAATGGACTTTATGCAGGGATGACAGCTCTGTCCAGAAAAACTGCAGAATTTCAATTTGGACTTTCATTGCACCCTGTGGTGTCCATCCTGCTGGGAAGTCTTCTAAAAGATGTGGCTGTACGTTTCCAAATATGTGAGGTCAGACACTGTTGCTGGTTTATAAGAGTGCCTGGAACACAATCTCTGTTGTGGTTTATCCCAAAGGTTTTTGCGAGCGAGGTCTGCACAAAGCAGTTCAGAAAAACCTCGGATCAAGTCTTTGAATTGCATGCAGTAAAGCAATGCTTCAAAAAGCATTGAACTAATGGCTTTTTAAAGCTCATTCAGATTTGTTCCCTTTCTACTGTTCTCAGTACCAATTTCTTTTCCTTATGTTAGTTCTAGTGACCATGCTGGCTGCAACATAGTATTTCCATTGGAAAGAATAGGAACATTTCCCAAAGGTACAGGCATGAGCATCAAAAATTGCGCGAGAAAGTAGCATTGACTAACGAGACAAAGATTGTCAATGTAATGGCAAGGCTAAAAGCTTTGAGAAAGAAAGGATCTACGGATCATGGCTTTGGCTTGCATGGCTTATATATTGGGCAGGCTAAATAATCTTCATTGACGATGAAGCATAAAATAGCAGCATCAAAAGGAACTCAAAAGTTCACAGAAACATTTTGTGAAGGAGTGAAGAATCTTATCAATGGCCACAATTCCGGCGATATTATAAGCTTGTTGTAATGACTTTAAGCTAAATATTTTAAACTGAATCATACGACATTAACAGCAATTGATTTGAAATGCTTCTCCAGCAACAGTTTTACTTACCTACAATATAGACTTTTTTTCATTACAAATAATATAATCTCGTGAGTTTTTCTTTTTAAAAATGTTTTAAAAATGTCATGCATAGTCAGGAAATCTGACCCCTGCATTTAACCCATCACCATAGGGAACACCGCAAGCTCACACTATAGGTGGCAGACAATGAAGCGGGGGGGGGGGGGGGGGGGGGAGAAATAACCCCCCGAGCAATAGTTTAGGGCAGGGGTCATGAACTTTGATCTTCAAGGGCTTTTATCCACAGTGTTTTAGATGTATCCTTCTTCTAACACATTTGAATCAAATGATCAGCAAGCTCTCTACAAGCAATCTTGATCATTTCAATCAGATGTGTTATAGAAGGGACATACGTATCTAAAACACTGTGGATAGGTGCCCTAGAGGACTGGAGTTGGTGACCCCTGGTTTAGGGTATCGGTGTCTGCCGTGTGTCTAGGGCGAGGTTTTTCATTGCCGCATCATGGCTCTGTCTGTGCACGCTCGACAAAAGTGATTATTTTGAACAGCTGCCCTATACTAAACCTAAGCTCATCATTCTTCTTCAGTTCTCCCCAGTGTTCCACTGACTCTGACTCAGTGCCCTTATCACGATAGCCAGATGGAGTAGCCATCTTGTTTGTGAGACCTGACAACCTAAATATACAAATCTAATCTCTACGTCTAGGTTTCCTCAAAGGATGAGTGAGTTGAGTTGTTGTTTCACTGCTAGGCCCTTGGAGTGACATGCAGCCATTACAATCATAAAAATCGACTCCAATTGCTATTATCCAAATATGTTTGCCACTTTACTGTGCATGCCAATGTCGTTTCACACAAATTCCTGCAGAGAAATTGCCAATTTAGCCAATTCACGAGTCCGACTCCTCTCACAGCGCCGCAGCGCGCCCCAACCTCCACCCTCACCAAACACACCTATGTGTTCAGCATTTTAGCAATGATAGCCTGAGTTTTTGCGAGATTCAATAAAATATCCTCAAAGCAACATGAGTCAAATCACCAGGTCTGACAGGTTTTTTTTCATGCCTTAACTCAACGTAGGCTGTCAGAGGGAGACTAAGCGGTGCAGAAGATGGATGGATGGATGGATGGATGGATGGATGGATGGATGGATGGATGGATGGATGGATGGATGGATGGATGGGTGGGTGGGTGGGTGGGTGGGTGGGTGGATGGATGGATGGATGGATGGATGGATGGATGGATGGATGGATGGATGGATGGATGGATGGATGGATGGATGGATGGATGGATGGATGGATGGATGGATGGATGGATGGATGGATGGATGGATGGATGATGGATGGATGGATATAGAAAAACACAGTGACACATAAATGTGGTCAGATAACACAATTCCCCGTTTGTAAACTGTGTAAGACAAAAGAAACATCAAGTAAAACAGAGTGATAAAAATGACAGATTTTCAGACAATGGATAATTTCAAGTTGTGCTGCAAAGTGATGCAGACTAGTAAATACAGCTAAAGCTCGATTTTACACGAACTTTGGGATCCAAAATTTGGGAATTGCGTTAACGCGAAAAGCGCGTTCTTTTTAAGAAAGGCGTGTTTTTAGGCAGTAATTATACATTAATTTACGTCAGTCATGTTGTTGGGCAGGCAAACCTTCCGTTTGCCGTCCGTCACCGTCAATTCGCCCCACACATCTACTAAATCTGTTGACATTATTGTCAAAGAAAAGCAATACGCAGATGACAATATCAGGTGGACTGAGTAAGTCATCTTGATACTATGTGAATTGGATGGAAGACCGATTAAACTAGCCAATTATTCTACTACTGTGTTCGGCCGCGGTCTTTGACTTGTGAGTGACTGTGTGGATGAGGTGCTTCCGCGAACTTCCGCCATTCCAAATCAAGAACGATCCTAGATATCTGTAACACTAATAAAGCAGTGATAAAGATCAACAGTCCGACTTCCTATTATCTAACACCTTTAAATTGGTCACGGAAATTCATCAATTCATTAGCGCTAAGGTTTATGCGCTAGTCATTTAGCTTCATACGATCCTTATATCATCCATTTAAAATACTACTTGAAATGTATTTACGACCAGAAAAAATTGCCGTCCATGACCAAACTGCATTAGACAGAAAGTCACATAGGATCAAAGCGAGTAAAATCTAGCTTCAGGTGTAGTGTGTACGTTACATTTTGTGATTTGGTGTTTGAGAGGATGCAGACCTTTAACTTTTCTTGTGCATATACTCTACTTATGATGTTATGGTTTAGTAAATACACACTAGTCGCAGTAATTGCTGTTAATCATTTTTGACAAGATTTTATTCATCCCTTATTAACTTTAGTGACATTTCCATTCTGCAATTTATCTTAAAAGCAACTGTAACAATTTTGGATGAGCAAAATTTTGCTGAATTACTGCTATAAATACAAGGTAATTGAACAAGGAGAATAGTCAGTTATTATAGGCAGATACACTGTGAGTGAGGGAAGTTTATCAGGCATGATGATGATTTGCTTATTAGACTATGTGTGTGTGTGTGTGTGTGTGTGTGTGTGTGCGTGCGTGCGTGCGTGCGTGCGTGCGTGCGTGCGTGCGTACGTAGAGCGAGCAGGAGAAGGGGAAGTGAAATGTTAATGAGGGCAGTCGGATGTGAACAAACAGCTTCCAGCCTGATGAATCCATTCAAAGACGGAAAGCGAGACAGAGAGCGATAGCTGCTGCAGGAACAACTTCATGGGTCAAACAATCAAATTTGAATATAAATGGTCGCTGATGACCAGTGACTTAGTTTATCTGGATGTCTATGTTTGTGTGGGATATTATTCTTTAAATATATATATATATATATATATATATATATATATATATATATATATATATATATATATATATATATATATATATATGCAACATATATATATATATATATATATATATATATATATATATATATATATATATATATATATATATATATATATATATATATATATATATATATATATATATATATACGGTTTCCTCCCACATCCCAAAAACATGCTTGACATGCAAATTGTCCCTAGGTGTGAGTGCGAGTGCGAATGGTTGTTCGTCTCTGTGTGCCCTGCGATTGGCTGGCAACCAGTTCAGGGTGTCCCCCGCCTGCTGCCCGATGACGGCTGGGATAGGCTCCAGCGCGCCCGCGACCCCCGTGGGGACTAAGCGGTTCAGAAAATGGATGGATGGATAATCATAATAATAAGAATAATAAATCAGTTTTATATTGCGCTTTTCTAGACACTCAAAGCCGCTTTACATACACAATTACAACAGATTACCAAAATAAAAAAAAATACTTAAATTAGATTAATCACAATTAAATATTCTAAGTGCTTGACAGCACTTAGCGAAAGTATAAGTATCAGGGATTAGAATGGCAAATATGAAAAAACACTGAAAAGTAGCCGGGGGTCTGGGGAGGATGATTATCTATCTATCTATCTATCTATCTATCTATCTATCTATCTATCTATCTATCTATCTATCTATCTATCTATCTATCTATCTATCTATCTATCTATCTATCTATCTATCTATCTATCTAGTTGTACTAAGTTCATTCTGTTTCCTTTTTCAATCACTTTTTGGTTCTTTTATCACAAACAGGGTATTTTAGGTTGCATTACATGACATCTATCTATCTATCTATCTATCTATCTATCTATCTATCTATCTATCTATCTATCTATCTATCTATATATATATATATATATATATATACATATATATATATATATATATATATATATATATATATATATATATATATATATATATATATATATATATATATATATATAATTTTTGGACTATTAGTCGCTCCGGAGTATAAGTCTCACCACCCATAAAATGCACAATAACGTGAAAAAAAACCCATATATAAGTCGCTCCGGAGTATAAGTCGCACTTTTGGGGCAAATGTATTTGTCAAAATCCAACTCCAAAAACAGACACGAACCAGCAACAACAGGCTAAACGATACGGTATGCTAACGTGACAAACACAAACGAGAGGCTGAGAACGGGCCTAACGTAACATTCAGAGTTATTCAAATGATTATTACATAAATAACACGTTTATTAAACCATCTGTGTCACTCCAAATTATAAAATACATCGATCATCGATCGTGTAAACAATGCCGCGTACTTGCGCCGTCGGACTCGTGATTTGCATGTCTAATTATTCCACAGACCCATATAACGATATATAAAGTATATTTCAAATAACTATCATATAGCAACAATATTACCAAACCATCTGTCACTCCAAATCATAAAATACATCGATCATCGATCGTGTAAACATGTGATTTGCATGTCTGGCGTGATGTGTGCTCGTATGCTGTCCATCACAAGCAGAGCTTGCATCCTAAATTGCATTGCTGCCCCTACTGGGTTTTTTTGTTTTTGTTTTTTTACATCACCACACTAAATTCTCTTCACCAGACCTGTGCTTTTTAAAAACTCAAAAAAACAGCGCTTTCCCCTCCCAGTTGTTGCGTCACGGCCAAAGGTGAAATTTAAATCACCCTCGTTCAGTTTAGTTAGAAAATAACTATATTTCTTTTTCAGTTGTTTTTTTTTTGTTTTGTTTATTTGATTCATCAACTTGAATATTGTGCTTTAAAGTGTGAATATCTTTATTCGTTTTTTCAGTGTATTGAAAATAATATGTGAGGTGATCAACTGTACTAGTAAGTAATGTCTTAATGATCAAGTAAATTTTTTTGAAAAAAAAAACGCATATAAGTCGCTCCTGAGTATAAGTCGCCCCCCCAACCAAACTATGAAAAAAAAACGCGACTTATAGTCCGAAAATTACGGTATATATATATATCAAGCACGTATCAAGCACAGTACAAACTGAAGCCCATCAGCTACGCGGAAGAGCATGGAAACCGAGCAGCCGCGAGAGAATTTGAAATCAACGAATTGATGGTTCGCAAGTGGATGAAGCTGGAAAACGAGCTCTGACAGGTCAAAAAGACACAGCTGAGTTTCCGCGGACGTAAGGCGAGGTGCCCAGAGTTAGAGGAAAGTCTCGAACAGTGGATTATCGAGCAAAGAACGAGTGGGAGAAGCGTTTCGACGGTCACCATTCGACTAAAAGCAGCAACGCTAGCAGAACAAATGAAAATTGAACATTTTCAAGGAGGTCCGTCTTGGTGCACTCGTTTCATGAAACGGTGCCATTTTTCTATCCGGACCAGGACTACATTGGCGCAGCAAATTCCAGCGGATTATAATGAAAAGCTGGCCATCTGCCGCTCCTACTGCAGCAAACGCATCGCCGACAAACACATCCAGCCCAGCCACATCACCAACATGGACGAGGTGCCGCTCACTTTCGACATCCCGGTGAATCACACTGTGGAAAAGAAAGGGACCAAGACGATTGCAATACGCACAAAGGGATACGAAAAGTCTTCTTTTACTGTTGTGCTTGGCTGCCATGCTAATGGACAGTAACCTCCGCCTATGGTGATTTTTAAGAGAAAGACTTTGCCTAAAGAGAATTTTCCAGCAGGAGTCATCATTAAGGCAAATGAAAAGGGCTGGATGGATGAAGAAATGATGACTGAGTGGCTGAGGGAGGGATATGTGAGGAGACCAGGTGTTTTTTTCCACCAATCACCATCGCTGTTGATTTGTAACTCTATGCGTGCCCATCTCACAGCCGATGTGAAAAAAATGGTGAAGCAAATGAACGCCGAGCTTGTTGTCATTCTGGGAGGCATGACAAAGAAACTCCAACCGCTGGACATCGGAGTGAACCGGCCGTTCAAAGTAAAGGTGCGAGTGACGTGGAAGGGATGGATGACCGACGGAGAGCACAGTTTCACTAAGAGTGGAAGGCAGCGCCGGGCGAGTTATGCCACAATTTGCGAATAGATTGTGGATGCTTGGGCTAACATGTCTGCTGGTACTGTTGTGCGAGCTTTTGTAAAAGCCGGCATCATAGCCGAGGAGCCAAACGCCACGGAAAGTGACAGTGAAGAAAGTGAACCTGGCATGTCAGTTGGAGATTTCAATGCAGAAACAGAAGATGACGACTTCAATGGGTTCAATTAATGACCATTACCGGTAATAAAAATGTGAATACCAAACTCAGTTTTGCTTCCGCTTCATTTTTAAATGCGCACACTTGTATGCTTGTGTGCGTTGTTGATAAGTGAAAATGTAAATGAGAATGTTTACGGGGGAAGAGTGGGCGTGGATTTGCAGTGTGTGTGCGTGTGGATTGTTTATATAAAACTCGCACCCTATGAGCCGTTGCGCCCTATGTGTGTTTAACACAGTCATGGCACACATCTGAGCCTGCGCCTTTTATTACAGTGCGTCTTTTGAACGTGAAAATACAGCATGTGCGCATGAGTTATTTACAAAGAAAGACAGTACACAGAAAGCATTTTTAAAGTTTTAATAACGTACTTTAACATGTCTTTCTAAAAGCTGCCTGTGACGCAGCAGTAGTACCGCAGCAACACGGAAGTAACACAGCACTAATGGGGCTGGATTTAAAAAAACATACCGGTAAAAGTCACTGAGACTAACACAGCAGCAACACGGTAGCACAGCACTAACAGGGCTGGTTAAAAAAACATACCAGTAAAAGTAAAAAAAGAGCCAGTAAAAGCCGTCTTCATCTTCTTCCTGTGCACTAAAACCATCGAACTCTTCCTCCTCAGTGTCCGATTGGAATAGCATTAGATATCCTTCGCCACACACTTTCTTAGTCTCTCTTTTGTCGTCGCTTTGATGCATTTCACACAGTCATCAACATCGACTGCCTTTAACCTAAAAGCGGCATCATATGCATTTTTTTGTCCCCCATAATGACGTTTTGTGTATAAAAGTTTCCTTTCAATAATGTCCGTCTTGATCTCGTTCTGTCTCTTCTTTGTGTGAATTATACGGCACTATTTGCTTGGCGGATGGACATACGATTAACACACCACTTTTCTCCCCACTGACCATGTCACATATCCCTCCGCCCAGCAAAGCGGTCCAAGTCATCACAAACATCACGGAAAAAATCTTGTATAAAACGCACCGGACCATAAGTCGCAGGGTTCAAAATTTGAGCAAAAAGTCACGGTTTATAGTCCGAAATTTACGGAAATTTAATTTAATCCCACTTGAAAGTTTACATTTGTGGTGAAAGTAATAATTTGGCCACACAGACGTTCATTTGTGATGTACATCAATGACTGTTCATGTGCAGTCAATTACGGTAACCTTTAAAAATCGTAATGGCAAAATTCTTGTTGCGCAAGGCCATGGAAACACCTGCAAAAACCTAAATATCCTCATATTCTGTTGTTACTCTGAAACCCAACAGAAAATCACAAGTAGAGGTAAACAAAAAGCAAAAGTCAGATGCAGCCCAGAGCCATACTTTTGGAGTGAGGAGGAAATAGACGACTTTTAGTGTGGTAAAAGACATGAGTATAATGGCGTTTGTTGACTATGGAAAATAAGAAGCAGAAATGACATCTATTCATCTAGGAGGTCGTCCCGTCATGGTTTATATGGGGACACTCTATTTGATCCTGCTACAATATATACGGGAGTAACTCTGAGTTATTCCAAGTGTTGACCTTAACTCAAATATTGATGACCTGTAAACATCAACGAGGCAATGTCATCTTTGTACAGTAGATGGTAAATGGTCTTTCACTGATCTATCACATACCACGTAGTGAGGTCCTCAAAGAGCTTCACACTAAATTCAAATGTACTTACTGATGACGCACCATCACAAACTGGGGGTTCAATACCTTGCTCAAAGATTATTCAACACGGTCACAATAGCAGGGGCTCTAACCCTCAACCTCTCGGGTGGAAGACGACCACTCTACCACTGAGTTAGATAATTTGATTTGCAAAAAGATATTGTTAGAAAAGCACTGTGTCTGAGATGGGAATGTTTGCCTAAGGCAGAATAGGCAAAGTACGGCCCGCGGGCCACATCCGGCCCATGGGGCCGTTTAATCCGGCCCGCCAAACCTGAATAAATTGTATTATTAAACTTTCTTTTTGTGGTAATTTTCCCTGCAATTACTTTGTTTCCCCAGTATATGGGGAAGCGGCCGCCCGCGCATTTACTCCCGGAAGTGGGTGTACGTACTAAGTAGTACGGACCCCGCGCACTCCGCGCTCTATTTCTATCAGTGCCGAAATTTGAGTGTGGGCTGTGACGTCAGCATTCTCGTAATTCGCGCGCTGAGCTTTCAGATAGTTATCCGCTAATGCCACCCACAAACCTTCCCCTGAAATCATTCCATCAAAATGAGTGGCCCGAGGAAAAGAAAGGTGGACACTGAGTGACGAATGTTAAAAAAGAGTGGACAATTTGGCTCGACCTGAAGTTTGTTTTTGCTCCCTCTCCCCGACCCCACTCCCCCCACCCCTCCCCGGCTGGGGAGGTGGTTAGGTGACACCCAAGCTGACAGCGGCTATCTAGATTCTTGTGGACCAATTCAGGATGAGGGAACTGCAGCGGATTATCCTCCTCGAAGACACTGCCAGGACGATCGAGGGCTCCTCCGACAGCTCTTCGCTTTGGCCTGGACATCCACTTTTTGATTTCCATATTATGTATTTTATGTGCCCTCTTTGCATCCATTGCGGCCTGGTGATCCTGAAAGGGGGATCCTTCTATCTGTGGTCCCTTCTCAAGGTTTCTCATTTTTCCCCTGGTAGGGTTATTTTTAGTTTTTCCTTGCCCTTTTAGGAGCTCAAGATCAGGGGATGCTTTGAGAAGCCCTTTGAGATTGCTTGTGATTTAGGGCTATACAAATAAACTTCACTTGACTTGACAACCTCTCTAACAGCAGGGTGCAGTTGGTGCACGAAGCCGTACAAAACTCTTGATCCGCAGCCATACTTACAGGTCCGATGATCTACGGTAGACAAACGGCCACCAAACAATAGCAACCCGGAAGTCAACTGATAGTAGTTTTTTGGTGAAATATTTTTTAAATGCTGTTAATAATTGCGTTTGTTTTCAAAAAGCTTCTTTTGAATATCCATGCTTTACTACCTACTAAAAGTAAAAGCCTTTTTTGCAATAACCTTGACATGTCATTTCTATTACTTCACGCAAACACTACATCCATCTGCTCCTGGTTCGGCCCACCGGTCAAAATTTTGAACCCAATTCGGCCCCCAAGTCAAAAGGTTTGCCCACCCCTGGCCTAAGGTAACAATTTTCTGCTTTTGGTCAGCTGTAACGTCAAAGGGTGTGAAGAGTTTACATCTCAGTTCATTGCTGAATCACTTTCCCATCAGACCTAACAAGATATTGATTCCCCAAATGCCACCAAGCTGCACTATAAAAGCATTTTCCCATTTTCTGTCAACAACACCTCTTGCAAGAAAATCTATCTCTGACAAAAAGGCATTGGCCACTGCGGAGAAAGGGCAATTTGTGAACATCTGAACCAGAGATTGATAGTAAGGTCAGTGCTGACAATAGCTCAATTGTCAATTGAAACATTGTGGAGTTAAAAAAGTAAAATTACATAGCTGAGCTGAGTGTTGACCAATGAGTCACATTCAATCAGCATGTAAACATCACTTCATAAATAGAACCAAGCCTTCTGCAGAAGGCCAAAATATAGTACTTGTTGCAATTGCTCTAAATTCAGGTACTGTATCAGATTGGGTGATGAATGACCCTTCACAAATGGTTGCTAAGTGTTTTTTAGAACATTTAGCAGGTTCTTGACATGAAAAATAAATTTTAAGCCCTATCATTTGCACATTGATGCACAATGAGTTAAGATTGTTATTTATTAATTCATTAATTCATTAATTCATTAATTCATTAATTCATTAATTCATTAATTTATGTTTTTATTTATTTATTTATTTATTTATTTATTATGCATTCACCCATTTATTTATTTATTTATTTATTTATTTATTTATTTATTTATTATGCATTCACCCATTTATTTATTTATTTATTTATTTATTTGTTTATTTATTTTTGCATTCATTCATTCATTCATTGATTTATATACCGGTACAGTATTCCCTTGTTTATCTCAGGGGTTACAATGCCCGCAATAAGTGAAATCTGCAGAGGCAGACTTTTTAAAATATTTTCTTATTTTAATTTTTTTATGCCTTTCTTAGTATGCTGTCACGAGGATGGGCGGGTTGATGGATGGATGGATGGATGGATGGATGGATGGATGGATGGATGGATGGATGGATGGATGGATGGATGGATGGATGGATGGATGGATGGATGGATGGATGGGCAGGCGAACGGACGGTTGGACGGACAGATGAGCAGGCGGACAGATGAACGGACGGTTGGACGGATGGATGAATGATTGACGGCTGGCTGGATAGACGAGAGGATGGACGGAAGGATGGATGTAAGAGAGAGCCATGATCTGTCATTCAGTAGGCCAAGTCTTGAATTAATTACTGTGATGTACAGTTCTACAAGCAAGTGACTGATTTGCCAACATCCTCCTACTACAAGTACCCATCTGCTCTGGTATTATGTGGTGCCAAGAATACATAGCAGCAGTAAGAACGAATATCTATCTGTGTGAACATTGCAACACACTCAACACTTTAATACAGTACATTCTGATTAGATGATGAATATTACCACGAAGGAATTAAAAGGTTGTTGCAATGAAATAAATTGAAACTAATGACACCTATCAGATGCAATGATGACAGCAACTGAAAAATGACAAAAATGTCATGTGGACTACAGAACCTCCAATACTCTTCATGAGGTACAAGCTGATGTTGGCACCATCCACTCATGTTTTGTCCATTCATGCCTTGAGGCATGATTTTAAGCCCAATTAGACACACCTCCAGGCTAGTTATATGAGCCCTTCACTGCAACCACGTTGTGTGCACAAGCACAATGAGCTCCCAAATCCCAAATCTTACCTTCTGTTCACTTACATACAAAGTTAGTTGCGGAACCTAATGCGGGACTGATGCCAGACCTGTTACCAGTCTAGGATGGGAAATGGGGGGAATTGTAATTACTTAATAAACAACTGCATTGGTGTGTGTATGCGTAGCTCGTTTGCTACAGTGCAGACACACGTACAAGCTTTAAACTTACTTTGCGACATGATAGGCTGTTGCACATTAGATTCCCATTTATCCATCCATCCATTTTCTGAACCGCTTTGTCCCCACGGGGGTCGCGGGCGTGCTGGAGCCTATCCCAGCCGCCATCGGGCAGTAGGCGGGGGACACCCTGAACCGGTTGCCAGCCAATCGCAGGGCACACAGAGACGAACAACCATCCGCACTCGCACTCATACCTAGGGACAATTTAGAGTCTTCAATCGGCCTACCAAGCATGTTTTTGGGATGTGGGAGGAAACCGGAGTGCCCGGAGAAAACCCACGCGGGCTCGGGGAGAACATGCAAACTCCACACAGGGAGGGCCGGAGGTGGAATTGAACCCGCACCCTCCTAACTGTGAGGCAGACGTGCTACCCAGTGCACCACCGTCTATCGAAACAAAAATGCCATTGTTTCCTTATATTTGTGTGAGTGATAAACAACTCAACACGAACATTTCTTAACCCAAATATGGAAACTATGATTGTAGGTGACTTCTGGTACCTAATGCTGATTTAGGGAAATAATCTGTCTTTACCACCTGAGACCAACTCGGAATGAAGTGTTTGTCTTTCCTTGCTTTTCTCTAGTTTTCCTCATTCAAATAACTTCTCTTTATCCAACATTGGTACAGCATTGTGGGCATTTGGGGATAAATGGGATTATGTCTTTCCTCAAGAAAGACATCAACTAGACCAATAAGTGTTTTTACACAACATAGGTGAAGATATTTTAACTTAACAAGCAATATTAAACAAAGCATGGTTAAGACATTTAAGCACAACTTCCAGTTCATGCTCTTATTGTGGCACTGGATTGGTACCACTTTCTGACTTTGCAACGTCACACCAATTTATCAATCATTGCACTGTAATGTGGAGACATCAAAAGGCTGCACAATTTGGCACAAAGGGGGATGTCCAGAAGCAGAATAACAGTTGAATGTCGGTCAAAAGGCAAAGAATAATGGGTCTTCAAACGAGTTTTAAAAATGGAAACATTTAATGCGATGTCATTTCAAGGGGAAGGATCGGCAACAGAAAAGGCCTGATCCCATCTAAAGTTCCGCTTAGTCCTTGGCACTTCCGGGATGCAAAGTATGCAAACAACTAACCATAATAAAAGTTCATCGATAATTATGGTGAGAAGGCGAGTTCTCTACCATCTCCAAATATGAGATTTTAAATAATTATTCTCCATTAATATTAGCTGAAGTGCAATTTGTCACCAGTAATGACCTTTTTCTGCAGTTAGAAATGGGGGATGGTGAAATTATGGATTCTGCGCACTGGCAACAAATTAATCTATCTTTTCAAGCATGTGGAAATGGAACACCTGTCTTTGTGTTGCCTAAAACATAGAAAATGATTAGTGGTGTACGTGATCAACCATAAAGAGGCTTGATGAAATTATGTGTGCTGATAAGAGATAATGGTCCTTAATGGTTCTCTTTAACGGCATACTGCATGTATAATTAATTTGAGCCTGATAACAATCACACCTTTGCTTCCTAAATTGGCTTATGATCAAGTACAGTAAATGCCAGTGTGACAAAGTGTTACTGTATACAGTAAACTGCTGTGGACACTGCGACAAATTTAGACAACATCCTTGAGTAATCAAATGCACATAGTACAGTGAATCCACATCTGACTGCTGACTGCAGCACATTACATATTACATACATGTTAAAACTGCTGTATCTAGACAGAAAATTATGCATTGGGCTCCCATTAAAAGTTCTTGGGATGGCCTTTCTCAGTTCTCAAAGACTCAAGTTTTTTGTGATAAGCGAGTCCATCTGATTTGACTGATCCCAAAGCAGACTCGAAGAACCGACATGAAAATATAATAATTCAAATAACTAAATTGAAAACAAGAAGGGGAAAATTGATGGAATGCATAAATAACTCACATTGTAATTAATAAATGAAAATAATGGTTGACACTTGAGAGAGCCACAGCGGAAACGAGATGCCTAATAAAAAGTAAAACCTACACGAGAAATGAAAAACATAAATAACAGAAATCGCAATCGGTGTACTGTACTTATACTGTTACCAGAAGTCAGGCAAAAAAACAGTAAGCGCATTCTAAGTTTCACTGGGAAAAACAATCCTTGGAAAATCAGCCACAAGACGATGAAGGAAGCGATTGAAATAATACCGTCTCGTCTCCCATCGGCTACTGCTGCATCTACAACCCCATCTTATTGAAAGTGCCTGAATGTATGATGCTGGAGGCTCCGCCCGTTAATGCTCACAGAGGAAAATGACAAACAAATCACACACACTACATAAGAACATAAAAGAATCATTCCTTTTTAATGGAGGTCCATTTCTACACACAGCAATTACACCACATCATATCTGATAGAAATGCTAATTCCACCACATCAAATGGTTGTTCTGCTGAACTCATATCTAGTGACAGAGAAGGTTCAGCAAGCCATAAATTATGTTTGTATTTAAGTCCCGAGATCCACATGGTACTGCTGGTCAGAGTGAACAAACAAAACATCTTTCACAATATCATATCACTGCCACCAGCTTGGACAGTCTTGTAGCGTAGGTTACACTAATACTGAAGATTCCAACAGTCAATTCTGAAACTGGCAACACACAAAGCGCTTCTATGAGTTTCATTGTCAGCACCTCTTTGTCAGATCAAATCAGTCTCACCCTGAGTTAACCTTTTATCATTGAGGCTTTTTAAACACAGTTCTGCAGCTCATTGTTTGTCACGCCATTCTGTTGTGTCCTGAAGTGTCCAAAAGTCCTAGACGACAGTGCCTTTTTGATATCTATAATAATAAGTGTTGAGCAAATGAATTGGAAAAAAGCATTAGTTATAGTTCCTAGTTTCTTTCCTAAAAGCTTAATTAAATTAGTAATAGACTACCTGCGCCAATATTAACATGGAAAGTGACTATTGTGCTATATTTTTTTAAAAACTTCAACTATGTAAAACAATACCAGATTTCACAGGCCATTTGCATAGTTCCGTTGCACCATTTAAATATTTATTGAATGTCACACTAAATTAGGGAGACATACTGCCGAAACAATCATTGGCTCCCTCCTGCCCGCTGTGATGACTTGCACACCACAAGAACTAAGACAAAATTCTCTGACCCTTCACATCCTGGTCACCACCTTTTCCATCTCCTTGCCTCAGGTAGGCACTGTTAATCTATGCACACTAAAACCAGCAGACTCGCATACCTTCTGAGATTTGTATATTCATGCGGACATGACCACGCAGAAAACATGTCAGACGAGCTACTTCTGCCCAACGAGTGTAGATACTTTTCAAACATTTGCACAACTGAAAAGCGATTGCTGGGACATTACTTGGAATAGACAAAGAGGCGATTACAAAAGTTGGAACAATTTAAGAGATTGCTTCCTTAAAGCAAGAAAGGGTGCCTTAGAGTAGAGTGGTTCCAGGAAGAACAAAGAATACACCTTCTGAAAGATGTGTGTGTTATCAGTCAAATTGTTATTATTCATTAAACAGTGTGTCATTATTGATTAACCCATGAGTATTGCCAAGTTATAAAATGTAGTATTCTCTACTTCTGTTACAGTGTAGTGTGGTTCGTATGCTAAACATGCTTTTCACTGCCCCCTACAGTATGGGAGGGTATTGGCTAACTGCAGTGGCAAGCCGCACAGAATACAAAATACTGCAAAACACGACAGATTCTGCTTGTCTCATTTTCGAGCAGAGTATTCACGCGTCAAGCATGAAGCAAGCTTTACCGCGTCTATTATTGTAGGATTGACTCTACATATTTGTTTAACTGTTGCTGATCATTATTTCACCCTCCTGGACAAAAAGGATTCAAGGACTCTGCATCATTTGCATGATCATCTTTATATCCTAATTACTGCACGCCTGTTCACTTCATTTTGCTTTAAGACTCTCCTCATCATTTGCACAGCTGTCACTGTTTTGTGCGACAGCACTAATGATATCCCTACATTGCTTAATGACTGTACGTATTTGTGTGTAAATGTTTCTTTGTTGCTGGTTGCTATAATGCTAGTGTGACTCAAACTACCAGAGACAAATTCCTTGGGTCTTCTTACTTGGCCAATAAAGACGACTCTGATTCTGATTTCTCTTATTCAAGAATAACAAATCTGATCAAGAAAAAATAATCAAGTTAATTTATGATTTTAGGGCAGGGTTAAAATTGTATTATTATGAATCCGTTCAGCCCTACTTTTAACATATTTGAACTGCGGCTCCAGATGCTATCAGCATATTCTAGACACTTAACTATCCATCCATCCATCCATCCATTTTCTGAACCGCTTTGTTCCCACGGGGGTTGCGGGCGTGCTGGAGCCTATCCCAGCCGTCATCGGGCAGCAGGCGGGGAACACCCTGAACTGGTTGCCAGCCAATCGCAGGGCACACAGAGACAAACAACCATCCACACTTGCACCTAGGGGAGTGCTCAATCGGCCTACCATGCATGTTTTTGGGATGTGGGAGGAAACCGGAGTGCCCGGAGAAAACCCACGCGGGCTCGGGTAGAACATGCAAACTCCACACAGGAAGGAGGGTGCGGGTTCGATAGGAATCAAACACGCACCCTCCTAACTGTGAGGTGGACATGCTACTCAGTGCGCCACGAGCCGCCGACATTTAACTACTGCTAATTAATTACTCTAAATGAATATTGATGTTAGTCATTGATGGGAAAACTGATGCAGCTTATTGCTTTAGTCCACAACCTTATGTATAGCAGACCAGACAGTGTTTAGGGCAGAGAAGCGGGCTCAGTGTGAGGCAAGCCATTCTCACAAAAGAGGCCAAAATGGTCCATACACATACAAAAAATGACAAAGACAGACAATGCCGCTGTACTGCCACGACCACTATTCAACAGCATTCCAGCAGTTGCTGAGAACAATAGTGGGACCTTGCACACAAACACACACTTACTCACATTATCCAACCGCTCCGACACGAAGGAGCACATAACAGGCACCCCCAGCTTGTATGGAGAAGGGAACCAAAGAAATCTCCCAACTCACTCTCTCTCCTACACAGTCAGAGTGAGGGAGGGGGGCTTTCGGAGTGCTGGCATTTGGCACGAACAGACGCTCACAAAGCCCTCGGGACCCCGGAGATGAAGGAGCAATGTGGGGGAGGGTGGAGGAGCACGGAGGGGAGGGGTTGCAGTAATGCCATTTCCAAGCAGCCAGCCTGTGGAGCGAGGCGCTCGGGGAGAATGAGAACAAAACGAACAGGGGAATGGCCTCCCTTTTCCTCCTTGGCAGAGAGGTCAGCCACTGCAGCAGGAGACGCACATCACCCCTCTTCAAAATGTGCATGCAGTGTACATCTGCAGTCATCGTTACAAAACAAGATTCAATAAATCCAAGCTGTTCGCCAGAAGAAAATGACATACATCTCTGCAATTCACATGCAGACAAGTATTTGCCCCTTTGGTCATGTATTCAGATGACGCTCTACTAGGGCTGGGCGATTATAGAAAAACAATCACGATTGTTTTGAAAATGGCTGAAAACATGATTAATAAAACACATTTTCAGTGATTTCAAAATTGGATTTATTCAACTACTAAAACTTCCATCCATCCATCCATCCATCCATCCATCCATCCATCTTCTTCCGCTTATCCGGGGTCGGGTCGCGGGGGCAGTAGCTTTAGGAGGGACTCCCAGACCTCCCTCTCCCCAGCCACTTCATCCAGCTCATCCCGGGGGATCCCAAGGCGTTCCCAGGCCAGCCGAGAGACATAGTCGGGGTCTCCTACCAGTGGGACAAGCCCAGAACACCTCCCCAGGGAGGCGTCCAGGAGGCATCCTGATGAGATGCCCGAGCCACCTCATCTGGCTCCTCTCAACGTGGA
The DNA here is from genome assembly GCF_054491065.1 of Syngnathus leptorhynchus. Classification (NCBI taxonomy): domain Eukaryota; kingdom Metazoa; phylum Chordata; class Actinopteri; order Syngnathiformes; family Syngnathidae; genus Syngnathus; species Syngnathus leptorhynchus. Next base: position 13,943,211 of record NC_141201.1, on the reverse strand, counting down.
GCGGCTCTACTCCGAGTCTCTCCCGGATGACCGAGCTTCTCACCCTATCTCTAAAGGAGAGCCCGGACACCCTGTGGAGGAAACTCATTTCGGCCGCTTGTATCCTGGATCTCGTTCTTTTGGTCACGACCCATAGCTCGTGACCATAGGTGAGGGTAGGAGCGTAGATCGACCGGTAAATCGAGAGCTTTGCCATTTGGCTCAGCTCTCTCTTCACCACGACGGACCGGTACAGAGTCCGCATTACTGCCGACGCTGCACCGATCCGCCTGTCGATCTCGCGCTCCATCCTGCCCTCACTCGTGAACAAGACCACAAGATACTTGAGCTCCTCCACTTGGGGCAGGATCTCATCCCCGATCCGGAGAGGGCATTCCACCCTTTTCCGACCGAGGACCATGGACTCGGATTTGGAGGTGCTGACCCTCATCCCGACCGCTTCACACTCGGCTGCGAACCGCTTCAGTGAGAGCTGGAGATCACGGCCTGAAGAAGCCAACAGCACCACGTCATCTGCATAAAGCAGTGACGCGATGCTGAGGTCCCCAAACCGGACCCCCTCAACGCCTCGGCTGCGCCTAGAAATTCTGTCCATAAAAATTATGAACAGAATCGGTGACAAAGGGCAGCCTTGGTGGAGTCCAACCCTGACTGGGAACGAATCCAACTTACTGCCGGAAATGCGGACCAAACTCTGGCATCAGTGATAAGAACCGCCCTTATCAGTTGGCTCGGCACCCCGTACTCCCGAAGCACCCTCCACAGAACCTCCCGAGGGACACGGTCAAACGCCTTCTCCAAGTCCACATGACACATGTGGACTGGTTGGGCGAACTCCCATGCACCCTCGAGAATCCTGCCGAGGGTGTAGAGCTGGTCCACTGTTTCACGGCCAGGACGAAAGCCACACTGATCCTCCTGAATCCGAGGTTCGACCTCCCGCCGGATCCTCCTCTCCAGTACCCCTGAAAAGACCTTACCAGGGAGGCTGAGGAGTGTGATTCCCCTGTAATTGGAACACACCCTCCGGTCCCCCTTCTTAAAGAGGGGAACCACCACCCCAGTCTGCCAATCCAGAGGCACCGTCCCCGATGTCCACGCAATGCTGTAGAGGCGTGTCAGCCATGACAGGCCCACAACATCCAGCGCCTTTAAGAACTCCGGGCGGATCTCATCCACCCCCGGGGCCTTTCTAAAGAGGAGTTTTTTAACTACCTCAGTGACTGCGACCTCCGAGCTTGGATAGTCCGCCTCAGAGTCTTCAGGCCCTGCTTCGACAATGGAAGGCGTGTTGGTGGATTGAGGAGGTCTTCGAAGTATTCCCCCCACAGACTCACGACATCCTGAGTCGAGGTCAGCAGCACACCATCTCCACTGTAAACAGTGTTGACCGTGCACTGTTTCCCCCTCCTGAGACGCCGGATGGTGGACCAGAATTTCCTCGAAGCCGTCTGGAAGTCATTCTCCATGGCCTCGCCAAACTCCTCCCACGCCCGGGTTTTTGCCTCAGCAACCACCGAAGTCGCGTTCCGCTTGGCCATCCAGTACCTGCCAGCAGTCCCGCAGGCCAAAACGGCCCTATAGGACTCCTTCTTCAGCTGGACGGCATCCCTTACCGCCGGTGTCCACCAGCGGGTTCGGGGATTGCCACCACGACAGGCACCAACAACCTTACGGCCACAGCTCCGGTCGGCTGCCTCAACAATGGCGGCGCGGAACATGGTCCACCCGGACTCAATGTCCCCTGGCTCCCCCGGGACGTGGGAAAAGCTCTGCCGGAGGTGGGAGTTGAAGTTCTTCCTGACAGGGGATTCTGCCAGACGTTCCCAGCAGACCCTCACAGAGCATCTTCCCCCACCATCGGAGCCAACCCACCACCAGGTGGGCAAATGTTTAAACATGTAACCCAGAAAACTCTTCTCCTTTTTTGTTTCTGAAGAGCTGAATAAGAAAACCCTTGAACCCTTATTTACTGAAAAATGAATTGTTGGATTTTGCATTTTTCAGTTGACAGCTCCCCCCCTCTCTTCACCCGAGTGTCCAAAACATGCAGCCGCAAATCCAATGACACGACTACAAAGTCGATCAACGAACTGCGGCCTAGGGTGTCCTGGTGCCAAGTGCACACATGGACACCCTTATGCTTGAACATGGTGTTCATTATTGAAAATCTGTGTCGAGCACAGAAGTCCAATTATAGAACACCGCTCGGGTTCAGATCGGGGGGGCCGTTCCTCCCAATCACGCCCTACCAGGTCTCACTGTCATTGCCCGCGTGAGCATTGAAGTCACCCAGTAGAACGATGGAGTCCCTCGAAGGAGCGCTCTCCAGGACTTCCTCCAGGGACTCCAAGAAGGGTGGGTGCCGTTCGGTGCATAGACACAAATAACAGTCAGGACCCGTCCCCCCACCCGAAGGCGGAGGGAATCTACCCTCTTGCTCATCGGGGTTAACCCCAATGTGCAGGCGCCCAGCCGGGGGCAATAAGTATGCCAACACCTGCTCGACGCCTCTCACCGTGGGCAACTCCAGAGTGGAAGAGAGTCCAGCCCCTCTCGAGAGGGCTTGTACCAGAGCCCAAACTATGTGTGGAGGCAAGTCCGACTATGTCTAGTCGGAACCTTTCTGCCTCACACACCAGCTCGGGCTCCTTTCCAGCCAGAGAGGTGACATTCCATGTCCTTGGAGCCAGCCTCTGCAGCCGGGGATCAGACCGCCAAGGTCCCCGCCTTTGGCCGCCGCCCAGCTCACTTTGCACCCGACCCATTTGGCCCCTCCTACAGGTGGTGAGCCCATGGGAAGGGGGACCCACGTTTTCTTTTTGGGCTATGCCCGACCGGACCCCATGGGCGAAGGCCCGGCCACCAGGCACTCGCCTTCGAGCCCCACCTCCAGGCCTGGCTCCAGAGAGGGGCCCCGGTGACCCGTGTCCGGGCGAGGGAAAACTAGGTCCATATATTTTACTTCATTCATTCATTCATTCATTCATTTTTTGAACCGCTTTGTCCCCACGGGGGTCGCGGGCATGCTGGAGCCTATCCTAGCCGTCATCGGGCAGTAGGCGGGGGACACCCTGAACCGGTTGCCAGCCAATCGCAGGGCACACAGAGACGAACAACCATCCGCACTCACACTCATACCTAGGGACAATTTAGAGTCTTCAATCGGCCTACCAAGCATGTTTTTGGGATGTGGAAGGAAACCGGAGTGCCCGGAGAAAACCCACGCGGGCTCGGGGAGAACATGCAAACTCCACACAGGGAGGGCCAGAGGTGGAATCGAACCCGCACCCTCCCAATTGTGAGGCGGACGTGCTACCCACTGCCCACCAAGCCGCTATTTTACTTTTTATTACCAAATTTTATTTTAAATTTGGTTAAAGAGATATTCTTTTAACAGTTTTATATTATATAATACATATGATATATATATTATATTATACGTATAATACATATGATATCTATTATAAACATAAAACTCCTGAAGAGCAATGCAATGTTGTTAATGAGGCCAACAACAAAAAAAAAGTCCATTTGACCTGCCGTTTGTACTGCCGTAGATATGCTCATCCAGCTAGCATTTCTTTACTGCTAAGCCAATTCAGAGTCACGGGTAGAAGAGCCATACTTACCAAATTAGCTGCATGGGTAAAGGTGACAGATGAGTTTATTACTTCAAACAGTTTTGGCAATTTGTTGTCAGTAATGGAATGGAATGGAATGTGAATTTATAGTCCTAGCTGATAGTGTCAATCAAAACTGAGAATTACTACATTTGTAAAGGCAGAATATAATCTTGTGAAAAAATATTTGATTATGTTGTGCAAATACAGCGTGTAGTAAAATTTATTAATTTTGTGAATTCAGTAATGGCTGTCGAATGACTAGTTGATAAGACATCTGGCTCAGATGCTGCAACCACGATGAAGGAAAAAATATGCTGGCTTTACCCCATTAAAGCTTTCTAAAGGATTTTTTCAAGAAACGTCTTTAAGCAAATTCAATAGTCAAGTCTGCACTCACAACGAGCACACTGGAGCCTTTGGCACAGTTACCCACCGACGGCAACAAGACAACCCGAAACCACATATGAACGTACTTGTACCTGATTTAATAAATTTGTTGTCAAAGAAAATGTCTGTTGCTGCTTTTATTTTTAACATAGTGTTATTTGACTACAGATCATTTGCAATGATCCCACGATCTGTACTTCGTTTCACCAAACTCATACAAACATAGAAAATATTGTTTTTTGTGGGTGAATCCATGGCAAAGCAAGTAATGACAGTATTGTGTGAAAAGTACTTTTCAGACTTTCCATTTACTTTGCCAGGCATCTCTATTGACATTACCAGGCATTTATATGAACATCTACCCTTTGTGTTATACGTTTTTAAAAACAGTTGGAGAGAGGCTAAGATGGGGGAAAGGACTGACAATATTCGGCAGTGCATAATCATCAGCGATATGTTTTATTGAGTTGATTCATCTATTTTATATACCACCTGCACTCTTTAGAGCCAGGGGTGACCAGGGGCGTTTCAGCTGGCACAAACTGTACTGGTCCACCAGCCAATCACAGGGCACACTCGTATTCAAACTCTGGTCAATTGAGCTTCTTCAATCAACCAAACAAGCGTGTGACTGGAATGCAAGGGAAACCCCGAGAACTGGATACCTGAAAGTTCGGAAAGTACAAGGAAGACATGCATGCAACTTACAAAAAGGCTGGAGCAGAGTTACAAACCTCAGAATTGTGAGGCATGCCTACTAGACAATTGAGCTGCCGTCACTTCAATAAAGGAACAACATTGTAGACAACACTATATATTGTATATATACCGTATTGGCCCGAATATAAGACGGTGTTTTTTACATTGAAATAAAACTGAAAAAGTTTGGGTCGTCTTACATTCAGGGTCTAGACATTATACCCATTCACAACGTTGGATGGTGGCAGACATCTTGAAAGCAAATGCTGAACTTAACCAAGCCAAAAGCAAACCGGTCACGAAGAAGAAAAATAAAAATAGCGGTAGCGGTTTGCATTATTTTATCGCAATGTTTTTCCTTTTTCAGAATTGTTTCAAGACTACATTTACAGTTAAACTTCACTTTGATGGTTAATGCAGTTATTGCAATTTTGTTGTTTTATCACAGTAGATTGGTTTATTTACATTTCAAAAACCAGAAGCCATTCATTTATAAATGTGATTACACTTATTTACATTTATCTACATATTTAAATGTTCAGATATTAAGATGTGACAGACAGTTTTTGCATGATTTGAATGAGGCAAAATAACATGCTTTTTCTCTTATATTAATGTTATAATCATTTGTTTCAGATGTAATTATTTTCTGTATAAAAATTAAATTTGGTGTTCAAAAAGTCTTTAATCAAACTTGAGTCTTGAAAAAGAGGGGGTCGTCTTATAATCAGGGTCGTCTTATATTTGGCCCAATACAGTATATTGTATTATAATATTTTTGGAATGTCTGGAACAGGACTCACCAACCCAATTACGAAGACCTACTTCTTGTGTACTGATTACGGCTGAGGGCTATAAATTTGATAGGCACCTGAAATTAATTAGCTCAAATTACTTTGAATAACATTATGTGCTACAATATGCATGTTCAGACACTGGTCGTCATGTTACCAATCCCTCACAATAATTAGAAAACAGAGAAATATATGCACATCACTGCAAGAGTTTGCATTTTTAAACGTTTATTTTTACACCGTTCCAAGAGAATCACAATGTTCTATCATAGACGAGCTACTTTTAGAACAATGCTACAGGCTATTGCTGCCCGCAGGCCTCACATTGGTGATCTCTGAAAATGTTCCATATAATATATATCTTAGATATTTTTCAAATCTAAATATTTTCCTAGAGCGGCACGGTGAGGCACTGGTTAACACGTCCGCCTCACACTTCAGAGGGTGCGGGTTCGATTGCACCTCCGGCCCTCCCTGTGTGGAGTTTGCATGTTCTCCCCACACCGGCATGGGTTTTCTCCGGGCACTCCGGTTTCCTCCCACATCCCAAAAACATGCATGGTAGGCTGATTGTGCACTCCAAATTGCCCATAGGTTTGAGTGCGAATGATTGTTCGTCTCTGTGTGCTCTGCGATTGGCTGGCAACCGGTTCAGGGTATCCCCCGCCTACTGATAAGCCTGATAACGGCTAGGATAGGCTCCAGCACGCCCGCGACCCCCCGTGGGGACAAAGCAGTACAGAAAATGGATGGATGGATGGATGGATGGATGGATGGATGGATGGATGGATGGATGGATGGATGGATGGATGGATGGATGGATGGATGGATGGATGGATGGATGGATGGATGGATATTTTCCATATGCAGTGTTACTTAAATAAGTGCAATTTCATTTATATTAACGTCTAATGCAAGTGAGCACAAACTAGATACCCTTAAAAATGCTGTGAAAAAACAACCCAGTTTGGGTGAAAAATTGGACTGACCCATGCAGTTGGCTCAATTTGACCCAACTTCCTGGGTTGTTTTGCCCAGCAGTTTTAAGGGTGTACAGTTTTGTTTTGGTGGGATAGACTCTAGCTTCTCTTTAATATCCAAACAAGATCAGTCAAAAACGTATGCCCAGAACAGAGAAATATGACCAGCCAAAAACAACAAAAAAGGTTCTGCGCGACCTCTTGCTCCACTACATTGTCTAAATTTGGAGGAGATGAAACCCTTATCAACTTCATTGAAAATTAATTTTGATAATCAATGGTAAAAAACTTGATGCCAAACTTGAGGCGTCGGTGTCCACACACTCTACAGAACAAAATGTAAGTGTTTCTGCTCAATAAATGTACTGTATTCTATTCCAGGCGATCTTTACATTTTTAAACCAAATATAATGGTGCATTATGTTGGGACGATCACTTCTGTGCTCATTTCCCCATATGTCAAACAGCAATAAACTAAATCTTCCAAGAAGACCAAATGCGGTTAAAAATGTATTCGACAGAATGATAAACACCTGCAGGGTCTGTTTTGGTTACGTGCTAGAAATATTATGTAGGCTACTGCAAAGATGCAAAACTGTTGAAAGCAAGAGCAATGTGATAAAGGAGGTGCAAGGATAGGAGGTGAGAGGGTGGAAGAGGAGGAGGTGATATGGTGCGAAATGAGGAGGAGCTGTAAACACAGGCCCACCAGGCAGCAATGCAGCTGTGCAGTTGTTTGGCTGCCTACCAGCTGAAAGGTGAGAAGATGCCGCTTAATACACAAAGCGGCAAATGTGTGTACACAGGTATGTGTGTGTGTGTGTGGGGGGGGGGGGGGTTATTGTGTGTCAGTGTGTGTGCCAGTGTGTGTGCACGCATGCTTGCGTGTGCATCTGATGTATGTTGTAATCAGAGAAGCCAGGTTATAACATAAATAACCACTTTGGTCACATCAGAAATTGGTCTCACGCATCCTGATGGCTTTTGCAGAAACTCGACTGTAAAAATTCTCAACCCAGCCAAAGCAGCCCTATAATGACTGGTAGTAACCTTCATGATGGAGATCCATGGGACATTTTAGACCAGCCCCAGTTGTTGCTTCCATATGCTTCTCTGCAGCTACATACAATCCTGCAGGAATCACTAAGATCACAGTTCTCTCTATATCTGAAGCTTGAGTGTGAAAACTAATTAATATCAAGGACACAGTATTCGTTTGTACTTCATGATTTTTTCAAGCAAATGCAACCAAAACCATTGATATTCAAGTCACTGACGGTTTGTACTCGCGTATTCAACATACACCTGCCTCTGTGGCTTTAGTTCTTAACATTCCACGGGGCTTAGGTTAGTAGTAAAATGAAAACAAAAAACACGGAGACATCGTCCGAATGGCGCTAGCGGAGCACGGACAGTCCCACGCGACTGAGACTGAAGCTCATGCTCAGCTCACCAATCAACAGCAATCCCCTCTCATCCGCTCTTCCTTCCTCCACCACCCTTTTTGTTCAGGACACACTGCTGCAGGACTTCATTTACAGTATTTAGGTGCATCATGTTCTTGGTCATTTTTTGTATGAAGCACATGATAGGTATTCATTTAATACTGTATATCGCATCTCTGGTTGCAGAAATCCGCGTTGCTCCTCATTCACCCTCACCGCACGTTTACGTGCATGTTCCGAACTTCCATAGATCATCTAAGAAATACATGAGGCGAAATCCGCGGGACTTACCTATATATGCTGCGGAATATCCCAGGCAATAACTCCGTCGTACTTATGATTACCATCCACACCGGTACAACTGTAATGCACAGCGACTACTCACCGAGTGGCTTCTCCCGCTGAGAGCGTTCTCCTCTGCTGCTTCAGCGCGCTCATGACGGAGCCGTGTCGCGCGCAGAAGTGCGCGGGCACAGCACACCCTGCAGGAGAACCAACAGATTGTATTCTAATATTTTCAATTCATGAATTCCAGTCGTGCAAAAACGAATTATTTCACTTAATTTGGCCTGTTGTGCCCCTAAAAAATTGGCCATTGCAACAAGGTTGATTTTTGAACAAACATTCATGTTCACCTATAAAGTTTGCAGCAACGTAAACATTTGGTTGTTCGCAACTAATACATTTCCCGTACACATTTAAAGTAATTGAATGGTTTACCATGTTTTAACAATAGCATGTTTTAACAAATTCAGATTTTGATGACGAAATAAATGCAAGCACATGTGCAAAGTTGATAAAATGGGGCAATTTACCTACCTGTGACTTCATGGATGCAATGGATGCCGAAAATGTGAAATTCTGGGCAGTTTTATTGTTCTCCATGCAAAATGTCTTGTTTGTTCCATTTTTTGTGAGGTTATGCAATTCGGAGCTGGGGGCAGGTGAATTCCCGCCCCTCCCTCCCTCACACGCACAGACACACATGCACACACACACGCGCACGCACACACACGCGCGCGCGCACACACACACAAACCCGTGAAGTCCAGGCAGGCGTTTTATCAATTTTTTAACAAATCAACTCTGAAGCCTCGTAATGGAATAAAATGTGTATCACCAACTAACAATTAAGTAATTAATTGACTTTGCAAAAAAAAAAAAAAGAAATCAATTCAAAAATTAACAGTCTGAAACCGATCTTTTTACTAGGGTCCATGTCAAATCGATAAGTCTTAATTAGTCTACAATTCCAGAACTTGAATTTAGAATGCAAAAATAGTAAATACAATTTCCATCGGCACTGTGTTCAGATGGCTCAAAAATGTAAACAGTTATTTGATCCTATCTTCCTAATACTAGGTTTTCAAAATATTCTCTGTCACATGGTATTCATGGATGGCAGCAGCATGATTCTTTTATCTTGTTAACTAAAGGTTGCCTTGAAAAATCCTTATTTCGGAAACTGTCATCAAAAGACACGGGGAAGCCATTGACAAGAGGCTGCTGTGCTCACTGGGTTGAACATATTGACAGACCTTGCCATCTGCAGGCCTTACCGATAAATCCTATAAATCTGAACTCACAAGACACTGTTCTCAAGGACTCCATCCAATGCAGGAGTTATCCCCCTGCCTTTGTTTTATTGCACCCTTCAATCACTTTAACAAAAAGGACAGCACAATTTATTTTTCATGCACATTATCCCAACCATCCTTCTCCAATAAGGATTTATGAATGTAATCTTGATCTTTAAATAGCTCTGCTGTATAACAACATGGAAAAGGGAAGTGACCTTTGAATCCAATTTTGTCTCCACAATCATTATTTTCAGCAAATGGTGCATAGAGCTGTCTTTTATTTCCTTGTCATGTTCAACAGAGCTGGTTGTGTGTTCACTGTGTTTTTTTTTAAATGCATACAGTCAATTGTTTAAATGTTCTTGTCCATGCAATGAATGAGAAACCTGAAGATTTGCGACATTTTCCTAATTTCTTAGAGACAGTGTATTGCTGTCTAGTGGTGGACTATTAATGCATACAGTACCAAAGATCGAAACGCGTGCATTTGCAGCATCGTGCACTACGGTGCCTCAAAAATACCACACTTTGCAAGCCTACCACAAATTTCTTTTGCCAAGGTGCAAGCAAAATATCATCACAAACTACTTCTAGTACTCCCTCAAGTTACAATGTAAAATTTGTGATTGGGTGATTGTCTCCTTCAGGTCTCCGTAACAGAAAGATGGCAGCAAGACATGTTAGTGCCCTGTATGGCAGTGTGACCCAACTGAAGACGTCTAGTTCGGAAAATGGATGGATGGCTACACTACATTAACATTATGTTTTATTAATTGTGATTTAAATTTGCAGTGGATCTGGGATTAAGTTAAATAATTCTTAGTGGCTTTTTCTTTGGATCAGATCATGGGGACATCTCTTTTCTATATATTTTCAGTTTCATCTGTTATCCATATGAACATAACTGAAAGTGAACAATACACTAGAAGAGCAGATTTCACATGCTATATCCTTATTGTGTCCTTGTCCATTATACAGTGGAGCCTCGGTTTTCGTACGTCCCGGTTCTCGAACATCGGTATTCAAACAAAAAATTCGAGATTTTTTTGCTTCGGATGTCGGACAAAATTTGGTTGTCGAACCTCGCGAGATGAGCCGAGAGGACCCGCATGCCAACTGATTCCGTTCGTTATTACATTCTCGTTACTCTGAGGATTGCATCAACTCTAATCATGCCTCCAAAGGAAGCAAGTGGGAGCAGTAAAGCCATCTTAAAACACAGAGACGCTTCTAAAGCAATGCGACAGTGAGCGCGCGGCGCGCTGCGGTTGCGCGATCGAACCAAATTAAGCTCCCTGCGCAGAGGTCCACTTAAATTTTGAAAAGTACATCAGGACTTTTAAAATATTTTCTAAATTTTAGCGACCGCTCTGTCTCAATGCGACCATCGCAGTGCTGTTGCGCAGTCAGCGGCGCACTACGGTTGCGCATTCGGAGGTGCGCTGCAGTTGTGCGATCGGACAAAATCAAGCTCCCTGCGCACTGAGGTCCATTTAAATTTTGGAAACTATATCAGAACTTTAAAAATATTTTCCAAGTTTGAGCGACGACTGTGTCACAATAATGCGACCAGAGCGGTGCAGTTGCGCGGTCGGCGACACGCTACGGTTGCGCGTTCGGCGGTGCGCTGCAGTCGCGCAATCGGACAAAAATGCGCAAATGAAAAAATGCTTTAAAAAGGCGTTTTTTTTGTTTTTTTTTTGCTTGAAACGGATTAAAACATTTTCCATTATTTGTAATGGGAAAACATGAATCGGAATTCGAACAATTCACTTCTCGAACAGCCTTCTGGAACGGATTGTGGTCGAAAACCGAGGCTCCACTGTACTATCCTTTTGCTCTTTCACTAGTGTCCAATAAACATGGCGATAAAGGATAGATGGAAAACTTAATACCAAGGTATTCCCAGCTCACTTGTTTTGAAGCCCCTAAAGACGCAAACAAGCGAGCGTATCCGACAAAAGACAGCCGGATGCCTTTAGAGCACATTGTGAAGAAAATTGGGAAAAGAGTCCTTCAACAACCTCACAGCTCGACAGTGTGAGGAAATCTGTTTGGTTCATATTGTAATGTCCTGTATTATTTGTTGTCGTATCTGGGCGTGTGAGGGCGGGGCCAAGAGTGAGAAGTGACGTCATGCGGGTGGGTTGTGTGGGCTGGTTAGCTTGGCAATCAGTTAGTGTGTGAGGTGCATGGGCGTGAGTTGTGGCCACCAGCAACTCCCGTTTGAATGTGTTTTTCGGTTGCCTTTTTTTGTCATAATAAAAGCGGCGATCAAACCGTCTGAACATTCTTGACACACTGAGGGGCATTAATATTGGTGTCAGAAGTCTTGGGTTCACTTGTACGCCGACTTTTGTATGTCAGGATGTTCGGCGACGGCGGGCTGCCGAAGGTAAAGGTGGAAGCCGAGCCGTGCAGTGGCTACGGCGAGCGGCCGAAGGTAAAGGAGGGGGCCGTGCCATGTGTTATTGACATGCCCGAGCCGAGTTGGCCCCAGCGCGATCGCCATTTTTGTGACCCCGAGCAAGTAAAGCTGCGTCATGACGCAGCGGCGGCGCTGGACGTAGATAAACATGGCGGCGCCCTTGAGCTCGCGTGGCCAGCGATAAAAGCGCTTAAGTTTTCCGGGAAGGGAAGTTGGGAAGAGTATGGTGGCTGATGCAGTGGATTGGTCGGAGAGGGTGAAAGCGGTACAATTGGCGCTTTCGCTGACGGAAGACGCTACGTCCTGTCTGGTGCGAGGAGAGATTAGATTACAGCGCGCTAGTGAGAGCGTTGCAGAGGCGCTTCGGGGAGTTCAATTGAAAAGACTGCGCTGTGAGTTCAAGCAGCGTGTTCGGTGCCCGGATGAGCCGCTCCGTTGCCTCGCCCATGAGATTGAGAGCCTGGGTCGGCGCGCGTATGATGGCATGCCGTTTGGAGTCCAAAATGAACTGGTACGTGATCCGTTTATCGACGCTCTCAGACCGGATGAGCTGTGCCTGCACATCCAGCTAGCCTATCCGACAGCGATGGGAGAGGCGCTGGCCCTCGCCACGGAAAGGGAGATTGCAGTGAAGGGGACGCTACAATCATAAACCCGCTCCATTTCGGCAACGTCGTTGTCAGAAGGGGGAGGAACGCAAACCGGTGTGGGTGGAGGAGCTGGTGTGTGCGATAAACGCTCGCTCAGCACTGCGTGAGGAAGGGAGCAGTCGGCGTGCGCGCCCCGAGGTCTGCTGGGGTTGCGGGCAGTCTGGTCATCTGCTGCGTCGCTGCCCGAAGATGACAAACCAGAAGGGAAACGGGAAGGGGTCTGTGTAACCCAGATGATGCGGATCCTTCCAGATGGTGACCGGGAACAGCAACCTGCATGCGGAGGGGCTGTGGGCCGAGACCCCCATGTCCAGAGTGACCCTGTTGTGATGGTCGGATGGACTGACGTGGGGGACCCCAGCCATGTTTGCGCGCTGATTGGAAATGTTTCCTGCACGGCCCTGGTGGACACAGGGTCTTCAGCCACAATTGTGAGGCCTGCCGTTGTTCCAGTGGGAACCGTCTTGCAATCGACTTTTACCAAACTGAGGACGGTGACTGGTGAAACAGCCCAGATGAAAGGAAAAGGGACCTTTGCGTTTACCTTGGAGGGGCTGTCAATGATTTACTCAGCTTGGGTAGCGGACGTGAGTAACCCTTGTATTCTGGGCCGGGACTTTTTGAAAGCTGCAAAGTGTGTGGTGGATTTGAGTGCTGAAGTGCTCATCCTGCCAGTTGGTCAGCATGTGGAGCTGATTGTGGCGTCTCAACGCACCACTGCGGAAGTGAACATCGACACCATAGACTCTGCCGAGGAGAACCTGCAGGTGGCGACGACACCGCCCAGCCCTCCCAGGATCATCGCAGCGCTGAAATTCCCCCCCCCCAGTCTACGGTAGATTGGGTAGAGTTGGCTCGCCCCGAGATGGCCAGCTGTATCAGCGGCCTAAGCCCCCGGTCAGCCAGCAGAGGACCGGACCGGGGCGATCTGTTCCATCTGGGAGAAGAACTGCAATGGGCTGGATGTCGAGGAGCAGGAGCAGTTGTAGTGGGTGCTGTGGGACTTTGAGTACATCTTTTCCCTCGAACCGAGGGTTGGGGCGCCCATGGAAAGAGTTGCTGTGGACATCATGGTCCTTTTCCCGTGACGGACAGAGCAAACTGTTATGTGCTGTGCGCGATGGATTACTTCACTAAGTGACCAGAGGCATCCGTACTTCCAGATCAGGAGGCAGAGATGGTGGCTGATGCGTTGCTGGAGGCCATGTTCTGTCGATTTGGGACTGCTGACATGTGCTGTGTGCGATGGATTACTTCACTAAGTGGCCAGAGGCATACGCACTTCCAGATCAGGAGGCAGAGATGGTGGCTGACGCGTTGCTGGAGGCCATGTTCTGTCGGTTTGGGACTGCTGACATTCTTCACAGTGACCAAGGCCGAAATTTCGAGTCCAAGGGTTTTGCTGCGCTTTGTGAGTGCCTGGACATGCAGAAGATACGCGCCACCCCTTTGCATTCGCAGAGTGATGGCCTTGTGGAACAGTTTAACCATCTGCGGTTAGCACCATGCAGCAGCAGCTAACCATCCTCACTTCCAATCACCAACGTGACTGGGACTGACACATTCCGCTTGTGCTGATGGCTGAAGCCACCTGGTGACTCTGAGGACCAACCGAGGCTGGAGTATACCCGGCGACTGCAGGATCGACTAGAGGCATCGCATGCATTCGCCCGGGACCAGCTGGAGAAAGCCGGTGTGGGCCAGAAGCGAAACTACGACGTGCAGAGCAAAGGGCGGAACTTCCAGATTGCTGAGCTAGTTTTGGTGTACACACCCAAACGAAAGAAGTGATGCTGCCCCAAGTTGGACAGCCATTGGGATGGCCCGTGCATGGTGCTTGAGCAGGTGGGGGAGGTGGTCTACCGAGTGGCAGTTCCCCCTAGGGGCAGAAGGGTTGTCTTGCACCGAGACAGGTTGGAGACAGGTGGTTCCCGTGTTTGAGGCGGGGTTGGCTTCACCCGTCACTTCGCGACATGCGGTGGATTCATGTTTCCCAGATTCCGCCAGTGTTGTCCCTGCTCAGCTGGCGGGCGGTGAAAGCAGTCCGGGCCAACCCCAGAGACGGAAGCGAAAGCCACGACGGCTGGATGACTTTTTTTGTTGACCCCACGGGTTGAGGGGTTTCATAAAGGGGAGGGCAGTGTAATGTCCTGTATTATTTGTTGTCGTATCTGGGCGTGTGATGGCAGGGCCAAGAGTGAGAAGTGACGTCATGCTGGTGGGGTGTGTGGGCTGGTTAGCTTGGTAATCAGTTGGTGTGTGAGGAACATGGGCGTGAGTTGTGGCCACCAGCAACTCCTGTTTGAATGTTTTTCTGTTGCCTTTTTTTGTTATAATAAACGCAGCGATCAAACCGTCTGAACATCCTTGACACACTGAGCAATATGCAGGCTTATCTATAATAGATGTAGCTTCACTCCAATGTCGTTAGCCAGCTAAGCTAACTACTACATTGGAGATAGCTTAGCTGGCTAACTACATAACTACAGTAATCAAACGCTAGAAGTTGCTGAATTACATTAAAAGAAATCAATTTCAATTCATTACAAAAAAATACATAAGAGGCATTGTAACTCAGAACCTGATTTGGACAATGATCGCATTGTTACAAAGATCAGACATGCACGTATGATACAAGCCACGTATCATTTTATAATCGGGGCTTTAACAAAGAGACCATAGCAGTTAAGGCTCTATGTATTGAGGTCTATGCTGGTGACTAATGGCCACCTGCTTGAATAGTACATCTTAAAATGATCTATGGTGTGCGGGTGTTTGGTCTAATTTGCTATTTATTTTCACAATTAATATGCCGCAGTCAAAGATGTCTACAATTTCTGATGCCCATTTACATCCATCTGGATATTTCCTGGTTCCTCTGTAGTAAGCATGCTGACTGACTTTCCTTCTCACACAGAAGTCATCATTTCTCATTCTATCTGTAGTCTTCTACTCGTCTTTCAGCTCACACACACTGGCTGTTCAGAATTCATGACTTGTCCTCAGACAAACATCACTGCATACATGAAGGCAAAGGTGACAATGACCCTTCACCTTCTTCCTACTACCAGGTTTTCGTATCTAACCTATCCTACCTGGATGTGTGAAAGATAATGCGAATAACACAAATGTCCATGGTGACACTTATTGTTTGTACTGTATATTTGGCCTTGCTTTGTGTGCGTTGTGCCTGTAAGTAGTATGTGTGCGCGTGCAAGCGTCTGCTTGTCATTGCGTGTAATGAGCCAGTCTGGTGTGATGCCAAGCCCTGACTCACATGCACAATGAAGATGAAGGACAGTACAAGGGTATTTGAATGATGGCTGCTCGCTCCCCAGGATTCAAATTCATCACCATGCCTACATGTGTATGTGCATGTCAACACACATTCTTTGATGTGAGTTAATACATCAGTGTGTGATGTGTGCATTTTCCCATGCCACACTATGTTAACAGAAAAGTGATTTATGAATGTCATGAAATCAGAGTAAAATTAGACTTCTTTACATACTGCCGAGTACATGTCTATTCTTACATACGTATGCATTTTGTATCAACGCATTTGGCCGTGACTGAGGAAGGAATAGTCCAGGTGTGTATTCATTGTGTTTCTGTTGTTCGAAAGCAAATATATTAGTTTAATGCATTCATCCACCTGTCTTCCGGCAGTAGGCGGGTAGATCCTGAACTGGTTGCCAACCAATCACAGTTGTAGTTTAAGTAACATTTGAACATTCTTAAGTGGCATACTATAAGGACAGGTTCACCAGTGTTGTATTGAAATGATAGGCTCTTTGAATACAAGTAGGAGTTTTTGTTGTAACCATGTCTTTGCTCACGCTGCTTTAAAAAACTCACAGTATTTGACCACTCTGCTCCATGGTGCAGCAGCTTCTCGAGCTCTCAGGATTAAGCCCCTTTACAAAGATGATTTTAGGTACATCTCAACACTAATGACGCATGTAAAGTTAACCTCGAATAAACTATACCAATTTAGAAAGAGTTCAATGACAATTTCATCTCTAATGTGAAGAACTCTGCAACAACAAGCTATCCACACATAATCCAAATTGTGGTAAACAAGCCGGTTGGCTTGCTCAGCTCGTCTTGCAAGCCACCAATGCCATCACTCTAAAATTCACTTACTACTTCACCCAAGGCTTTCTAGTTCAAGCAAATTTAGAAATTGTTCTCTGCTTTTTTTTTTTTCATGAAGATGTGGTTACAACATTCCAAATCTCGGTTTTTGTCATAGTTTGGGTGGGGGGGAGACTTATACTCCGGCGCGACTTATATGTGATTTTTTTCAAAAATTTTCAAAATTCAAAAATCCGCGATGTAGTGAAACCGCGATAAAAGAACCACGATGTAGCAAGTGACGTCACCCGTGCCGCGCGGCGGTTGTTTACATAAAGGGCAAAGGATTCGATCACGGGATGACGAAGGGCCCCACGTACTACCCGCATCATTAGCGGCTTTGTTTGTAAGTGACACGGAGGACGAAGAGTTTGAAGGATTTAATGATTTGGAGTGACACAGAAGGTTTGAAAACCTCTTATGGCTTTTACGCACGCCCGGTCCTTCTCGGCGGGAGCACTCTTTCACCTCCGTGGATGGAAGTCGGGGGCCGGCGCTCGGCCGGGTGGCTGTCCGGGGACGGTGGATGAGCCTCGGACATGGCTTTTACGCACGCCCGCTCCTATTCTATGGGGCTCTCTTCCACCTCCGTGGCTGGAAGTTCAGTAGTTGTTGGCTCGTTGAACTCTTGTTTTGTTAAATAAAGAGCCGTTTACCAACCCACGTCTTTCCTGGTACTTTGTTAACGCTACAATATAGTTATATACTAGATCTCTGCAGCGCACGCGCGGCGTTGTTGACATAAACAACGAGGAACTATAGTCCGAAAATTACGGTAATTACTTTTGAAAATTGATGTAACTCGCCCACCATGCATTTCAATATGTTCAATAATACCAAAATGTCCCTTTCTCACATGTTCTATAATTTGACTTTGGTGAGTTATTCAGTAACTAGAATTGGCAATTTCTGGAGAAATTGCGTGTGAAGGCGAAGGCACTTCACACTATTGTGGGACTCAAAATAATGATTAAATGAAATAAAAATGACAATGAGGTTGGAAATCTGATGCTCTACTTACTGAGCTAAACAGTGACTTACTGTTGATGCGGTGGAATGATGCTATTAAATGAGAAATAAAAATGGTAAATTATGATGATGTTGAATAAAATTGTCAAGTCAAGTCAAGTTTATTTGTATAGCCCTAAATCACAAGCAGCCTCAAAGGACTTCACATAGACAATCAATTGACAATTATTCTCAAAGCATCCCCTGATCTTGGGCTCCCAAAAGGGCAAGGAAAAACTCAAAAACCCCTACCAGGGGAAAAATGAGAAACCTTGAGAAGGGACCACAGATGGAAGGATCCCCCTTTCAGGATCACCAGGCTGCAATGGATGCAAAGAGGGCACATAAAATACATAATATGGAAATCAAAAAGTGGATGTCCAGGCCAAAGCGAAGAGCTGTCGGAGGTGCCTTCGATTGTCCTGGCAGTGTCCTCTAGGAGGGTATTTCGCAGCAGTTCCCTCATGCTGAATTGGTCCACGAGAATCTAGATAGCTGTCGTCAGCTTGGGTGTCACCTAACCACCTCCCCAGCCGGGGAGGGGTGGGGGGAGTGGGGTCGGGGAGAGGGAGCAAAAACAAACTCCAGCCGAATCGGCTACTACAGGTTAATTAAACGCCATATCATAGAAATACGTCTTTAAACGTGTCTTAAATGTTTCTACTGAGGTAGCAGTTCTAATATCCATTGGTAGGGCATTCCAGAGCTCTGGAGCCCGAATAGAAAATGCTCTAGCCCCTGCAGACATTTTCTTGGCCCTCGGTGTCACTAAAAGACTAGCGTTTTGCGAACGAAGGTTACGAGACGGAACATAAGGAACAACTAGGTCGACGAGATATGAAGGCGCTAAGCCATGCAATGATTTATAGGTTAATAGAAGAACCTTGAAGTCACATCTTAAATGGACCGGGAGCCAGTGTAAATTGGCTAATATTGGGGTAATGTGATCAAATTTTCTTGTCCGTGAGAGCAGCCTTGCAGCAGCAACTGTGGACTTTTGATGCTGGACTTGGGAAGACCAGAAAATAATGCATTACAGTAATCCAGGCGCGACGTGATAAATGCATGTATAATAATTTCCGCATCACCGGTCGAGAGGATTGGGCGAATCTTAGCAATATTACGAAGGTGAAAAAATGCAATTCTGGTTATATTCTTAATGTGCTTTTGAAAGGAGAGCGTTTGGTCAAATATTACCCCAAGATTAGTTACAGTATGACTCTGAGTGATAGTACGGGTATCTAGAGTTATAGCGGTTCCCTTAAATAAATGTTGATAACGAGCTGGACCAATTATCAACATCTCAGTTTTATCTGGGTTCAGACGAAGGAAGTTGAGAGACATCCATTGCTTGATCTCCGCAAGGCATGCCTCAAGATTACAACAGTCCCGCGGATCTGTCATTGATAATGGCATATATAATTGGGTGTCATCCACGTAACATTGAAAACTAATATTATATTTACGTATTATGTCCCCAAGCGGAGTCATATAAATATTAAATAGAATTGGTCCTAGTACCGATCCCTGTGGGACACCACACGTAACTTTATAGAGCTCAGAGGACGCATTGCCATGGACCACTCGATGCGTCCTGTCTGATAGATACGAATGAAACCAGCCTAGTGCTGACCCCGAAATACCAACACAACCTTTAAGACGCTCTAATAAAATATTGACGTCAACAGTGTCGAAGGCAGCACTAAGATTGAGTAGTAACAATACCGATGAAGTATTTGAATCCATAGCTAAGAGGATATCATTAGTCACTTTAGCAAGTGCTGTCTCAGTGGAATGATTAGAAAATAAAAAAAGTGGGAGGAATAAGTTGTTTAATAATAAGAAGAAAAAATAAAATATTAAAGTAGAATTAGAAATTGCAATTTATTATGGGATTCGAACTTACAGGGTTGAGGGTGGAAGTCTGATGCTCTACCTACTGAGCTAAACAGTGACTTACTATTGATGCGGTGGAATAATGATTAAAGATGAGAAATAAATAAATCAAAAATAAAAATGGTAAATTAATTATGATGATGATGTTGGATAAAATAAATTATTATAATGTGTTAAAATTAATTGAATAAATGAATGAATAAAAAATAACGTTAGATTATAATGTTAGATTCAAACTCACTCGGGAACATGGCTCGTGTTGAATGTGCCATTAAGAATGAATGGGGGATTTTAAGGCACAAATTTGCTAATTACGCAAAAACGGTAAATGTTATGAACAAATAAAATGGTAGCAATCATGCCGTGAATTTTTGGAACGTGTGAAAGTTGGAATGGGGTGAATCAGTTAATGCATGTGGGAGTAGTTAGGTGTCAAAAAAGTGGGAGGAATAAAGTAGGATAATAACTAGAAAGAATTTGCAATTCCTGAAGAAATTGCGTGTGAAGGTGAAGAAGTTGAATAAATACTCAGGGAATGCTGAAGAATGATGTTGAAACGAGTTGAATCGGTTGAAAAATGTAGAAATTAGAGTGGAAAAAGGAAATTTTGGAAAATTTGGATGAATTTCAAATTTGAAAATGTGGAATTTATGGTAAGTGTGAATTTGGGGAATAGGGAGGAAGAATATGAAGAGTTGAAAGTTGAAACGAGTTGAATCGGTTGAAAAATGTAGAAATTAGAGTGGAAAAAGGAAATTTTGGAAAATGTGGTTGAATTTCATATTTGAAAATGTGGAATTTATGGTAATTGTGAATTTGGGGAATAGGGAGGAAGAATATGAAGAGTTGAAAGTTGGAAAGGGTTGAATCGGTTGAAAAATGTAGAAATTAGAGTGGAAAAAGAAAATTTTGGAAAATTTGGTTGAAGTTCGAATTTGAAAAATGTGAAATTTTTGCTAAACGGGAAGGTGTGGAATAGGTAGGCAAAAGATGAACAGTTGAAAGTTGGAACGAGTTGAATCGGTTGAAGTATGTAGAAATTAGAAGTGAAAAATGAAATTTTGTGAAATTTTGCAATATTTTGTGAAAAATTGAAACGTGAAAACGTGACATTTTTTAATTTGGCAAGTTCGGGAATGTCCCCAATGCCTTCGCCTTCACACTAATAATAATAAGAAAAATAAAGTAGAATAACAATACTTCGCCTTCACACTAATAATAAAGGACAGGAATAACAATAGTGTGAAGGTCTTCACCTTCACACTAATAATAAAGGACAGGAATAACAATAGTGTGAAGGTCTTCACCTTCACACTAACAATAGTGTGAAGGTCTTCACCTTCACACTAATAATAAAGTGAATGGAGTAGAATAACATAAGTGTGAAGGCCTTCGCCTTCACACAATAATAAAGTAAAAGGAGTAGAATAACATAAGTGTGAAGGCCTTCGCCTTCACACAATTATGCCGTGTGTGGTGTCCTCAAACTGATCCCGGCGGCTTGGTAGGATGTCAAATTGAGGATATTCAATATGTTAGATTTTTCTGGCCTGACATTTTGTGTGGTATTCCTCTAGGACAGCCATGTCCAAAGACAGGGCTGCAGGCCAAATCCGGCCCTTGGGCAGATTTCATACGGTCCGCAGCTTCGGTCTTATAATGTATAATTTATGGACCACCTGCACTGTCAAACTGAATTGAAAAAAAAAAGAAGAAACTTGAAACTATAATTCCTCCTACTACCAAAAGGTGGCACCATCCCTCTCCGCTCATTTTTGCCATGGCGACTGCAAAGAAAACGAGGAAATTTCACATTGAAGGGCCGTCGCTTTCAAGAGAAATGAGAATTACAATACTTCACTGAAAATCAAGGCAATTGTGTTGTCTAATTTCAAAAGAGACGGTTGCTTTGTTTAAGGATTTCAACCCAAAGAGACACTATCAGACTAAACATGCTCACACATACGACAAGCAATCAAGGAGTGACCGCGCTCATAAAGTGAAGCAGCAACAAGCTGAACTGGCATCACAACAGCGATTCTTCACGCGGGGCTGAGTCAAAAGTAAATAAAAAGTAAATATTACTTAATATTAAATATTAAGAAGTGGCCATGTTAATACTGTTGATGTTATGAACCTGTAGACGTGACAAACTTTCAGAAAAATATTGTAAATTACAAGAGCAAAATTCACTTGTTTTAAGTTTTAATAATAACAGACAACATTGCATTACTTATAACTCCTGTTTAAAATGTTCATGAGGCAAAAATGATTTTAAACTCATGTAAATTTAAGGTATTTCATACAGTTTGTTCTTTGTTATCGCACTCTTCAAATATGAATGAAAGGCAGAATTTGTGTTTTTAGAGTTGTTCACATCTGCCTGAGTGGCTTATATTTGGTTATTTTGTCATTTAGAAATTAAAGACAATTGGGAGAATGAAATTTGTTTTATAACAGTGTGTATTTGCATGAAATCTTTGTAGTTAAAAAATGTCCGCAAAAACTACTGGCCCCCGGGCCCTTCACTTGATCAAATCTGGCCTTCCTTGTAAAACGTTTGGACACCCCTGCTCTAGGACAAACGAGCACACAGCCGGTTGACAGTGACGTGCAGCCAATCAGAAAGTGTGACGACAAGGTGTCGCGGAAGCACGTGGGGAATTCAAAATCAGTTAAGGTGCAACAGAAGGTCAGTGCTCACTGAATTTTTTAGACTGATTTCAACGCCAATACATTGAAAGGAAAAAAATAAAAAGATTGCCGATTAATCGGCAGATTCATTCTTTTGTGGTCACTTCCAACAAGTATACGAATTAAAGATATCACATTTTACAGATTTACAATACTCTGCCCTTCAGTATTAGTGGGTCTACCTGAATGATTCATCACTTTACAGTTAAAAACAATCAAATCAGTTTAAAGGGCGTGCTGAGTGTCAATCTTTCAACTTTAATGGCCTTCAAATTATATAACATGAGGAAAAAACATATGGTAAAATTACTTTTTACTTGAACTCACAAAGTACATTTCAAAGCCTGTACTTTTTTACCTTTACTTAAATTATTATTTGAATGAGTACTTTTATTTTCACCAAAGTCGTTTTTTTAAGTAATTGTACTTCTACTCAAGTACAAAATGTCAGTATGTCCCATCTATGGAGATGACTGAAATTCAAAACACGGTCTGCCAGGTGTGATAAAAGACAGACTGTGTTCAAGGAATTCAATATCAAGAGGCACTATCAGACATGCAATCTGACAAGATGACATGAATACCATGAAAAATTAAAGCAACTTGAAGCTCAGTGGTTGGCCCACCACAAATGTTTGGATATCCTTGCTCTATTGCTTTCTCTCAGCACCCATTACCAATGGCAAGAGTAAAATAAATAAATAAATAAATAATAATAATAATAATAAAATAAACCCACACAAACTGATCTCTAATGTCACTATGGAATGTGCACAAAAATTTGCTGTGTACCTGCAGCAATTAGAATTTTAAAATAATGACAGAAAATATACTAGTTGTAGAAAAACAACGAATTGAAATATTTAATACAAAAATATAAATGCACAAAGCTCATAACTACTGATAAGCTGAATTGTCTGCATCTTAACACTCACTTGGGATTGAGACAAATGCATAAAACCGACGTATAAAAGTCTTTCAGACAAACATAAGCAAAGACAGAAATACGATCAAACATCAAGAACAATTAAAAAACATGAAAAAAAGAGTGTAGTGCATTACAGATGATAGAAATTAGGGCTTACTTATTTTGACAGTAGAGTTGACGAAAGTGATGACCTTTGGGTCCCTCTTGGATTAGTTTTCGATCACATTAAGTGTGATTTTTACTAGAAAAATTCAAGGACATCTCTGGAAAATACTAAATCCTGTATCCAGCACAGGGGATTTGCCTCCAATGTAAACCTAACTGACTAATGAGACAGACACAACAGTAGCTACTGTACAAGGTCATCTACTTGAACAACAATAAATAAATGTGAGTCTTTTTGCCTTGTCATGGACATCACCTGAGCGGAATCCAGTCTACTGTAGTTGAGAATGGGACATCGGCTAGTGAGACCTCAATGTAGGGCTGTCTCCTCCCTATAACACCAATAGCTAAACATCAGAGTAAACAAATCCTTTATAGAACTGTGTGATAAGTCAGAGTCATGACAGTCGTGCGGCCGTTTGTTCTCCAAATTTTTCAGGGAACAGAGCCCAGCAGGACTCCACAGTGTGTTGTGTCATCAGTAGTGGTAGACTCTGATCCGATCTTTGTCATCCAGGCCAAGCTGGACGAGATTGCTCTGGGAGGATGAAGCCTGATAGCGGGTGAAGAGAGGTCTGAGGCACTCAGTTAAGGGCGCAAACAGTTTACACAACAATCTGTTCTTTCTTTTTTGAAAACCTGTCCTGTTCAGCTCCTTGGTAATGCAGTTTGGTGGATCTACCAGTATCCTTGATCATTTTGGAAAGGTTTGGCTCCGCACAGGTGAGGTTTGTATAAGCATCTTGTTGCTATTTGTTATGATTTATTGAAATTTATTGGAAAAGTTTATTGTTCAAGATAAATGGCTAAAGACCATGCTTGGTGGCAGCAGCTACACCTTTAGCCTTTGTAAAGGGCAAACTGATCAAGTCAGTATCATGAGTGTTTATATTTAGTAGATAAACGTGTTTATTGTATTCCCCCCGTCCTCATTTTTTTTTCAATGTTAGAGTACTGTATATGTTTTTTATGGATGCATTTCAATACTTTGAAAGTTGTACATCTTCATAAAGGAATGTAAGATCAAAGGTTTGGGAGTGAACAGACAATGGGAAAAGAGCAAACAGCAGTCATAGCTGTGTTTATTTACCGTATTTTTCGGACTATAAATCACGTTTTTTTTTTTTCATAGTTTGGGTGCGGGGGCAATTTATACTCAGGAGCGACTTATATGTGAATTTTTTCACAAATTTTCAAAATTCAAAAATCTGCGATGTAGTGAAACCGTGACAAACGAACCGCGATGTAGCAAGGGATTACTGTAATTTGAACTGCAAGTGACATCAGCGGCGCGGCGGTTGTTAACCATAAAGGACAAAGGATTCGATCACGGGTTGACGAAGATGATGAAGGGCCCCACGTACTACCGGCATCATTAGCGGCTTTGTTTGTAAGTGACACGGAGGACGAAGAGTTTGAAGGATTTCATGGAGTGAAGGTTTGAGAAACTTGTTATTTATGTTATAGTTATTTGATATATTTTATTTTGTGTAGCAACTTGTTTATATTTTTATCGATAGAGTTCAGTAGTTGTTGGCTCGTTGAACTCTTAAATAAAGAGCCGTTGACAAAACCCACGTCTTTCCTGGTACTTTGTTAACGCTACAATATAGTTACCGTAATTTTTGGACTACACGTCGCGGTTTTTGTAATAGTTTGGGTGGGGGGGCGACTTATAGTCAGGAGCGACTTATCTGTGATTTTTTTCACAAATTTTCAAAATCCAAAAATCCACGATGTAGTGAAACCGCGATAAACGAACCACGATGTAGCAAGGGATTACTGTCATTTGAACTGCAAGTGACATCACCCGTGCCGCACGGCGGTTGTTTACATAAAGGACAAAGGATTCGATCACGGGATGACGAAGATGACGAAGGCCCCCACGTGCTACCGGCATCATGAGCGGCTTTGTTTGTAAGTGATACGGAGGACAAAGAGTTTGAAGGATTTAATGATTTGGAGTGACACAGAAGGTTTGAAAATCTATTACGGCTTTTACGCACGCCAGGTCCTTCTCGACGGGAGCTCTCTTTCACCTCCGTGGATGGAAGTCAGGGGCCAGCGCTCGGCCGGGTGGCTGTCCGGGGACGGTGGATGGGGCTCGGACATGGCTTTTACGCACGCCCGCTCCTATTCTATGGAGCTCTCTTCCACCTCCGTGGCTGGAAGTTCAGTAGTTGTTGGCTCATTGAACTCTTGTTTTGTTAAATAAAGAGCCGTTTACCAAATCCACGTGTTTCATGGTACTTTGTTAACGCTACAATATAGTTATATACTAGATCTCGGCAGTGCACGCGCGGCGTTGTTGACATAAAGAACGAAGAATTTGATCGATGGATTTAATGATTTGGAGTGACACAGATGGTTTGATAATATTGTTATATAAACCCACGTCTTTCCTGGTACTTTGTTAACGCTCCAATATAGTTATATACTAGATCTGTGCAGCGCGTGCGTGGCGTTGTTGACATAAAGGAGGCGGAATTTGATTGATGGATTTAATGATTTGGAGTGACACAGATGGTTTGATAATATTGTTATATAAACCCACGTCTTTTCTGGTACTTTGTTAACGCTACAATATAGTTATATACTAGATCTCTGGAGCGCACGCACGGCGTTGTTGACTTAAAGAATGAGGTATTTGATCAATGGATTTAATGATTTGGAGTGACACAGATGGTTTGATAATATTGTTGTCATATGATAGTTATTTGAAATATACTTTACATATCGTTATATCGGTTTGTGGAATAATTAGAAATGCAACTTACAACGGGTCCGACGTTAGCATATGCGGCTCATACGCGGCATTGTTTACATAAAGCACATCGATGGATTTAATGAATTGGAGTGACACAGATGGTTTGATAAACGTGTTATTTATGTAATACTTGAATAACTGAATGTTACGTCAGGCCCGTTCTCAGCTCCGCGTTTGTGTATATGTCACGTTAGCATACCGTATCATTTAGCCTGTTGTTGCTGGTTCATGTCTGTTTTTGGTGTTGGATTTTGACAAATAAATTTGCCCCAAAAGTGCGACTTATAGTCCGGTGCGACTTATATATGTTTTTTTCACTTTATTGTGCATTTTATGGCTGGTGCGACTTATACTGCGGAGCGACTTTTAGTGCGAAAAATACGGTACCCATTTCCAATTTTCGAGCTTATTTTGGGAGATATCAGTTGTAATTAGGTTAAATTGGCATGCAGAAGGCTATCATTTACCAATGCATTTTCAATCATCCACATCCATTTTGGTGATGATTCATCAGTTTTATGAAATTATGAGCAATGTAAGTAATGCGTTTTAGATTTTCCCCAGCTACTGTTGTCACGCAAAAAACAACAGGGAGGGGCATATACACATACATTTGGGAAAAAAAGCATTCCTAATACAATTAATTACTGACTAATTAAAAAGGGATTGACAATATGAAAAAAGAATGAGAATTTTATTTTCTAAAGCAAAAAACATTTTTGTTATTGAGAAATGGACAAGAGTTCCTTTAGTATAACTTTGGTACAGAAATGGACTCCTGCTGTACTTCTATTTCTTACATTGTGTCCAACATTACAAGAAAAACAAGGCCATAAGCAAAAATAGCGAGCCATTGTAGAATAATGTGTGATGAAAGGATACATGCTGTTGTCTTTTTTTCGCATTTCCAGCCATCTCTTGTTGCTTTCAATCAGGTTCTGCAGTTTACGGCCATCCACTTTCACTGACTTTTGAACGTGCAGGCTATGGGGAAACACAAAACATCGGGTGTTGAGTACTAGTGGAAATACATTTGTCATGAATGAAAGGAATTCTAGAAAATACTGCAATTAAAGTCAAAGACTACCCAGCAGGAGTATAGGATGCAGGTGATGTGTATGTCTTCAGGGTGCTGGTGTTGAGTGCTGCTGCTTCTGAGGAACAAAAACAAAAATGCTGAACAGCTGAACAAGAATGATCACTGCCCAGATCAAGTTATAAATTGCTCAACTGTGCATACCGGGCAATATCTCTCTCCATCTGCGGAGTGTGACATCCTCAGCAGTTCTCAGTCCACTTTTGATGCAGCTATCCGGGTAGACTGTCGGTCCGGGGCCGCTTTGGGTTGACAACAGCCAAAGTGGGTTAGGTTGACCAAAAGGGGTTGGGCCTGGAGTGGTTGAAGATCTTGTGGTGGGAATGGAATGAGACAGGGCTGCAGGGAAGGCTGGGAGAGATGCATTGCTCTGCTTCTGGGCTAATGAGCCCAGAGCACCTAAAACACTGTTGAGCTGGCCTGAGATCTGCTGTTGGGACTCTTGCACTTTGGCCAAGAATGTCAAGCCACATCCTGATAAGAAACAGCCAGGACAACAGATGAGATGAGGAAGGAAAAATGTAGTCAAAATACAAAATTGTTTCCTCTTGGGCATAAGGGCAATGTTTGTCACCTGTCTCATCAGGTGGGTCAACAGTGCTGCTGAGGTCTGAATCTGTCACATCAAATGTGACCTTCCTCTCTCCAGCCAAGAGGAATGCATCTTGAGGGAATGACTGTAAAGGGAATAAAGAAGGAGAACATACAGTATTTAGCAAGAACACAGTACTGCACACAGTAAGAAACATCCACATCCACAGATCTTTTATCAGGATTATTTATCAATCAACTATCATGCAATACAACAAATGGCAGTCAGTATAATTTAAGTCATCAGCTGTTAGAGAATAATTTGAATGTGTTTTTTAAACAAATCATCCAATGATAACATTTGTTGTCAAAATACTCTCTTCCAAATTATCATAGACATTTAATAGGTAGAAAAGAACTGACATTTTTATTTGTTGAATTTACATTTAATTGAGGACGTCGTATTTACTGAAACCAAAAGCCATTTCAATCACAAACATCTTGACAGGTCAAGTTCCATCTTTTATTTGTTTTTGACAAACTGATAGCTTTTGATTTCCTATAAAATGCGCTGAAACACTGCTGCATAAAAATAACACATAAAATACATTTTTATTTTTGAAAATATACTGTTGTCATTGGAGTTTGCTGAAAAACATTTATTTTTGTTCATAACTTGAAAATTATGCCGAGTACCATTTGCGTATTCTTTTTTTTTTTTTAAACAGACGAATACAGGTTGACAATAGGTAAAAAGATGATTTCGCTCCGGAGTACAAATCGCACCAGCCATAAAATGCACAACAAAGTGAAAAAAAACATATATAAGTCGCTCCGGAGTATAAGTCGCACTTTTGGGGCAAATGTATTTGTCAAAATCCAACACCGAAAACTGACATGAACCAGCAACAACAGGCTAAATGATACGGTATGCTAACGTAACATATACACAAACGAGGAGCTGAGAACGGGCCTGACGTAACATTCCGCGTTATTCAAGTAAGTATTACATAAATAACACGTTTATCAAACCATCTGTGTCACTCCAATTCATTAAATCCATCGATGTGCTTTATGTAAACAATGCTGCGTATGCGTATGCGCCGCATATGCTAACGTCGGACTATTTGTTTATTTGTTTGCATTTCTAATTATACCACAGATCCATATAACAATGTATAAAGTATATTTCAAATAACTATCATATTACAACAACATTATCAAACCATCTGTGTCACTCCATATCATTAAATCCATCGATCATCTTTTAGGTAAACAATGCAGCGTACGCTCGCCCTCGGATTCGTCGTGATTTGCATTTCTAATTATTCCACATACCCATATAACGATATATAAAGTATATTTTAAATACCTATCATATAGTAACAATATTATCAAACCATCTGTGTCGCTCCAATTCATCAAATCTATAGATCGTGCTTTATGTAAACAATGCTGCGTATGTGCCGCATATGCTGACGTCGGACCCGTTGCAAATTGCATTTCTAATTATACCACAGACCCATATAACGGTATATATAGTATATTTTAAATAACTATCATATTACAACAACATTATCAAACCATCTGTGTCACTCAAATCATTAAATCCATCGATCAAATTCCTCGTTCTTCATGTCAACAACGGCGCGCGTGTGCTGCAGCGATCTAGTATATAACTGTTGTAGCGTTAACAAAGTACCAGGAACGACATGGGTTTATATAACAACAATATTATCAAACCATCTGTGTCACTCCAATTCATTAAATCCATCGATCGTGCTTTATGTAAACAATGCTGCGTATGTGCCGCATATGCTGACATTGGACCCGTTGCAGATTGCATTTCTAATTATACCACAGACCCATATAACGGTATATATAGTATACTTTAAACAACTATCATATTACAACAACATTATCAAACCATCTGTGTCACTCCAAATCATTAAATCCATCGATCAAATTCCTCGTTCTTCATGTCAACAACGGCGCGCGTGGGCTGCACTATGTTGTAGCGTTGACAAAGTACCAAGAAAGACGTGGGTTTGGTAAACGGCTCTTTATTTAAAAAAACAAGAGTGCAACGAGCCAACAACTACTGAACTTCCAGCCACGGGGGTGGAAGAGCTTCATAGAATAGGAGCGGGTGTGCGTAAAAGCGATTTCCGAGCCCCATCCACCGTCCCCCGACAGCCACCCGGCCGAGCGCCAGCCTCCGACTTCCATCCACGGAGGTGAAAGACAACTCCGTAGAGTATGACCGGGTGTGCATAAAAGCCATGTCCGAGCCCCATCCACCGTCCCCGGACAGCCACCCGGCCGAGCTCCAGCCCCTGACTTCCATCTACGGAGGTGAAAGACAGCTCCGTAGAGTATGACCGGGCGTGTGTAAAAGCCATGTCCGAGCCCCATCCACCGTCTCCGGACAGTCATCCCGGCCGAGGGTCGGCCCCCTACTTTCATCCACGAAAGTGAAAGAGAACTCCCGTTGAGAAGGACCGGGCGTGCGTAAAAGCCATAATAGTTTTTCAAACTTTCTGTGTCACTCCAAATCATTAAATCCTTTAAACTCTTTGTCCTCTGTGTCACTTACAAACAAAGCCGTTAATGATGCCGGTAGTACATGGGGCCCTTCGTCATCTTAGTCATCCCGTGATCAAATCCTTTGTCTTTTATGTAAACAACCCCCGCGCGGCACGGGGGACGCCACTTGCAGTTCAAATGACAGTAATCCCTTGCTACATCCCGGTTCCTTTTTCGCGGTTTCACTACATCGCGATTTTTTTAATTTTGAAATGTTTTGAAAAAAATCACATATAAGTCGCTCCTAAGTATAAGTCGCCCCCCCCCACCCAAACTATGACAAAAACTGCAATTTATAGTCCGAAAATTACGGTAGTTTTAGTTATGTTGGCACATATATAAGCCTGGACTGTCAGGGGAGTTCCCGTGACAGACTGGATGCAATAGTAGGCTCAATGCTAACCTCGTCAGCAATGGAAGTATCAAGCTGCTTCAGTTGTTCTTTCCTACGATTGAGAGCATTCCCATTCTTAACCGTCTCCTGGAGCTCAGAGAAACTTCCAGCCTCCTGACAAGAGACAGAAAATGCAAGAAGACAGTTAATTAAACATGCAACAAGAAATATAGATTACATCTGCAGTTACTCCACCTTTCCTTCCATGTTGGATTGCTGAGTGGAGTTGCTGTGAGCGACATGCAGATTCTGTCTCTGCAATAGTCGGCTGCTCTCCTTCTCCAGGAAGATTTTGGTCTTGTCAATGGATGCACAATGTGAGGAGTTGAATTCGCCAAATCTGAACAGAGCCGTGTGAAAGTGCATCATTGGTGTGGATTATATTACTTAGATCTTGAATTGCCCCGCGATCTAATATATGCATAAAGTATATCTTTTTGAACTGAATGGCATAAATAATGAGCAAATTATGATATCAATCGACCATTAATTAAAATGAATTTTGTGTTGCATGGAATCACATATTTTAATATATTGGATTTAATTAAAAATAGAAATAGGGATGCAAGGATTATGATTTTAAAATTCATCCAGACGAGAAAATTTGATCACATTACCCCAATATTAGCCAACTTTAACTGGCTCCCGGTCCATTTAAGATGTGACTTCAAGGTTCTTCTATTAACCAGAAATATCACGCTTAAAAATACAGTCACGGTAATGTGTATTCCTGGGGGCAGAGCACCGACATAGAAGCTAATCTTAGGGAGCTGACTCGCAATAGGACTAGTCAACAGCGTAGTTCCAACAACACTAGCTACTCAGATATAGTGATACACGTCGGCGCCAATGATGTTAGGATGAGGCAATCTGAGATCACAAAGAGAAACATAGCGATGACATGTGATCTCGCCAGAAAGATGAGTCGGCATCGAGTATT
The DNA here is from genome assembly GCF_054491065.1 of Syngnathus leptorhynchus. Taxonomy (NCBI): domain Eukaryota; kingdom Metazoa; phylum Chordata; class Actinopteri; order Syngnathiformes; family Syngnathidae; genus Syngnathus; species Syngnathus leptorhynchus. The sequence continues at coordinate 13,911,480 of NC_141201.1, read as the reverse complement.
TGTCTCTGGCCCCCTGCCTGGGAGAGGCTCTGATGAGAGGTTTAGTAGTCTCCCTTAATCGATGGATGGCTGGGTTCTGTAAAAAGCAGGGACTGTATTTCATAAATAACTGGTCCTCCTTCTGGGGCCGCCGCGACCTGCTGAGGAAGGACGGCCTTCATCCTCACCGTGAAGGCGCCTTCACTCTTTCTAGGAATATAGATTACTGTTTGAGCCACTCATGACAGGTCACCTTAGAGCAGGCCGGGGCACAGGTGACTAGACCACCTGTCAGGATGGGTTTGGAGTCAGTTAAGTTAAAGTTGACTAGCACTAGGCTAGACTTCCAGCATGCACAAAGTTCCTTGTGTAGACTAGAGCGTCACAGTTTGAATAGTGCTACAGTACACATGAACACACTTTCTACTGAGGTGGCAGACAAATCCAATCGCTCCACCCCGACCGGTATAGCTGATGATATGGTGCCTGTTTCAGATAATATTACGTGTGTACCAAATATCTACTATCAAATTCCTACGGTCGTATCGTCCCACCGCGCTAATAAACAATTGAGAGGTGATGTCAGGCCTAGAAAACACAATCTTACTCTCATTTTGTTTAAAAATCCTTTGATAAATACAAACCCTGATCACACTTAAACTTGGTTTTATGAAGATTAGATCGCTTCATACGAAAGCAGTTCTCGTTAATGACCTCATCACGGAACATAATCTAAATATATTTGGTCTTTGCGAGACCTGGTTAAAACCTAATGAACTGCTACCGCTTAATGAGGCCTCGCCTCTAAATTTTGTGAGCTTGCATGTGGCGCGTCCTCGAAAAAAGGGTGGGGGTGTTGCCCTCATCTCAAATTCCGTTCTTAGATTTACGCCTCGTTCGATTAACGTATTTAAAACATTTGAAGTTCTCACTGTCCGATCCACCGCTTTACCGTCATTTTATCTTGCTGTTATTTACCGTCCACCTGGGGCTTACTTTGGCGCCCTGGATGAATTTTCAAAATTCGTGCCTGATCTAGTGACAAATGCGGATAATATAATGATCATGGGCGATTTTAACGTCCACATTAATTTACCGTCAGAGCCACTTACTTCGGTGTTTCAGACTCTCATTGATACGTTTGGTTTTATGCAAGCCGTACAGGTAGCAACGCATAAGAATGGTAATACCTTAGATTTGGTATTATCTCGAGGACTGGCAACCTCTAATATAACAGTACTGCCATACCCTACTGTTTTGTCTGATCACTACTTAATAAAATTAGAAATTTTAGTTCTTAGTCAAAGACAAGAGAGCAATCAGAATTATAGCAGCTGTAATATTAACTCCATGACTGCGACTGCGCTATCTGAGCTACTGCCACCAGCAACTGCCGTATTTCCCTCATATACCGGCTCTATTGATAATCTTACAAATGAATTCAATGCTACATTGTTAAATGCCATCGACTCTGTGGCGCCGCTACGTCTGAAAACTCACCGTAGATTGCCTACACGTTCGCTTAAACAATTAAGTAGAAAGCATGAGCGCAAATGGCGTTTAACCAAACTTGAGGTTTTCCATCAGGCATGGCGCGACAGCCTCCTGAAATATAAAGATGCGCTTATCTTAGCAAAAACTCGTTATTTTTCACAGGTCATTAATCTCAATAAGAACAACCCTAAATACCTATTTGATACAGTGCCAAAGCTAACACTACGCCAGCCGACCCCCGATAGCTCCTTTCACTCGGCTGACGAGTTCATGAAATATGAAATGTCTGCAGGGGGCTAGAGCATTTTCTATTCGGGCTCCAGAGCTCTGGAATGCCCTACCAATGGATATTAGAACTGCTACCTCAGTAGAAACATTTAAGACACGTTTAAAGACATATTTCTATCATATGGCCTTTAGTTAACTTGTAGTGGCCGATTCGGCTGGAGTTTGTTTTTGCTCCCTCTCCCGACCCCACTCCCCCCACCTGGGGAGGTGGTTAGGTGACACCCAAGCTGAGGGTGGCTATCTAGATTCTCGTGGACCAATTCAGCATGAGGGAACTGCAGCGGATGACCCTCCTAGAGGACACTGCCAGGACAATCGAAGGCACCTCCGACAGCTCTTCACTTTGGCCTGGACATCCACTTTTTGATTTCCATATTATGTATTTTATGTGCCCTCTTTGCATCCATTGCAGCCTGGTGATCCTGAAACGGGGATCCTTCCATCTGTGGTCCCTTCTCAAGGTTTCTCATTTTTCCCCTGGTAGGGGTTTTTGAGTTTTTCCTTGCCCTTTTGGGAGCCCAAGATCAGGGGATGCTTTGAGAATAATTGTCAATTGATTGTCTATGTGAAGTCCTTTGAGGCTGCTTGTGATTTAGGGCTATACAAATAAACTTGACTTGACAATTTTATTCAACATCATCATAATTTACCATTTTTATTTCTCATTTAATAGCATCATTCCACCGCATCAACAGTAAGTCACTGTTTAGCTCAGTAAGTAGAGCATCAGATTTCCAACCTCATTGTCATTTTTATTATTAAATTTTTTTATATAATATAATATAATTTATTATATAAGATCAGGGGATGCTTTGAGAATTATTGTCAATGATTGTCTATGTGAAGCCCTTTGAGACTGCTTGTGATTTAGGGCTATACAAATAAACTTGACTTGACTAGATTGCAAATCGGGACCTCATTGTGCCATTACTTTCAGTCAGAGTAAATGTAAATGCTGGAATAAAATTGTTTGACAGGATGAGTAAATCAGTATGTTACAATAACACAAAGGCTGCTGTGTACTTACTCCAGGATGGTGTTTTTACTGTCATGTAAAATCGGTTTGTCCAGATCATCCACATTTAGTGATGAGTCTCGTCGGCCACAGGAGGGCGACGTCACCTTATTTTTGTCCTTTTGTCTGGGGGAGTTTCCTCCTTCACCTATTTCCAACTCACTACAAATCCAATGCAGAGGAAATTGATTATGTTTTTAAAATCCATGTAGCAATGTAGTACCAACTTCGTTTTCAATGTCATAACGACATCTGTGAACATTTCAGCATACCTTACTCTGCGACTGAGCCGGTCGCATCGTTCTTCCAGCAGAGCCACTTTGCACTCCAGTCGCTCTTTGTCCTCCTTCACCTTCCTGCTTTCCTCCTTCATTTTGTCTCGCTCCTCCTTTGACCTCTCCTCCTCCCGCCGAGCCTCATTCTTCTCCTCCCGCACCACACGGAGGAGTTCTTGAGCTTGACCTTGCTCCTCCTTCATTCTCCCTAGCTCCAGCTTTAGCTGATCTCTCTCCATGGTCACTTGGTGTAAGACCTTAACATACAAATGCAATTTTTATTAAGACGTAGCTAACCTTCTTTATCACAAAACACCCCACCCCTATCCGTTTGTCAAGATCCTCCTCCTCTTCACCAAGCAACTTCCTCTTCCTGTTAACATCTTCAGTCTAGGAAGATACATTATTAGTCCAAATAGTTGTAGCTGTGTTGTGGTGAGTTCATGAACAAATTGTACCTTGCTGTGGAGAATTTCCTCCTCTCTCTTCAGCTTTTTTGCTCTCAGATCCAACTGACTGATCAGATCCTGAAATTCTGACTCCTGCAGAAAGAACCAAAAGATTTGAAGTACCATGCCATTCACGACTTTGAAATGTGTATTCCCGCAGTTTTTAATCATCTTAAAATGTACCAAAAGTAAGATAAATTTACAGGAGGGGGGGGTTGTTTATGCACCTTTCACTCATCGTCTGAAACTCTATTGTCCGCCTGAATTCTCCCAGGCAATTGGATTAATTTCAGGAGGTGCTTGGTACCAAGATAAAACATTTCAAGATTATAAACAGGCCGTGAACTATTTTGCCCAGTGGAGTAAGATTACGTTTGTGACAAAAGAAAGCACTCTCACTCCCATACTTTTATTGCTTCATATTTACAGCATACAGGTGTTTTATGTTAAGATATTTTCTGTAATAATGACTTTATTACTGCTTGATCATAGTTTAGTGATAATCTCTGGAGCATCTTGACTTGCAGACAAATTTACTGTGCTTTGTTGCAGCAGGAATGCAACTCTTGTCAACCAATGGCCCCCTATAATACGAACATTTTGCATCAAACATCAGTGCGCCCATCTTGCTTTCTCTGATATCCTGACACTTTATCAGTCTTCTTGCTAAAAGGCCAATATTTTCTTCAGCCATATGACAGGTTGCATGTACAGGATATTGATGTACGAGCCTGACTGATCTTACTCTGTGTGAATGTGTCAGCTGTGCCTTTTCTATTTCACTGTCAAGTTGCTTGTGGAGTCTTTCCAGCTCATGAGCGTGTGAGGCCTGAAGATGCTCTCTGTCAACCTGCAGAGTAGAAAGCAAGCGATCCCTCTGGGCACTTTCCTGTAACAAATAAACACAAAAAAATCAAATACAAAATTCTTTAAAAAAAATTATAAAAAAGGATTAATCCTATATTTAAGTCTGTTATCTCATTTTGAGCTAGAAAAGATGATTCATACAATGTTTGCATTTTTTCTGTGGACTCTACACTCGCATCATTTTTGAATAACTCTCCTCTCGGCGTTCTGAAATGCCCTAAAATGCCACAAGATGGGCCCCAAAGCTGGATCCAGGTACAACAAAGTACTGTAAACTGAAGTGATACTAGATTGAGAGAAAAAGCTTTGTATCTAGGGGGAGAGCTAAATTCAGCATAGGGCTGCTCGACTGTGGATAAAATTATCATCATGATTATTTTGTTCAATGTTAAAATCACAATCATTTATATGATTGTTTTTTAAATTAAAACAGCATTTATTGGACATGTTTGGAACATAATTTATTGAACATGTTTTAAAAGAGAAACTTTCCTGTTAAATATGTCCTGGGTTTCCATTCTCCACACTCTCAGAACAGAAATACCAAATAATAATATTGTTGTTATATAAACCCATGTCGTTCCTGGTACTTTGTTAACGCTACAACAGTTATATACTAGATCGCTGCAGCACACGCGCGCCGTTGTTGACAAAGAACGAGGAATTTGATCGCTGGATCTAATGATTTGGAGTGACACAGATGGTTTGATAATATTGTTGTAATATGATAGTTATTTGAAATATAATTTATATATCGTTATAGGGGTCTGTGGAATAATTAGAAATGCAACTTACAACGGGTCCGACGTCAGCATATGCGGCGCATACGCGGCATTGTTTACATAAAGCACGATCGATGGATTTAATGAATTGGAGTGACACAGATGGTTTGATAAACGTGTTATTTATGTAATACTTACTTGAATAACTCTGACTGTTACGTCAGGCCCGTTCTCAGCTCCGCGTTTGTGTATATGTCACGTTAGCATACCGTATCGTTTAGCCTGTTGTTGCTGGTTCATGTCTGTTTTTGGTGTTGGATTTTGACAAATAAATTTGCCCCAAAAGTCCGACTTATAGTGCGACTTATATATGTTTTTTTTTTTTGTTTTTTTTACTTTATTGTGCATTTTATGGCTGGTGCGACTTATACTCCGGAGCGACTTATAGCCTGAAAATTACGGTATATGAATTTTGCGATTGCGTAGAGACAAAATCGTAATGTTTAAAATTCAATTCATTTAGCATAATTGGGAATCGGCTGTTAACGGACATTATGGAAAGACTTTACTGTATGTTATTTTAAACACTTTTTTTTTTTTATTCCAATCATTTGTGACTCTTTTATTTTTTAGGGTAATGTTGACGAGTCTGAAACATCAAACTGTTTTATGATTATTGTTTGATTTCCTGTTTAAATTATGAGGTAGGCAATTATAAACACTTTTAGGGAGTGGGGGGGGCCATATTGCATTTGTTTTGCAATGAGAGGTAGGGCTGTCATGATATGTAGGCATGATAAAAAACACAACAGAGGAAATTTTGAAAACAAATATGAATCAAAAAGCCCTACAAATTAACAATCAAAAATTCATAGTTGTACTAAGTTCATTTTTTTCCCCTTGTCAATCACTTTTTTTGGGTTCTTTTATCACAAACACTCTGATGAAGGCGGAAGTACATGCCGAAGCATGTCAGGTAATATAACCTAAAATCAAAATTGTTTGTGATAAAAGAACCCCAAAAAAAGTGAATCAAAAATTCAGTACACAATACGTATTGCTTGTGATTTTGTTAGAAGTGTTGTTTCTCCATCTAATTATGTGAATGTCTGCTTGCTGAAATTATAGATCGCTTTAGATAGACGTCTTTTTCAGCCAGATGAGAGCAGAAATAGCAGAAAAAACAACTGACCTCCTCCAGTTGTTTCTCTCTGATGTTGTTCAGCTCTTTCTTGTGCTCCTTCCTCAGCGCTTCCAGTTTCTTTTCATGGTCACGCTTTACTTCTTCCCGCACTTCCACAAGCAAATCAGACAGCTGCACAAGGAAAAGAAGGGTCGAATTTAAGCTTTATCATGGTGAATTTGTAAAGTACTTCAAATAGAATACCTCTCTGTGGTACTTAGCAAGTTGCTCTTCAGGACGTGGACCAATCAGCTCCCTCCTGCTCTCGGTACCAATAACCTTTCCGCACACAAAAAACAGACGGCAAAAAAATTACCAGTAAGACGTGTCGCTTTAACATCCTTATTGCTGTTTTTTTTTAATAATAATAAAAAAAAAAAAAAATCAACTACCTCCCGTTTAAAAGAGCTTAGTTTCTCTTCTTGGAGTTTCTTTTTTTCTGCTCGAAGCTTCCCTTCTGACTCCGCCTTCAGACGCTCAATGTCCAAGTTATTCTGAGCCTCCAACTTGTCACGTTCTGTTGCCTTTTCTTCTTCAAGTGTGATACGCAAGTCTTTCAGCATAGCTTCACTCTCCTCCCTGAACACAAAAAAATAGCTACATATAAACATTGTATCAATTAAAGCTTAGTACATTCCTTTCATGTGACCATTCATTGTGTTCATCTATTATGTTTACAATTTAGAAAAATAAATAATTTAATGTTTGTATCGGTTTTAGTATAATTATTATTAAGTCCACATGAACATTCAAGCAAGCAACGAAAAATCAATCTGTGTTTTTCCATTATGAAAATAATTTTATGCAGCAAGTGCTCCCGTGGACCTTTGTGACTCTGACCTGAGCTCGTGAAGCTGCCTCTCTCTCTCCTTCAAAGCAGATTCTTTAAGTGCCTCCAGGATCCGTTCAGACTCCATGTTCAACCTTACCTCCTCTTCTTGTCTCTTGGACAGAAGTTTCTGTTTTAGAGTTCTGACAAGGCAGAAAAAACAAAACTCATAAGAGTTTTTTTCCTTGGATTGGATACCACTCAAAATTAACCCAGTTCTTGCTAAAACAAGAAATATTTTACAACGGTGAAAAGTGACATGTAGAGGACATTGTTTTAGTCCATCCAACCATTATCTGTACAGCTTGTCCCCACGGGGGTTGCGGGCGTGCTGGAGCCTATCCCAGCCATCATCGGGCAGTAGGCGGGGGACACCCTGAATTGGTTGCCAGCCAATCGCGGGGCACACAGAGACGAACAACCATCGCACTCAATCGGTGCACTCAATCTGCACAGATTATCATGCATGTTTTGGGGATGTGGAAGGAAAGGGGAGGACCTCCACACAGGAAGTGTCGAAGGTGGAATGGAACCTGTACCTTTTGAACTGTGAGGCGGACGTGCTAACCAGTGCCCCACTGTGCTTCCCATTATTTTAGTATAATTGATAGAACTGTGAGACTGGAAAATAATAAATCGTAGTATCCTGGCTATAGGACCAAAATTTGTTAGCTCCGCAGGGAAAAAATGTAATGATGATGATCTATTGAATTTGTTAGCTTCTTTATCCTTTTTGTATTGGATTTCTCACACAAACTATTTGTATGACAAAGAGATGATTCTAACTATACTCAAAACATAAGGTGTCAGTGCTGATAAAAACCATCGACAAATTGAGCATTTTTACAACAGTACCTGAATTTTTCTTCACTCTCTTCTGTTAGCTTTATCTCCTCCTGTTCTTTGCTTCTCAGCTTTTCTTGGAGGAGACACTTTCTTTGTTCCTTCTCCTGCATTAATCGGAGCTCCTCTGCCTCCTCCTCTCTCTTTATTTCCTCCATGAAGAGAGATATTCTCATCTCCTTCTCTCTTTTCAAATGTTCCTTCTCCTCTTCTTCCTCTCTGCTCATTGTCCCCAGAAAATGAAACGATCTACTTTTCTTCTCCCCCATTATTTGCTCTTTGCGGTTCTCCACTCCTGAAATGACATTGCCACGCTTCCTGTCAAGCTCGCTGCTCCTCTCATTTAGACTTTTTTCCTTTTCAGAATTCCTCCACTCATTTACTTCCTCCTTCTCTTCTTTCTTCTCATTTTCCCAGATTCCAAAGTTTTCTTTTTTCAATGGGGTCACATAATTCACTGTGGCAGTTTCTCCTTCGTTGATTTGGGCATTAGAAGTTCTGGACAGTCGCCCTCTAGATGTTTCAGGCCTGGGTAGATTCACACCTGAGGTGAGACCAGTTGCTGTTTGTTGGCTCCCAAGACTTGATTGGTGGAGCATGAGTCTTTCTACTTTTGGAGATGCAGCTTTGTCTTTGTCTGCAAGCTGCAAACGCCTTTGGAGAAAGCACATTTTGAATGTCAATTCATTGAAATGACTTGCCTCTGAAGTCTTTTATGACAATATTCATTAATTTTAATAGTCACTACTCTGAGAACAGAAAATGTGATTTGCATTCGTTTGTCAGTTTTAAAAATTAGTGTAGTCCATCTATGAGTTTCTTCTATTTGGGTGAAATCTACAGGAAAAACGAATGGCAGTGTACTAGAAACACAAGGTAGCTGGTGTCTGGAGTCTATTCTATAGATACAGTTTTACCATAAACATCCGTTTACTATGTATAAACAGCAAGGAAGCAACAAACCTCTTGGCAGTCTCGCCCTTTATGTACTTATCCATTTCATCTTTCTTTACTTCTTCATCATCGTTATCCTCCAATGGACTCACAGAGCCAGACAAATCTGAAAAGTCCAAAACCTTTTCCGACATCTATGTGAGACAAAACAATTCCTTATCAAACAAGTTGTCCAGAACCGCTGGCCTTATCTTTGCTTTAGTAATAAGTGCAGGAAAAAAATTCAAATGTAAGCAAACCAAAACCACATTAATTGTACCTTTTCTACAGATATACAGACCATCTAGTTTTCTCTTATGCTGCTTTCCAAATGTGAGCGCACATTCACACTGAGCAGACATGACCGATAAAAATTTGTCAGGAGTCACGGTTTAGGCTGCATCTGGTATATGACCACAGAGATTTATTGCTTTAACAACATTTTAATGAGTGTCCCTCATTTGCAGCACAAATTTCTGCAGAGGGTGAACTGTTAAACGTTTGGGGGAGTGATATATCTTGTTCAGAGACAGACACACACAAAAAATCATTCAAGTGAATTTATGGAGGATGAACCCTGCTCAATGTCATCGTTGGAATCATAGTGCTGCAATCACACGTACACACAATCACCTAATTAACGATAAAAATACTTAACCACTGTGGATATGGACACATGGATCTGCTGCTTTTATCAAATGCACATGTGCGCGCATTTGATATAAGCGCGCGCACACACACAAACGCAGACACACACACACAAAATCACAAAAGCAGTGTCTATAGAAGCCATACTGCTGCCACGCATTAAAGCTGGAAATGCTATGCTTCTGTTGTGCAAACCAACCAATGTTGACAAAACAAAGTGAGCATGCGTGCAGAAAAGTAAGACAACTTAAATGACCAAGGATTTGGTTGGAAAGCTGTCTCTGACCAATAAATCACACATTAAAATGAGACGCAAAACATGAATAGCCTGCATCGTTATTATCTGCATGTGCTCCTTAAGACTGAGGTTGGATTTTGGAGACTGGCCCGGCATGGAAAGGTAAGCTAGCAACATGTCATGTGAGCAGACAGCACGCAGAGATTTAAAAGCAAACCCTACCTCTGCAGGAAGGAGGGATATATTATTCACGCTCTCCATCTTGCCAGGTTTCCTCTTTTGATGAGACACTGCAAGGACGTCAAGTCTTGCTTCCTTGCCGCGTTGCGCAGATTGAATTGTTGCCATCTCAAACAACTCAATGGCCTCCTTCTCTTCATTCAGATATGCTGATTGAGCCGTTTGGGCATCTAATTCATCTTTTAACTCTTTTCTCTTCCCCTGTGTTTCTCCATGATCAGTGGATACACAACTCTCCAAAACTTCCTCATCATCATCTGTCAATTTTCTCTGACTCAGGGAGCATCGCTCCAAATCGCCATGACTTTCACCATCCTCTTCCTCTAGTCCATCATGTCCGCCATCATTATCTGTGGTACTTGTATGCACAACTCCCTCATAATCAGTTTCCTTCACATTTCTTTGGGAGTCTTCAGCAATATTATTGCATTTCTCTTTCTCCTGCACATCTTTGTCCATTACTTCTGCACATTCTATCGTGTCCTTGTCACCATGCTGGACTGTCTCGGGCCTGTCATCTTTGTCTCCGACATTGTCCAAATTTTCCTCATCTTGTAAAAAATCTATTCCTCCACCATCTCTTTTGTCTTTCTTTTCATTTTCATAATCACTGGATGGCTTATACTCACATTCGGGAGTGCCATGACCTTCCCCCTCAACACATTTTTTGTCTCTACTTTTCTCATCTGCTTCCTCATATTTATTTTGGGTCTTTTTTGTGTCCTCAGTCTCCTCAAAAGGCTCTCCTTCGATAACAGTCTCATTGAGATGGTTTCGAGCTGCCAGAGGGGATAAGCGGCGGCCCCTCAAAGAGTCCTTGGGTAAACAGTCCATCCATTCCAAACAGACACAAGGAAGAGAAAAGTCGGAAGGGGTAGTGAGGGGAAGCAGGCAGACAAACACAAGTCAGATCATTTTAACATGCGTGCAAAGATAGTGGCAGTGATAATCTTGACAAATAACATGCAGGACTGGCAGATGGTGTTTTGAAAGACACATTAGATGATAAACAGTCAGTACGCATGTAAAACACAACATGGCAAATAAAGACACATTATAAGGCGCACCCTCATTGAATCTAATCTATTATTTCATATATAGGGCGCACCGGAGTAAAAGGCGCATAAAATAGAAGCTATACTGCAACAAACTGAGGTTGACTGGGGTTGGGGTATGCATCCACTAGCCAATAACCAATGAGCCCTCTGTAAACAATTGCGTTTCTCAAACTGTCTCCTATAAAATGATCAGAACTGACTAAAGTTTGATCTAACGCATTGGTACTGCTTACCTATGTTTCCCTTCCATATCGATCCGTAAATTTACTCGAAACATTAACAGAGCAGCCTATTTTGACATGAAATAGCCTCATGCGTATAGTAGCTATCATTATAGCATTAGCCACCCGCAAACTCCCATGAGCCTCAGCCCGCAGACTCCCATGAGCCTCACCAAAGTGTAAACTTTGCTGAGCAAAGTGCGTTTCTCAAACGATCTCCTATAAAATGATCAGAACTGACTAAAGTTTGATCTAACACTTTGGTACTGCTTACCTATGTTTCCCTTCCATATTGATCCGTAAAATTTACTCGAAACATTAACGGAGCAGCCTATTTTGAAATGAAATAGCCTCACAGGTACAACGGCTATTCAGTGACGCCCCCTGACCACAGTTGCCGTAATGCTGGGAAGCGATGTGACCTTGTAATTTACTAGTCGTACTAAAACATACTGAAACATTTTGGCAGAGCACTGTGTACAACCAGTATGGATCAACAAATTCATCAATTGATCCACATATAAGGCGTAGCGGACTATAAGGCGCATTGTCGGCTTTTGGGAAAATTTTAGGTTTTTAGGGGCGCCTTATAGTCTGGAAAATACGGTATATGGAAATTGGCAATTAAAAAAAATTCTTTTGTCATATTATTTCAAACTCAATATAAATCTGTCATTAGGAAAATTATATAGGGGGGGGGGAATCACCCCTCTCAAAATCGGCGTGACGATTTCAAAATTGCTATGACGATTCCAAAATAGCTATCATTGGGGGGGTTAGATCACCAAATGATTTCCGAGCGCAGCACCGCAGCTGCTCACTGCTCCCCTCTCCCCCAGGGGATGGATTACAATCACATGGGGATGGGTTAAATGCAGAGGACAAATTTCACCACACCCAGATGTGTGTATGACGATGATCATTGGGACTTTATAAACAAAATTCTATTGACAAACTAAAGTAAGACTTGTCAGTTTGTTTCAAATGGATTTGTCTCCACACACATAGCAGCTTGTTTGTACAGTCACAGTTGAGACATGCACAGCGCCCAATATGTCTACTCTGTACTATCAAGATCTGCAAAGAGAAAGCTAGTGTAGTGGGAATTAAGAGGACTGTCTTTTATCTTAACCTTGCAGCCATGAGCATATCATTCTAAGTTCTATTTTATTTAATCCTTCTTTGTTGGGGGGATTGAAACCTTATTTACATACGTACATACACATTTATCTCTAGTTTTTAAGAAAATGATTCCCGAGCGCAGCACCGCTGCTGCTCACTGCTCCCCTCTCCCCCAGGGGATGGATCAAAATCACATGGGGATGGGTTAAATGCAGAGAACAAATTTCACCACACCCAGATGTGTGTGTGACGATGATCATTGGGGACTTTAAAATGATGAGCCTACAGCTCTAAAACTCGACATGAAAAAAAAAATTTCCACACCTTAAATAAAAAAAAATACAACAACATTGAATCTAAGTCATTGTCAGTTGTGTTCCACAGTGCAATTAATGATTTTAGTGAGTAGAAGTAGAGAATAAGAAAATAGACAAGAACCTGATGCATCCAGGATAGGGAAAATCCTCAAACAGGCAGTGTTCTGGTTAAAGCCATTCGGCGGCTGAACTGGGTGAAAAAGCTTGGGGCTTATAGGTACTAATGTTTATAAACCATGAGGATCCTGCAGTGAGCACAGGTCCGCATCATGTGATTCTCTAATTTGTATTGGGTCTAATTTAATATGAACTATAAATAACAAAAACACGAGGATGACCATGCTGTCGGAATTCAAATGGCAAAACAGTAGCAGTGACAGTAGGTAGAAAGTAGGACAAAGAGGAAGGTACAATGGCAGCCATGCCCATAGGATAGATCCCAGCAGCACAGAAGCTACTCAAACACATCCTGGGTCATGGCGCAAATTTCACAAAAGATACAAAGAGAGAAAGATGAAAGAAAGATACACAGGAGGATAAGATGAAAACACGATTAAATTAGAGAATGGTGAAGAGGTAGTGAACTTGTAAACACTTGTCACAAAGACAATAATTTTATCAAAACTAGAAACAGAGACAACTGATGCTTTGAGTGTTGACCAAAGTTAGTTGGAACAGCAAACAGTGGAGTTTTCTGACAAAATATTCCAGATGTAATCTTAAAAAAATGCATCCTAGTTTAAGCATCTCGAACCAAACAAAGTGCACAAAGAAATTTACCACATCTCATTGAAGACACCAACTAGTATCATGAAGTGCCTCAATTTCAGTGAACTCTTAATGTTTTACAAAAACACATTCACCTTTTTATACCCGAATGTAATTCTTATACAAGTAGTCAGATATTAAGCAAGCACAGCATTCAAATACAAAAAAAATAAATAATTCTGTTCAGAAATGTGGATAACAATTATTTAATGCACTTTAATATGTTCCCGTGTTCTGGAAAATACTAACTTCGAACATTCCTGAATAATAACTACCGTATTTTTCGGACTAAAAGTCGCTTCTGGGTTTAAGTCGCATCAGCCACAAAATGGCAAAAATAAAGGGGAAAAAAACATATATAAGTTGCACCGGAGTCGCATTTTGGGGGAAATTTATTTGACAAAATCCAACACCGAGAACAGACATGAACCAGCAAAAACAGGCTAAACGATACAGTATGCTAACGTGACATTAACACAAACGAGGAGCTAAGAACGGGCCTGACGTAACATTAACAGTTATCCAAATAACTATAACATAAATAACACCTTTATCAAACTATCTATGTCACTCCAAATCATTAAATCCATCGATCGAATTCTTCGTCCTTTATGTAAACAATGCCGCGCGTGCGCTGCGCCGCTGACGTCGTCAGTAGCAGTTCAAATTACAGTAATCCCTCGCTACGTTTATCGCGGTTTCACTACATCGTGGATTTTGTTTCCCAAATTTAAAAAAAGAATAATTCAAAATAAAACTTTTAAATTGAGGAAATATGATACAAAAGTTGCCCACATGGCAGCAGAAGGCAGCCAGCTCAGTGGCCTAGTAGTAGAGTGTCCGCCCTGAGACTGGAAGGTTGTGGGTTCAAAACCCCGGCCGGGTCATACCAAAGACTATAAAAATGGAACCCATTGCCTCCCTGCTTGGCACTCAGCATTAAGGGTTGGAATTGGGGGGTTAGATCACCAAAAATGATTCCCGAGCGCGGCGCTGCTGCTGCTCACTGCTCCCCTCTCCCCCAGGGGATGGATCAAAATCACATGGGGATGGGTTAAATGCAGAGGACAGAGCCCTTTGAGACTGCTTGTGATTTAGGGCTATATAAAAACTTGACTTGACTTGAGTGCCCACACAATTGCAGTGCGTACACTTGTAACTTTTTATCAAAAAAATTGTTATCAAACCTCCACTTCTCCAAACAATTTAGATATGGTCGGCTTTTGGTAGAAGTTTTAGGATAAACCTAAAATGCACTACAAACTTTAAAACTCTGTTCAGTGTTTCAGTACTTCTTGCACAGATTTCTGTCCTCTTTTTAAATAGGCCCCCTTGGAACTCCTTCCATCCCATGACATCCACGTTTCTGTGACTCTTCTCTGTTGCCACCTGCTGAAGACACCTAAATACCACTTCTAATCCTGATTCATAGATCAAGCACCTGTTCTATATCATGACATTAAGGTCCTTGTGAGAGAACAGCAAGTACTGTAAAAAGTACTGAAATATTGAACAAGCAGACATGTGCATTGAAAGGTTCAGAGAACGTCAAATTAAATTCCCATGGAGATGTTATGATATATTTTATATCTATATAGAAATTTTGCTATCTCAATATCCTTAACTATGTATAAGCAGTTTGTCAAATTAAATTCCCATGGAGATGTTAGGGTAGATTTTATATCCATATAGAAATTTCGGTATCTCAACATTCTTAACGCTGTATGAGTAGTTTGTCTTTGCTTTGCTTGATTGAGGAAATATTAGCTATGACTAAAACGTATATAACGTCTAAAAATATCAAGCCATCACTACAATGAACACATACAAAAATGTTTCATTTTAAATGAAAAATGAAGAACAGTCGCAAAAAAAAAACCAAAAAAAAACCCAGACCAACACCTTTGCATTTATGTATGTGTTATGAGCATACCTGTCGAGATGGTGGTTCAGAACTCTGGCCTCCAGATAGGTCCTGCATTTCTGGTTCAGTCCTTTCCTCTACTCGTGCTGCTGCACTACCGTCACTGTCCTGACAACACTCGTGTGCATGTAAACACAAACACACACACACACACACACACACACACACACACACACACACACACACACACACACACACACACACACACGCATATTATAAGGTCCTGAAGTAAGGTGTAAAAAGGGAACGGAATTAAACAAATCAACTATACCATTAAAAAAAGATTCCAATTAGGCATTAAAAATATTTTTGGAGTGTTCTGCGTACCTCATATAGTATGCCCCCTCTGAGGTCATCCAGATTCAGGTGGAGGTTCATCAGTTGCTGGTCTGATGACCGCTGACTTGACTAAAAAAATAAATACAATTAAAAAAAAAAAAAAACACATCTCCTCATCAAAGAACCAACTGCAATTGTCGATTTTTTTGTCCCAGTTGCCTTTTAGATAATTTCTTAATAGATGTACTGCACCTCTTTTTCCAAGATTTCATCATCACCATCAAAGCCAGGCATGGTAAGATAAACGTTTTCTTCCATTTTGGAGCTTAAAACACTTGCAGCACCACTGTTACGGAGTGCCTGACAGGGGAGGAAATCAAAATTAGCACTGTGCAGACTTCACTGTCTTTAGATAAACACACATATGCATGAAAAAAAAAAAAATTCAAAATACAAAGTATACAGTACTTTTCATTGAAAATTTTGAGTCACCACTACCACTACCACTGATAATAATAATAATTGTCAAGGGCTCCAGTTGTAACATCAATTCAATCTCCACGATCCTATGTGTAGCATTCATTGATCCGTCCGGCTTCTGTTGCACTACCCCTGTTTGGTGTGGCAAGGAGCTGGAGCCTATGCCAACTGACACAAAGTTAACGCCCCTATCTCACTGAGCTCCGAATAATTGCAAGTGTTTTCAAAGGCAGCTAATGTTGTGTTCTCCTCACGGTTTGCCAGGCAGGTAAAACTCATTGCACGCAAAGAGAGAGATGATTCATACTCACATTCATTCATATAGTCACTCACTGGGATCTAAAATCCAGGATGCCTTTGCCTATGTCAGGTAAGTTTTCCACAACAGACTGTGTCTAACAACATAAACCTCCAAAGTTGGAAAATATCACTTCCATAAATATGCGAGTTGTATTCTGTTCTAATTCAAAACAATGTTCCCATGGCAACTTATGTAAAGTGATGGAATTTCTTGTAGGGTCATATCATAAACCAACCACCATTACATCTTTAACTGTATACACAAATATTGAGTAGAAAGGACACTAAATATAAAACAAAGTATCTTCATACGTTTTCTGTACCACTTATCCTGATTAAAATAAAGTGAAACCACTCCGATTGGAATACACCTGACAGTAAAATACATGTACAGTGGAGCCTTGGTTTTCGAACGTCCCGGTTCTCAAACAAATCGCTATTCGAACAAAAATTTTGAATTTTTTTTGCTTCGGAGATCGGACGAAATTCGGTTGTCGAACCTCACTAGATGAGCCGAGAGGACCCGCATGCCAACTGACTCCGTTTGTTATTACATTCTCGTTTTCTGAGGATTGCATCAACTCTAATCATGCCTACAAAGGAAGCAAGTGGGAGCAGTAAAGCCATTCTGAAACACAAAGACGCTCCTAAAGCAATGCAACAGTGAGCGTCCGGCGCACTGCGGTTGCGCGATCGGACCAAATTAAGCTCCCTGTGCACTGAGGTCCACTTAAATTTTGGAAAGTACATCAGGGGTTTAAAAATATTTTCTAAATTTCAGCGACCGCTCTGTCACAATAATGCAACCAGCGCGGTGCAGTTGCGCGGTCGGCGGCGCGCTACGGTTGTGCGTTCGGCGGTGCGCTGCAGTTGCGCAATCGGACAAAAATGCGCAAATGAAAAAATGCTTAAAAAAGGCGTTTTTTTTTTTTTTTTTTTGCTTGGAACGGATTACATTTTTTTCCATTATTTGTAATGGGAAAACATGATTCGGAATTCGAACTATTCACTTCTCGAACAGCCTTCTGGAACGAATTGTGGTCGAAAACCGAGGCTCCACTGTACTATATTTGTGTTAGTCATTGTTACATTGCCATGGATAATATTTGCATTGCTCATTTAGAAATGGCTGGTCAGTTGCTTTCCTACATTGTAGTGACTCCCATTTATATCTATGATTATCATCCTACGTATTTTCCTCTTTCACTCATCTGTAAACATTTGGCCGCACTCAAAATTGTAAAACGTTTGAGCCAATTACATTTGGAAGTTCCACTGTAGTTTTGAATACACGTCCATCGTATAATTAATTAATCGCAGATTACCCCAAGAGGCCGAGGAGATGTTTTGAGGGGTTCCAGCCCCCCGGACCCGAGAGGCCGTGGGAAAACTGATCCAGAGATTGGGCCGAGGACAGGAGGATCTAGACCACCGAGAGAAACCAGGCTTCCTCGTGGAGGTGGCAGAGACCCCAACGTTGAACTCAGGCCCTACAAGATAGAAAGCAAAAACAACAGTCTGACGTTTCCACATGTATACGGTAAATGTCATCACTTTGTTTTTGGAAATTGTTTTGCTCCCTAAACTTTTGATTGATTTATTTTTTCTTTGTATCTTGAAGATTTAAGGTAAAACCTATTAATGTTCAACATATGCTATTCTGCTCTTCTGAAAATTAGCAAACCACTCACTCCAATTTTGTCCGAATCCTTCTTCTTTTTATCTTTTTTCTCCTTTTTTTCCTTCTTCTTCTTCTTGGACCCTGTAGCCCCAGCAGCAGCAGTGCTCTGCAGGCGTTCACGTTCTTGGATGACGAGGCGGCGGTAGTGCTCGTCACAGGGATGATCCCAGGTAGACTCACCAGAGGAGAAGTTGAAATAGTAGATGTCTCCTGTGACATCTTGGCTGCAAGGGGGATCACAAGTTGGCACAAAAATGACATACATAACAGTGGGTTATCTTATCTACACTAATCAACCTTTTTGCTATTCAAAATCCATTGGCAGCGGTGGTAATAACGTAAACTTTGACAGTGGCATGCGTGGCCAAATTTGAACTTTTGTCTTTTAAAGGTACTAATATATTCCTGGTTGGGACACATACAGATCCAATAATGACCAGGCAATTAAACAAATGTATTTTATTTACAGGTGCACTCATCACACGCTTGTATCCTTCTAAATATTTCAAGACAATATTAAAAAACAATAATGCACAGCAGAATTACTACTCTGACAAGTATTATTTTCAGTATGTTTAAAAAAAGGTCCAAACACATTGATTCTTGTGTGTGTGTGTGCCTTTTGTTTAGAGATGTTTTTTTTTTCTGACAAATACAAGTACGAGAACTCAGTTCTTGATTAGTCACGGATATCGATACTAAGCACCAATACCATAGGTACTTTTGATTTATGAAATTTCCTTCCAAAAATGTGACGGATAAAAGTATAGTATTTCTCTTTAGAAATTGCAATTTTCTATTCCTCTAAATTTTAATTCCTAGTTCCTGATCGCAAAACAACCACAATAGGGTGGCCGATACTCGTATCGGCCAACATCACGAGTACCGATACTGTGAAATAAGGCTGGTATCGTCACCAATACCTGATATCGGTACTTGCCCATCCGTACTTTTGTTGTGAACATAAATTAAACAGGGCAGAAGACAGGGTAGAAGTCAGCAGGGAATGAAATCAGCTGTTTCAGTTAACTCTACGCCAGTCAAATATATGGGTTATATCTGAAATAACATTGATTGAAATATAAATATATAGATAGAAATATAAATTTACTCTCAAAATTCTATCTCCAACAATAAGTATAACGAAGAATACTGTCATAAGTAGCTTGTTGAAGGCCTGCTGTTGACATCTCCCTGCAGATGTTAAAGAAACATCAACGTGCACGAGCACCACCACTCTCGGATGTCAAGAACAGCCAGTCCTTCACCAAATGCCACATTATTATCCAATTAATTTGGAGTGGCGGCATGGTGTTACTGGTTAGCATTGGTTAGCAGGTCTGCCTCACAGTTCAGAGGGGTGCGGGTTCGATCCCATCTCTGGCCCTCCCTGTGTGAAGTTTGCATATTATCCCCGTTCCTGCGTGGGTTTTCTCCGGGCACTCCGGTTTCCTTCCACATCCCATAAACATACATGGTAGGCTGACTGAGCACTCCAAATTGCCCCTTGGTGTGCGTACGAGTGCAGATGGTTCAGGGTGACCACTGATGACTGCTGGGATTGGCTCCAGCACGCCTGTGACCCCCATGGGCACAAGCAGTACAGAAAATGGATGGATGGATAATTTGTAGATGAGTGGAATCACAGTCTTGATGTGGTTACTTTTTAAGTGCACAAATACCTCTAAAGAAATGTAAATAATTAAATGAAAACTTTGCTCTGCATAATGATTCTGAAGATTTACTTAATCGAATGATGGAAAGAGAAGAATATGGAGAATGAAATGAATGATTCATGAGTTAAAGCAAATGAGATGCCTGTTCAAAATGTCGATTTATTTCTACTTCAATTCAATCGCAACCAATGTTGACACTTATAACATGAGGCAAACATCTTGGATCTCATCTGATGGTTTGCAATCAGTGTTAAAACCTGAACCAAAAACAGCGTGCAGGCCACTGTGGCAAGCAAAACTCACAGAAGATAACCGTAGTAATTAAAAGAAAATATACTGCTCAAAAAAATTAAAAGAACAGTTTTTTATCAGGGTATGGCATGAATTCAATTCCACTTTTCTGATAAGGTTTTGGTCAAGTAGCAGAGGGGTTTGTTCATCGGTTTCAGCTGCATTGGTGTTGATGGAATGAACAACAGGTGCACTAGAGGGGCAACAACGATGGTCCCCAGAACAGGAATGATTTTGAAGGTGGAGGCCATTTCAAGTTCCTTCCTCTTGATCTTTTTTAACTGTTTTTTCACAAGTGTTGGCTTTAGCTGGCGTTATTATCACGACTGGGAGCATGAGGCGATTTCTTAACCCTCCTGAAGTTGCACAGATTGTCCAACTCCTCCAGGATGGCACATCCATGCGTGCTGTTGCAAGAAGATTTGATGTGTCTCCCAGTACAATCTCCAGGGCATGGAGGAGATTTCAGGAGACAGGCAGTTACTCTAGGAGAGCTGGACAGAGCCGTAGACGGTCCTCATCCCATCAGCAGGACCGATATCTGCTGCTTTGTGCAAGGAGTAACAGGTTGAGCACTGCCTGAGCCTTACGGAATGACTTCCAGCAGGCTACTGGTGTGAATGTCTCTGCCCAAACAGTCAGAAACAGACTTCACGAGGGTGGCCTCAGGGCACGACGGCCTGTAGTGTGCCCTGTGCTCACTGCTCAGCACCGTGTAGCTCGACTAACATTTGCCATAGAAGACCAGAATTGGGAAGTCCGCCACTGGCGCCTTGTGCTTTTCACAGATGAGAGCAGGTTTACTCTGAGCACCTGTGATAGGGTCTGGAGAAGCCAAAGAGAGCGCTATGCTGTCTGCAACATCATTCAGCATGACCGGTTCGGTGGTGGGTCAGTGATGGTCTGGGGAGGTATTTCCATGGAGGGACGAACAGAACTCTACAGGCTAGAGAACTGACTGCCATTAGGTATCATATATGAAATCCTTGCACCCACTGTCAGACCCTAGGCTGGTGGAGTAGGTCCTGGGTTCCTCCTGATCCACGACAATGCCTGGGCTCATTTAGCAAGAGTATGCAGACAGTATCTCGAGGATGAAGAAATTGACACAATTGAATGGCCCTCACGATCACCTGATCTAAACCCGATAGAACACCTCTGGGACATAATGTTTCGGTCCATCAGACGCTGCCAGGTTGCTCCTCAGACTTTACAGGAGCTCACTGATGCCCTTCGACAGATCTAAGAAGACATCCCACAAGACACCATCCGTCGTCTCATTAGGCGCATGACGCGACATTGTCAAGCATACATACAAGCACGTGGGGGCCACACAAGATATTCAAAAGAATTTTGAGTAGCAGAAATTGAATTTAGGCAAAATGGACGAGCCTGCCACATCATTTTTTCAC
Organism: Syngnathus leptorhynchus; assembly: GCF_054491065.1. Classification (NCBI taxonomy): domain Eukaryota; kingdom Metazoa; phylum Chordata; class Actinopteri; order Syngnathiformes; family Syngnathidae; genus Syngnathus; species Syngnathus leptorhynchus. Next base: position 13,889,948 of record NC_141201.1, on the reverse strand, counting down.
TTTGATTTTTGGGGTGTCTATATACTGAGCCCTCTGTAGGCTGAAAACCTTTATTTCCATCAAAAGATGTGGCATCTTTTTGTTCCTGAGACATTAAACTGTCCATATCAGTATAGATATCCAACATTTTTTTTCACCCTTGAAATCTGATGTGTTGTCAAAGTGCTCCTTTAATTTTTTTGATCAGTGTATATCTATTTAATTCGGATGGAATCAAATTTAAAATACTGGTTGTCAAGTTAATTTTATTTCAAATCAATTCAAGAGGTGCGAAGACAAAATTGTGTCTGTAGATAATAACACCAAGTTTACGGTGGAGGGATGATGTTAATTTTGAAGAATTATGTTTGTCTTGCATAAATCAAATTTGATTTCAGTGTAGGCAGGTCATTAAAATTATACTGACTGAACACAACTTTAATCCATCGATCAATTCTCTACATCCCTTATCAGAGTCTGGACCTGCGGTGAAAGGCAGACTACTCTTTGGATTGGTTGCCAGTCAATCATAGGGCACATATAGACGGACAACCACACACATTTATAGTCATTAAACAGGAACTTAAGCCACACTGCTTGTCCAGAGGTCAGGTGAGGGAACCACATTTTCAGTGGCACTGGTCACATATGAAAATAAAACAGAGGTGAGTTACAACTTGGACTGGTCACCAATCTGTCAGAGAATTATTAATTAAACACAACATGTATTGCATCGGTGTAGAACTGCGCTATATTACACTGTAATGACTACAGTTTTGAAAAGTTGAGGATCCCATTTACCTAACCTGATCATGTTTCTAAAAATGTTGTCGCCGGTTAGTGTTAAGACAAAAATAGGAAATGAAGTGACTTGAAGGAAATGAAGTGACTTGAACTCAAAGCTAAATTAAGATGGCAGTACATATCGTTTATACATATAAAGTGACTTGAAATTGTATTAACTGAAAATTAAATATAAATATGATATTAATATCAGCTTTAGTTTCACCAAGTTATGCTTGTATAAAATGTAAATTTACCCTTTAAGATAGGACTTCACCAATGTATATTTTCATGGGTTACAGTGTTTTATCAAAATCTCAGAAAGTTGACTGCAGTACATCCCCTGACTTACCAAGGATTCCACTCCGGTGGAAGAGGGGCAACAATTCCCTCCCTGGCCAGCCACATGAGTTCCTTCTCATTCTCAAGATCAATGCCTATCTCCTTTGCATACTCTCTGATCTCTGATAATATGGGGAAAACAACAAATTAAGAATGATTAGATGTTAAAACAAAAGAAGCTCTTAATGATTTGTGAAACTGTGGACTTTTGACACAGTAGGACATGACCAAAAAAGACCAATAAATACATATTATTTGTATTTATTATTTATCGCCAATGTTTGAGTATTATGGCATCAATCAGTGTGTGTATATATATATATATATATATATATATATATATATATATATATATATATATATATATATATATATATATATATATATATAAACAAAAACATTCTGTTTACCTTGGTCAGATGGAATATAATTTTCATCAAAGTCCTCCTCAAGGATAAGCTGTTTTCCGGTAGGCGCACTCATGATTACTGCAGGTAAGACATGTAATTATCAAAAGGACGCGGTAAGTTTTCAATACATAAGCGCAAAAACATGTTAATAAAAATTAAGAGTAATATTTTGATGAATGTATGTACATGGATTTCGGCGCGACGGCTCGGTGGAGCACTGGTTAGCACGTCCGCCTCACAGTTAAGAGGGTGCCGGTTCGATTCCATCTCCGACCCTCCCTGTGTGGAGTTTGCATGTTCTCCCCGAGCCCGCGTGGGTTTCCTCCGGGCACTCCGTCCGGTTTTCTCCCACATCCCCAAAACATGCTTGGTAGGCTGATTGAGCACTCCAAATTGCACCTAAGTGTGAGTGCGAGTGCGGATGGTTGTTCGTCTGTGTGCCCTTCGATCGGCTGGCAACCGGTTCAGGGTGTCCCCCGCCTACTGCCCGATGACCGCTGGGATAGGCTCCAGCACGCCCGCGACCCCCGTGGGGACAAAGCGGTACAGAAAATGGAAGGAAGGATTTCGGCGCCTTAATCCGTAGAATGAAAAGCGGCTCAAATACATACACTGAACTAAGTAAGCTAGGCGCCATTTAGCTACGTAAAGCTAAGCAGGTAAAAAAAAACAAAAGTTGTGAATTGCATATCAGCTCACCTTCAAACTGTCCGACTGCCCTTTGCCTTTATAGATTCTGTCAGCTCAGTAACGCGGGCATTGTTTCGACTCAAGATGCAAAAAGAGAAACTTGTACAAATAGGAACATCACCAAGGACGCTTCCCTGGTTTCCCGTTGACGGGCAGAAATAGACTGTTATTGGCTGGCCGCGTGAGACATTCAGGAAACATCGTAAATATTTTGGCTCCTCGGTTACGTTTTTAAGTCGTCTGTTTATGATACAGATGATATATATATATATATATATATACAGTCATCCCTCCTACTTCGCGGCTTCAACTATCGCGGCTTCGCTGTATCGCGGGTTTTCAAAAATAAATTAATAATTTTATCGCAGAAATTTCATCATTTCACGAGGTTTCGCGGCCACTTGAGTTTCTTCATTTTCCTTTAATAATGATAGCTTATGTTTAAAAGTCGTTTTCTTGTTTTGAAATGAATAAATTAAAGAGTCAGTACAGTATACTTTATCGTCACATGTGACTTCAGGGTGTTCTCTCTGTTGTATATTTAGATGTTGTATATTTTGGACTAACTCATGTTCCGTAGTGGGAAAACCCCGGATGTGGGAGGGGGAGCTTCGGGGACGTTCAGTGTTGTAATGTACGGCCAGTGAACTGACTGTGATGAAAGGAATAAAGCAGTATCCATCACGTCGTTGTCCGAACCATGCTTGCTACATCAGAACCTGGAAAATAGTAAAGATATAACACTCTCCACCGGCGGTGGCCTTCATCTGGACATAGCAATACACTGTTAGTCTCGTCGCTAAGGCATGAATGCGGAGCGCACAGTCCATTGATATGAAAGTCCCCTAGCAGCGAGCTGGTTGATGTCAGCGATAAAAATAGAATATCTTCCAAGAATAGCTAAAAAAAATCTAGTTTCTATTTCGCGGAAATTCCCATTTCGCGGGTGGGTCTGGAACGTAACCCCCGCGAAGTAGGAGGGATTACTGTATATATATATATATATATATATATATATATATATATATATATATATATATATATATATATATATATATATATATATATATATGGTGAGGTAAACACAAATAACCTTTGTGCAAATACACTCACCTCAATATATTGTATTTTGGGTTTTTAATCATAAAATCTAAAATCTAAATCTTTAATCTTTAATCTAAAAAAGAACCACGTCGTGTTTTTATGTCTCATTTATTAAATAGGGACATAGCATTTAGCGGCATGAAATCTTACATTTGGTTCGGGGAAAAAATAATTCATTATATTACGAACCGCTACAAAATCAACAAGACCAATCTTCTGTTGCCCTTTTTTTTTAAGTTACCAAAGTTTGTACATTATGTATCACTAAATTTAATAACTTGCGATCAGCTCCACGATGTCAAATCATTACACAAATCGTGACAGTCTCACTTTATTGTGAGCGAGACTGCTGGATACTTGTTTTGATACATTCGCTGAACCAGGGGTCGGCAACCCGCCGCTCCGGAGCCGCATGCGGCTCTTTAGCACGCCCCGAGCGGCTCCCTGGAGTTTTTGCAAAAATGTGTGAAAATGGAAAAATAAGGTTTTTGTTGTTGGTGGTTTTTTGATGGTTATCATGACACAATAATTCGTACGCTTTAAAAATGTATGTAGTTGTAAATATATTAAAAATACCGAATTTAAGAATGACGACAAATAGCAAAATTACGTCATAGCCTGCGACACAACACAGATGAGTTGTAAACAAATAGGTGTGTGAGTGGTGGGCCATGGATTCAAAACGCAAAAAGAGAAAGATTGCTGATGAGAACAGAGGCTTTAAGAAACAATGGACTGAACCTTTTGCTTTCATTGCCAATGCTGAAGCATTGCCTGCATGTTTGATTTGCAATGAGAAGTTGTCGAATAACAATACAACCCATATAACGACATTTTAAGCGATAGCATGCTAAATTTGCTGCCGATCACTCTGTTGGAACTGAGAGGAAAGGGGTAATTTGAGGAGCGAAAAAACAGTTTCAATAAGTGGATTGCATCTCCAAACTCTACTACTGCTGCAAGTTTTGTTGCAGCCAGGGAGATAATAAAGCGCGGAAAACCATTCACCGATGGCGAGTTCATGACGGATTCATTCATTAAAATATCAGAATGCCTATTTTCGGACTTCAAAAACAAAACCGAGATCATGCAGAAAATTAAAGACATGCCTCTCCGCACAAACAATATCACCGATCAGCAGATCAACGACATCAATTCAGCTCCAGCTTTCTTAATTGCCTGTGATGGATGAGTCGTGTGACGTGACCGATATCGAACAGACAGCTCTGCTATGCAGGAATGTGAACTCTAATGGGCCGCAAGAAGAAATGATCAAATTGATACCACTATTTTTTTTTTACGTTATTTTAATGGAAGGCATACAACTTGTGTATTGACAGTCTATGTTGCATTATAAAAGGCTTTTAGATTTTTGCGGCTCCAGACAGGTATGTTTTTTTGGGGGGGGCAATATGGCTCTTAGAACATTTTGGGTTGCCGAACCCTGCGCTGGACCATACATTTTGATCTGATTTCAATGCTGCTGGGAAATTTGGTCATCCCACTAAAACGTGGTCAACCCGAATAATATGGATAATAACCACAATTATAAATTATTTGGCGAGTACAAAACTTGATGAGGCAACAAAAGTATTTTCAAGAAGCCACAATTGCTTTTACTCTTGCTATATTGTACAGTACATTAAACATTTGGTTTAGTTACGTCTTCTGACTCCTCATACCTTTCCTTGATGCTTCCCGGTTGGTGTGATGCTTGCCGGTTGTTACTGATGCTTTAACATGAGTTTTACGAGGATTTGGGATTTATCATTTGGGAAAGTGCCGCCTTTGTAGCAGAATATCAACATTTTTATGAGTTCAAAAGCATTTGGATTGCTGAGTCCTTTCCTCACACTCATTTTAAAGGTTAATGAGAAATATTCAAGTAATTCTCAATCCAGTTTATTCTCAGTGTGTTGCCACACAGTTTTACACAACATTCCATGAAACATCCATCATATTGATATTCAGACAAAGTAGACTGTATGCAATAAATTCTTGTAAGTAGCTTGCTGACGTTGATTTTTCTGAAGTGACATTTCACAAAGATGGCTACTTGAAGTTTCCAGATAAAATAGGATCCTGAACAGCAACAGCTCATTTTTTTATTGGTGGGATATTGCAAACAGGAAATTTTAACAAAACCTGATACATACATATACTGTTTTTTTCTTAAAGACCCTGAACAGGATAAGCGGTAGAATCAAATACTTAGCATTTCTTAATTTAGGATTTTTTTTTGCCATGTTTATTAGACGAAGGTGAAGAATATTCAAAGCTCAACTTCATTCAGCTTTTCTGTATGAGGCCATTGGTGGAAAACAAATTTACACCCCTGCTCGATGATCATGCTATTATTTCTCCAGGTGACCAGAGCCTCCAAATAAGGACAAAGTTCTACGTTTGTGTTGTGTTTGATGTATGTTGTTCTGGCTCTTGCAGGCTGTCATCACCAACTGACTGTTGCTCTGCCAACATAGCTGTCAGCTTCAGCCCCAAAACTGGATCCCTTGACTCTGCTGCCACCTGTGAAATAAAAAGCAAAACTAACAACCGTAATTTTCGGACTACAAGTCGCTCCGGAGTATAAATCACACGAGCAACAACAGGCTAAACAATAGGTATGCTAACGTGACATAAACACACACGATGAGCTGAGAACGGGCCTGATGTAACATTCAGTTAGTCTAATAACTATTACATAACACGTTTATAAAACCATCTGTGTCACTCCAATTCATTAAATCAATCGATCGTCCTTTATGTAAACAATGCCGCGTACACACATATAACGATATATAAAGTATATTTCAAATAACTATCATATTACAACAATATTATCAAACCATCTGTGTCACTCCAAATCATTCAATCCATTGATCAAATTCCTCGTCCTTTGTCAAAAACGCCGCGCGTGGGCCCTGACGTCAGCCTTGTCGTTATTCCACAGATCTAGGATATAACTATATTGTAGCGTTAACAAAGTACAAGCAAAGACGTGGGTTTGGTAAACGGCTCTTTATTTAACAAAACAAGAGTTCAACGAGGCAACAACTACTGAACTTCCAGCCACGGAGGTGGAAGAGAGCTCCATAGAATAGGACCGGGCGTGCGTAAAAGCCATGTCCGAGCCCCATCCACCGTCCCCGGACAGCCACCCGGCCGAACGCCGGCCCCAGACTTCCATCCACGGAGGTGAAAGAAAGCCCCGTAGAGTATGACCAGGCGTGCGTAAAAGCCATGTCCGAGCCCCATCCACCGTCCCCGGACAGCCACCCGGCCAAGCGGCGACCCCCGACTTCCATCCACGGAGGTGAAAGAAAGCTCCGGAGAATATGATCGGGCGTGCGTAAAAGCCATGTCCGAGCCCCATCAACCGTCCCTGGACAGCAACCCGGCCAAGCGCCTACCCCCAACTTCCATCCACGGAGGTGAAAGAGAGCTTGCGTCGAGAAGGACCAGGCATGTGTAAAAGCCATAATAGTTTTTCAAACCTTCTGTGTCACTCCAAATCATTAAATCCTTCAAATTCTTCGTCCTCCGTGTCACTTACAAACAAAGCCGCTAATGATGCCGGTAGTACGTGGGGCCCTTCGTCATCTTCGTCATCCCGTGATCGAATCTTTGTCCTTTATGCAAACAACCGCCGCGCTGCTGACGTCACTTGAAATTCAAATTACAGCAATCCCTTGCGACATCGCGGTTTGTTTATCACGGTTTCCCTTTTTTGAATGTTTCAATAAGTCAATACTTGACTGTGATGTTTGAGGTCAAATGTTTTAGTTTGTCTTTAAACTTATTAAGTTGGACCAAGGTTCCACTGTAAGCAAAGCAGTACAGTGCGTGAAAGTTTATGTGCTGCGTGACAACATCTTATTTTGCTTATTTTGCGTTTTGTTCAAGATGTCTGTCGTTGAGCAATGAAAACAAAGATGTGTTCTCCCTCTTCACTACTTGTTCCCTCAAAACAGCATATGTTGGGACCATCGCAAACCAAGGAACCTCTAGATGTTATCCAGCAGATATCTTCTTTGGAAATGGACCTTTCCAGATGAACACTTACTGTTGAGGCTCCTCTCCTTCTCAGTATGATGCCCTCTGCGAGTAAAGCCTTTGCAGTCTCCTCAAACAGAACAGTGTCATCCATCTCGGATTGGCTCTTTAACTCAGCATACTTGTCTACAAACCTACAATGGAGCATAAAAATATTGCAGAAATGTTAATCCTCATCCAAGTGAGCCACGCCATTACAAAACTCAGAAGCCAAATAATATTACTGCAATTTTCGGACTATAACTCGCATTTTTTTTCTCTCATAGTTTGGGTGGGGGGGCGACTTATACTCAGGAGCGACTTATATGTGATTTTTTTCACAAATTTTCAAAGTTCAAAAATCTGCGATGTACTGAAACCGTGATAAACGAACCGCGATGTAACAAGGGATTACTGTCATTTGAACTGCAAGTGACGTCACCGGTGCCATGCGGCGGTTGTTGTTTTTCTTAATTTTGATCTCATTGTGTTTTTTAACGTGAAGAAATTGACAATAAAGCAGACTTTGACTAAAGGACAAAGGATTTGATTACGGGATGACGAAGATGATGAAGGGCCCTACGTTTGAAGCATTTAACGATTTGGAGTGACACAAGGTTTGAAAAACTTATTTATATTATAGTTGTTTCATATATTTTATTTTGTGAAGCAACTTGTATATGTTTTTATCGTTGGCTCGTTGAACTCTTGTTAAATAAAGAGCCGTTTACCACACCCACGTCTTTCCTGGTACTTTGTTAACGCTACGATATACAGTAATCCCTCCTACTTCGCGGGGGTTACGTTCCAGACCCACCCGCGAAATGGGAATTTCCGCGAAATAGAAACTAGATTTTTTTGAGCTATTCTTGGAAGATATTCTATTTTTATCGCTGACATCAACCAGCTCGCTGCTAGGGGACTTTCATATCAATGGACTGTGCGCTCCGCATTCATGCCTTAGCGACGAGACTAACAGTGTATTGCTATGTCCAGATGAAGGCCACCGCCGGTGGAGAGTGTTATATCTTTACTATTTTCCAGGTTCTGATGTAGCAAGCATGGTTCGGACAACGACGTGATGGATACTGCTTTATTCCTTTCATCACAGTCAGTTCACTGGCCGTACATTACAACACTGAACGTCCCCGAAGCTCCCCCTCCCACATCCGGGGTTTTCCCACTACGGAACATGAGTTAGTCCAAAATATACAACATCTAAATATACAACAGAGAGAACACCCTGAAGTCACATGTGACGATAAAGTATACTGTACTGACTCTTTAATTTATTCATTTCAAAACAAGAAAACGACTTTTAAACATAAGCTATCATTATTAAAGGAAAATGAAGAAACTCAAGTGGCCGCGAAACCTCGTGAAATGATGAAATTTCTGCGATAAAATTATTAATTTATTTTTGAAAACCCGCGATACAGCGAAGCCGCGATAGTTGAAGCCGCGAAGTAGGAGGGATGACTGTAGTTATATACTAGATCAGTGCGGCGCGCGCGCGGCGTTGTTGACATAAAGGACGAGGAATTTGATCGACGGATTTAATGATTAGGAGTGACACAGATGGTTTGATAATATTGTTATATGATAGTTATTTGAAATATACTTTATATATCGTTATATCGGTCTGTGGAATCATTTGAAATGCCTTACACGTCCGACGTCAGCGGCGCATACGCGGCATTGTTTACATAAAGGCTGATTGATGGATTTAATGAATTGGAGTGACACAGATGGTTTGATAAACGTGTTATTTATGTAATACTTATTTCAATAACTGAATGTTACGTCAGGCCCATTCTCAGCTCCTCGTTTGTGTATATGTCACGTTGGTGTTGGATTTTGACAAATACATCTACCCCAAAAGTGCGACTTATAGTCCGGTGTGACTTATATATGTTTTTTTTCACTTTATTGTGCATTTTATGGCTGGTGTGACTTATACTCCGGACCGATTTATAGTCCGAAAATTACGGTAATTTAAACCCTTAGATGGGGGAAATACAATTCAGTACGTACCTTTGACAGGTAGAGACAAAGTTCAATTTGGAAAGATCAAAAGGTCGAGGACCCATCCCATATTGTTTATAAAATTTCCTGAAAGCAGAGATGGACAAACATTTTTATATAATGCAGTACAGTATTTTTACTTTAGGATTTTTATTAGATGTACTGATCTCCCTGTGCGTTATGTACTTTGTGTACGTTGTCACAGTTCATCAGCCAGCCAAACTCATGTATAGAACACTTGAGCCAGGATTCAGAGCGTCTTGCTCCCTTTATTTCTATTGGGTGTTAAACACAACGAGTGAAACTGCAAGGGAAACAACACGTGGTTTCTTCTATGAGTATTCTTCTTATCTTATAAACAATAATAAAGTTATCCAATAAAACAATGATAACTTACAGCTGTTGATTCCCTGAGCATAAGGAGAGGAGAAAGATTCGCTTAGATGACGCGAGTAACGCTAACGTCTCTCAACTCATCAGTTGTCAAGTCGCTTCAACAAAAACATGCGCAGCTTCCGGTGCATTTCAAAATACATTTCCGGTTTGCTTACGAATGACAAATAACCATTATGTATGCTTCTTTACATAGAAAACATTTCTTACATTATGAAAACAATTCTGAGGGCAGAACATGTATGCCACTAATCTTTGAAACAACTTTCCTTTTTCTCAGTCCACTTTTAATCGGCGTTTTCCATGAGTAGGACTATTTCTGAAATAGGCCGCAGGTAAGTCTTCGAGGTGCCTTGAGATTATGTTTTCACCTCAACCTTCCGGACCTTTCCATCGCTGCTCTCGGAGGTGGATTAGACCATAGCCATCGGCCATTCATTCCTTGGCACTTGAGTTTGCCTTAGCAGCACAATGTACCCAGGTTGAAGGTTGCGGTGTTTCCTGTGCCATTTACGTCTTGGATGGAGAGTGCTCAGGTACTCACTTCTCCAACGGTTCCAGAATTTGTTCGCCAGCGCCTGCACTTACCTCCACTGGCCTCTCAGAAGGTCTTTCCCCGCAAACTCGCCCGGAGGAGCAAGCAGGCCTGGCTTCTGTGTCAGTAGCATGGAAGGAGACGGCAAGACTGAACCAGAGAGGTCTGATGAAATGGGGACCAAAGGCCTGGCGTTGATTATTGCCGACACTTCCGCCATCAGCGTGCACAGGACCTCATGTGTCAGGCGAGTATGTTTGTTTTGCAGAAGTATGGAATCTAATATTCTTCGTGCCACCCCAATCATGCGTTCCCACACACCTCTCATGTAGGAAGCGTGTGGTGGGTTGAACTCCCACGTGCAGTCTTTGCTGTGGAGACAATTCAAGATCTTGTTCTGCTTTTCATGTGAGGGCCTCATCCCTAGTTCTGCACAAGCAGCCACGAAATGTATCCCTCTGTCTGACCTGAGCTGCTTTGCTGGGCCCCTGACGGCAAAGAATCTCCGTAGTGCATTTATGCAACTGGCAGTATCCATCGATTCAACAATTTCAATGTCTACTCCTCTGGTGCACATGCATGTGAACAGAATGGCCAATCTTTTCGTTTCTGCCGCACCTCCACTAGTGCGTCAGGTCACCACTGTCCACGGTCCAAATACATCCAGCCCCGCATAGCTGAAGGGTGGAGAGGTGTCGAGTCACTCCGGAGGGAGGTCAGCCATTTTTTGCACTTCCACCTTCCCTCTCAGCTTATATGGAATGTCACACAGTGACAGAGGATAGAGCTGACCAGCCTTTTGCCGGCGACAATCCATAGTCCAGCTGCCCTGATGGCTCCCTCTGTGAATTGTCACTTGTTGTCGCTGTTTGTTCGTTGATCCTCGACTGGCAATGCTTTCAATGTATGTGTAGTATGACCATGCTTATCCTCCCCGCCGTAGCATGGTTTCTCTTTCACACAGATGCTGTTTTGGCAAGGAATGAGAAGTGACGGACGTCCATTTTGAAGCATATGAGTTTTGAAGACGCTCAGGGTTGGCTTGTGGGCGTTGTCCAGGCAGACTTTGCCTATAATGACCCAGCCTAAGTCCAGGCGCTGGGCAAAAGGTGCGTTATGAGGACCATTGACTTGATCTCTCACTTTGTGTGCACGTATCATATCTCTCCCCAATAGGATCATCATCTCTGCATCAGGATCCAGCTTGGGATTGAGAGGAGCGAGATGTTTTAGGTGCGCATGTGTGAGGGTTACTTCTGGAGTTGGAATCTCAGATTTGTTATTCATATTTCATTGCACTCAATTAGAGGTGGAAGGTCTAGGACCTCCGTTCACTGCTTCAATCTGAAAGCCCGCCGCCTTCCTGCCGATCATTTCTGTGGTGCCGGCGCAGGTCTTCATCAGGTAAGGGGAGCAGCTGCTCTTGACTTTGAAAAGGTGGAAAAATTCAGAGCGGGCCAGTGAGCGGTTGCTCTGATAGTCAAGTATGACATACATCTTGACAGAGCAATCTGGCTGTCCCCGAGGGAAGACGCGCACCAGGCACACCTTTGAGCACGAACGTGGGAGGTTGCCCTTGCCACAAACTTTAGTGCACCGTGACGTCACTTCGAGAGGGGAATTTCCTTGTGCCACTGTGTCTATTTGTGGAAGGGCCGATTGATCGGGAGGCAGAGAGGTGTCTGGGTGCATCGCAGAGCTGTGTCTTTGGCTGTCAGACTCACCACATATCAATGATGCCTGACAATCCTTGGCAAGGTGGTTTGTGGCGCAGCATTTAAAGCAGCGTTTATGTTCTTTAAGAATGTCTTTTCTTTCCTGTAATGTTTTTGCTCTAAATGATCTGCATTTTTCCAATGGGTGTGTTTTCTTGTGCACAGGGCAATAACGAGCCGGATAATTGTTTTCCTTTCCATCGTCCGTGGAGTTTAAGGTGTTTGCATCAGTGGTACCAGACACGTCTGTTTTGCGCACAGATACAGCAGTCTTAAATTCACTTGGCTTGAATGGAGCTTTCTCACCTTTGCCGTACAGCTGGCTACTGATGGACAGGCTGAAGTTTGGGTCGTTTCGAGCCTTGGCTTGGCCATACACAAAGTCCACAAAAAATGAAAAGGGAGGGAAAGAAGTCCTGTAGCGCTCCTGGTACTTTGAGCCTACATCGAGCCATTTCTCCTGCAGGCCTGAAGGTAACTTCTCCACGATAGGCTTTATCCCACGAGGCGTGTCGAGGTATGCAAGACCAGGAAGATATCCATCGTTTTTGGCTGCTAATAGCTCCATGAGGAGATCACTGAGCAATTTTAGCTTCATGTTGTCTCCAGCAGACAGGCGGGGAAAATCGTCCACTCTTTTGAACAGGGCATTTTCAATTATTTCTGGTGCGCCATAGCATTCATGCAGTCTATCCCAGGACAGTTGTAGAGCAGCTTTGGGCTTGGTGAAATAAACAGCACGGATCCTCTTTACATGTTCAGACGAGTCTTTACCGAGCCACTTCACCAAGAGGTCCAGCTCCTCACTATATGATAAACCTAAGCCTTGTGTTGCATTTAGGAATGAGGACTGCCATGCCCTAAAATTCTCTGCCATATTATAAAATTTTGTGAGGCCAGTAGTCACTAATTCTCTGCGAGCAAGAAACTTGGCAAAGTCTATCATGTGTGGAGGGCTGGTATGAGGAGAACACTGACCTTGTTGCATATGTGGACTGTCAGGTGGCTTTGGGGCAGATGTGTGCCTTGCTGCATGTGAAGGCTGAGTCGGGGTTCCGATGTCACTCTGAAGAGGCCTGAAGTTATCACGCAAAGGCCTGAAGTCATCCATGCGTGGTGGTGTCATAGGTGTGGGTGATGACTGTCGTAGGAGGCTGTACTCACAAGGTCTGACTGCACCATGAAATGGGGGGCCATAATACGGAGTGTTGATTGCCTCTTGGAACTGCTCCTTTTCCTCACGTTCCTCATTCACTGATGGTCTGCAGACGTTCTGTGAGGACCTCTCCTCAGCTGCCGCAGGTGGTGGACTATGTGTGGGTTCGAGGCGCCAGACTCCACTGTAGGCTACAAGGGACTGCGCGTTGAGCTGTGTTTGGCTTTGCACATAATCTTCAGAGCGTTTTTGAGCCACATGTGCTGGCAAATGACTTTTTATGCTTAGCACATCTTCATTTTCTATAGCTGCAGCTGCTTCCAATACTTCTGGTCTCACCCGTGCCACTTCTGCTTCCTTTTCAATTTCTAATTCTTCTAAATCTATGTCTAGCCTAGCTTGTTGTCTTTTAATTTCCAACTGCTTCCTTAAATAGGCTACCTTGGTTGCCGCTGCTTCAGTCGAAGCTCTGGCTCTGGCAGCTGCCTCCAGAACGGAATTGTAGAATGACGAGCACTTGGAGTTAGCACTAGCTCTCGATCGACTGTGGACTGATGACTTGGAAGATGAAAGTCGACGAGAATTCTCTTCAAAGTCTACCGTGTCCGCGTCGATAACACTGGATACATCTTCGGCAGCCATGTTTGAATCTTTCGTTGTTTCCTCAACTCACTGCACCACGGCTTTTCACTGTACTGATCTCCCTGTGCGTAATGTACTTCGTGTACGTTGTCACAGTTCATCAGCCAGCCAAACTCATGTATAGAACACTTGAGCCAGGATTCAGAGCGTCTTGCTCCCTCTATTTCTATTCAGTGTTAAACACAACGAGTGAAACTGCAAGTGAAACACCAAACACAGTTTCTTCTATGAGTATTCTTCTTATCTTATAAACAATAATAAAGTTATCCAATAAAACAATGATAACTTACAGCCGTTGATTCCGTGAGCATAAGGAGAGGAGAAAGATTCGCTTAGATGACGCGAGTCACGCTAACGTCTCTCAACTCATCAGTTGTCAAGTGGCTTCAACAAAAACATGCGCAGCTTCTGGTGCATTTCAAAATACATTTTCGGTTTGCTTCCGAACGACAAATAACCATTGTGTATGCTTCTTTACATAGAAAACATTTCTTACATCATGAAAACAATTCTGAGGGCAGAACATTAGACATACACCATCTTAGAACAAGAAATCGTAAAAATTGGTATTTACTTACGCTCTAACTTGATCTTCTGTGTAGAAGATTTCAGGCACCGGGTCTGGTTTCTTGACCGGGGATCTTGTATGGGGCTTTACATAAAGTGGCTGCCGTTTTGGTGGAAAAGCTTCATATACATCATACCAGATTGGTTTCTCTGTTTGCTTTATCACTCCAGAGCGCATTAGATCCCGAACCCTGTTAATCATATTTTTACATAATCAGTTAGTGATGTTGAAACACACACACCCTAACCCCCACCTCTGATCCACGATTCAAAGCCAGACAAACATTAAGGATGAATCCCAAAACCCATATCACATCAACCTCATTGACCCTCAAATTACATGAATTAATTTTAACTATTTTCTTTGTTTGTTTTCTAAAAAAAAAAATTAGGCCCTGACCTATCTAAAAGTTGACATTAGTTCTTCTAAAATAGTCCTGAAAATATCTGCAAAAAATTATTTGTTTTTATTTTTCAACACAACACAACAAAATAAGGCAAAGATTTACCTGCCCCTCAACAATACAGTGGGGCAAAAAAGTATTTAGTCAGCCACCGATTGTGCAAGTTCTCCCACTTGAAAGATGAGGGATGCCTGTAATTTTCATCATAGGTACAGTTCAACTATGCGAGACTAAATAAAAAAAATCCAGGATAATACATTGTCTGATTTTTAAAGAATTTATTTCCAAATTATGACAGGAAATAAGTATTTGGTCAATAATGGCTTCAATGATCACAAGAACGGTAAATAAAAATCTCAGAAAAACACGGAGGGACCTAGAGAACGACCTGAAGAGAGCTGGGACCAAAGTAACAGACTACCATCAGTAAAAACAAAATCATCATCAAAAACAACAAGTCCTCAGTCAAATGTCTGAGTGCTGATCAATATGCTAACATAAGTCCGCCGCACGCTAATCAGACGCTTAGCTAACGAAGCCACCGTAATTTTCGGACTATAAATTGCAGTTTTACTTACATGTGATTTTTTTCAAAAATTTTCAAAATTCAAAAATCCGCGATGTAGTGAAACCGCGAAAAACGAACCGCGATGTAGCAAGGGATTACTGTCATTTGAACTGCAAGTGACGTCACCCGTGCCGCGCGGGGGGTTGTTTACATAAAGGACAAAGGATTTGATCACGGGATGATGAAGATGACGAAGGGCCCCACGTACTACCGGCATCATTAACGGCTTTGTTTCTAAGTGACACGGAGGACAAAGAGTTTGAAGGATTTAATGATTTGGAGTGACACAGAAGGTTTGAAAAACTATGATGGCTTTTACGCACGCCCGGTCCTTCTCGACGGGAGCTTTCTTTCACTTTCGTGGATGAAAGTCCCTCGGCCGGGTGGCTGTCCGGGGACGGTCGATCGGGCCCGGACATGGCTTTTACGCACGTCCGGTCATACTCTACAGAGCTGTCTTTCACCTCCGTGGATGGAAGTCGGGGGCCGGCGCTCGGCCGGGTGGCTGTCCAGGGAAGGTGGATGGGGCTCGGACGTGGCTTTTACGCACACCCGGTCCTATTTATGGAGCTCTCTTCCACCTCCGTGGCTGGATGTTCAGTAGTTGTTGGCTCATTAAACTCTTGTTTTGTTAAATAAAGAGCCGTTTACCAAACCCACGTCTTTCTTGGTATTTTGTTAACGCTACAACATAGTTATGTACTAGATCGCTGCAGCCCACGCGCGCCGTTGTTGACATGAACGAGGAATTTGATCGATGGATTTAATGATTTGGAGTGACACAGATGGTTTGATAATGTTGTTGTAATATGATAGTTATTTAAAATATACTATATATACCGTTATATGGGTCTGTGGTATAATTAGAAATGCAATTTGCAACGGGTCCGACGTCAGCATATGCGGCACATAGGCAGCATTGTTTACATAAAGCACGATCGATAGATTTAATGAATTGGAGCGACACATATGGTTTGATAATATTGTTACTATATGATAGTTATTTAAAATATACTTTATATATCATTGTATGGGTCTGTGAAATAATTAGAAATGCAAATCACGACGAATCCGAGGGCGAGCGTACTCTGCATTGTCTACCTAATAGACGATCGATGGATTTAATGATATGGAGTGACACAGATGGTTTGATAATGTTGTTGTAATATGATAGTTATTCGAAATATACTTTATATATCGTTATATGGATCTGTGGTATAATTAGAAATGCAAACAAATAAATAGTCCGACGTCAGCATATGCGGCGCATACGCGTACTGCAGCATTGTTTACATAAAGCACATCGATGGATTTAATGAATTGGGAGTGACACAGATGGTTTGATAAACGTGTTATTTATGTAATACTTACTTGAATAACTCTGAATGTTACGTCAGGCTCGTTCTCGGTTCCTCGTTTGTGTATATGTTACGTTAGCATACCGTATCGTTTAGCCTGTTGTTGCTGGTTCATGTCTGTTTTTGGTGTTGGATTTTGACAAATACATTCGCCCTAAAAGTGCGACTTATACTCCGGAGCGACTTATATGTTTTTTTTCACTTTATTGTGCATTTTATGGCTGGTGCGACTTAACTCCGGAGCGACTAATAGTCCGAAATTACGGTACTAGCGGTTGTAACTGCAAACAACCAAACAATCGTTGTTTGAGAAGCTCGTTTGTCGTTTGCATTCTTGTGCTGGTTTTACTAGGGCGCATCAAGACAAGGGAAAAAGTGTTGTTTTGACCGTTCAACGGGTGTTCAGAATCGCTGGACTAGCCACTACCAGGACACCACAGGACTAAACAGCAGCCTATCCATCCTCGTGCCTGATCACCGCAGCGGGTCCACTTGTTGGACTCGGGTGGGTAAGTGTTGCTGCCTGAAGTATTCCTGATCATCATCATTTTTACCTAACCTAAACCATATCAACGCAGTGGGCTCCAGGTGGAGCCCCTGTGTGTAAATATCTGAATCCTCTAAGTTAAGCAGTCAACATCTTCAACTGGTTGTTAGTGCCAAGTACTCCCTGTACTGCCGCTATTTCTTGTACTTTACAGGCACTGGTTAGAGAAGTGTGCAATGGCTTCGAAAAAAGATATGGAATAATTAAAGTGATCTAATGAGGTCTTGAGAAAGTCAGTGGAGTTCATGAGCCACCAAATGCATGACAACCAAGCAAGATTCTATAATGGATATGATGAATGAAATCAAGGAACTAAAGAGACTAAACAAAGAGAAGGATGTGAAGATTGATCAACTGGAAAACAGGCTTTCTGATCTCGAACAATTTACTCGATTGAATGATGTTATTATCACCGGGCTGCCAACAAAACTCCGCTCATACGCAGTTGCGGCAAGGTCAGGAGCTGTGACCAGGGGAACAGAGCTTAGTGATCAGGAAGATACAGTGCAGCAGCAAGTGATAGAATTCCTACCAAAAAAAAAACACATCAGCATAAATGAAAATGATATAGAAGCTTGCCCAGAAAGATAAGAGCAGGCCGGCAGTTATCATCATGAGGTTCGCCAATAGAAAATTTAAAACCAACCTTCTGCGCCAATGTAGAATGTTGAAAGGGTCAAATGTGTATATACTAAATGAACATCTGACCAAAACCAATGGACATAGCCAAAAGGGCTCGGTTCCTCCGTAAAGAGGAAAAGATTCAAGCAACGTGGTCCTCAAACTGCAAAATATACATAAAACTGATTGGAGCACCTGAGCAGGTTAGAGTGGTTATGGTTAGGAGATTGGAGGAGTTGGACAAATTTGCATAGGTAGGCCTACTTCCTCTGTGATGCATGACGTTTTTCTGACGTTACTTCTTTAATGATGCCGACATTGCACAATATTTACTCATATCGAAGCGCAGAAACTGAACTTGACATTAACAGTACTGTACTGACTCTCCATGGAATACATGATCAATTCACCATCCTGATGTTGATTGTTTTAATTTCATGAATCAAAGTGTAACTGACAAATGCAAATATTTATTGGATGATGAATTTAGAACAGCCAGCGATCAATTCCATAATTCCAGTGTATCTCTTCTGCATGTAAATGCCCGTAGTCTTCCTAAAGATTTTGACCATCTTGCTCTAGCTATCTCCAACCTCAACTTTCCCTTTTCTGTATTGGCATCTCTGAAACTTGGCTACACAAAGATAATTCTGATGACTATGCCTTGGACAATTACAGTGATATCCACAGATGCAGAGAAGACAAGAATGGAGGAGGTGTTTCACTGTATGTTAGGAGTAAGTTGGAACATAAAGAAAGACCTGATATTGAACAATGTTTTGAGCTGAGTGGAGAAGCAGTATTCATAGAGTCTAATCGAACAGTTATAGGGTGCATTTATAAACCTCCAAAATCTAAGATACCTGATTTTGTTAACCATCTCACCAATGCGCTATTTATAATATCTCATGAAAATAAGAAATGTTTCCTCATGGGGGATTTCAACATCAACATTATGGACTCTGAGGAACAAACTCAGTCTTTCTCGGATAGTCTGTCTTCTTTCTGTTTTAAGCCTATGATTTCTAAACCTACGAGAATAACTGAAAATTCAGCAACTTTAACAGACAATATATTTACTAACATACTTGACAGAGATCACTTCTCTGGAATTCTATACTCATATCTCTGATCACCCTCCCATATTCTCTCTTACCTCCTCACGAGCAAACACTCTTCTTCCTACTGGGAAGCCAATGGACACATATAGACTTATTAATCAACAAACGAACTCTGATCCCCAGCATGCATACACCATATTCTTGGAGGAACTGACTAAGCATTACAATTATTCTTTTCCCATAAAGGATAAAAGCCTCAAACGTGAATCATGTTCGAAGCCTTGGGCTAGTCGGGCAATGACTAAATCTATTAGGCACAAAAATAAATTGTACAAAAAATTCATCGCTAATCCTTCATCTATGGATCATGATAAGTACAAACAATATAGAAACAAACAACCATGTGATCAAGGCTGAGTGCTCAGTCCGCTGCTCTTCACCTTGCTGACGCATGACTGCACTGCAACCCACAGCAACAACCGCGTGCTGAAATATGCCGACGACACGAATCTGGTGGGTCTCATCACCGAGGGCGACGAGACTCAATACAGGTCGGAGGTCGACCTTCTGGCCACGTGGTGCAGGGACAACAACCTCCTGCTGAACTTCAGCAAGACCAACAAGATTGTTGTTGACTTCCGGAAGGGTCACACCCAACACCTGCAGCTGACCATCGACGGTGCTGTGGTGGAGAGAGTGAGCAGTACCAGATTCCTGGGGGTGCACATCAGTGAGGACCTCTCCTGGACCACCAACGCTGCGTCGCTGGCAAAGAAAGCTCAGCGCCGCCTGTACTTCCTGCGGAAACTCAGGCGAGCAGGTGCTCCACCAGCCATCATGACCACATTCAACCGTGGCACCTTTGAGAGCGTCCTCTCCAGTTGTATCGCTGTGTGGGGTGGTAGCTGCACTGAACACCACATGAAGGTCCTGCAGCGCATAGTGAACACAGCTAGTAAGATTATTGGTGCTCCACTCCCCTCCCTGAAGGACATTTAGACCTCCCATCTCACCCGCAAGGCGACCGCGATTGTGTGTGATGTGAGTCGCCCCGCTCACTCTTTGTTTGATCTTCTGCCCTCTGGGAAGAGGTACAGGAGCCTCCGCTCCCGCACCACCAGACTCACTAACAGCTTCATACTCCAGGCTGTCAGGATCCTGAACTCTCTCCCCCCTCCGCCCTCTGCTGCATAACGTCCTGTACTTTTGCGCTATATTCTGACTGTCTGCTGTATGCACGCTTGCTCCATTTTGCTCCTCTTGTTTATTTATCTATTTAGTTATTTATTTAGGTTATTTGTTTATTACTTATTCATCACTCTTATTTATTTGTTGTTTGTGCCTTCTTGTTTTTACTCTTTGTGCTATTTACTTGTATGTATTGTGTAATGTGTCTAGTCACCGTGGGATGTGGGAAACGTAATTTCGATCTCTTTGTGTGTCTTGACGTGCAGAAATTGACAATAAAGCAGACTTTGACTTTGAGAGTTGCAAAAAAGAAACATTATGCCAATGAAATCGTCAAAAGCAGCATGAACATGAAAGCCTTATGGTCTACAATAAAAGAAATCCTGAAAACAAAGAAATTATCCAATTCATTTCCCTCCCAGTTCGTAGTAAATGACAAGCCTTCATCAGATCCCAAAACAATCACCTGTAAATGTAATGACTTCTTCACAGAAATTGGACCAACCTTAGCCAGACAAATTCCACAAGTAGCCGATAACCCAATCAATTATATGGAGACTAGTACTTCTGCAGCTTTTATTCTGACCCCAGCCACTGAACAAGAGATTCATAACATAATTTCATCTCTTAAAAATACTTTTTCTGGTCATGATCACTTTGACTCCAGACTTGTGAAAGAAGTTGCAATCTGGATTGTGAAACCCTTATGTTACATTTTTTAATTTGTGTTTCTCAAAGGGCATTGTCCCAACAGGAACTAAAGTTGGCTAAAATTGTACCAATCTTTAAAAATGATGACCCAACAGTTCTTACCAATTATCGCCCAATATCCATTTTACCTGTCATGTCCAAGATCTTGGAAAAACTTGCCCACAATAGACTGTGTAGCTTCCTCGATAATCACAATATACTATATGAACACCAGTATGGCTTTCGTAAGTCTCCTTCAACATACATGGCTATCTCTCATTTAACAGAGAAACTCACTCACTTTTTGGTTCTTTTATCACAAACAAGGTATTTTAGGTTGCATTACCTGACATGTTTCGGCATGAACTTCCGCCTTCATCAGAGTGTCACTGCTGTAGTTGTGACGCGTCTTTATCAGCTGATCGATGAATGAAGGCGTGACTCACCTGTCAGATTTGACAGATGAGTCACGCACTCTGCTGTCCCTTCACCTCTCCAAAATGCTGCTCCAGGTGGTAGAGAGCATGTAGGCTCCCTCGTCTCTGTTGATGGTCCTCGTTTACAGATCTCAAGGGCCTCCCTGATCCAACGCTGATGTTTATTTTCTTCGGTGCGGATGACTCTGGCCTTTTCCCAGTCCATCATGTGGTTTTCTCTTTTACAGTGGTCGGTGATGGCTGACTTGTAGTGTTCATGTTCTGCTTGCTGTTTTATTGCTCTTGTTTGTCTTATTGCTGTCTCCTTCTCACACTCTTTTTGCTGGCCCGAGGTGGTGGTCCAGGAGAGGTCCTCACTGATGTGCACCCCCAGGAATCGGGTGCTGCTCACTCACTCCACCACAGCACCGTCGACGGTCAGCGGCAGGTAGTGGGTGTGACCCTTCCGGAAGTCAATGACAATCTCCTTGGTCTTGTTGACGTTCAGCAGAAGGTTGTTGTCCCTGCACCACGCGGCCAAAAGGTCGACCTCCGATCTGTATCGAGTCTCGTTGCCACCGGTGATCAGACCCACCACAGTTGTGTCGTCGGCATATTTCAGCATGCGGTTGCTGCTGTAGGTCGCAGTGCAGTCATGCGTCAGCAGAGTGAAGAGCAGCGGACTGAGCATGCAGCCTTGAGGGCCCCCGTGCTCAGCGTGATGCTGCCGGAGACATTGTCGCCCACACGTACTACTTGAGGCCTCTGACAGAGGAAGTCCAGTAGCCAGTTGCAAAGGGAGGTACTGAGGCCCAGCTTGTCGAGTTTGCAAATGAGACGCTGTGGAACAATGGTGTTGAATGCAAAACTGAAGTCCACAAACAGCAATCTGCAAGCAGTCCCTGTTCTCCAGGTGGGTGAGGGCAGAGTGGAGGGCAGAGCAGATGGCATCCTCAGAGGACCGATTGGGTCGGAAGGCAAACTGGAAGGGGTCTACGGTGGGGGGAAGAACAGATCTGACATGCGCCAAGACAAGCCGCTCAAAGCACTTCATGACGATGGGGGTCAGTGCCACAGGGCGGTAATCATTGAAGCAGGAAAGAGCAGGATTTTTCGGCACAGGTATGATGGTGGCAGCCTTGAAGCATGACGGGACGATGGCCTGTTGCAGGGAAATGTTAAAGATGTCCGTGAAGACATCCATCAGCTCCTCAGCGCAGTCCTTCAGCGCCCGTCCCGTGATGATGTCCGGGCCCGCTGCCTTACGGGTGTTGATAGCAGCAAGCGTCCTCCTCACGCTAATGGCAGAGGGGCTGCTCGTCCGGAGGGGTCTTCAGCGGGCAAGTGTCGTTTTGAGCGTCGAAGCGAGCAAAGATGTGGTTCAGTTTGTTGAGCAGAGGGACGTCACCCTCACAGCTCTGCGGCGTGGGCTTGTAGTCCATGATGGTCTGTATGCCTCGCCACAGGCCCTGAGCATCCCTGCTGTCTTTGAAGTGGGCAGTAATCTTGGAAGAGAACGCCTTTTACGCATCCGCAGTTTCGCCCTTGCTGATCTCACGCCCGCTTCATCCCCAGCCCTGTAGGCTTTGTCTCTGGTAGAGATGCACCGATCCGATATCTGGATCGGATATCGGCCCCGATATCAACAAAACAGATGGATCGGGTATCGGAAAATGCAGCCGATCTGTGGGCCGATCCTTTTCTTAATCTATTGGGACGCGGGCTACGTCATACGTCAGCAGCACGCGTGCCGCATGCCACGAGAGTTTTCTAAACAAACGCAAACATGGAGCGAACGAAAGAGTCAGCTGTGTGGAGGTACTTTAAACTGAACACGCCAACTACCTCGACGGCAGTTTGTAATGTCTGCAAAGCTAATGTTGCCAGGGGTGGTGGTAGTACTGCCAGTTATAGTACTACCAATTTAATTAAGCATCTCCAGAAACACCACGCAACGAAGCACCAGGAGTTCCAGCAGTTGAGCAGATCAAAGAGAGCGGGAGGTGGACCTACACAGCAGTTAACGCACCTAATGTTTACATGTTTACTATTTATTTTAATATTTGGTTACTGTGTGCTTGATCACCCTTTCTATATTTGCCCAGTGCAGTTTCAGCTGCAACATTTGTATTTTTTTTCAGAAGTTTGTATCCTAATTTACTTGAATTTAAATGCTGATACACTTTATTGCTGCTGTTGCACAACTTTTTTACAAATAAATAGTTCATTGCATTAATCTGCTTTATCTTGTTACATTTTGTTTTAGGAAAGAACTGTGTAGTCATGCCTGATGCCATTGCCTTTAGTCTTTTCTGTTCCACATGTAGAGGTATGTAGCTTGTTGAGTCAACCATAATATCTGATCGGTATCTGGTATCGACCGATACGCAAAGCCACAGCATCGGTATCGGTATCGAAACTGAAAAAGTCAGATCGGTGCATCTCTAGTCTCTGGCCCTCAGCAGCCCGAGGACAGCCCCTGTCAGCCATGGCTTCCAGTTAGCCCGAGTGATGACGTACTTTGTAAGGGTCACATCATCAATGCACTGTGCGATGTACGAGGTCACAGAGTCAGCATACTCCTCAATGTCTGCCCGATTGTTGCAAGTGGCTGCCCGCTTAAACATTTCCCAGTCTGTAGTGCCAAAGCAGTCTCGAAGAGCATCAGAGGCCCCTCAGGCCACACTCTAACTCGTTTGCGAACCGGCCTGGAAGTTCTCACTCTCTGTCTGTACGCGAGCGTAAACAGAACTGTGACGTGGTCAGAAAGTCCGATGTGGGGGAGGGGGGTGGCCTTGAAAGCTCCTTTATGTGCAGTGTAGACCAGGTCCAGGAAGCTGTCACCACGTGTTGGAAAATTAACATGCTGGTGAAGCTTTGGAAATACAGACTTCACGTCAGCATGATTAAAATCACCAGCGAAGATGTTGAAATCCGTCAGGGTGCGCCGTCTGCTGATCACTGACAGCCTGATACAGTTCACTAAGGGCCGTGATCCTGTCACTTCCAACGTTGGAAGGCGGGATGTAGACCGCGACAAGCAGAATCGCAGTAAACTCCCTTGGTAGGTAAAAAGGACGCACTTAAAGCACTTAATGATCACAAACTCCGCCAGTGGCGAGCAGTGTCTGCATACAACTACAGAGTCCCGGCACCATTCGTCGCGGATGTAGATACAGATACCTCCTCCACGCTATTTTCCTCCTTTTACAATGGCCCGGTCCGCTCGATAGCACGCTAGCCGCTCCAGTTGCACAGCAAAGTCCGGAATGTTGACATTCAGCCAAGTTTCAGTGAACACGAGCACACAGCAGTTTCTCACTGCCCGGTTCGTGGATCTCAGCAGACGAATGTAATCCATTTTGTCGTCCAGCAACCGAATGTTCGCCAGAAGAATGGAAGGCACGGCCGGGCGAGTTGGGTTTGCCGCTAGCCTGGCCCGGACGCCTCCGCGCTTGCCCCTCTTCTGCCTCCTCGCACACCGCTTCCAACGCTGCCTATCCGGGGAAGGAGTAGCAGACGAGTCCGGCGTTGATTCAGGCCGGAGTAGTCCCAGTGCCTTTATTGTCCCCGTATCAAAGTTCAAAACGCCGCAAAACTCGCTCTCGCCGATGTCGAGCCTGCCTGCTGTACTTGTAGCACGACGTGGTAGGATCAGACAAACACATAAAACTGTCTGACAAACACTTATTAAATGAACAAAACACCAATCGGTTGGGACGGAGAGAGGCCGCTGCGTGTGCACGCGCCGCCATCTTGTGTCATCAACAATAAACCATGAGATTCTCTTATCAAAATTAAAGCATATTGGTGTCTCTGATGTCTCACTGTATTGGTTTGCCAGCTACTTGAAAGAGAGGAAACAATATGTTTCATTTCAGGGCTTTGACTCCCCCTAGCTAGACATCAAATGTGGAGTCCCTCAAGGTTCCATTCTTGGACCCCTGTTATTTTTAATTTATATGAACGATCTCTGTAGAGTCTCTCACCATCTGTCAACCATCTTATTTGCTGATGATACTAGTGTGGTTTATTCACATAGCAATCTGAAACACCTTCTCTCAGTAATAAACAACGAATTGCAAAGGTTTTCTCGGTGGTTCAAAGCAAATAAATTGTCTTTGAATATAATAAAAAACCTCTTATTGTTCAACTGTGGGAAAAGTGGTTTGGGCAACAAAGATGTTGCGGTCTTAATTGACAATAAGTTAATTTCTCTATCTTCATCTGTCAAATTTCTGGGCATATTAATTTATGACAAACTGCTGGAAACCTCATATTAGTACAGTATCTTCTAAAATTGCTAGGAATCCTGGTATTTTGAGCAAACTACAGCATACTTTGGACAGAAAAAGAACTCTGATGCTCTATTACTCCCTAATCTACCCATATATCAATTATTACAACGTAATTTGGGCCAGCACTCATCCTACCAAGTTGAATTGCATCTATGGTCTACAAAAGTGTTGTGTCCAAATCATTCTACATGCTAACTACCTTGCTCATTCACACCCACTATTCCAGGAACTATTAATTCTCAGCATATACCAGGTAAACTTTCTCCACACACCTCAGTTTGTCTTCAAAGCAACCCACAATCAGTTCCCCATTACACTCAATAGATTTTACAAGAGAAGGGAAGACTATCAGTCATAACACCAGAAATAAAGCTAGACTTGAGTTGCCCCCATACGAACTTCCCTGTCCAAATTTAGTCTTTGTTTCAATAGTGCCAAAGTATTTAATCAACTTCCTATCCATTTCTTTGACCTTTCGTCCTTCATGTTTAAAACTGCTGTTAAACAACACATTCACAAATCACATATGCACAATGAACTATAGTAGTATTACCTGAGTTGGGGTGGGAGTTGAGTTAAAGTTATTATTACCATCCCTTTCTAATTACACAAATTTTAATCCTACTTCAAATATTAGGCTAATTGATTGATTACCGTAATTTTCGGACTATAAATTGCTCCGGAGTATAAATCGCACCAGCCATAAAATGCACAATAAAGTGAAAAAAACCCTATATAAGTCGCACCGGAGTATAAGTGGCACTTTTGGGGCAAATTTATTTGTCAAAATCCAACACCAAAAACAGACATGAACCAGCAACAACAGGCTAAACAATACGGTAAGCTAGCGTGACATATACACAAACGAGGAGCTGAGAACGGGCCTGACATAACATTCCGAGTTATTCAAGTAAGTATTACATAAATAACATGTTTATCAAACCATCTGTGTCACTTCAATTCCTAAATCCATTGATCGTTCTTTATGTAAACAATGCCGCGTATGCGCCGCATATACTGACGTCGGACCCGTTGTAAGTTGTATTTCTAATTATTCCACAGACCCATATAATGATATATAAAGTATATTTCAAATAACTATCATATTACAACAATATTATCAAACCATCTGTGTCACTCCAAATCATTAAATCCATCGATCAAATTCCTCGTTCTTTATGTCGACAACGCCGTGCGTGCGCTGCAGAGATCTAGTATATAACTATATTGTAGCGTTAAAGTACCAGGAAAGACGTGGGTTTGGTAAACAACTCTTTATTTAACAAAACAAGAGTTCAACGAGCCAACAACTACTGAACTTCCAGCCACAGAAGTGGAAGAGAGCTCCATAGAATAGGACTTTTCTTTGAATTATTATTTTTTTCTTCATGTGACATTTGTGTTATTTTATGTGTGCTAATAAAAAATAAAAAATAAATAACACACTACGCCGCCAGGGACTCAAATCCTGGAGTGCCAGACGTGTCCCCCTGCTTAAGCCAGTACATGTCCAGGCCCGTCTGAAGTTTGCTATATAGCATTTGGATGATCCAGAAGAAGATTGGGAGAATGTCATATGGAATGACTAAATACTTTTTTAGTTAATTGTTGTTTAGTTTAATTGTTACGGATTTTCTTCTGTTGTCTAGTTAAATATTAAAACACAGCGTACTGTAAAAAGACCAAATGTTCTGTTTGTACTTCATATCTTATTTAAACGTTGAGGGAGCAAAATAAGTTGTTTAATTCACTCTTTTTTTTTTTTTTTTTTTTTTTTTTTTTTTAAATCGGTGGATCAATCAGTTATCGGAACTTTATTTCACTAAACACCAGACGACTTTTTTTCTGTGCTGGTGTGCATTGTTCTGATACATAAAATTATGTTTTATATTTATTTTATATTTATATATTTTATTATATGCTGGATCAGCATCATTCAAAAAAATTCTATATCTGTAATCATGTTATTTTTTCAATATTTTGTAATATATGGTAGGGATTGTCAATAGGTGGTCCGCAGCCCTCTGGTCGTCTGTGGCGGTATTGCAGGTGGTCTGCAAAATTGGAAATGAAAAATAATTCTAACATTTCTAAAATACAATGGATTTATTACCGTATTGGCCGAAATATAAGACAAGTTTTTTTTTCATTGAAATTAAATTGAAAAAGGGGGGGTCATCTTACATTGGGGTCTAGACATTGGGGTCTAGACATTAATTCACAACGCTAGATGGCGCCAGATTAAAGCGAATGCTGAACTCAACTCAGGCCAATGCGAACCCGTCATGAAGAAGAAAAATAAAAATAGCGGTAGCACTAAGAAGAAACATAAAAAATAGCGGTAAGAAAGAAAAGAGAAGAAAATAAGAGAAGAGATAACAGATAACAGAAAATAGAGAAACGTAGAAACAATCTGGATAAAAGTGGGTTGAAGATCATCTGAGGAGAAGTTAAGATGCAAACTTCAAAGGATGGTGATAAATGAGGCAGAGTCTTCAAACAATTGCAAAGCGGCTGTGAAATATGGTGTCACAGAGTGCAATGTACGGAGATAGAGAGCTCAAAAAGATCGCCTAAAAATTGCTCACAATCAGAGAAAAGCTTTCCGTGGTCCTCAGAGCGGCCGCTATCAATAGCTCTACAGGAGGGTGTGCACGTACGTGGAAGAGAAACAAAAGGACAGGATGCCCATCAGCAGAGCTGTCATTCAGCTCAAGGCCGTGGAAATAGCCAAAGAGCTAAACATACCCACCGCTGACTTCAAAGCAAGCCTCGGCTGGTGTAAAAGAATGATGTGGCGTAACGAACTAACGCTGCGACGCAGAACAAGTCTACCCCAGCGCCTGCCCTCTGACTTTGCAGGGCATCTGTTGTCTCTTCAGCGCTATGTGATCAACTTAAGGAAAAAGCACTCTTCCCCACTGGATCAGATTGGCAGTGCTGACCTGGAGACAGAAGTTGTTCTTTCATCTGCTGCCGTGCCTTGTGTATTGACCGGCATTAAACAACCCAAGATCTTGCCAATAAAGAACCAACTCCAAACTCCACACCTTTGCTTTCCTGGCTCAACAACGGACATCCCGCACAACACGCAACAGTATTTACATTTCAAAAACCAGAAGCCATTCATTTACAAATGTGATTGCACTTTAGTTTACAAATTAAAATATTCAGATATTAAAGATGTGATAGACAGTTTTTGCATGATTTTTTAAAAACTTAAGTCTTAAAAAAGGGGGAGTTGTCTTATAATCGGGGTTATTTTATATTCGGGCCAATACGGTCAGTAGACTTAAGTCATTTTCCAGCTAATTTTGTGAATCATTTACCCATCCAAATTATGTCAAATGTAGCTGAAATTCGCAAAATAGACATCCATCCACCCATTTTCTATACTGCTTGTCCCCATGGGGGTCGCGGGCGTTCTGGAGCCTATCCCAGCAGTCATTGGGCAGTGGGTGGGGGACACCCTTAACCGGTTGCCAGCCAATCGCAGACCACACAGAAACAAACAACCATCCGCACTCGCATTGACACCTAGGGGCAATTTGGAATTCTCAATCGGCCAAGCGTGTTTTTGGGATGTGGGAGGAAACCGGAGGACCTGGAGAAAACCCACGCAGGCACGTGGAGAACGTGCAAACTCCACACAGAGAGGGCCGGAGGTGTAATCGAACCCGCACCCTCCAAACTGTGAGGCGAACATGGTAACCATTGCGCCTGCTTTATGTTAAATTATTGAATTTTACAAAAAAAACGTATGACTATAAATAACACAATTTATTACTGTAGATATTAGCCAATGTTCACATTTTAATATCAAATGATCACTACTCCCATATTGCTGGGAAATCACAATTGTCCCATCAATCGTTAGCGCTCATAGGCTACTGGTGCCCGCAGGGACCACGTTGGTGTCATCACAATGGTGACCTGACTTAACATAACTAAATTCCTCAACCTTCAGCAGAAGTCCACCTTTTAGTTATGAATCTAATTATTAATTATTATTAGTAGTAGTATTCAACATAATAGTTACAATAATAACAATAATAATGTTATTCAATGCAAATCAGGTCGTGACATTGCCCAAGTGTTTAGCCTTAAGGGACCGAAACCGCCATCGTGCCTTGAAAGCGTCCTCCAAAAGACGATGAGCATTGAGTCATAGAGGTGAGACGCAATAGCTTCATAATTGTATTTTCATTATTAAAACACGCGTTCAAATGTGTGGTTATTCCAAGTTCTCTCCGAGTAAATATTTTTGCGTTTGTCGCACAACTATTTCGTCATCAAGAGGCACCTCGGTGCTCTTGAAAAATACAATTTCACGTGCCAATATATTTAGAACTATCATGTTTATCACACATGGTCTATATTAACTTTAGTCTTACAATCTGGTTATCAGTATAACAAATTGAAGACAATGCGGTATAGCTCAAGCGGCTCAAAAATAGCATAATAGTTATTAGGAAATGCTGAAAACTGGTGCTATAATAAAAGAAATACAACAAATACGTCATTAAAACGCGTTCTTACCGCATAAATACAGTTCCAATTCTCTCTAGTCTGCTCCCAGCCATTTGGTTCTTTTAGGTACAGCTGAACCAAAAGCAGTTTCTCGACGGGCAATCCAAACAGCAGTTCCGGTAGAACTCTAATCTCTTTCAGAATAAAGTATCACTGCTCAAACAACAATGACTCGATAATAGGAATATATTTTATCCATCCATCCATCTATTTTCTGAACCGTTTTGTCTCCACTGGGGTCGCTGGCGTGCTGGAGCCTATCTCCCAGCTGTCATCGGGCAGTAGGCGGAGGACACCCTTAACCGGTTGCCAGCCAATCATAGGGTACACAGAGACGAACAACCATCCGCACTCGCACTTAGGGACAATTTAGAGTCTTTAATCGGCCTACTAAGCATGTTTTTGGGATGTGGGAGGAAACCTGAGTGCCTGAAGAAAACCCCACGCGGGCACGGAGAGAACATGCAAACTCCACACAGGGAGGGCCGTAGGTGGAATCGAACCCGCACCCTCCTGACTGTGAGGGGAACGTGCTACCCAGTGCCCCACCGAGCCGCCTATAATATATATTATATATATTATCCAGTGCATATTTATTTTCTATTTACTCGCCTACCTTTGGGGCTATTAATATAATGATAAAAACGAGATCGTATATTTTTCTGTTCTAAACTTTTTTTTTTTTTGCTGTTACATTCAATATTCTTGGGATTTACGTATACTTGGTTAACCTAGGACCTCGGGTATCACTTTTCGCGCCATACATATCATGTGGAAAAGTGCGTCAGTATGACCCCAAAAAAATCTAAATTATACCAAGAATCACCACTAGAGAACAATCAAAATCCTGTATCTTCCCTGACCTGACCTCTCACATACTCTTTTTGATCTAACCCTAGCCATAACCCTAATACATGATATATTTTAATTTGTATCACGTCAGATTTCATCATTAGAAAACGTGTCAATAAATCTATCACTCTAATCTGGCTATCGATCTCAATCCATCTCTGTATATAAAAAGTCTACACATTTCTTTTCAAATACTTTTTGTAAATTCAAAGATGGGATGAAGATAATTTCAAAACATTCTCCACCATTAATTCCGAGCTGTATGTAAACTGTACACCTCAATTAAAATTATTTATCTTTTTAAGAAAGATATTAAAAATAAGCGAGATAATTGTTTGCAGACGTGTGCACACCCTCTTGAAAGTGTCATTGTGGCTTTTTCAGAATTAACCAATCACATTCAAACTATGATACCAATTTATGTTTATACAATATGAGCATCCTTAATCATTTCTAAATGTGCTAATACAGAAACATTAAAGTCTTTGTTAATCATTCATAAAGAGTTGTAATTTAGTCATAGAAGTCTGACAGTAAAATTAAATCTGCAATCTCTAGTTCAAACCAGACTCTTTAGTTGACCTGTAAAGGTATTATATGTAGTTACCATGAGCTTCAATGCCTAACATCTAGCAAATTAGTGCATCATTCTGCTTAAGAAATCACATTTTTGAGGGAGTTATTTGTTTTCACCCTATAATTGGTGTTAACAAGCTAATTAATTGCTTATAATGAAAGCGTACACTCATTTTAAACCCAAATTTTAAATTGTCTGTTTCACACATTCAAATGACTTGATAACACATTTTTATATGGTTCTAAATTTGATCTAAACCGAATTAAAACAACAAGATAAAAAACCTCAATTTGCAGTAAGGCTAGAGTGGGACAGGACATGGTTAAATAGCGACACATGCAGGCTTAATCCCGCTATGTAAAAAGGCAAAAGTGAACTTTAAACTCTTAATGTCAGCTGACCAGAAAAAAGAATTGTGTATGGGGACCCGGCTCAACTGGATCAAGAACATTACTTGCAGTTCTTAGCACACACTCTCACACACATGGTAAATCACTTACAGTACTGGCTAGCATAGTTATTTTAGTCATTTCTTTCTCTGCTTTTGATATGTAATTTAACTTCGCTTAAGGCGGAGGAGAGAATCTAAAATGGAGAGCCAGATTACACTGTAATCTGCCAGTGGTTCTTTTTTCTGGTTCGGCAACAGAGTGCATTTTAAGGCACAGAAGCAGGCAGGCAGGCAGGCCAGGTTGAGTTTAGGAATGTCAGCGCGTTACAGGGTGGTGTAGAGAGAGGGACGGAGCCAAACAGAGGAGGGACAAAGAGCAGGAGAGGGAGAGCGAGTCATAAATGCAATAATTACAGCTTAGGTAGAAATAAGCAAAGCACTCTGCTCATACTGGCTGCCAGGGTAGCTAACAACAGGACAGAATGAAGAGGACCTAAGCAACATTGACCTTTTTGTTTTGTTGGTTACACTACCATTCATCGCTCCTGTTTGGGATTTATTTGTATTTTTTAAATGAACATAATCACTGAAGCCAATCATTTCTCAGGATGGATTTTCTTCTGGATTCTGGCTGATTAGAATGGATTACTTTCAGACAGTTTGCTCCAAGTCTTACTGAATTTTCTTAGCACACTTGAAATTGAGATCTGTGATACATTCAGCATGTCTGTGGCTGCTCTGTTTCGGGGCAAGTGGGGGACAAAATCCCAGGAAAGCCCTGACAAGCATCCCACCACTGTGGTGCTCGCCAGCCACGAGGAAGACTATGATGACGACGATGATGAATCCAGGGTGGGCCTGAGCAGAGAACCTATTCGCAGAAACTCTCGCTTTTACCGTTCAATGAGGAGGAAGAGAATGGCTGCCTCTGAAAACTCAGAAAGTAAGAAAACATCAAATCATCTAGTTATCTAGGATGTTGATATTAAATGTTGCGTTTGTACCTAATGGACACAATACAGTATGTCAGACATTTCAGCCAGTGTTTCTCAAAGTGTGGTCCATGGTAGCACCAATGGTTCCCAAGACACCACAATTAGTCCATGAGCAATTCAATATGAATTTTTCTTTAATTTAATTTAATTTCACACAAGTACAGAAGAACATTCAAATGTGTAGCGAAACAAGCTTTAAGTAACAATTTCTGCTTTAGTTTTTTTGTTAATGTTTTTGCACATCCTTGAAATTAGATGAGGTCCATATTCCCACAAATTAGGATATTTTCCAAAACACAGCTTTTCATCCACATGCAAAACACGCACATAAATACACCTGACATAGATACACTTACATACATAGATATAGTCACACTTGTTTATATCGACCAGCTGTTCCTTCATCAGTAACTGTTTGAAAAACAAGTCTAATTTAGTCTTTTTAAAGGGAATGTCCTATTTCCTATTGTAGAAACGAACATCCTTCTGTTGGAGACATTATACTCTCCATACTCTACATAAGGTTTCAAATAAGACGCCATGTTGTGTCGCACTGTATCACTGTGAAATTGACAAATACTAAATGAGGAACAGGGTTTGCCACGTATTCTCCTGTAGCGTAAATCTGTGTTCGTGCAACCTGAGTAACCTGTTGGGTTAAAATAACACAGTTGTCTGAGTAATACCTAATTGTTACAATCTCGTCATACTAAGTAAAAATAATTAGGAGTAAATGTTTAAATTGAATTGAACTAACACTAAACAACTATCAATTTAAATGATGCAAATGCTTTTTTTGTTACTATTTTACTGTGTAAAGAAACTATTATTTTGAACAGGTCTTAAACATTTTCACTGAGTCGCACCAAAGTGTTTAGGCTTGGACTTTTCCCAGCATAGAACAAACCTCCAAGGGGTTATAGGGTAATAAATACATAACAAGACAGGTATGCATTAAAAAGGCAGTACAAGTCATAAAAAGCAACAAAGCCTGTCAAAATGCATTGTCAGATCTCTTGATAAACTTGTTGATTTTGCACACAAGTACAGAGAAGTGGAAGTGCTGTTGATCAAATTATTTTTCAGTGAAGTCAACTTTCACTCGATAATAAACCAAAAATATCAAATTGTATTTGGTACATTTTGCTGCTTGGGTGGTGACAAGAACGTTTTCCCACACTTTAATTTGACTTTTTGATGCAATGAGAAAATGTTTTCTTGGACAGCAAAGAAGCTATTGAGTGTATGTTTTTCACTCTACATGTTATGCACTGATGACAAATCACTAACAGGTTCATGCATATTTTTGATGCTAATTTTCAGGGAGTGTCTCCATTCTGCTGCTATTTAACGCCCTAATGTTTTAGTACAAAGGAATATGAGGGCCAAACTGAAAATAATAAATACAATACAGACTTAGTGCTGTTTTTAGACATGGTCTTTACATTCGTGAGACAATGTTGTCATTCGCTTGTTAATATTGTGATTCAGCTTTCAGAATATTCTGACTTACTGTTGTTGTTAGGACTGTTGTTATACCCATAGTTTTCTCGTCCTTCCCATGGTGGCTCAACCCCTCTATCCTGTTTTCTTTAGCTTCCCTCTGTCCCTCTACTCTGTCTCACTCGCTCAGTCTAACTGGCCAAAGCAGACAGTTACCCAACAAAGCCTGGGTTCTGGGTTCTGTTCAAGGTATCATCCTTAGAGGGAGATTTTCCTTCCGGCTGTTGCCAAATCCTGGCAAATGTGAGGCTCAGTATGTCATATAATACAGCAAATGAATGAATGAATGAATGAATGAACGAATGCATGAATGAATGAATAAATGAATGAATGCATGCATGAATGGATGAACATATGCATGAATGGATGAATAGATGAATGAATGTTCTCATACAGCTGCAAATACTATATTGTAATGCTTCTCCCCCCAATTTT
This sequence comes from Syngnathus leptorhynchus, assembly GCF_054491065.1. NCBI lineage: Eukaryota > Metazoa > Chordata > Actinopteri > Syngnathiformes > Syngnathidae > Syngnathus > Syngnathus leptorhynchus. The sequence goes on along the minus strand of NC_141201.1, from coordinate 13,855,141 downwards.
ATTCTCATGATAGTAAAATTTTTTACAGAAACTTAGACGTAATTTTTAACTAATATTTCCTCTACTGCATTTTATCATGTAAGAAACAAAGCAGGCATTTAAAGGAGGTGAATCAGTGAATAAGGGTGATCAAGGAACCCGCAAGAGTGAAAATATGGTTCATTTATTCATCTGTAGTTTTTAAAATGTCTTTAATGCTCTTTTTTTTTTTTGCTTTAACAAATCAAGCACTCAAAATAATTTGTACAAATTGGTCTTGCAAGAATGCTAGCAAACACAGATATGAGCACATTGCTCCAGTTTCATTGACTTCCAGTTGAGAATCGATTACAAGATTTTACTTGTTTTTTAATGCTCACTGTATGTTTGCAACATGCTCACTATACTCCAAACAGACCCCTTATGTAAATCCCTCCTCCATATAACACGTACATTCAAAATCAGATTAAAGTAGTTTTAGTTATTATAGTCCAACACTGTGGAACTCTTTGCCTTTGGAATTCAGCTCATCTCCAACAAAATCTTCCTTTAAATGTAATCTTAAATCTACATCTATTCTCACGATCTTAGAATAATTTGTTGTTTATTCACTTATGTCTTGCTTTTTATCTTGGAGCACATAGGGTTTTTCCTTTGCTTGCCATATGAAATGTGCTACACATACAAAATAGACATTATGTTTATTTCAAATTTAATTGCATTTTCTTCATTACAGCCAATAAAAAAACAACACATGGAATTGCTTTTTGAGATGTAAGCTTTTTGTTTATTTTTCACACAAATTAATCATCAAATATGTAAAACAGAACAAGATGACTTCATTAGCCGTTAGGGGTGTTGATTACGATCTGATATCGAGATGTAACACATTATTGTATATTTCAACACAACAGCTCAGTGGCCTGGTGGTAGAGTGTCCGCCCTGAGGCTGGAAGGTTGTGGGTTCAAACCCTGGCCGGGTCATACCAAAGACTATACAAATGGGCCCCAGAATTAAGGGTTGGAATTTGGGGGTTGGATCAACAAGTGATTCCCGAGCACGACACTGCTGCTGGTCACTGCTCCCTTCTCCCCAACGGGATGGATCAAATTCTCATGGGGATAGGTTAAATGCAGAGGACAAATTTCACCACACCCAGACGTGTGTGTGACGATGATCATTGTGACTTTAACTATTTAATGTGTTGTATCTGTACCTCTATGTTTGGAATACAGTGAACTGCTGCTCAAGTGCCCTCTCGATCACTGTGATAAAAGATTAACATTGAATTGTATCTCTTTTTTCTTATACACTAAACTATTTTTATTCAGTTTATTTTTTTTCATGGACAAACTGGAATTTTCTTAATAAACAAATTAAGCATTGTTTCATTTACTAAATGTTGCAACAAGACTGAACAAATGGCTGCACAAAATGGAGTCATAATTGTTCTCTCTTTGTAAAATAGTTCATTTCCTTACATTCCTGGAGAAAACATCTGTCGAGCTGATATGGTGGAATAATATTGAGTTCGAAGCATGCAGTGCAGTCACTTACTGTACTAGGTGACGTGCATTCAAGTTCATGCTGACTGCCCTCCCACATACACTCCCCTCCAAAAGTATTTGAACAATGAGGCCAATTTCTTTATTTTTGCTGTGACCTGGAAATTAAAGGTGAATATGGTGACTTTGATATAGACAAAATAGCTTTAATCTGATCAGAGTTTGAATCAAATTCATAATCGGAATCTCAGTTTTTACACACTAAAATTATTATTGATCCAATTAGGACTTGCATGATTTTACCCACAAGATTTTTTTGGCACGTCAGCTTTTAATAATTGTTATAAATCTTAAATTGTGTAGATAATTCTAGTCATGAACATTTATTACATAGATGGTAATTTTTTGCTTGAGTTTAAAACGTCCTATAGTCTTAAAATGCAATTCACTTTTGGTGCTGACAGAAGGATGTAAATGGCTGATGCGTCTGAGACGGACTGCTGCATTCTATGCTATAGTGGTGGCAAACTGCCCTGTCTGACAGCAAGTTAGAGAACGTTGGTGTTTAGTTTTTCTGGCTCACCTTCCCCAGCCCTGTATGAAACTGCATGTTTTGGAGTGTGAACAAATCTGTTCTTCCTGAAAGCTTTTGCCTTTCCATCACCAGGGTAATCTATGAGTCAACTGTCCATAAAATCCAAGATTGTAACTTATTCATCATTCTTTATTGCTTGAATAATCAATCCATCCTACATCCTCATAACTTGCATCTAGCTAGCCATCTAGAAAGCTACCCAGTGTCTTTATGGATCCTCTTAACAGTAACACCGTTAACAGTGTTCAGTGCCAATTAAAAGAAAAAAAAACACGTTACATTCTGTTATTGTGCTTCATTTCAGTCATAAGCCTTTTCTCCCTCTCTTTCCAAACCATGTGGAACTTTCACCCTTTACAAAAGGTTCTTCCAGATCTGGAGTGGACAACACCACATCACCAAACTGTTGTTCTAATACTCCATCACCCCATAAATCACCGGAACTGTCTGCGGCTGGTCGGTGAGTTGACTTATCACCTTGACTATCAAAACCAATACCAAAACAAATGTGCATGTTGCATGTTGAAACAATGCTGGTAGACACGCAGTGAAGGCCATTAGATTGTCACTAAAACAAACTCAGTTTGGCATTTTCAGTTTTACAGTATATCGGACACGATGTGAGAGGTGCGCAAATTGTGAGTAAATTTGTCTTTATCAGATGAGCCAAAAATATGTGTGAGTAGATCATTTTTCATTGACGTGTAACTTTTCATTTAAACAGTAAATGTTAAATGTTGTATACTACATAGCTGTACGAGTATATTTGAAAAAACTAGTGTGGTAACAATAATGTAAAATCACCTTCTTGTTATGACTCGTATGTAATTACCAATCACATACCCCGTGTTCTTTGAGATATATTTGTTGACAAGTGCCTTCTAGGCATGTATGTGAGTGCACATTCCTTTAAAAGATAATAAAAATTCCAAAGGAGTGGAAACTATCTAGATATCGAATAACTAAAAAAAATCTCTCTATTATCTCGTTATCTATTTCTTTTCTCTCTTTCTCTCTTTCTCTCTTTCTCTCTCTCTCTCTCTCTCTCTCTCTCTCTCTCTCTCTCTCTCTCTCTCTCTCTCTATAGATGGATGGACGGACGGACAGACAGACAGACAGACAGACAGACAGACAGACAGACAGACAGACAGACAGACAGACAGACAGACAGACAGATAGATAGATAGATAGATAGATAGATAGATAGATAGATAGATAGATAGATAGATAGATAGATAGATAGATAGATAGATAGATAGATAGATAGATAGATAGATAGATAGATAGATAGATAGATAGATAGATAGATAGATAGATAGATAGATAGATAGATAGATAGATAGATAATATCTATAAAAATAGATAACTAAAAAGTGTCACTTGGAATTGTGGATATTGGGAATAAGCTCAACAGTATGGTCAGTTATTCTATTGTATTATTTACAAACAAATTGTCTTGTCGTAAGCAGACCTGTTTACAGCTTTGCTGCGGTTACTTTAAATTGAACATGTTTGTGAAGCTATCTGCCTTCAGTTTTGTTTTAGGTCACTGAGTAAGCCCATAATTTAAAAAATACAGGATACATCATAGATTAGTACATGCTCATGTTAAACTCTAAAATCATTCTAGTGTAAATGTACGTTTAAAAGGTGGTGTTTACCAACCTTCCAGTCCAAGGTTTAGAGTACTTTAACTGTCACCCATACTCAAGTGTGATTGGGGGTCCAGCTCACCTGCGACCTTTACAGTCTTCATTATCTTTGCACAGCGGTATATAAATTGTTGAATGGACAGATCTACATATATTGTTCCATATGAATTTTGCATCTTCTCTTCGTAACCCTTCAATACACTATTGGTTGAAAATACAGTTTTCAAAACGTCATGCTTAAAAAAAATGCTAAGAAGTTTTCTTATGTAATGGTTGGCTTCGATTGTTCTTATCTGTACAGTAATATCAGTTCATTGGCTATAGTTTTTGGCTGATGAATAAGCAAAATAATGAATCAAGAAAAATGTTGATGTGTTCAAACCCTACCATCAGTGACACATTATGGTTATAGTGTAAAGAGGTGAAATTCCAACAATCAGTTGTGTATATATGGCTAGACTTCTAGCACGTCCATGAAAACAAACCAACAAATATACAGATAGTGAACACACTTTGCTTTGGAATTTCTGCTCCAAGGATGACTTGGATAGTTATTACTCTAAAGTGGCTTTTGTGTTATGAAATGTTTGTTTCTGATTTTACCACATCTCCGTCATTCCAGATCTGTGTTGCCAAGCAATGGAGAGGCCAGCAGCAGATATTATTCTTTGTACAAGGATGCTGTGAATAAGGAAAGGGGAAGTGTGGGAGGAGGGAGCGTGGACATATCTGCTACCTCCTACTACCACCACAGTGCTTTAACGTCCGACTCAGTCTCATACCGGACTCACACCATTCTTAGTGGGGACATTAGAAAGCTGTCTGAGCAAACTACTGCAGCCTGCACTGTACGCGACATTGGAAGTAACATGAGTTTGGGAATGCCGAGCCCTGAGGGAGCAGACCGGGACAACTATAATCACAGGTTTGACCAAATTACACTAACAGCACCGGATATAGGCAAATAATTAAAGCTTGTGGGTTTTCTGCTACAACTAACTAATCTAAAAACCAGCACACAAAGAAAATAATGAGCAAACATATAGCTTTCCCGCTATGTCCATCGCATCTGAAAATTCAGTTTATTAAACAATCATATATTGTACTGCTTGAGAGTGAATGTCCATGAGAAGGAATACACAAATTATGGTGTCTGCGCTATGTCATAAAAACTTGTCCTGTCACCTTATTTAAATTCATACATTGACTGACACAGGAATATACCTGTTTGCATGCTTCTCTTAACAATCATCTGTCTGCTTTTTTTTCTTTCCAGGCTGCTGAACAATGGAACTTACTCTAAACCAATGAGCCTCAACATTGTCAAAAACATCGGTGAGATCACTAATCACTTTACAGTCATCCCCTCTAGGAATACCACAAACTAGACTCTTAATTGACTTGTTATACTTGTTAATAATAGTAGAGCTGGTGTCAGATGTAGAACTACTGCCCCTGGGTTAAAGGTTCATTTAGCCATTTATCTTAAATGCATGTTTCAGGTTAAATAATGCATGCATTTTGTTTTAATAACTGTAAAATGGCAGTGCCTTATTGTTGTTTACACATGCATGCATAACCACTGTATGCATTTTTCAGCTGCATATTTTTTTCACTCTTATGTAACTTGCAATCCAGTTTGACGCCCACCAAACCAATCTGCAGTATATGGTAGATTATGCAACGCACTCCTGTTGTTTCTAGCCACATTACGTTTTGGTATACACACAGTCAATATACTTTGGGGAAAATGTCAATTCTTATCAGTGAACTTCAAACCCACCTAAAAATTTCTAAAACTTCTAAAAGCTTCTTCAACTCCTACATTGAATGCACAAAAGCAGTGCATCCACCCATTAGGACAAAGCCATTGTCTGACAGCCCTTTATGTTTGGATTACTCAATAAAACCAAAAATAATAGTAGTAATAATAATAATAATTATTATTATTATTGTCATCACCATTATTATTGTAATGTTCTATAACAATAATAATAATAATAATACATATTTTTATTATTATTATCATAGAACATTTCAGTTCCATTCATTAACCTTTCTGTTTTTACACTGTCTCCTTGGCTGTTTCACACTTGTCATTGGGCACTAGGGTCTAGACCAAAGCAGATACGTAAATAGAGTTGGATTATTGTGCTATTTTGGGTTATATTATATTATGGTTATGTTATATACCGTGGAGTTGGATTAGATATGTGCTTCACTTATAATTGACTTTCATAATGCTATGTTTAAAATTGATGGTCAATGTCCCATAACTGAAAAAAGGTTAAGTTAATGTCATATATTATTTTGTCTTCCAGCCTTCTTGTATCAGGAATACAGAGATACATCCAAAAAGCAGGAGATTGAGCAAAGGCGCCAGCGTGAGCATCGAACTCCTTCCACCCTGTTGCCAAAGTCCAATGTCTCTCCCGCACCAGTGTTACAGCTGCAGCTGAGGAACAATGCCCGTGCGCTAAGCTTGTGGCAGAACCTGGAAGTGGTGCAGGCCAGTGGACTACTCACCCAGTTGCCACAAAAAGAAATTATAATGCAAGAGGTGATCAAAAATGCTTTGTAATTGGGATGACTGTTATGAAAGGCACAGCTATTTTTTCCCCATTTTATGCTGTTGTTTTTCATAGACGTTTATTTTTTGATTCTTGTTTTTTGGTTAATGCACAATATATAATTTTTTATAGATATGTATTTTTTATTTGTTTGTTTAGTATGAACTTAACACAATACCAGTACTCAATTTTGATGAACCTGTCTTTATTTACCAATATACAATTTTGAAAGAGGAACTCTTGTTTTTGTGTTATGGCCAGGTCACAATGACGGTATGGCATTTGTTTCTTTTCTGTCTAGGCCATGTTTGAGCTCATTACTTCAGAGGCATCGTACTACAAAAGTTTGGAGATTCTAGAAACTCACTTCCTACGTAACCCTTCTTTAATCAACAACCTCAGCCAATCTGATATGCACTTTCTTTTCTCCAACATCGAAGAAGTCATGAAAGCCAGTGAACGGTAGGATGATGCTTTGCTTAACACAAATTCCTATTTGTTTCCCTCCTATGTAATCCATTCCAACAAAAAGACTTTTCCTCAGTGATAATAATGATTCATTCAAATCTTCTTATGTTCTCAGGTTCCTAATGGATCTCGAACACCGAATCGAGAAGTCCATTTTGATTTCGGATGTTTGTGACATTGTTTATAGCCATGCTGTTCAGCACTTCAGTGTCTTCATCAAGTATGTCATTAACCAGGTGTACCAGGAGAAGAACTACAGGCGAATTTTGTGAGTATTCATTTCATTATTCTTAGTTATCTGTTGGATTCTGTATTATTGTCCTTTCCGATGACGGCTGGGATAGGCTCCAGCGGTTCAGAAAATGAATGAATGAAAAAATGAATGAATGAAAATTGACCCTTATCACTGCAACACGTTCAGTGATAGTTGGTGTTCTAAATTGCACCTGTGAAAATAGTTTGTTTTATTTTGTCCATCAAACCACAATAATCATATTGATTGAAAAACAACGTTTTGTTGTAGATGCTATTTTGGATACATACTCTCCCTGGGGCTGGGCATTAATTGACATTTTATTATATACCCTGTATAGATCACTGTATGTGTATATGGGTATCGTTTTTTAAAATATAATTTAAATTGGCCAATTTGTTGTTGAAGGCATGGCTCAAGTGGTAGACTGGCCGTCTCAATGTTGTGCAATGGATTCTCAGTGTTTATGACCATGTCAATGTGTCCTTGAATAACATGCTGAACTCCCAGTTGCTCCTGATGCCTTGTCATCAGTAAAAGATTGAGGAGACAGTTTTAAAGGGCTTTGAGTACCTCAAAGGTAGCAAAGTGCTGTACAAGTGTAGGCCATTCACCATTTCCAATTTAGTATCTATAAATAATTTTTACTAAACGGGTGTTAACACTGGGTGGCAACAACACAGAGAAAAACGATAATGAGCAGTAATAGAAATATTAAACATTACATGTAGTATAGTTGGCCTAAGTGTTACTTCAGTGGCCCTCGTTTTCAATTATTTTTGTTTTATGTATTGCTGTATATGCCAGTAATGTACAATATTTATTGATAAATACTTTCACTGCATTTTAGATTTAAAGATGGTGTATTTTAAAGTGATTATTTGTGTTGTTTTGTTGAGGTGGGAGTGTATGTCACTGATCTGTTTAATTGCATTGACTGGACATAGCTGATCTGTCCCTTTTACACTTCGGTCGCTTTGGCAGATATGTGGAATTTATCCACAGTTGGAGGTCTGATTTATCCAATTTCCTGCGTTTTCTTTTCTTTATATTGCCATGCTGCTAATCCTCCTAAAATTGGTGGTTTTGAACAATTTAATGCAAATCCAGCAGTCACGCCAATACTTTTTTTGTCCTCTTTGAGTCTTTTACCCCTCTCACTCTACTCCACTTTAAGTACCTGAGATGCCAATTGTTCCACTTTGGTCGGTTTTATTCATTTATTTTTATAGAGTAGTTGTTGTTCTAGTGAATATGAAAATGTTCCAAAGAGGATGGAACAACATATAAGGTAGATTACAGTAAGTCATTAACTGCCAGCCCTCCCAGTTTGACACAATTAGTACAAAGTATTTACGTATACTGTAGCTGCCTGTCAGCATCAGTGAACTAATTAACTTGGAGTTCACGAGTCAATCTATTTCCGTGCCCAGCCCAACTCTATTGCAAAGGGCGGTCTTGCTGTGCACATGGGTGGAGTTTTCTTTCTGTTGGTAGAAATGAGTGTTAGTGCCGTGGGAATGACTGGCGGGTGTGCTGGAGCCTATCCCAGCAATCTTTTCGCGGTAGGTGGGGTACACGCCGAACTGGTCACCAGACAATCGCAAGGGCACATATAGATAGACTATCATTCAGACTCACAACCGCACCTACGGACGATTTGAATTGGTCACTTGGCCTACCATGCATGTCTTTGGAATGTGGGAGGAAACCGGAGTAGAACATGCAAACTCCACTTGGGAAGGCCGGAGCCAGAATTGAACACTGCACCTCTGAACTGTGAGGCGGATGTGCTAACTACCGTGCCGCCCTGATTCAGAAAGTATCCGCTTAAAAAAATAGAGGTCTTCTTTTCATGGGGTCTGCGGTTCACAGTGTATTATTATCTTTTCACATGAAGGCACACCATTGTAACTTCAGGTCAGCCAGAGGCTCAAGGGGTTTATCCCCCCGACAATTAGATTGTGAATATACCTGCATCGTTTTGGTTCTGAAATGTACATTCATCTAAGTAAACCATCCCTCTTTATGTCAGTGAGGAGTTTTTATTTTATTTTTTATTTAGATTGTGAATATACCTGCATCTTTTTATTTCTGAAATGTACATTCATCTAAGTAAGCCATCCTTCTTAATGCCAGTGAGGAGTTTTTATTTTATCTTTGATTGACCAATTGAAACAGCTCCAGGGATATAATCACAGAGAAAAACACCAAGTTCTTGATAGAATTACATTGGGGGTTGCATAATTCAAATGTGACTTGCAAAAATAAATAAATAAAAATCAGTGAGCGTGTGAATGAAACAGGAGTCACATTTGTCTTAATAAGACCAGCTTTGTTTTTCATAAAGACAACTGTAAAGGGTGTGGTTGCCTGTGAATTTAGAAATGCACTGTATATTGCTTCTCATCCAGTACACAAAAGAGACAGTGAGATTTTCACACAAGACTTAGCTCTGACGTGCAGAACCCGAATTCTATTATATACCATAGTAGATTGATGTAAATGGCATCAGTGAAAATCAGTCATTGATTGAGCAATAATTCACGTTCAAGATTCAAGAGTTTTTATTCGTCATGTTTGAGTGTGCCAAACAAGGAATTTTACTTCGGTACATCACAGCCTCTGTTCAGTTTAGTTGTTTAGTTGACTAACAACACTCAGGACATGTGAAAATGACAAATATTCTCAAACATCCCCTGATCTTAAACTCCCAGGAGGGCAAGGAAAAACTCAAAACTCCAACTAGGGGAAATGAGAAACTTTGAGAAGGGACCACAGATGGGAGGGTCCCTCTTCCAGGATGACCAGGCTGCAATAGATGCAGAGAGGACACATAGTACAAACAGTGTAGACAATTCACAAAAGATGTGGAGAGCTGGATGTTATTGCACAGCAATGACTCTGAGACTCTAAGTGGTGTGAGTTCATCAGAGCAACAGCCTGGGGGAAGAAGCAGTCTCTGTGCATGACTTAATGCATCTGTCTTAAGTCTTGTCCTAATCAATAACTAATTTATGCTGTACCCAACTACCCATCCCAGGATAGGCAACTTCCTTGTAATCCTAAACAGGATCTGTGGAATACAACATGGATAGATGGATAGATAGATGCATTTAGATAGATGCATGCAGTTCCATCTTGATACATAGCACATAGTCAAGTGTCTCCGTTTAATCAGTCTACGAAAGAGATGAACCACTGTCTTCTATTAAAGTATTCAGGCTGACTGACAGTTTTCACTGAAACCGATACCAGCACAGTGTACACAGGATTGTCATTAAAAACAAATTTTGTGCTTTCTGTCTTGCTTGTACTGGTAGTTTGATACATTTTGCTACAGTAGTGTTAAGAAATCAAACCAGTATTGCTTGTTGACATATTGTCTTCGCCAATGTCTTTAACTCTTCTTAATTGCCTCTCTCCTCTCTTTTATATACTTGGCAGGGTGTTGAAATTAGTTTGCCAGTGTTTCTCACAGAAATTATATCGTATATAGTCACCATAATGAGTACAGCTTCATTAGTCTTCCCTTTGAAGTTTTGTAAATCAATCAATCAATCAATCAATCAATCAATCAATCAATCAATCAATCAATCAATCAATCAATCAATCAATCAATAAATCAATCAAGTCTGTCTATCTGTCTGTGGTGCAGGAATGTTCTTATGTAACACTCAATATACTAGCTAATGTTATGGCTTAGGATTGCATGGCTTCTTTTGGTCTGGTACGCTGGTTAAAAACTGCTGTTCAATTCAGACGTTTCAAAAATTTGACCGACTTTGTAAAATAATTATTCTCTTTACAATATCTTTAGCACTGTAGTTCAACATAGAACTACAATAATAATAATAAAATGTAGTCAACTTAATAGCTGTCTATATCTGTCAGTCAAAAATAATGTGTTGTGTTTGTAGAGACAGCTGTTAACGTAAAATTTGTTTGTGAGTGGAAAGATACAAATTTCATACTATAACATAAAACCTGGCTAAAGGTATGAGAGCCAAAGAGCCATGAGCTATGTCTGTGTCCTTTTTTCTGAACTGGAAAAACGAGGTTTGACAGCGAGTGACGTTTACTAAATATTCAGTGGATCTGAATGGTGTGTAGTTTGTTTTGGTGTCACTGTTGGTTTTGGTGTCACTATGGCGTCACCACAATGGGAAAATTACTCTTGTATTGTATGTGCTGTTTAAACTAGACTGTATCAGTATTTGCCAATCAGTTGAGTACTTTTACACGTTCATTCACAGAGAACAGAGGAAAAATAAAGCAAGCTAAAGACACATTGCACAGATGATTTAGTCATAAGGCTGAACAGCAAAGGGGAAATAGAGAAAGGGAGTGGTCTGGAAGAGCCGGCTTTTAAAGTCAAAGGCGCACCTACCTGACAGGTGTGTTTGACCTCACGCAGTGAAACTGGAGCTGAGGAAAGATTGTACACAACAGATTGTACGGAACCACATTGAACCTTGCTCCCTTAATACCGTAAATGTGGGATAATGAATAACTTTGTGGGTGTTTATCAATGATAAAAAAACAAAACCGCAGTTGTTTGAATTTGATGTGGAACCTGTGAAGGTGGGGGGGAGACAGAGAGAGAGAGAGAGAGAGAGAGAGAGAGAGAGAGAGAGAGAGAGAGAGAGAGAGAGAGAGAGAGAGAGAGATGATGTATGGTAGCAGAGTGTTGCCATGTGCATCATCCATTGAACAAGCATCTTTTTTTGTATTGACGCAAAAAAAAAAAACAGTTACAGGTGGTGCCACTAGCTAGCTGTAATTACTAATACTAATGACTGTAGTCACATTACCACCGAGTGATACACCCATAATGCTGCACCTTGATATGGGTCGATTTTCCGTAATGGGTGTGACACCAGTGTTAGATCAACATATGAGATTGCTGCACAAGCTGGATAAGGAGTGTGACGTTGCAGCTGTGTGACGTGTAACTCAGCAGTGAAATCAATAAATAAAACTTTTCTGTGCTACAGTGACTCAGAGCGAGGGCAATTTTAGCTAATAGGAGATACTACATATGAAAAACAAAACAAACATGAATTTGGTCTTGCTGTGTAAAGTGATAAATCTGAATAGGCATATCAGCTCGTTTCTTAATCAGCACAAAGCTCATACTCTTGCAAAGTATGTGGACAAAATTGTCAGTGGTCCAACGTTAATGAAAGAAATAAAAAAGGAAATCAACATTGTTTTTGAAATGTCACTCAACAGAATTAATTTAAAAAATAAACTCATGAAAAAGGCCTGTCCAAAATCATCGGATCCTTGGTACATAATTACCGTAATTTTTGGACTATAAGTCGCTCCGGAGTATCAGTCGCACCAGCCATAAAATGCACAATAAAGTGAAAAAAAACATATATAAGTCGCACCGGAGTATAAGTCGCACTTTTGGGGCAAATTTATTCGTCAAAATCCAACACCAAGAACAGACATGAACGAGCAACAACAGGCTAAACGGGTATGCTAACGTGACATACACACAAACGAAGAGCTGAGAACGGGCCTGACGTAACATTCAGAGTTATTCTAATAACTATTACATAAATACCACGTTTATAAAACCATCTGTGTCACTCCAATTCATTAAATCAATCGATCGTCCTTTATGTAAACAATGCCGCGTACGCGCGCCGTCTGACTCGTCGTGATTTGCATTTCTAATTATTCCACAGATCCATATAACGATATATAAAGTATATTTCAAAGAACTATTATATTACAACAATATTATCAAACCACCTGTGTCACTCCAAATCATTAAGTCCATCGATCAAATTCCTCGTCCTTTGCAACAACGCCGCGCGTGGGCCCTGACGTCAGCCTCGTTGTTATTCAACAGATCTAGTATATACTGTAATTTTCGGACTATAAGTCGTGGTTTTTGTCATAGTTTGGGTGGGGGGGCGACTTATACTCAAGAGCGACTTATATGTGATTTTTTTCACAAATTTTCAAAATTCAAAAATCCGCGATGGAGTGAAACCGCGAAAAACGAACCGCGATGTAGCAAGGGATTACTGTAATTTGAATTTCAAGTGACGTCAGCAGCGCGGCGGTTGTTTACATAAAGGACAAAGATTCAATGACGAAGATGACGTAGGGCCCCACGTACTACCGGCATCATTAGCAGCTTTGTTTGTAAGTGACACGGAGGACGAAGAGTTTGAAGGATTTAATGATTTGGAGTGACACAGAAGGTTTGAAAAACTATTATGGCTTTTACGCACGCCCAGTCCTACTCGACGCGAGCTCTCTTTCACCTCCGTGGATGGAAGTCGGGGGCCGGCGCTCGTCCGGGTGGCTGTCCGGGGACGGTGGATGGGGCTCGGACATGGCTTTTACGCACACCCGGTCATACTCTATGGCGCTTTCTTTCACTTCCGTGGATGGAAGTCTGGGGCCGGCGCTCGGCCGGGTGGCTGTCCGGGGACGGTGGATGGGGCTCGGACATGGCTTTTACGCACGCCCGGTTCTATTCTATGGAGCTTTCTTCCACCTCTGTGGCTGGAAGTTCAGTAGTTGTTGCCTCGTTGAACTCTTGTTTTGTTAGATAATAATACATCGCGGTTCGTTTATCGCGGTTTCCCTGAGTATCGCGGAGTATAACTCGACCCCCCACCCGAACTAAGAAAAAAAACGCGATTTATAGTCCAAAAATTACGGTAGGTAGATTATCCTTTACCTAATATTTTGCTCCCCACAAACATCTGAGGCAAATTCTGGAATTAAATAAATTTCATTCAGAGTTGTGCACTTCTCAGCAGATGGTTTCTGCCAATCTTCCAAAAAAAAAAAAAAAAAATAGCCCCACATGCCATGGGTTTGACAAGTTCTTCTTCCAGACTCCATATTTCTGCTACTTCCACATATGTTCAATAGGATTTACATCAAAGCTCAAAAAGGGCCACTTCAAAAAAATTCAATGTTTTGCTCTGAGCCATTCTTAGGTGTTTATAACTGTGTTTTGGTCATTATTTTGTTACAAGTCTTTCAAGTTATGTCTTTTGAACTTGGAATATTATTATTATTATTATTATTATTATTATTACTGCTGTATTGTTATTTTTGTTACTATTATTATCATTTTTATCATTATTATTGTTGTTATTGTTGTTATGTAAATTTGTACTCTGTTTTTTTGCTAGTTTGATTGATAAATCTTGTCGCGTCTCATGAGATTTTCTCTCAAATGTATGCATCATTCAAATTAGCAAACGGTAATTGCTGCAGCTGGGTACACAAACTGCCTTTTTCTTACTGAAGGAAATGTAGCAATGTTGTGAATTACTCAGAGATCTTTTTCTCAAGCATGTGGTACCATGAACATTTGTGTCTCTCCAGAGAGGGGAACCAGGCATTCCGGGAGACGATGGCAGTATTGGAGAAACATCCATGTGTCAGAGGGCTGTCCTTTACATCGTTCCTCATTCTTCCGTTCCAGAGGATCACAAGACTCAAGTTACTCGTTCAAGTGAGTAGGCTTTACTGATTTGAATTAGAGCCGCAGACATAGTTTCGAAATATCACTGTTCTTTTTTTTTTTTTTGCTAACTGACTTTTCTCACACAGAATATCCTGAAAAATTCTGAAGAAAATTCTGAGAGGGAAGCAAGTGCCATTAAAGCTCACCAGCAACTAGAGAGGGTAAACATTAATATTTGCAATGACACCAGTATCTGTTTACAAAGTCATTGAATGAATGACGACATTAGTGTCACATTAACAGGGGCTTATTGATTTCGTAATAAATGTGTGGCCCAAGCCTGTCAAATGTTCTCACCTAAACAACTTCTAAACATAAAGTGATGTGATATAAGGTTTACGTGGACTGGATAGCATCCTGTGTAAAAAAAAAAAAAGTCAAGATTGTGATTGTACTGCATTATATATTTTATATACTCGACATTCTGCAGCAATATTGATATTACTTCACAGTATATCATAACTCTCCATGCTGGCATCTCGATGGAATGGATTTTGTGATTGGCTCTCTGTATCTGTGTACATGTATGGGACCAATAAAGTAGAGTGAATCATTTTTAAATACAGTTGACCTACACACATCCAACACAATCTGTATTCTGACATTTTTAACCTGTCAAATGTTCCTCATTAGAATGGCAAGAAAAGAAAAATCCATAACGTGCAATAAGACATAGACGAAGTATCATTCATTTTTATGTTTAAATGAAGAAACAATATTTTTAAGCAAGGTACTTCCAAAATGCAATGAATTTTAATGACTCTTTACCTGCAATTATTGAACTCAAGTTATAAGGAATAATGTTACATTTTGATTCACAATATTGTGTTGTTAGATTCTTACAGGAAATCACATCATTACAGTTCCCATATCGTCTGCTAATATGCCCTTATGGCTATGAGAAGAATAGCATCAAAGGAGAGAAATCCCATGACATCCTTGCTTAAATAGATTTTCATTTTATAAATAATATATTCTTGTATCCCTACTAATACAATACATTATAGAGGAATTAACGTTTTATTTTTTTTATTGCGACTATGTGACATCAGTACCAAACATCACACGTAAAACTTGCGACCAACAATAATGATTGTCTCTGAGCATTTACAAAGTGCAATTTAATCATGTCGCAATAAGGCATCATTAACTAGAAATAAAATGAAAATAATGACATTTTTCAATTGATCTAGAATGATATTTACTTTTTGTGCGTGTGTTTCAGATTGTGAAAGAGTGTAACGAGGGTGTCCGCAAAATGAGTCGCACAGAGGAGCTTATCAGCATTGAAAAGACATTAGAGTTTAAATCCAAGGTAAAGTGTACTGTATCTATCGTTTGGCATGTTTCTGTTGTTTACTGAACTAATTTCACTCCTTAGCCTTTCATGCATTTTCTACCGCTTGCCCAGTTTATGAATAAGCTGAAGCCAATCCTAGCTGACTTTGGGCGACAGGCACGCAGAGACCAACAACTGTTCACAATCTCTTATTCACACTTACGGGCAATTTACAGTCTTTGGCTAACCTTACATGAGTGTTTTGGGAATGTAAAAACATGCAAGTATGGGGGAAGTGCAAAACCTAGACAAATTATATGTAAAGTGTCGTGTGTCACTCTTTTTTTGTTATGAAAATAGAAGCTGGAATAACAGAGACATTTGTGAATAGATAGAAACTGTAGAAGCAGAGGGCGTGACTGTTGTAAAGCAATAAAAAGTGTGGCTGTTGAAACATATCCAGCATGCAAAACAAGGAGAGGACTGCAAGGATTTGTACATCCATGAGATGTTATGTGGATTGTGATACAATGAGCGAGGCATACGACTGCCTACTTATAAGAATAAAGACAGTTAGTGTCATTCTGCTTGTCAAGGGAATCATCAGAGATTCAAAACATCAGCTCGGTTTCTTCTTTCTGTATCATAATATTCAGGCATTGGGTTTCTCTGCATTTTGTCCTAATTCCCCCCTTTCCAAAGTCTAAGAAAGAAGTACTCTCTCTTTACTTAGAGCTTTGCTAAGTAGCCGAACTTTGGCTGATTATGAAAACAGCTAATATCGATAAAGATATAATTCATTCTCCAATCTCCATCATGTAGCTTTCAAAGTGATATCTAGAAAGAATTATTCTCTGAATTCTCAGAAAATTATTGGAATACTGCTGCATGTAAACGCAGTGTCTCTGCATATACACATGCAAATAAACTCCCTTCAATGCAAATTGAGTCGCACTGTATGATCACTCTCCAGTGGGTCCAAACTCATTCGTGATGCTGTGACGTAGGCCTGCTTTGCAGAGTCATATACTGTATACCTTGCTTTCTTCATCTGTAGTCTGTGCCCATCATCTCCCACTCCCGCTGGCTGCTCAAGAAGGGTGAGGTGCAGCTCATGGCAGGACCCAAGAGCACCAGGACATTGCGAAGCCGTAAGCTATACCAGCCCGTCTTCTTGTTCCTGTTCAACAACCTGCTGCTGGTCACCAAGCGCAGCTCGAGGTAAGCATCCATTAAATCATTGTTACATGAAAGACAGTCAGTCACTCGCTCGCTCACTCACTCACTCACTCACTCACTCACTCACTCACTCACTCACTCACTCACTCACTCACTCACTCACTCACTCACTCACTCACTCACTCACTCACTCACTCACTCACTCACTCACTCACTCACTCACTCACTCACTCACTCCTGAACAAAATGGCAATTTCTTTCTAGTGGAGACAAGTTTCAGGTTCTTGACTCCTGCACACGGGCTATGCTGAGGACTGAGGATATGGAGGACCAAGGCCAGATGCTGGCCTATGTCTTTAATCTTAAATTGATGGAGAACCAAGAGGACCGTGCCGTCAGCTACATGCTCAAGACTGCAAGCATGTAAGGTTTTGTTTCCCATGTTGGAAAAATTCCTGCCATTTTCACATGGATGCAGTATTCCTACATCCATTGATCTTCTGCCACAATTTGTTGACATTAACTGCATATTTAATACCAAATTTACAATTGTTCTGAATGCAAACTCTAAAACACTCCATCTTTTGTAAATAACTGTTGATTCTTACTTTTATAAACCAATTTTTTACTTTTACAGTGCAAGTTTGGCGTGAGACAGTCTGTGTACAATTAGAGCAGCACAAGAGTGGGCTAGACTGAGTTTTGGTATTTTCACAAGCCAGACCAACATGCCGCATTTTAAGGACAGTTTGTGCCATTGTGGCCATGAACACAGCCAACTTGCCTTACCGACAATTGAAGTGACTTCTCTCGTTCCTTTTCTATGCATTGTGTGAGCTGCTAGTCATGCTTGAATCGACATGAAGGAAGTAGACTTTGTTTTACTTGAGTCCTGCGAGATCTTGAGGTGCAAAGTATCTCTATAGGGAACTTCCAGTCGACTTTTCCTGACGAGTGACATCAAGTAGACGATAGGGAAGTCACAGATCTGTGAAGTGGGTACTTGGAGACCACATTGCACTTGGATCATACATGGCCTTAAATATTCACCTCATTCTCTTCTCCATAGCTTTACTCCTAGCAGTGGGATTATTTTAACAATCCATGATAAACATGATAATAATAATAACTTGGAGAGTGCTTTCCATCCTAATTGAACATGTCAGCAGAGCTCAGAATCTGTCCGCCTGCACTGCTATCAGATTCACCAAAAGTGCCTTAGACTCCCCTCACCAATACTTACAACTGCTTCCAGCAGGCACAACATTTTAGTCTTCTTATAGACACCAAATTCTCTGGTGTGCCAGATGCATGGAATAGGAACGAACTTCAGAACACCAAAATACACAGTATGATGAAGAGAGAGGAACCAAATTTCCAAACAAATGCATCAAGGCTTGTGTCAAAATGAAAACAGAAATGTATTCATATTAAAAACAGAACAACAGATAATGAATTAAGAAAAAAAACAAGACAATAACTTTTTCACTTCATGCAAATAAATGCTAAATAATTAACCAAAGGAGGCGGCTCGGTGGTGCACTGGGTGGCACGTCCACCTCACACTTAGGAGGGTGCGGGTTCGATTCCACCTCCGGGCCTCCCTGTGTGGAGTTTGCATGTTCTCCCCGGGCCCGCGTGGGTTTTCTCCGGACACTCTGGTTTCCTCCCACATTCCAAAAACATGCTTGGTAGGCCGATTGAAGACTCTAAACTCTCCCTAGGTATGAGTGCGAGTGCGGATGGTTGTTCGTCTCTGTGTGCCCTGCGATTGGCTGGCAACCAGTTCAGGGTGTCCCCCGCCTACTGCCCGATGACGGCTGGGATAGGCTCCAGCACACCCGCAATCCCCGTGGGGACTAAGCGGTTCATAAAATGGATGGATGGATTTACAGTGATACCTCATTTATTGCTAGAGATGTGATCCAGAACCAACCACAAAAATCTAAATTCTGCAAAGTAGAAATATACATATGTATTATTAAGGTATTTAAACACGCGATATAAACACACCACCTCCTGTGCTTGAACCCAGTCACATCCGCAGTGACACACATTGCCCAGAGGCACGCCCCGCGCTATTAATGTGTGTTTCGATGCCGTTCACCTGTTACTTATAAAGCCACGAAGAACTGCGTTTGCTAAAGGTGAAGCGCAAAGTGGCAAGGGATCACTGTATTTTTTTTTATCCTTTATTACTTTTAGTCTTACAGTTACTTGTCTTGAACTATCTTTTTTACAAACAGATGTTTGTAGGCTGTCCATTAACAATTTTCATTCATAACTTGCCGACTTTGATGAAATTTTAATTTACTGTTTTTACATACGGCATATGAATCCCTAAATGATCAATACCATGTCTATCTATCCTCAATATTTTTTATTCGGATTCAAAGCCTTATTGAAATGAATCTCTAGGAAATTCTGCAATTTGCCCCAAAAGTTCGACTTATACTCCGGTGCGACTTATATATGGTTTTTTTTCACTTTATTGTGCTGGTGCAATTTATACTCCGGAGCGATTTATAGTCCGGAAATTACGGTAATTCAGTGTTGACTTTGTTAGCACAGTGTTAGCTTTCAGTTGTTGAGCCAAATGATCAACTTGCTGCAGCTGAAGCACCAACATAGTCTCATCTAAAGCTCGCCCCATTTACTCGTGTAAAGTAACGATTAACACCTTGGGGCATGACTAATACCTGGCGTGTTCATTATTTGTTTTTGCGTTAGCTTGCTTTTTGAAATGCTATGGAAGTTACATTTACTGTAATATTAAATCGCTTGTGAGTTCTTAAGGTTTGCAACAAAAAAAATATTGCAGGTAGAAAATTGCTTAATTTTGCTCATTGTCTTGGAAAGGGGTGCTCTGGTTTTAACTTTGCCAGTGTGGTTTATTTAACAGTTACCTTACATGACTTTATGATTCCTTTTAGTTTCCAGATCAAAGTTGGACGTTGTGCCAATTTGCATGTTGGAGAGTACAACACGCAAAGTTTAGCTCGACAAATGAAATCCTTTTGGAAACCAAACTTAATTACTGACTAGTTTGTCGACATTTTTTCTTATTCTTCTGGGGTGCAGCATTTCAAGTAGCAAGTAGTTTTCCCACTTGAACTCTACGTACAAGGGGTGTGGCACTCTAGGCGGCACCTTCTGTGTTTCTTAATGTTCAGGTTTTTCACTGATCACAGTTGTGCTGGCTTACTCTCAACTGGTCTTGATCAAAAATCCAGAGACCGCCCTGTCTGAGACCGAGACAAGACCGACTTAAAATACCTTTGGTTGCGAGACGAGACCGATACTCTTCAAAAGTGGTCTCAAGTCCAGTCTTGAAACCAAGACTGATCTTGAGAACTACAACACCACTTCTGACAGCATCACATTTATCTTTCAGTCAATAATGCATCACCCTGCGCATTGACTCACCTTTACACTTCACATTCTAGTTAAGGTTGTTTTTTTTTCTCAAGTTTCTCACACATTACAAATTGTTGGGATTTTGTGCCATTTAATTTTAGTGGTTAAGTATCAAGTAAAGTCTGGAGTCATTGCTAATCAATGGAATCCTGTGAACAGGAGCGATAAGCTTCGATGGATGAGTGCGCTGACTCCAAACCCACGCACTCGTTTTATGTCGACCAGCGCACACCAATCAGGTGAGATATCGAATTACATAATCGCTTACAGTCACATGCAAATATGATGCTATTAATGCATCCCATTTGTTGGGATTTTAGACTCTTTGCAGGTGCAGTGTATTCAGTCCTACTCCTCTCAGGAGCCAGATGAACTCTCTATTGAGATGGCCGACGTTTTGAATCTCTTGGAGAGGACAGATGATGGTATGTGGCTTTACATTGCCTTCAAAAGCATTTCAGTTACAATGAGTCATTGAGCATCTTTATGGGTTGCTTCCAGGCTGGATGATGGGGGAAAGGCTCCATGATGGCGAAAGAGGATGGTTCCCAAGTCGACTTGTGGAGGAGATCCAGAGTCCGGAGGTTCGAGCTCAGAACTTGAGAGAAGCATTCAAGGTTCATCATGCTCAAGAGGCTGGTGGAGCCTTGCAAAGTGGAACAAGGATTGGCTTAAGAGCAGGAAGACCCATGCCGAAAGTCTCTAACCTCTTTAATTTGTGGAATGATCCCATGGGAAGGAAGTAAAGCAGAGCACTTGAAGAAGATGCATGTGCAGAAGCATTGAGTCCTTGAGATCTTGAATTATGGGCAGATGACTTTCAAGCTTTACTTTCTTGCTGTCAGTAGCCCCTTTTTTACAGATTGCGCACAAATTATGTATCAGAGCTATAACAGAAGAGCTGGCACGATCCACCATTGCTTTTTTTGTGTAGAAACCAATAAATGCACGCTAGTGTTACTGGCTCTGTAGGAAAATCGATTCATTTTACATTTTTAAAAAATTCCCAATGGCAACCTTGCCCCCGGTCATTACTTTTTTTTTTTTGTAAACTGGCCAGTAGAAAGCTGGCCAGTTTACTAAAAAAAATATATATATATTACAAAATGCCTATGTATGCTATGTATTTAATATTACTCATGCTCTCACATGCACAGACTCATAACAGCATAGTTAACATTTTGAGTTCCACAACAATTTAGGTTTTATTATGTAGCGAATGAATGAGTCGTAAAGTTTAAGTGTGTGAAATTGACATTCGGGATAAAAAGCATAACTGATGCTTATGCATTCTATTCTGGTGAGTGGCTGTGGGATGGCTTGTAGAGGGCTGAGGCCACCCCATGGTGGCGCCCCTGGTTGTTTCCAAGAGAGAACGTTTGTGAGAGTAAAGGAGAGAGTGTCAGTATAATTAGGCTGCCTCTCTAGATGCTGAACATTGTTGATTTGCGTTGGCTGCACCACTTATTGTGTGGTGGACTGTTATGGCTCTGATACTACCTCCAAATGTAGAAAATTGCCAAGATGACTTTGTCCACCCTCATTCTATCTCGTTGCCTTCTCCTACAGGCAATGTAAAAGGGGCTAAGTGATAACAAACTCATCAAAATGACTCAAGTAATGCATGGCTTATAAATGTGCAATGAAGGGTGTTTTTGCCCTTAATGTGGTATGTAATAAATGAAGGATCTATATTTGATAAAGAACTTGTTTGAGGGTGCAAATTTTGTTGTAATTAATTTATTGTGAAGTTACTGTAAATGTCCCTCAGATGCGTGGGCAGGGTTTAACCATTTGATTGTGTTCCTTCATTTCAGAATAAAAATGCATAGCAAATGTTATGAAAAGCATCAATGATTCCCCAAATGTCTGTCTGCATGACTACTGAAAAGAGTAAGTCAGCAAAATGTATTTTGGATTTATGACTCACCAACCGCAGCTTGGTTAGTCTTCCCAAATAGTCCCTCTGGGATGAAAATGTACCAAAATTTAGACCAAAATCTTAAACCTAAAACATTCATATGCACACAAATACACAGATGATAAAATCTGGTTTTATTACAATTAGGTTATAAATGTGTATAAATTAATATGAAGTGTGGAACAGCATGATTGTAAAACCTGTATGTTTCTGTCTGTGTACATAAATGAAGACATTCGAATGAAAACGAGAACAATTCCTTTTTTTAAAATATATGTATATCATTGTTGGAAAAAGAAGTAAAAAAAGAAAATCATCATTGTTGGAAAAAGAAGTAAAAAAAGAAAATCATCAGAGATGTGTTAAGTGTTTTTGTCTTTAGTCATGTTTTGTTTAAACAAAAACTGGTATGGATAAAGAAGGAAGCTTAAAATGAGGTAAAAATGTGCTCATGATTGTTACGCGTATGATGTGTATTTTGTGTATATTACTTACCTTTAATATCGATCCAGACCTATTACAATTGTAAATCAACTGGTTTTAGAAATTCTACTGTTGTCTTTTGATTAATGTGCACATCTTTTTCAGATATTCATTAGGGTAGTAAATGTGTATTACACACAGTACATACACAGACCAGTTGTGAATTTTAACTCATCGCTTGTGACACAACTCAACCCACTAAATGGGTGATCATTCAGTGTAGCTTTGTGATTAGAGTGAGTGGGCCAAACATATTCAATGTACTGTTCTCCCTTGACTGTTTTCCATTCAATAACAGGGCAAGTACTGCAGACTAAATTGATTAAGTGGGAATTAAAACCACATTGCATGCATGGAAGTCAGGTGACTCTATTTCTTAATTTATTATGGGCTCCAGCAAGGCAGCAATTTTAGTGAAGATTAGCGGTGAAGAAAATGGATGGATTACGATAATAGTCATTCCAGTTTTGTGTGAAACTCAAGAAATACTGTTCAGCAAACCGCTGCATACTTGCAGCTCAGATTATTTATTTTGTTTTTTGAATTCACAGGTAGGTTTTTTTGTTGTAGGTGGACTGTACAAAGTCCTCTATGTCATGAATGAGTAGGGCAAGGGCGACCAAATGCAGCTTGGACCAGGGTTTATTGAAGGGATGTGGGCAAATACAGACACATGCGAGACAGAGACTCACAGACAGCAGACAGGCAAACAGAAGTCCACTCGGACACGGAACCGATTCTGCCTGTGGGCCTCCACACAAGACCGGGGGGAAAATGAACGAGCAGGACAGGAACACTAGGCGCAGACACAGACGGGAGACAACAGTAGACACCGACAGGAGACAACAGTAGACACCGACAGGGAGAAACACACGGGTAGGGTTTAAATTAGTGTTGGCTCCTGAGTGAACGATTCGTTCAAAAGAATGAATCTTTTCAGTGAACGAGAGTGAACGAATCACTTCCGAGAGTGAATCATTCTTTTTTCCAGTTCATATGACTTCAAACAGTAAGTGTTAGTGATGCGCATTGAAGCTGGTGCCACTTCGCCGTAAAACAAAACGAAGAATATAATGACGTAACTTCCCGTTCACGAACGAGTCATGGATTACATTTCCTGTTCAACAACGAACGAATCAGTGATTAAACGAATCAGTGAGTGATTTGCATTTCCGGTTCATCGCGAGAACGGATCAGTGAGGGAAAGAATCCTGACTTTCCCGACTTCCCGTTCGTGAACGAGTCAATGGGTGAACTGCCTTTCCGTGCATCAACGGGTCAATGAATGTGTTGAGTCTCCGAGCGTGAACTATGTAAACCAGAATGTAGATCTACGATTTACTTATAGTAGGTTTCAAATAACTTGTATGCATATATATGCCTAAATATTGTTATCCAATATATCGACTGCAGTTTCTCATTAGATTGCTGGTTTGAGATGTACTTTTATTATTATTATTATTATTATTATTATTATTATTATTATTATTATTATTATTATTATTATTATTTTACTAAACATATTTGTTATAAATTGTCTGGTGTTTTATTCCTTGTTTATATTTGCCAAACAAAACATAAAAATTTGACATTTGGTTAACTGCTTTATATGACTATGTATATGTGTTTTACGTTGTTATATGAGTTGGTGTGCCCAAAATTAACAAATGTCGGCATAACGTTTTTTTTTCCAACCTTTTATTCAAACACAAACACATTTGGTATACTAGAATTTGCAATTTCTAGAGAAATTGCGTGTGAATGATTTTGGAATGAGTTGAATTGAGAAACGTAGAATCTAGAGGTGAAAAACGGAATTTTGTAGAATTTTGTCGAATTTCAAATTTGAAAATGTGGAATCTATGGGAAATGGGAATTTGCGGAATAGGGAGGAAAAAGATGAAGAGTTGAAAGTTGGAATGGGTTAAATCGGTTGAAAAATGTGAAAATTAGAGGTGAAAAACGGAATTTAGAAGAATTTGGTGGAATTTCAAATTTGAAAATGTGGAATTTATGCGAAATGGGAATTTGGGGAATAGGAAAGAAAAAGATGAAGAGTTGAAAGTTGGAATGGGTTGAATCAGTTGAAAAATATGGAAATTAGAGGTGAAAAACGGAATTTTGGAGAATTTGGTGGAATTTCGAATAAATATCAATATTTCGGTTCAATTAAGTGAATAAAATTGAATGAAATCTAGGGCGGCTCGGTGGAGCACCGGGTAGCACGTCCGCCTCACAGATAGGAGGGTGCGGGTTCGATTACACCTCCCTGTGAGTTTGCATGTTCTCCCCGAGTCTGCGTGGGTTTTCTCCAGGCACTCCGGTTTCCTCCCACATCCCAAAAACATACTTGGTAGGCCGATTGAAGACTCTAAATTGTCCCTAGGTATGAGTGTGAGTGTGCATGATTGTTCGTCATTGTGTGCCCTCCGATTGGCTGGCAATCGGTTCAGGGTGTCCCCCGCCTACTGCCCGATGACAGCTGGGATAGGCTCCAGCACGCCTGCGACCCCCGTGGGGACAAAGCGGTTAAAAAAATGGATGGATGGATGGAAATGAAATCTATATATATTTACTTTGTAATTTAAACTGATTAATAAAAGGTTCTAAATAGGCGGCTCAGCGGTGTACTGTTTAGCATCGGAGGTTGGGGGTTCGATTCCACCTCCGGCCCTCCCTGTGTAGAGTTTGCATGCTCTCCCCGTGCCTGCATTGGTTTCCTCCGGGAATTCCGGTTTCCTCCCTGCAGCCCGTAGGTGTGAGTGTGAATGTGGATGGTTGTTGATCTCTGTGTGCCCTGCGATTGACAACCAGTTAGGGTTGTCCCCCGCCTACTGCCTGATAACTGCTGGGATAGGCTCCAGCATGTCCGCAACCCCCGTAGGGACGAGCAGTACAGAAGATGGATGGGTGGATGGATGGATGGATGGATGGATGGACGGACGGACGGACGGGCGGTTGGATAGATGGATGGATGGATGGATGGATGGATGGATGGATGGATGGGTCTAAATCAGTGGTTCTTAACCTTAGTTGTACTAAGTTCATTTTGTTTCACTTGTCAATCACTTTTTTGGGGTTCTTTTATCACAAACAATTTATTTTAGGTTGCATTACCTGACATGTTTCGGCATGTACTTCCGCCTTTATCAGAGAGTCACTGCTGTAGGGCCATGAAAAAATATAACCTAAACACACCTATCAAACCACACACAACACTCCGTCAGATACTGGTTCACCCAAAAGACAGAATCAACCCGGAAAATAAATGCAACTCCATATACGAGATACCATGCAAATCATGCAATAAATCATATATCGGGGAGACAGGGAGGAACTTCACCACCAGGAAAATGGAACACAAAAAGGAGTGTGAGAAGGAGACAGCAACAGGACAATCAAGAGCAACAAAACAACAAGCAAAACATGAACACTACAAGTCAGCCATCACCGACCACTGCAAAAGAGAAAATCACATCATGGACTGGGAAAAGTCCAGAGTCATCCGCACCGAAGAAAATAAACATCAGCGTTGGATCAGGTAGGCCATTGAGATCCGAAAACGGGGCCCGAGGACCATCAACAGGGACGAGGGAGCCTACATGCTCTCTACCACCTGGAGCAGCATTTTGGAGAGGTGAACGGACAGCAGAGGGCGTGACTCATCTGTCAAATCTGACAGGTGAGTCACGCCTTCATTCATCTATCAGCTGATAAAGACGCGTCACAACTACAGCAGTGACACTCTGATGAAGGCGGAAGTACATGCCAAAACATGTCAGGTAATGCAACCTAAAATAAATTGTTTGTGATAAAAGAACCAAAAAAGTGGTTCTTAACCTTGTTGGTGGTACAGAACACCACCAATCTCATATGCGCATTCACTGAACCCCTCTCGAGTGAATTCTTTTTTTTTTTCAAATTCAAGACATTGATGTTTTTTACTGGTGCACAAAATGAGCCATGCATGAGCATCACCTTGTTCAAAGAACAAAACCAACATAATGTATGAACTGACAACAAATTACACACCTGCAGTGTGACTTCTGCTGTTGCCTTTGCAAGACCAGTTCAGATATGCGTCATCACAAATTTACACAATAAATCAGGTATGTTCGGACCTCCACAGTGGCGGCTCTGCCGAACCCATCAGACCGACTCACAGAACCCCTGAGAGTTTGATCGAACCCAGGTTAAGAACCACTGCTCTAAATAAAAGTATTTGTTTACGAGCAGTATTATTCCTTTTCATAATTTAAATTACTGCTTGTCACGTACATTCTGTTATGCTTTAAATAGGACCCTGACACCTGTTTATTAGCGGCAGGGAATTTTTACTGCATCAAAGACATGCCCATGCTTGAACAATTTGAGTCATGTAAACCACAATAAGTAGTCGGTGTACTTGGCTTTGCTCCCATTCGGAGCCAGGAGTGGGAGTCTTTTAAGATCTAACAAATAACCTTACACCAACCAGTCACAACATCATTACAGTTTTTTTTTAATTGTCAATAGGCCTATTCCACATCAAAAACACAGAAGAATTGAGTGGGAATTACCGCTATATTTAGAAGTGGGAATTCCGTCCCAGTGATGGTACCGTATGGTGTAGGACCCCAAATTTTTTCATCTGCAGTATGATTTTTTTTTTTTTTTTTTCAAAGGTGTTTTGTATGACAAATGACAAACGATAGGAAGCGAATACAAAAGGGTATACAGGTCACAGATAAAGAACAAATGCCAGACCAGAAAATGGTAAAATGTCCATTGTTCTCTGTTTAGTGGACATACGATAGTGGCAAATGAACCGAAATTAAAAATAGATTTATGAAATGTATCAAATATTTTGTGTTTAAACAGATTTTGATTGACATATTAAAGTCTATACAAAGTATTAGTGAGTGTATTTGGCCGTAGTGCAGCAGTATGTCGCAACATAATGCTGTATGTCTAGCTTCTTATCAGTAGTTGGAGGCAGTCTACAGGCTGGCTGCATGTGGCAATCACACTTAGCCCACCCGTTAAATGATTTTAAAATGCAGTGTTGCTTTGCTATATGCAGTTCACCTTTCACGGCCTTGCTGTTTCACAAATCTAGCTGGGTGTAAGCATTGCATGCATTTTTAGAGGAATGGCACTTATAATGTGCTTTTATCTATACCCTCATGGTGTTCAAAGCTCTTTACAGTCTCACATTCACCCATTCACAGACTAATTCATATCTGCAATGTGTTCTGCAGCATATATACAGGGGGTAGATCGATAGAGATATATATATTTTTTTTTTCCCTCAACATCCGTACAGTTTTTGGTGAGAATTTGCATTTCTTCTTCCCTGCAGTACAGTTCTCCATCACAGACAATTCAGACCAGGCAAAAAAACTGCCTCTGTGACAGTGTCACCGTATTATAGAATATGATTCTGCAAGTGCAAGTGGGCGTAGTGTTGTGCCTGCTTAATGTATGACATAGATCTGAAAACTAACGGTGGCAGGCTTAATATACCGTAATTTTCGGACTATAAGTGGCTTCGAAGTCGCACCAGCCATAAAATGCACTATAAAGTGAAAAAAAACATATATAAGTCGCACTTTTGGGGCAAATTTATTTGTCAAAATCCAACACCAAGAACAGACATGAAGGAGCAACAACGCGCTAAACGATAGGTATGCTAACGTAACATAAACACAAACGAAGAGCTGAGAACGGGCCAGACGTAACATTCAGAGTTATTCTAACGATTATTACATAAATAACACGTTTATAAAACCATCTGTGTCACTCCAATTCATTAAATCAATCGATCGTCCTTTATGTAAACAATGCTGCGTACACGCGCCGTGGGACTCGTCAAGATTTGCATTTCTAATTATTCCACAGACCCATATAACGATATATAAAGTATATTTCAAATAACTATTATATTACAACAATATTATCAAACCATCTGTGTCACTCCAAATCATTAAATCCATCGATCAAATTCCTTGTCTTTTGTCAACAACGCCGTGCGTGGGCCCTGAAGTCAGCCTCGTTGTTATTCCACAGATCTAGTATATAACTATACTGTAGCGTTAACAAAGTACAAGCAAAGACATGGGTTTGGTAAACGGCTCTTTATTTAACAAAACAAGAGTTCAACGAGGCAACAATTACTGAACTTCCAGCCACAGAGGTGGAAGAGAGCTCCATAGAATAGGACCGGGCGTCCGTAAAAGCCATGTCCGAGCCCCATCCACCGTCCCCGGACAGCAACCCGGCCGAGCGCCGGCCCCAGACTTCCATCCACGGAGGTGAAAGAAAGCTCCGTAGAGTATGACTGGGTGTGCGTAAAAGCCATGTCCGAGCCCCATCCACCGTCCCCGGACAGCCACCTGGCCGAGCACCGGCCCTCGACTTCCATCCACGGAGGTGAAAGAGAGCTCCGTCGGACCGGCCGTGCGTAAAAGCCATAATAGTTTTTCAAACCTTCTGTGTCACTCCAAATCATGAAATCCTTCAAACTCTTCGTCCTCCGTGTCACTTACAAACAAAGCCGCTAATGATGCCGGTAGTACGTGAGGCCCTTCGTCATCCCGTGATCGAATCCTTTGCCCTTTATGTAAACAACCGCCCCGCGGCACGGGTGACGTCGCTTGCAGTTCAAATTACAGCAATCCCTTGCTACATCGCGGTTCGTTTATCGCGGTTTCCCTTTTTGTTTTTCTTTTTTTAATTTTGAAAATTTTCGAAGAAATTCACATATAAGTCGCTCCTGAGTATAAGTCGCCCCTCCACCCAAACTAAGAAAAAAAACCGCGACTTATAGTCCGAAAATTACGCTAGGTTGATGATATCTGACATAATGAAGACAAAATTATATATGGAAAATCCTCATCAAGAGCTTTAAGACATAAAAATGTCACATTATTCAACACGTCATACGTGTCAACAAGTCATACGTGAGTGATGAATTATTTGAAACATTCCGTCAAATTAATCAAATCATTGTTTATTATATTCTCAATTATTAGAAATGCAGTCCAGCTAAAAAACATAAAATACATATAAAAAAATAGTTTGAAAAAAAAAATCATCATGTTAAATGCAATATAAAGCTGCTTCCAGTTTTTGGCCATGTTCCAAGTGCTCCTTTTAATGTGCAGTCCAGATGCATTGTGTTTTTCATATTGATCATGAAATTTAGCACCAAACATAATTGCATGATGTCCTGGTTGTGTAGGTACAAAAAAAAAATAAAAGTACACTCATTTATTTCTGTCTTAAATACTCATGCTGTATGTTAGTGCATAAACAGAAAGAGATAATTATACAAAAAAACATTACATTTTCATTCACATTGAAAGAATTTTACATATTGTAAGTAGAATATAACATTTGAGAACATATGATTATATTAATTAATTTACAAATAATAAAAAACAGTCCATCTAGCAAAATAATTAATTGATTTCTAAAGTCATTTGAGCTGATATATGTATCAGTCCTACATTATATGATGTAAACTGTTTTTCGAGGGGAGGCTTAACTGCACACCCATGCTTGATGTTCAAAATACCTTTATGCTCTGTTGAGTTTGCTCTGATTAAACTCCAAATGTTTAAAAACACAAAGGGGTCGGGTGCAAAGTGAGCTGGGCGGCGGCCAAAGGCGAGGACCTTGGCGGTCCGATCCCCGGCTGCAGAGGCTGGCTCTAGGGACATGGAATGACACCTCTCTGGCTGGAAAGGAGCCCGAGCTGGTGTGTGAGGCAGAAAAGTTCCGACTAGACATAGTTTGGGCTCTGGTACAAGCCCTCTCGAAAGGGGCTGGACTCTCTTCCACTCTGGAGTTGCCCACGGTGAGAGGCATCGAGCAGGTGTTGGCATACTTATTGCCTCCCCGGCTGGGCGCCTGCACATTGGGGTTCACCCCGGTGAGGGTGAGGGTAGCCTGCCTCCGCCTTCAGGTGGGGGGACGGGTCCTGACTGTTGTTTGTGTCTATGCACCGAACGGCAGCTTCGAGGAAATTCTGGTCCACCATCCAGCGTCTCAGGCGGGGGAAGCAGTCCACGGTCAACACTGTTTACAGTGGAGATGGTGTGCTGCTGACCTTGACTCGGGACATTGTGAGTCGGTGGGGAGAATACTTCGAAGACCTCCTCAATTCCACCGACACGCCTTCCATTGTGGAAGCAGGGCCTGGAGACTCTGAGGCGGACTCTCCAATCTCGGAGGTCAAAGTCACTGAGGTAGTTAAAAAACTCCTCGGTGGCAGGGCCCCGGGGGTGGATGAGATCCGTCCAGAGTTCTTAAAGGCTCTGGATGTTGTGGGGCTGTCATGGCTGACACGCCTCAACAGCATTGCGTGGACATCGGGGACAGTGCCTTTGGATTGGCAGACTGGGGTGGTGGTTCCCCTCTTTAAGAAGAATTACAATTAAAGGGGAATCACACTCCTCAGCCTCCCTGGTAAGGTCTATTCAGGGGTGCTGGAGAGGAGGGTCCGTCGGGAGGTCGAGCCTCGGATTCAGGAGGAGCAGTGTGGCTTTCGTCCTGGCCGTGGAACAGTGGACCAGCTCTACACCCTCGGCAGGATCCTCGAGGGTGCATGGGAGTTCGCCCAACCAGTCCACATGTGTTTTGTGGACTTGGAGAAGGCGTTTGACCGTGTCCCTCCGGAGGTTCTGTGGCGGGTACTTCGGGAATACGGGGTGTCGAGCCAACTGATAAGGGCGGTTTGGTCCCTGTATCACCAATGCCAGAGTTTGGTCCGCATTTCCGGCAGTAAGTCGGATTCGTTCCCAGTGAGGGTTGGACTCCGCCAAGGCTGCCCTTTGTCACCGATTCTGTTTATAATTTTTATGGACAGAATTTCTAGGCGCAGCCGAGGCGTTTAGGGGGTCCGGTTTGGGGACCTCAGCATCGCGTCTCTGCGTTTTGGAGATGACGTGGTGCTGTTGGCTTCTTCAGGCCGTGATCTCCAGCTCTCACTGGAGCGGTTCACAGCCGAGTGTGAAGCGTTCGGGATGAGGGTCAGCACCTCTAAATCCGAGTCCATGGTCCTCGGTCGAAAAAAGGGTGGAATGCCCTCTCCGGATCGGGGATGAGATCCTGCCCCAAGTGGAGGAGTTCCAGTATCTTGGGGTCTTGTTCACGAGTGAGGGAAGGATGGAGCGCGAGATCAACAGGCGGATTGGTGCAGCGTCGGCAGTAATGCGGACTCTGTACCGGACCGTCGTGGTGAAGAGAGAGCTGAGTCAAATGGCAAAGCCCTCGATTTACCAGATTTGACTATGGTTACGAGCTATGGGTCGTGACTGAAAGAACGAGATCCAGGATACAAGCGGCTGAAATGAGTTTCCTCCGCAGGGTGTCCGGACTCTCCCTTAGAGACAGGGTGAGAAGCTCGTCATCCGGGAGAGACTCGGAGTAGAGCCGCTGCTCCTCCACGTTGAGAGGACCCAGATGAGGTGGCTCGGGCATCTCATCAGGATGCCTCCTGGACGCCTCCCTGGGGAGGTGTTCCGGGCATGTCCCACCGGTAGGAGACCCCAGGGACGACCCAGGACGCGCTGGAGAGACTATGTCTCTCGGATGGCCTGGGAACGCCTTGGGATCCCCGGGATGAGCTGGATGAAGTGGCTGGGGAGAGGGAAGTCTGGGAGTCCCTCCTAAAGCTGCTGCCCCCACGACTCGACCCCGGATAAGTGGAAGAAGATGGATGGATGGATGTTTAAAAACAGAAGAGTAAGCCTGGTGTATTGAGGTAAAATACAAGTTTATAATCAAACATTATTGACACCTTCAGCAAATATTTTAGCAGCGATGTGTGCAGTAAAAATAAAAAATACATCAATGTGGTAAAAGAGGGTATTTCAGGTTGTGTAAATGATGGCCTGGTCTGGAATGGCAACAGTACAAATCTTCTGTAAAACAAGCTACCGCTGAGCTTTTATCTTATAGCGGAGAACAAGGTAGGTGGCCAGCCGCAGGAGGATAAAGAAAACGCCCAACGCAATGAAATCAATGTAGAGCTTTGCATCTTCTACGTCCAACAGCTGGAGAACCTCCTCGGGCTGTTGAAAGCGACACGCCTTGCCTGGACACTCCAGCTCAGAACGGTTCATCCCATAGATAGACAGAATCACTCCTTCAAAACCATACCTGGGAGGGACGTTAGAAAACATGATACGTTTTCTTCTGGCAAACAATGCAAGAAAAAACCCCAATGTAAACTAATGTTTTTGTTTAAGAGATGAATTTGAATATTGTTGAGAGAAAACTAATCAAACATTTACTGAGCAGCAGATAGCAATGCCCTCCTTGATATGTTCTGATACATATACTGCACACACCTGACATATGACACATAACAGGTCCATTGCAGGTACTTTGGAATTGTGTCAAAGTTGACAAAGAATCCAGAGAAAAGTAGCACCGGGACAGCTGTCACGGGTCCAACGAATGTGGCCACCTGTGAACCGGTACATAGACATGCAGTAGTTACAAACACAAAGTAACCTAAAGGAAAATCAGATATATCATATACCGTATTTATCGGACTCTAAGTCAAGTTTTTTTTAATACACTGCTCCAAAAAATTAAAGGAACAGTTTTTTTTATCAGGGTATGGGATGAATTCAATTACACTTTTCTGATAAGGTTTGGGTCAGGCACGTGGCAGAGGGGGTTGTTAATCACTTTCAGCTGCATTGGTGTTGATGGAATTAACAACAGGTACACTACAGGGGCAACAACAAGATGGTCCCCAAAACAGGACTGCTTTTGCAGGTGGAGGGCATTTCAAGCTCCTCTCTCTTGATCTTTTTTAACTGTTTTTCCACAAGTGTTGCCTTTAGCAAGAGTCATTATCACGACTGGAAGCATGAGGCGATTTCTTAACCCTCCTGAAGTTGCGCAGATTGTCCAACTCCTCCAGGATGACACATCCATGCGTGCTGTTGCAAGAAGATTTGATGTGTCTCCCAGTACAATCTCCAGAGCATGGAGGAAATTCCAGGAGACAGGCAGTTACTCTAGGAGAGCTGCACAGGGCCGTAGACGGTCCTCATCCCATCAGCAGGACCGATATCCGCTGCTTTGTGCAAGGAGGAACAGGTTGAGCACTGCCCGAGCCCTACAGAATGACCTTCAGCAGGCTACTGGTGTGAATGTTTTTGCCCAAACAGTCATAAACAGACTTCACGAGGGTGGCCTCAGGGCACGACATCCTGTAGTGTGCCCTATGCTCACTACTTAGCACCGTGGAGCTCGATTGGCATTTGCCAAAGAACACCAGAATTGGCAAGTCCCCCACTGGCGCCCTGTGCTTTTCACAGATGAGAGCAGGTGATAGACGTGAAAGGGTCTGGAGAAGCCATGGAGAGCGCTATGCTGCCTGCAACATCATTCAGCATGACCGGTTCGGTGGTGGGTCAGTGATGGTCTGGGGAGGCATTTCCATGGAGGGACGAACAGACTTCTACGGGCTAGAGAACGGCAGTCTGACTGCCATTAGGTATCGGGATGAAATCCTTGCACCCATGGTCAGACCCTACACTGGTGCAGTAAGTCCTGGGTTCCTCCTGATCCACGACATTCCCGGCCTCATGTGGCAAGAGTATGCAGACAGTATCTGGAGGATGAAGAAATTGACACAATTGAATGGCCCTCACGATCACCTGATCTAAACCCGATAGAACACCTTTGGGACATAATGTTTCGGTCCATCAGACGTTGCCAGGTTGCTCGTTAGACTTTGCAGGAGCTCACTGATGCCCTTAGACTGATCTGGGAGGACATCCCACAAGACACCATCCGCCGTCTCATTAGGAACATGCTGCGACGTTGTCAAGCATGCATACAAGCATATTGAAAAGAGTTTTGAATTGCAGAAATTGAATTTAGGCAAAATGGACGAGTCTGCCACATCATTTTTTCACTTTGATTTTTGGGGTGTCTACATACTGAGCCCTCTGTAGGCTGAAAACGTTTATTTCCATCAAAAGATGTGGCATTCTTTTGTTCCTGAGACATTAAACTGTCCATATCAGTATAGATATACAACTTTTTTTTTTCACCATTGAAATCTGATGTGTTTTCAAAGTGTTCCTTTAATTTTTTTGAGCAGTGTAGTTTGGGTGGGGTGGCGATTTAAACTCAGAAGTGACATATGTGTAATTATTCACAAATTTTTACTTGATCATTAACACATTACTTACTAGTATAGTTGATCACTTCACATGTTATTTTCTTTTTAAAACGCATGAGGCCGCACTATGGCTGTGGCATAATTGGAGCCTCACTGACAATGAGTTCCTTTCGCTGACTTCCGGAGTGACACAGATGGTCCGATAAACTTGTTATTTATGTTATTTGATATATAGTTAATTTAGAGTAAAACATCTATGTTGTTAGAATTCAGTAGTTTCCGATTGTTTAGCAAGGCCGTGAAGGAAGTGGGGGGGGCGATCCAAGGCGCTTGCCTATAGCACTGTGAGTTGGGTCATATGTTGAGCTCTTGTTTTGTGAAATTTAGAGCCGGTTACCAAACCCACGTCTTGCCTGGTACTTTGGTACTGTTACAATATAGTTAAATAGTATATATAGTGTATAACTATATTGTACTCCCCGGGAGTCCCAGCCATGATCGGTGGTATACAAGGAGTCCGCAGCGCAATCGGCGGCATTTGGGGAGTCCGCGCCACAATCAGCAGCATACGTGGAGTCCCTGGCGCAATCGGCAGCATACGGGGAGTCCCAGCCGCAATTGGCGGCATTCGGGGAGTCCGCGTGCAATCGGCTGCATTCGGGGAGTCCGCGACGCAATTGGCGACATACAGGGAGTCCCAGCCGCAATCGATGGCATACGTGGAGTCCCAGCCGCAATCGGCGGCATACGGGGAGTGACTATAATATATACGTAGATCTGTGGAATAATTGGAACCGCAACTGACGACGAGGCTGATGTCAACAGCACATGGAGTTCCGGAGTCTGCAGCTGTTTTTTTTTTTTTAAAGTGACACAGAGGACGAAGATTTTGATGGATTTAATGATTTGGAGTAACACGGATGGTTCGATAAAATTGTTGTTTATATTATAGTTTGATATATAGTTTATATCTAGTTATATGGGCATGGTGAATAATTGGAGCCGCAACTGACGACAAGGCTGATGTCAGCACCACATGGAGTTCCGGAGTCTGCAGCTGTTTTTTTTTTTTTTTAAGTGACACAGAGGACGAAGATTTTGATGGATTTAATGATTTGGAGTGACACGGATGGTTCGATAAAATTGTTGTTTATATTATAGTTTGATATATAGTTTATATCTAGTTATATGGGCCTGGTGAATAATTGGAACTGTAACTGACGATGAGGATCTCCAAGATGGCGCCGCGTACGGCAGTCTCCGTGGGTCGCTCTCTGCTTTTTTGTGTGTTCTCTGCTGTCCATCCCGGATCACTTTTACCAGAGAAGCGCTGTTAAACATCTGACAGTCTTCTTCTGGTATTTTCTCTCCTGTCCTCTCTGATTCAGACTGTTTGCCGGAGATTTTAGCTGGAGGGGCGGTGCTATACAAGCTAGCACGTCGATGACGGCGCGGAAAACGAGCCGGAGCCCTCGTAAAGCTGAGGCAGAAAGGGTTCCACTCTGCCCTATCATCAATTCATCTGGCGAATGTTCGCTCCCTGGCGAACAAGATGGACGAACTGCTGCTCCTCACTTCAAGGAACACTGATTTCAGCAGATCCGCCGCGCTGTGTTTTGTTGAAACGTGGTTTACCGGACGCACCCCCCACGACGTCGTGGAGGGGGGTTTCCGCTAATGCGGGCAGATCGCAGCGCGGAGCTCACCGGAAAATCAAAGGGAGGTGGACTCTGTTTCTACATTAATGAACGTTGGTGTACTGATGTCACGGTGTTGAAAGAGTCTTGCAGCCCTCTCCGAGAAACACTCTTCATAAACTGCCAGCCGTTCTATTCACCACGGGAGTTCTCCTCGATCGTCATGGCGGCTGTTTTCATTCCACCATGCGCGCGTGCGAGTGAAGCCATGCAGATGCTGGCCGACCAGGTTACAGACATGGAGAAACTTCTACCAAATTCACTAATCATTGTTTTGGGTGATCTCAACAGGGCGAACCTCGCACACGAACTCCCAGATACAGACAGCACATTACGTGTCCCACCAGAGGGGCACAGACACTGGACCACTGCTACACCGTAATTAAGGATGCATACTACTCTGCGGCTCGTGCAGCTTTAGGACTCTCGGACCACTGTCTAGTTCATCTGGTCCCGGCCTACAGGCAGAAACTAAAAACGTCTAAGCCTGTAGTGAGGACTGTGAGGAAGTGGACAGTGGAGTCAAGGCAGGACCTCCAAGCCTGCTTTGACCGCACAGATTGGGGAGTTTTCGAAGCTGCAACTTCAGACCTGCACGAACTCACTGACACTGTCACATCATACATCTGTTTTTGTGAGGATCTGTGTGTGCAGACTAAGACCTTCTGCACATACAACAACGACAAACCTTGGTTTACACCGAACCTCAGGAGGCTGCACAAAGCCAAGGAGGAAGCCTACAGGAGCGGCGACCGGGACCTGTTCAAGTAGACCAGAAACACACTGAACCGAGAGGTCAAGAAAGCCAGGAAGTGTTACGGGGAGAGCATGGAGAGACACCTCTCTGCCAATCCTGATCCCTCAACAGGGTGGAAAGGTCTGCAGAGCATCATGGGCTTCAAGAAACGAACCCCCCGTCCTGTGGAGAGCCTAAGGCTTGCTAACCAGCTGAACAGGTTCTACTGCAGGTTTGATCGGTCCTCCCACACAACAGGACCTCCTGCAGCACAATCAACATACTCCCCTCCCCTCACAACCGCTCTGTCCACACCTCCGTCACCGCTGTCACCTAATCTCTCTCTTGCAGAGGCCGTGCCTGCACTCCAGATCCGTGAGGAGGAAGTGCGAGAGGTTTTCCGGAGACAAAAGATCAGGAAGGCACCGGGCCCAGACGGCATGTCACCCTCCTGCTTGAAAGTCTGTGCTGAGCAGCTGGCGCCCACCTTTGCACGGATCTTCAACCGCTCTCTGGAGCTGTGTGAGGTGCCCTCTTGCTTCAAAAGCTCCACCATCGTTCCAGTGGCCAAGAAGCCCGCCATCACAGAATTGAATGACTACAGACCAGTCGCTCTGACATCTGTGGTCATGAAATCTTTCGAGAAGTTGGTGCTGAACAACCTGAAGCATGTCACGGGCCCCCTGCTTGACCCCCTCCAGTTTGCCTACCGGGCAAACAAGTCGGTGGATGATGCGGTCAACATGGGACTGCACTACATCCTCCACCACCCGGACACCCCAGGAACGTACACCAGGATCCTGTTTGTGGATTTCAGCTCGGCGTTCAAAACAATCGCTCCTGACATCCTCCAACAGAAACTCATCCAGCTCGCGGTGCCTGCCTCCACCTGTCAGTGGATCACCAGCTTCCTGACCAACAGGCGACAGCGTGTGAGGCTGGGGAGCATCACATCTGGTACCAGTACTACCGGTACTGGCGCCCTTCAGGGGTGCGTCCTCTCCCCACTGCTCTTCTCACTCTACACCAACCATTTCTCCTCAGGTGACTCTGCTGTGAAGCTCCTGAAGTATGCAGACGACACGACTCTCATCGGACTGATCTGGGACGGTGATCAGACTGCGTACAGACAAGAGGTGGAGCGGCTGGTCCACTGGTGCAGCCAAAATCACCTGGAGCTGAACCCGCTCAAGACCGTGGAGATGACAGTGGATTTCAGGCGAGATCCTTCACCACTTTCACCCCTCACTATCCGCAGTAATACTATACTCTCTTCAGACACCCTCAAGTTCCTGGGTACTACAATCTCACGGGACCTGAAATGGACCGGCCACATAGACTCTGTCCGGTAGAAGGTCCAGCAGAGGCTGTACTTCCTGAGACTGCTCAAGAAGTTCAACCTGCCGCGAGAGCTGCTGAAGACCTTCTACACTGCCATTATCCAGTCTGTCCTCTGCACCTCCATCACTGTCTGGTTTGGATCGGCCTCCAAACAAGACAAGCACAGACTGCAACGGACAATCAGGACTGCAGAAAAGATCATTGGAATCAACCTCCCATCTATCCAAGACTTGTACCTGTCCAGGACCAGGAAACGTGCAAGCAACATCTCTACAGACCCTTCTCACCCAGGTTACAGTCTGTTTGAACTACTCCCCTTCGGACGGCGTTATAGAGCTATGTATGCCAAAACCAGACACAGAGACAGCTTCTTCCCCTAAGCTGTTGCTCTGATGAACTCACACCACTCTTAGAGTCTCAGAGTCATTGCTGTGCAATAACATCCTGCTCTCCACACCTTTTTGGATTGTCTACACTGTTTGTACTTTGTGTCTTCTCTGCATCCATTGAAGCCTGGTCATCCTGGAAGAGGGACCCTCCCATCTGTGGTTTCTTCTCAAGGTTTCTCACTTCCCCTAGTCGAAGATTTGAGTTTTTCCTTGCCCTCATGGGAGTTTAAGATCAGGGGATGGCTGAGAATATTGTCATTTGTCATTTTCACATGTCCTGAGAGTTGTAAGTCACCTAAATGTTGAACAGAGACTGTGATGTAACGAAGTCAAATTCCTTGTTGGCATGCTCAAACATGGCGAATAAATTCTTCTTGAATCTTGAATCTTGAGTCCGACGTCAGCGGTGTTTCGCACACACGGCGTTGTTTACACAAAGGACAAAGAATTCGATGGATTTGATGATTTGGAGTGACACAGATGGTTTGATAAACGTGTTCTTTATGTTATAGTTGTTTGAATCACTGTTAATGTTACGTCTGTCCCGTTCTCAGCTCCTCGTTGGTGTTTATGTCACGTGAGCATACCGTATCGTTTAGCCTGTTGTTGCTGGATCATGTGTATATACCATATTTTTCGGACTAAAAGTCGCTCTGGAATACAAGTCGCATCAGCCATAAAAATGCGCAATATAGAGGAAAGTTTAAGTTGTACATATATATATATATATATATATATATATATATATATATATATATATATATATATATATATATATATATATATATATATATATATGCAGACAAACAGACAGACAGAGAGCGAGAGTACCTGCAGTGAGGTGGACGCAGCACCAACTAGCAAGCCGAGGGATTGTGCAACCAGAGAAGTGCAAATGGACAGCGCTATGAAGAGGAGGAAGCGGCTGACCTCAGGAGGTTGCTCTGTCATCCAGTACGCGATGCTGCAATACATGATGGGGCAGATCACCTGAAATGACATATTGTCATCATTATAATACTGCAAGTTTCATTCCTACATGAATATAATGCCTATAGTATAGTATTATTGATCTATCACCACTTGCAATGCTGCTGCCTGTAGTCTCTGCTTTTATTCATTGGACAGTCATAGCTTTTATTTGTAGTCACATTGACTATTGTAGCTAGTATGTATCCTATATATTGACATGGGGGTCACCAGCCTCTATTTTAAATTGGGAAGTACGTTATGCGAGCTTAACCCATTTGATATACATTTACATTTTCAATTGATAGCTTCCACAACATTATTAGCAAATCACAACGCCCCGTTTGTGTTGAGCTATTTTTAGAGCAAGCCTGCGGGGTACTCACGTTGTCCTTGGGAGCTACCTGGTGCCCACAGACCATAGCTTTTTTTGTACAATTCTGCTGACCAGTCCTGCTGGTACCAGGTACCTGTTTACGAAAGTTGTGTTCCTAAGTCGGCATTGTAACTAAAATATACTGTGTTCCTAAGTCGGCATTGTAACTATACATACTTTAGGATACATGTGCTTTTATGTAATGCCTGTTATTACTTTAGGCGGTTCGGTGGCGCACTGGTTAGCACGTCCGCCTCACAGTTAGGAGGGTGCCGGTTCGATTCCACCTCCAGCACTCCCTGTGTGGAGTTTGCATGTTCTCCCTGTGTCTGCATGAGTTTTCTACAGATACTTTGGTTCCCTGCTGTAGAGTAATGTGGACAACTGATTGTTTAAATCTAAGGCTCAATTACCGCCAACCCACTTGGAATGGAATATCAGCCACGGTCTTGGCCAGATAATAGGCTTTCAGGCTGTACCAGTAGTTCAGATGCTCCCTCAAAAACACTGACATCTCCAGAGGAACTGAAATAGAAAGTACCTACACTGATTGACAGAATCATGAGAATGCTGAGGTGACTGCGCTCTGCTCTTTTCTTTTTTAATACTCACAGGTTAACACAGTTGGCATGAGTGCTCCAAACATGAGGAAAAGCATTGAGAAGAAGAGAAATCCAGTGTTGTTAAGCACCTTGCTGGCATCATTACCAATGTTCAGATAGAGCAAGCCTATCACCACACCTATGACAATGTGGGACATCAGTCTGAGGTGGGTCAAAACCTGAAATCAGAAAAAAAAACTTGTATCTTTCATTGTAGTAAGACTATATTGGTATATTTATGCTTCATGTTGAATAAGTATTTGTAGAGCATTATAATCAGTTACCTGGTCTCGACAAATAGTTATGAAGGTTCTCTTGAAGAGGATGCAGAACTGTGTCAGTGTGCTTGTAGCAAAAGTATGTCTTTCTATGTGTCCAGTATCCTGAGCAAAATTGAGACAGGTATTTTTTTTTTTTATTGCAGCACATAATCGTGAGAATTAGACCTAATTTTGCGCCTGCTTATTTGTCCCCACAAAGACTCTGGTTTCTTCAAGCAAGTTTTATTTTTTAAATATTATATATTATATTATAAATCAGCAGAGTTTACACCTTCAAATCAAATAAATATAAATAACCTTGAAATTCATACCACTTTTCTGACATATGACACAAAAGTAATATCCCCAACTGTAGTTTTATCCTTAATTGAGCCTCTCGTTCTTGATTATAGTGTGTATAGTGGTTTAAGATTTTGGTTGTGTTCTTCGCTATGCTGTCAAACATAATCTATTTTCATAAAAAGCCTTGATTTAATTAAGCAGTGTGCTCCTTTGTTTAGTTGAAGGGAACAAAAAATCATTCAGAATTTGATGCACA
The DNA here is from genome assembly GCF_054491065.1 of Syngnathus leptorhynchus. Classification (NCBI taxonomy): domain Eukaryota; kingdom Metazoa; phylum Chordata; class Actinopteri; order Syngnathiformes; family Syngnathidae; genus Syngnathus; species Syngnathus leptorhynchus. The sequence goes on along the minus strand of NC_141201.1, from coordinate 13,813,267 downwards.
GCAACACTTTGTTTACTGCCCACCTTGGAATGTTCTGTGGTATAGACCAATGAGCCATTGGTACCACACTGGTTCTTTTTGTCTTCTGTTGCACACATTCCTCCTTGGACTGCTTCAAACAAAACTGGGTTCAGGTCTCCATACTCTCCTGATGCCACTTCAATGACTGAATCAGAATCAGGGAGATGTAATGCAAATCAAAAGGAGGGAAATATTAAGAGGTTTGATCATTAAAAAAAAGTCATAATAGACCTACTGAAGTCTGCAGGGTTATGATAGGTGGGACAGTAAAGTCCCAGTCTTTTCAAGTAGGGAATAAGGTAGGGGCCTGTGCCTTTGTAGATACACTGACCCTGGCCGAGGATGTAGAGCTGTGAAAGGACAGATTTGTTCAATTAATAGCTCTTTAGGGGAGGGAGATGTTATGGAGGATAAATCTGTGCAAAACAATTTGTGGGGTGTGAGGGCTCCAAGGTATTTAAGATTCATGGAGAAGCAAAGGTCACAAAAACTTCGACAAACAATGAAGTGAAATCAATATTTACTTTTCTCATAAATACAATGAAAAGGTCAACAAGGTTATCTTGAGGACTGGTATGAAACAAGATCTAAAATAGAAAGAAAAGTAATCCCAGAAAAAAACAGGTTCTCAGAATGACTTCTTATGTTCTCATCCTGTGGTTGGATGAGTGACTCATATTGTAACAAAGGCAACAGGGCAGGGCAAATGAAGGATGATTGATGAGTGTTGTGAAAACAAACAGAGAGAGAGATGGAAAAAGGGACAAACCAGGTAAAAAAGGACAAACCAGGTAATAAAACTGTATGTCAAACCCTGAATGGGTTAACCAAATCACTTGGAAGAACAATTATAAAACAATTAATGAATTCATGTATACGGTACAAGTATGATCACAAATTTGAATCCATGTTTGAGTGAGTGTGTGCTTTTTTGTGAAATAATGTATACCTTGTCAAACATCTCAAAGAGTTTAGCGCTTGGTTGATGGATAGTGCAGATGATAGTCCTTCCTCCCAGCGCCAAAGAACGCATGAGGGACACAACCTGATAACACGATGTGCTGTCTAAGCCACTGCAGAAGCAAACAAAACAAACTCAACGAGCATAGGGAAAGTGTGGTGAAAAGGAACAGGCATGCTTATTCATCATTTTCTCTACAGTAAGGGGCCATTACAACCATAACATGTGTCACTTCTTAAATTGTCATATACCTACTTATTGAATTGTCATGACTTTTATACAGATAAACATGTCTCTTCTGGTGTTTGTGCATGTGCTCTTCTGTTGATTTTTGTTCATCATGCAAGTGACTCACTGCAACTAACCCGATTCACAACATCTGCCTAAAAAGATTATGAAATAATATGACTGAATATTATTTTGTATTGGTTAAGCAATTTGTCAATGGAAAAAAAGTAGACTTGACGAATATGACCTCAGCATCAACTACAAATTAAATCTTGAGGTTGTTCAACCCCTATTGAAGATTACACCCCATTGTTTGTGACATGGTTTTAATTTATGACTGCACAAGTAAAATGTTAATTTGTGAGAAATGGTCATCTAACATCATCACTGTGACTTAAATAATTTTCCTGAGAGCATGTTTACATCTGGCAGCTTCTAATAAATGCAACATCTGAACTTTGGCTTCTGTAACTATGTGGAACTGTTTTTTTTGTTTTGTTTTATTTTTTTTGAACCACCAAATTGTTATTATGCAATTTAAAATACATGTATGCATCTGTCTGTATTTACACTGTGTTTTTTTACCTGGTGGGTTCATCAAAAAACATGACCGGTGGATTGTTGACCAGCTCAAGGGCAATGGCGAGCCTTTTACACTGACCGCCTGATAATGAGCTGGTACGAGTATGAGCACACTCAAGAAGCCCCAAGGCAATCAGAATCTCATTAACCTATCAAAGAAACATGAACATTAAGAGAGCGAAAAATCAATTGGGGGAATCCTAGTTGACATTAAAGCGCACATCCCCTTTCGTTCAAGCAAACAAATTCCAGCGTGGGCTGTGAACGCTTGGCAGTCCTTAGCAAAAGTCCTTGGTTGCACGCCACGAGTGTGATAATCATCAAATTTTAGCTTATTGGCACATCGTTGTATGTAGAACATTCAATTTTTTCAAGATGAACACACCACAGTTACTTTACTTTTGGTCCTCACTGTGACCACATACAGCTATGTGTCGGATGCCCCAAATATGAACACAGCAGCATTCCTTTTGAGCATGTCATAAATTGCCAGAATTTGATAAATTGCCCCTGTGTATTTTGTATGTTTTCTTTTTAGTTTACCAGTTTTTTCTTCACATCCATAGACTCATTGAGTTTCAAATTGGCTGATACCTGTAATATAATCACACAATACAAAAAAAAAAGTGAAAATCGGCAAGAAGATGCATTATATAAATGTTTAAATATAATCTATAACTGCTTACCATCATGGCTTCTTGTGCAGTAAGATGTGGCAGCAGCATGTCTTGTTGCATGATATAACATGACATTTTACGAAATGACCTCAGGTCCCTGGGTCTCCCGTTTACAAGGATTTGACCCTTCATTCCTTTTCCCCTAATCAGAATAAAAGATACATTCAAACGGGGACAGAAAATACCCAAGTCCAAGAGATAAAAACAGTACAATAATAGAGTTGCCAGATTTTTTTTATTTATTTGTTTGATTGTTGATAAAAAATCTGATTTGTACTTGGTACTTTAAAAAGCGCTGATTTAAGTCATGGCAAATACTATGGAAATAAACTTTAGCATTAGAGGTGGATTAGCTCACCTGTACCCTGCCAAAATGTTCATTAAGGTAGACTTTCCAGCACCTGAGGGACCCATGATTCCTACGAGCTCCCGACTGCAGAATTTCCCAGAGATGCATTTCAATAAGGCTTTGAATCCTAATAAAAATATTGAGGATAGATAGACATGGTATTGATCATTTAGGGATTCATATGCCGTATGTCAAAACAGTAAATTAAAATTTCATCAAAGTCGTCAAGTTATGAATGAAAATTGTTAATGGACAGCCTATGTTGTACAATATCTGTTTGTAAACAAGAAAGTTCAAGACAAGTAACTGTAAGACTAAAAGTAATAAAGAATAAAAAAAATACAGTGATCCCTTGCTACTTTGTGCTTCACCTTTAACAAATGCACTTCTTCGTGGCTTGATGAGTGACAGGTGAACGGCATCGAAACACACATTGATAGGGCGGGGCGTGCCTCTAGGCAATGTGTGTCACTGCGGACGTGACTGGGTTCAAGCACAGGAGGTGGTGTGTTTATATCGCGTGTTTGTTTAAATACCTTAATAATACATATGTATATTTCTACTTTGCGGAATTTTGATTTTTGTGGGTGGTTCTGGAACACATCTCCAGCAATAAATGAGGTATCACTGTAAATCCATCCATCCATCCATTTTCTGAACCGCTTAGTCCCCACGGAGGTCGCGGGTGTGCTGGAGCCTATCCCAGCCGTCATCGGGCAGTAGGCGGGGGACACCCTGAACCGGTTGCCAGCCAATCGCAGGGCACAAAGAGACAAACATCCATTTGCACTCGCACTCACACCTAGGGACAATTTGGAGTGCTCAATCGGCCTACCAAGCATGTTTTTCGTACGTGGAAGGAAACAGGAGTGCCCGGAGAAAACCCACGCAGGCCCAGGGAGAACATGCAAACTCCCCACAGGGAGGGCCGGAGGTGGAATCGAACCCGCACCCTCTTAACTGTGAGGTGGACGTGCTACCCAGTGCGCCACCGAGCCGCCCTCTATCACTGTAAATATAAAAGTAAAATAAATAAGTCAATAGAAACATTATGTATAAAAAATATATTTTTGTGTTCAATTTTATGAGTTACTCATAACATTTCATTTCCAATTAATGGTTGGCTGTTACATTGGCGAATTAATATACACCACCTTCACAAGCTTTCACCGCTCAGTGAAAACTGATAAATGGAACCAAACCAAAAGCCAAATGGATGACTGACAAAACTATTCGTATGTAAAATGTGTTTAATGGGTTACCTCTCCTCTTACAGCAAGATCCCTCCTGAATGGTGTAAGAGATGTTAATAAACTCAAGGTCTACAGGTGAACGTTTGGGTAGATGGGTGATGCGCTGTGCTTCTGTGATCTGGTTCTCAACTTTCTTTAGCTTCAGCATGGAAGTCTCCTGTTGCTGAGTACCTCCATTACAAATGATGCTGTCTTCTATGGAAACGCTCACAGAGTCGAGTTCCAACGCCTTGTTATCCATATTCGTCTCCTATGAGCATAAAATAATAGTAAAAGCGATAAGTAGGTGGTTTGAAACATGGTTCCATTGGAAGTACATGAGTCAATTTATCAGATGAGTTGCAATTCAAAATTGACCCAAATTAAATTGATGCAGTTAATCTTTATAATTTGGCGACTATGCTTGCAATGAGTTTTGCAATCCAATTCCATCCCCTTGACAAGACTCTAAGTAGCAGAAATATGTAGTCAAACTCTTGATCACACATCAATATGGAGCTATAATCTACCACTGTGTAAGCGGTTCTTAAGTCTGAGGTGGTACAGTAATTTGTCCTCTTTGAGGCAGAGGTCTCATCTAAGCTTTCATGGGGGTTCTTAATCCTCTCTGGGATTAAAATCAACTTTCTTTTCCAGCCTTGATCTGTTGGGGCCAGGAGGGGCAGCAGTTACCTCCTTGGGAAAAGTCTGCAGACTCATGTTGAATGCCAAGCCAAGCTAATGTATGGGAAATGAGTACTCCTTCACTTGCCCCCGACTTCAGACTTTGACACACTCATTTTACTGACAGCATAGAGTGGGAGGTCTCAACCTTCATTTTTAGGTGACAAAAGGTTCGGATAAAAAGAGAGCAGGGAACAGGGGAGACACATTTCATGCCAACATGTCACAAGTCAACCTGGCGAGTACTCTGGACGAAAGCCACAGTCCACGGGGAGAAGAACTCAATGGCCCTGGATCACAGCACCTCAAGTGCAGTTACGCCTGAATCTCATTTGAAATGTTTCACTGCAACCAAATGAACAAAATTGTTGGCACCCTTCTCTTAAGAGAAGAAAATCCCACAGCGGTCACAAATATAACTTGAACCTGATGAATAAAAAAACTGCTTAAGATATAACAAATAAAAATCATTCTTTATACTTGTGGTTGAGGAGAATTAGTTTTGAAAAACAAACTCATGAAACAGGCCTGTACAAAAGAATTTAGAAGATAGTGCAAATTATTTAACCATAGCAACTTGTTTCACCAAGGTTTGTCCACAGGTGTCCTCAAACTTATAATCAGTCACACAGCCTAAACATGAACCAGGGAAGCAAATGAGAGTCGTCTCATGACATCATAAAGAAAAGTATACACAAACATGATCATCTTGATGTCCCTGTGACTACAGGTGCACATACAATTCAGAAATTTAAAAACCAAAGGAATGTAGATCCCTGTGAACATGGCTGCAAGAAGAACATTTATGACAAATTAAAGAGCCAGATAACACACAAGGTAGCAAAAAAGCTCAGAACAACTTCCAAAGAAATTAAAGGTGAACTCCAAGGTCAAGGTACATTCGTGTCAGATCACAGCATTTGTCCTTGAAAGAAAAAATTATAAAAACGCGAGACTGGAATTTGCCAAACCGGATGTTGACGAATCACAAAGGTTCTGAGAGAATGCTTAATAGACAGTCAAAACATAACTGCAAAACTGGAACTTTTTTTGTCTGTAGAGAATGTGATGAAATGATGAAGACTATCAATGTATTCTAGAGAGAAATGTGCGACCCAGTGATTTTGCTCTCAGTTGCAGGTCATGAGTCTTGCAAAAAGACCCAAAACACTCAAGCTAAAACCACCCAAGAATAGCAAAGCATCAGACTATTCTGAAGTGACTTTGTATGAGCCTTGATCAAAACCCTATTGAACCGATAAAAAGAACTAAAACACGCGGTCAAAGAAAGCATCCTTCAAAGTTGAGACAAACGAAGAAGTTTTCTAATGAGGAAAAGGTCTAAACACTTGCTCATAGTGTCACTGAAAGTTAACAACATTTTTCATTGCAGTAATTGCCTCAAATGGTTGGGCAATATGTATATTCCGGTACATACTGTAGGCTACAAAGCTCAAAATATGCAGTTTTGCATCAAAGTTTGCAATGCAAAATTGACATTTAGTGCTCAACAAAACATTGAACAGCACAACTAAGAATCAACTGCCAATCGGCGTAAAAAGCTTGTCTGGGGTGCTAGTTTCGGCTGGCTAATAATTTATTTACAGATGTTGCACAGTCGCTCCTAAATCTGAAACCATCTCCTCTATGGTGGCAAATAAACTACGTACATTTGTGACAAGTGTGGTTCTCAGAAAGGGAGAACGAGGAAACACGGATAAACTATGCTAATTGCTAAGCTTAATCACATTCATTCATTCATTCATTCATTCATTTTCTGAACCGCTTAGTCCCCACGGGGGTCGCGGGCGTGCTGGAGCCTATCCCAGCCGTCATCGGGCAGTAGGCAGGGGACACCCTGAACTGGTTGCCAACCAATCGCAGGGCACACAGAGACGAACAACCATTCGCACTCGCACTCACACCTAGGGACAATTTGGAGTGCTCAATCGGCCTATCAAGCATGTTTTTGGGATGTGGGAGGAAACCGGAGTGCCCGGAGAAAACCCACGCGGACACGGGGAGAACATGCAAACTCCACACAGGGAGGGCCGGAGGTGGAATCTAACCGGCACCCTCCTAACTGTGAGGCGGACGTGCTACCCACTGCGCCACCGAGCCGCCCGCTTAATCACATAATAGTGTGAATTCTACAAGGTTAAAAAAAAAAAAAAATAAGGTTGGTTATCCCTACAATGGCAAACTGTAAAATAATCTACCGCGGATGGCACCTTGTCATTTCCGGAGAATTTTCAACTGCGACTGTTTTACCACTTCAAGCCCTGGATGACTTATTAATGGAACAAGACATTTTTCAGCCTACCACAAAATCCTGAAGCCAAACGGTTAATTATAGGTTTGATGCTTTTTATTTTTAATACTTTAGAATTATTATGGTAATAAACAGTATGTAACAGTTAACAGTAGGTCTATGAAGTGATTTTGCCCCTATGTTAACACGAGAAAACTGTGTTAGAAACACTGTATACTGAAATCAGACAAAGCAAAATAGGCTAAAATGTAGGCCTCCCATGACTTTGTATGCTCAATTGCTGAGGAGGTTTAAATAGGGAAACAAAAATAACCATTTCTTCATTGAAGCTACAGATGCATACACATTCCATCCGAATTGTTGTGTAAATAATGTAGAAATATTGTATTGCTTCGTTTTAAACAACCATTGATCCATGTCCAGTGTGGTTATTTTAACCAGATTTACTTTTAAGTTGCTACTGGAATTAACGTTGACATTCAATACAAGAAATAAAAAGGTAACATAAATTTAAGAGATTTAAGTAAAAAGGTATTTTAAAAAAACAATAATTATCCATAATGGGTAACTTGTGTGACATTAAGTATCTGCTTTTATCTAAAACAATATTTAAAACAAAAACAGAGGGGAAAAAGGTTGTACTTCAAGTTAATTTGAAAATTGGGTGTTGCTCTTACGTTATTTGTTGACAAGTATGAAGTTCGAGTATGATGAGGCAGTCGCGTCTTGAGTCTTCAGTATCCAGCCAAAAGTGTTCTACACCATCTCTTCTCGCCAGCTTACAGGGTGCATTAGTACAGGAGGGATGTGGGCGGGAGGTCGACTCGGGTTGACTTGGTAGGTGGATACTGTAGATGGCTGGAGGAGGGGCTGTTCTAACATACCTGAGTCACATGAGGGATTAAGCAACACCTCTTGGAAATGTTTTTTAATGCCCTTCTTATCTTGCTCTCATTTCTAGTTCCATTTTATTTTATTTTATTTTTAATGACAACTTTACACAGAGGTACGATAGGCTAACTTTGATGTCTTAGTTACCATAAGTAAAAACAAATGCAGTGTTTGCTCATTCAAAAATTGCAGTCAACTCTGATGAGTATTTCTATTACAGTATTTCTTTAAACTGCAGCTCCCGTTTAAAACTGAATAAAGAGAGTGTCAGAATCTCAGGGGGAAAACAAAAAAGGTTAAGCTAATTAAAATCACTGGAATTTTTAAAAATGGATGCACAGAGATGAGTACATTATCTTATCATATGGTCGGGTAGCAGCCAGCAAGACTACATTTGAACTTAATCCCAGAGACTATTTCTGACCTTCGGTAGGTGCTTCTGGTCTGATTAGCAAGGAACAAAAAACAAAAAAACTGCTAGTTACTATGGTAACATGTTGGAGAACAATATTCTGACACAAAATTTGGTTGTAGAGGCGGCTCGGTGGTGCACTGGTTAGCACGTCCACCTCACTGTTAGGAGGGTGCCGGTTCGATTCCACCTCCGACCCTCCCTGTGTGGAGTTTGCATGTTCTCCCCGAGCCCGGGTGGGTTTCCTCCGGGCACTCCGGTTTCCTCCCACATCCCCAAAACATGCTTGGTAGGCCGATTGAGCACTCCAAATTGTCCCTAGGTGTGAGTGCGGATGGTTGTTCGTCTCTGTGTGCCCTGCGATTGGCTGGCAACCGGTTCAGGGTGTCCCCCGCCTACTGCCCGATGACCGCTGGGATAGGCTCCAGCACACCCGCGACCCCCGTGGGGACAAAGCGGTATAGAAAATGGATGGATGGATGGAAAATTTAGTTGTATTGTTACTATAATTTGATTTTTTTTCATTTGAAATTTCCAGTTCCTTCGGTGAGTTAACATGCCTTGAGGTATGTTACATGTTACAGCTGCAATGACACATTATGTGGAAGTTGGAGTCACAATCGAATTCCTTCATGGTTGGGAATGTGGCAAAAAAACAACAAGACACAACTCGTCCACATCAGTTTGTGGAGTATCTCCAAAACTGAGCATGCAGCTAGATGTGACCCGTACTAATTTAGACGTGAAATGTCTATACAATGTATATTTTGACTTTGTCTTCTCTTTGGTCCATGTGGCTTTCAGTAATATCAACTTGCCAAAGGGGAAATCATTCTCCAAGTAACAAGTCCTGAGTCACTTAAATCTAGTCACTAGTGCCTTTGTAAACAGCAATTCATCAGGAGCAGGGCTTCTCACAGGCTCAATTTGTTCAACCTTTTCACTGGTCAAAGTGCCAAAGACAAAAAAATGTAATTAGCCATTTTCTTAAGAAATGATGATCTTATCTTGACTGACCAAGTTGTATACTTGCAGTAATAACTATTTCTTTAAATCATGGAATGATGATGTCAAAGGTCTTCAAATACTGTATGCAGATACACCTCAAGTCAAAGTATTTACATACATACATACATTTTCTATACCTCTTGACCCCACGGGGGTTGTGGGTGTGCTGGAGCCTATTCCAGGAGTCATCGGGCAGTAGGCAGGGGACACCCTGGACCGATTGCCAGCCAATCGCAGGGCACACAGAGACGAACAACCATCCGCACTTGCACTCATACCTAGGGGCAATTTGGAGTGCTCAATCGGCCTACCAAGCGTGTTTTGGGGATGTGGGAGGAAACCGGAGTGCCCAGAGAAAACCCACGCGAGCACGGGGAGAACATGCAAACGCTACACAGGGAGGGCCGGTGGAATCGAACTGTGAGGCGGACGTGGTAACCAGTGAGTATGTATTATGAGTAATGTGTGAGAACACAGTGGAAACGTCTAAGTTGAAACCAATTCCATGATGCTAATTCATTTGAAGTTGCTCCATTTTTTCATTCAACCCCAAAACTTTCTTAACAATATGTTGTATGTGCCCCCACCAGGTGAACACTGATTAAAATGTGTGTGCGAGTGTGTGTGTGTCTGTGTGCGAGTGTGTGTGTGCGTGCGTGTGTGAGAAATATGAGTTAAGCATGAGTTTTGTCCATCACGGGGGGCGGCCATTTTGTCACCTGCTGTCGACTGAAAATGACATCACAATTGCCAGGTCTCTGGTTATAACCAATCACAAGTCACCAGTTCTCTGAAGCTCGGCAATTCATAAGGCTTCATTTTGCCATCACAATGATTCCTTGATTTGGTTTTCCTTTAGAATATATAGTTTTATGTTTTTCTTGTGTTTCTTTTGTGTCTGTCTCTGTAGGTTATTGTGTCCTTTTGTGCCTCGTTTACCCACCTCGTTTACGTGTTTTGTCCAGTTGTCCATCATCGGTTTGTTGTGTCCCTGTCACGTCGTCTGTCATCCTGTTTGTTCACCTCCTCGTGTTCTAACCTATTTCCTAGTCTTTTTTAAGTTACTTTTGTTTTGATTGTCGTGATTTTGGACCTCTGTTCTTTAGGAATGTTTGGTTATCAAACTACCTTGTTTTGCATTTTTTTGCATCTTTTGAATTAAATTACTTTTTATTGCATTCTTTGCGTTTGGCTCCTCGACCATGCCACAACATGACAGTTTAACATAATGGGAAGTGAATCGCTTCATATACAAGGAAGTACAACTAACAATAAAGAAAGAGTACATAAGTACAACATGTTGGGAATTACTATTGACAACCTCTTGGGAATGAAACCCATCCATCCATCCATCCATCCATCCATCCATCCATCCATCCATCCATCCATCCATCCATCCATCCATCCATCCATCCATCCATCTTCCGCTTATCCGGGGTCGAGTCGCGGGAGCAGCAGCTTTAGGAGGGACTCCCAGACTTCCCTCTGCCCAGCCACTTCATCCAGCTCATCCCGGAGAATCCCAAGGCGTTTCCAGGCCAGCCGAGAGACATAGTCTCTCCAGCGCGTCCTGGGTCGTCCCCGGGGTCTCCTACCGGTGGGACATGCCCGGAACACCTCCCCAGGGAAGCATCCAGGAGGCATCCTTATGAGATGCCCGGGCCACCTCATCTGGCTCCTCTCAACGTGGAGGAGCAGCGGCTCTGCTCCGGGTCTCTCCCGGATGACCGAGCTTCTCACCTTATCTCTAAAGGAGAGCCCGGACACCCTGCGGAGGAAACTCATTTCGGCCGCTTGTATCCTGGATCTCGTTCTTTTGGTCACGACCCATAGCTCGTGACCATAGGTGAGAGTAGGAGCGTAGATCGACCGGTAAATCGGGAGCTTTGCCTTTTAGCTCAGCTCTCTCTTCACCACGATGTACCGGTACAGAGTCCACATTACCGCCCACGCTGCACCAATCCGCCTGTCGATCTCACGCTCCATCCTGCCCTCACTTGTGAACAAGACCCCAAGATACTTGAAATCCTTCACTTGGGGCAAGAGCTCATCCCTGATCCGGAGAGAGAATTCCGCTCTTTTCCAACCGAGGACCATCGACTTGGATTTAGAGGTGCTGACCCTCACCCGACCCCTTCACACTCGGCTGCGAACCGCTTCAGTGAGAGCTGGAGATCACGGCCTGAAGAAGCCAACAGCACCACGTCATCTGCAAAAAGCAGAGACGCGATGCTGAGGTCCCCAAACCGGACCCCCTCACCGCCTCGGCTGCGCCTAGAAATTCTATCCATAAGAATTATGAACAGAATCTGTGACAAAGGGCAGCCTTGGCGTAGTCCAACCCTCACTGGGAACGAATCCGACTTACTGCTGACCAAACTCTGGCATCGGTGATACTGACCGAACTTCCCTTATCAGTTGCCTCGGCACCCCGTACTCCCAAAGCACCCTCCACAGAACCTCCCGAGGGACACGGTTGAACACCTTCTCCAAGTCCACAAAACACATTTGGACTGGTTGGGCAAACTCCCAAGCACCCTTGAGGATCCTGCCGAGGGTGTAGAGCTAGTCCACTGTTCCGCGGCCAGGACGAAAGCCACACTGCTCCTCCTGAATCTGAGGTTCGACCTCCCGGACCCTCCTCTCCAGCACCCCTGAAAAGACCTTACCAGGGAGGCTGAGGAGTGTGATTCCCCTGTAATTGGAACACACCCTCCGGTCCCCCTTCTTAAAGAAGGGAACCACCACCCCAGTCTGCCAATCCAGAGGCACCGTCCCCGATGTCCACGCAATGCTGTAGAGGCGTGTCAGCCATAACAGCCCCACAACATCCAGAGCCTTTAAGAACTCCGGGCAGATCTCATCCACCCCCGGGGCCTTGCCATCGAGGAGTTTTTTAACTACCTCAGTGACTTCGACCCCAGAGATTGGAGAGTCCGCCTCAGAGTCTCCAGGCCCTGCTTCCACAATGGAAGGCGTGTCGGTGGAATTGAGGAGGTCTTCGAAGTATTCTCCCCACCGACTCACAACGTCCCGAGTCGAGGTCAGCAGCACACCATCTCCACTGTAAACAGTATTGACTGTGCACTGCTTCCCCCTCCTGAGACGCCGGATGGTGGACCAGAATTTCCTCGAAGCCGTCCGGAAATCATTCTCCATGGCCACGCCAAACTCCTCCCATACCCGGGTTTTTGCTTCAGCAACCGCCGAAGCCGCGTTCTGCTTGGCCATCCGGTACCTGTCAGCTGCCTCCAGAGTCCCGCAGGCCAAAACGGCCCAATAGGACTCCTTCAACTTGACAGCATCCCTTACCGCCGGTGTCCACCAGTGGGTTCGGCGATTGCCGCCATGACAGGCACCAACGACCTTACGGCCACAGCTCCGGTCAGCTGCCTCAACAATGGAGGCGCGGAACATGGTCCACTCGGACTCAATGTCCCCCGCCTCCCCCGGGACGTGGGAAAAGCTCTGCCGGAGGTGGGAGTTGAAGCTCTTCCTGACAGGGGATTCTGCCAGACGTTCCCAGCAGACCCTCACAGAGCGTTTGGGTCTGCCAGGTCGGACCGGCATCTTCCCCCACCATCTGAGCAGACCCACCACCAGGTGGTGATCAGTTGACAGCTCCGCCCCTCTCTTCACCCGAGTGTCCAAAACATGCGGCCGCAAGTCCGATGACACGACTACAAGGTCGATCATCGAACCGCGGCCTAGGGTGTCCTGGTGCCAAGTGCACATATGGACACCCTTATGTTTGAACATGGTGTTCATTATAGAAAATCTGTGTCGAGCACAGAAGTCCAATAATAGAACACCACTCAGGTTTAGATCAGGGGGGCCATTCCTCCCAATCACACCCTCCCAGATCTCACTGTCATTGCCCACGTGAGCATTGAAGTCACCCAGTAGAACGATGAAGTCCCCAGAAGGAGCGCTCTCCAGCACTTCCTCCAGGGACTCCGAGAAGGGTGGGTACTCTGAGCTGCCGTTTGGTGCATAAACACAAACAACAGTCAGGACCCATCCCCCCACCCGAAGGCGGAGGGAGGCTACCCCACGTTCACCAGGGTGAACCCCAATGTGCCGGCGCCCAGCCGGGGCACAATAAGTATGCCCACACCTGCTCGAAATTAGCAAAAAAACACTATATATCAGACTACAAAACAAAGTCAACTTTGAAAATAGTACATTCGGCACTAATAGAGCCTCATTTGCTTTATGGTGCTGAAGTTTGGGGACACACATACAACAAGCAAGTGGCGTGTCATTTGCCTTGACGGGTTGCATACGGAAGATGTGGAAGATGTGTATCTCTCCATCCTAAAGGCCATCGGCTTCCTTGTTCTGAGCATCATGGGAGTGTACCTGGACCAGAGGGCAAAAACCAGACATGAAAAGTGCTGTCGTGAGATGGCTCATCTCAATGAGACAATGGTCAAGACACAGCATGCCAGAGTGGGAGACGATTAGCTGTGTGATCAATTAGTGCAAGTGCCGCCAGTTGCTTGGGATGATGTCCGCCGTGCCTTCAGAATAGTGACTCAGATGCTCTTTAAATTAATTAAAAGTTATACTGTATTCAAATCATATACAAGTCCAACTGCTTTTGAAATGCTGAATTCATGTCATTGTTTGAAGGCGATGGCCTTCACACATACTATGTTATTAGTGTGAAGGTGAAGACCTTCACACTATTGTTATTCCTGTCCTTTATTAGTGTGAAGGTGAAGACCTTCACACTATTGTTATTCCTGTCCTTTATTATTAGTGTGAAGGTGAAGACCTTCACACTATTGTTATTCCTGTCCTTTATTATTAGTGTGAAGGTGAAGACCTTCACACTATTGTTATTCCTGTCCTTTATTATTATTATTAGTGTGAAGGTGAAGACCTTCACACTATTGTTATTCCTGTCCTTTATTATTATTAGTGTGAAGGTGAAGACCTTCACACTATTGTTATTCCTGTCCTTTATTATTATTATTATTATTATTATTATTATTATTTTACTTATTCTGCCTGTTTTTTCGATGTTTAACTACTTCCACATACTTCAACCGATTCACTCCGTTCCACTTTTCACATATTCCAAATATTCATGACAGGTGTGCTCACATTTCAAACATTCAAAAAAATTTCCGTTTTCACAAAATTCACAAATTTCCGGCAATTTTTCCCCATTCATTCTTAATGGCAGATTCAACATTTCACATTTACGTTGTTCCAGTTTGAAATTCACATCATTCAACCCATTCAAATCACATTGGGGACATTCCCAAACTTGGCAAATTCAAAATTTTCACATATTCACGTTTCAAAATTTCACAAAATTTCACAAAATTCCACAAAATTCCACAAAATTTCCTTTTTCACTTCTAATTTCAACATACTTCAACCGATTCAACTCGTTCCAACTTTCAACTGTTCATCTTTTCCCTACCTATTCCACACCTTCCCATTCAGCAAAAATTTCACATTTTTCAAATTTGAAATTCAACCAAATTCTGCAAAATTCTCGTTTTTCACCTCTAGTTTCCACATTTTTCAACCGATTCAACCCATTCCACTTTTCAACTCTTCATATTCTTCCTACCTATTCCCCAAATTCCCACTTAACAAAAATTCCACATTTTTCAAATTTGAAATTCAACCAAAATTTCCTTTTTCCACTCTAATTTCAACATTCTTCAACCGATTCAACCCATTCCAATTGTATTCACTATGTTCAACTTATGCATTTTCGCTAACTTTTTCAATTTTTGTCCGATTCAACCCGTTTCAACATTTATCTCCGAGAGTGACAACTAGACAGCCGTATATTTCGTTTCGTTCCAAATTTCAAAACTTTTTGGCGCAATTTTTTTTTAAAATTCCCATTCATTCTCAATGGGGATTTATAATTTGCTCTAACTTCTACATTTTTCAACCGATTCAACCCATTCCAACTTTCAACTCTTCATATTCTTCCTGCCTATTCCCCAAATTCAAACTTACCATAAATTCCACATTTTCAAATTTGAAATTCAACCAAATTTTCCGAAATTTCCCTTTTCCACTCTAATTTCTACATTTTTCAACCGATTCAACTCGTTTCAACTTTCAACTCTTCATATTCTTCCTCCCTATTCCCCAAATTCACACTTACCATAAATTCCACATTTTCAAATTTGAAATTCAACCAAATTTTCCGAAATTTCCTTTTTCCGCTCTAATTTCTACATTTTTCAACCGATTCGACTCGTTTCAACATCATTCTTCGGCATTCCCCGAGTATTTCTTCAACTTCTTCACCTTCACACGCAATTTCCTCAGGAATTGCAAATTCTAGTTAGTGTGAAGGTGAAGACCTTCACACTATTGTTATTCCTGTCCTTTATTATTATTATTATTATTATTTTACTTATTCTGCCTACTTTTTCGGCGTTTAACTACTTCCACATACTTCAACCTATTCACTCCGTTCCACTTTTCACTTATTTCAAATATTCATGACAATTGTGCTCACATTTCAAACATTCAAAAAATTTTCCGTTTTCACAAAATTCACAAATTTCCGGCAATTTTTCCCCATTCATTCTTAATGGGAGATTCAACATTTCACATTTACGTTGTTCCAGTTTGAAATTCACATAATTCAACCCATTCAAATCACATTGGGGACATTCCCAAACTTGGCAAATTCAAAATTTTCACATATTCACGTTTCAAAATTTCACAAAATTCCACAAAATTCCACAAAATTCCACAAAATTTCCTTTTTCACTTCTAATTTCAACATACTTCAACCGATTCAACTCGTTCCAACTTTCAACTGTTCATCTTTTCCCTACCTATTCCACACCTTCCCATTCAGCAAAAATTTCACATTTTTCAAATTTGAAATTCAACCAAATTCCGCAAAATTCTCGTTTTTCACCTCTAGTTTCCACATTTTTCAACCGATTCAACCCATTCCACTTTTCAACTCTTCATATTCTTCCTACCTATTCCCCAAATTCCCACTTAACAAAAATTCCACATTTTCAAATTTGAAATTCAACCAAATTTTCCGAAATTTCACTTTTCCACTCTAATTTCGACATTTTTCAACCGATTCGACTCGTTTCAACATCATTCTTCGGCATTCCCCGAGTATTTATTCAACTTCTTCACCTTCACACGCAATTTCCTCAGGAATTGCAAATTCTAGTTATTATTATTATTTTACTTATTCTGCCTGTTTTTTCGCCGTTAAACTACTTCCACATACTTCAACCTATTCACTCCGTTCCACTTTTCACTTATTCCAAATATTCATGACACGGCTGCTTACATTTCAAACATTCAAAAAATTTTCCGTTTTCACAAAATTCACAAATTTCCGGCAATTTTTCCCCATTCATTCTTAATGGCAGATTCAACATTTCACATTTACGTTGTTCCAGTTTGAAATTCACATCATTCAACCCATTCAAATCACATTGGGGACATTCCCAAACTTGGCAAATTCAAAATTTTCACATATTCACGTTTCAAAATTTCACAAAATTTCACAAAATTCCACAAAATTTCCTTTTTCACTTCTAATTTCAACATACTTCAACCGATTCAACTCGTTCCAACTTTCAACTGTTCATCTTTTCCCTACCTATTCCACACCTTCCCATTCAGCAAAAATTTCACATTTTTCAAATTTGAAATTCAACCAAATTCTGCAAAATTCTCGTTTTTCACCTCTAGTTTCCACATTTTTCAACCGATTCAACCCATTCCACTTTTCAACTCTTCATATTCTTCCTACCTATTCCCCAAATTCCCACTTAACAAAAATTCCACATTTTTCAAATTTGAAATTCAACCAAAATTTCCTTTTTCCACTCTAATTTCAACATTCTTCAACCGATTCAACCCATTCCAATTGTATTCACTTTGTTCAACTTATGCATTTTCGCTAACTTTTTCAATTTTTGTCCGATTCAACCCGTTTCAACATTTAACTCCGAGAGTGACAACTAGACGGCCGTATATTTCGTTTCGTTCCAAATTTCAAAACTTTTTGGCGCAATTTTTTTTAAAAATTCCCATTCATTCTCAATGGGGATTTATAATTTGCTCTAACTTCTACATTTTTCAACCGATTCAACCCATTCCAACTTTCAACTCTTCATATTCTTCCTGCCTATTCCCCAAATTCAAACTTACCATAAATTCCACATTTTCAAATTTGAAATTCAACCAAATTTTCCGAAATTTCCCTTTTCCACTCTAATTTCTACATTTTTCAACCGATTCAACTCGTTTCAACTTTCAACTCTTCATATTCTTCCTCCCTATTCCACAAATTCACACTTACCATAAATTCCAAATTTTCAAATTTGAAATTCAACCAAATTTTCCAAAATTTCCTTTTTCCGCTCTAATTTCGACATTTTTCAACCGATTCGACTCGTTTCAACATCATTCTTCGGCATTCCCCGAGTATTTCTTCAACTTCTTCACCTTCACACGCAATTTCCTCAGGAATTGCAAATTCTAGTTATTATTATTATTTTACTTATTCTGCCTACTTTTTCGGCGTTTAACTACTTCCACATACTTCAACCTATTCACTCCGTTCCACTTTTCACTTATTTCAAATATTCATGACAATTGTGCTCACATTTCAAACATTCAAAAAATTTTCCGTTTTCACAAAATTCACAAATTTCCGGCAATTTTTCCCCATTCATTCTTAATGGGAGATTCAACATTTCACATTTACGTTGTTCCAGTTTGAAATTCACATAATTCAACCCATTCAAATCACATTGGGGACATTCCCAAACTTGGCAAATTCAAAATTTTCACATATTCACGTTTCAAAATTTCACAAAATTCCACAAAATTCCACAAAATTCCACAAAATTTCCTTTTTCACTTCTAATTTCAACATACTTCAACCGATTCAACTCGTTCCAACTTTCAACTGTTCATCTTTTCCCTACCTATTCCACACCTTCCCATTCAGCAAAAATTTCACATTTTTCAAATTTGAAATTCAACCAAATTCCGCAAAATTCTCGTTTTTCACCTCTAGTTTCCACATTTTTCAACCGATTCAACCCATTCCACTTTTCAACTCTTCATATTCTTCCTACCTATTCCCCAAATTCCCACTTAACAAAAATTCCACATTTTCAAATTTGAAATTCAACCAAATTTTCCGAAATTTCACTTTTCCACTCTAATTTCGACATTTTTCAACCGATTCGACTCGTTTCAACATCATTCTTCGGCATTCCCCGAGTATTTATTCAACTTCTTCACCTTCACACGCAATTTCCTCAGGAATTGCAAATTCTAGTTAGTGTGAAGGTGAAGACCTTCACACTATTGTTATTCCTGTCCTTTATTATTATTATTATTATTATTATTATTATTATTTTACTTATTCTGCCTGTTTTTTCGATGTTTAACTACTTCCACATACTTCAACCGATTCACTCCGTTCCACTTTTCACATATTCCAAATATTCATGACAGGTGTGCTCACATTTCAAACATTCAAAAAAATTTCCGTTTTCACAAAATTCACAAATTTCCGGCAATTTTTCCCCATTCATTCTTAATGGCAGATTCAACATTTCACATTTACGTTGTTCCAGTTTGAAATTCACATCATTCAACCCATTCAAATCACATTGGGGACATTCCCAAACTTGGCAAATTCAAAATTTTCACATATTCACGTTTCAAAATTTCACAAAATTTCACAAAATTCCACAAAATTCCACAAAATTTCCTTTTTCACTTCTAATTTCAACATACTTCAACCGATTCAACTCGTTCCAACTTTCAACTGTTCATCTTTTCCCTACCTATTCCACACCTTCCCATTCAGCAAAAATTTCACATTTTTCAAATTTGAAATTCAACCAAATTCTGCAAAATTCTCGTTTTTCACCTCTAGTTTCCACATTTTTCAACCGATTCAACCCATTCCACTTTTCAACTCTTCATATTCTTCCTACCTCTTCCCCAAATTCCCACTTAACAAAAATTCCACATTTTTCAAATTTGAAATTCAACCAAAATTTCCTTTTTCCACTCTAATTTCAACATTCTTCAACCGATTCAACCCATTCCAATTGTATTCACTATGTTCAACTTATGCATTTTCGCTAACTTTTTCAATTTTTGTCCGATTCAACCCGTTTCAACATTTATCTCCGAGAGTGACAACTAGACAGCCGTATATTTCGTTTCGTTCCAAATTTCAAAACTTTTTGGCGCAATTTTTTTTTAAAATTCCCATTCATTCTCAATGGGGATTTATAATTTGCTCTAACTTCTACATTTTTCAACCGATTCAACCCATTCCAACTTTCAACTCTTCATATTCTTCCTGCCTATTCCCCAAATTCAAACTTACCATAAATTCCACATTTTCAAATTTGAAATTCAACCAAATTTTCCGAAATTTCCCTTTTCCACTCTAATTTCTACATTTTTCAACCGATTCAACTCGTTTCAACTTTCAACTCTTCATATTCTTCCTCCCTATTCCCCAAATTCACACTTACCATAAATTCCACATTTTCAAATTTGAAATTCAACCAAATTTTCCGAAATTTCCTTTTTCCGCTCTAATTTCTACATTTTTCAACCGATTCGACTCGTTTCAACATCATTCTTCGGCATTCCCCGAGTATTTCTTCAACTTCTTCACCTTCACACGCAATTTCCTCAGGAATTGCAAATTCTAGTTATTATTATTATTTTACTTATTCTGCCTACTTTTTCGGCCTTTAACTACTTCCACATACTTCAACCGATTCACTCCGTTCCACTTTTCACTTATTCCAAATATTCATGACATGGGTGGTCACATTTCAAACATTCAAAAAATTTTCCGTTTTCACAAAATTCACAAATTTCCGGCAATTTTTCCCCATTCATTCTTAATGGCAGATTCAACATTTCACATTTACGTTGTTCCAGTTTGAAATTCACATCATTCAACCCATTCAAATCACATTGGGGACATTCCCAAACTTGGCAAATTCAAAATTTTCACATATTCACGTTTCAAAATTTCACAAAATTTCACAAAATTCCACAAAATTCCACAAAATTTCCTTTTTCACTTCTAATTTATACATACTTTAACCGATTCAACTCGTTCCAACTTTCAACTGTTCATCTTTTCCCTACCTATTCCACACCTTCCCATTCAGCAAAAATTTCACATTTTTCAAATTTGAAATTCAACCAAATTCTGCAAAATTCTCGTTTTTCACCTCTAGTTTCCACATTTTTCAACCCATTCAACCCATTCCACTTTTCAACTCTTCATATTCTTCCTACCTATTCCCCAAATTCCCACTTAACAAAAATTCCACATTTTTCAAATTTGAAATTCAACCAAAATTTCCTTTTTCCACTCTAATTTCAACATTCTTCAACCGATTCAACCCATTCCAATTGTATTCACTATGTTCAACTTATGCGTTTTCGCTAACTTTTTCAATTTTTGTCCGATTCAACCCGTTTCAACATTTATCTCCGAGAGTGACAACTAGACAGCCGTATATTTCGTTTCGTTCCAAATTTCAAAATTTTTTGGCGCAATTTTTTTTTAAAATTCCCATTCATTCTCAATGGGGATTTATAATTTGCTCTAACTTCTACATTTTTCAACCGATTCAACCCATTCCAACTTTCAACTCTTCATATTCTTCCTGCCTATTCCCCAAATTCAAACTTACCATAAATTCCACATTTTCAAATTTGAAATTCAACCAAATTTTCCAAAAATTTCCCTTTTCCACTCTAATTTCTACATTTTTCAACCGATTCAACTCGTTTCAACTTTCAACTCTTCATATTCTTCCTCCCTATTCCCCAAATTCACTTTTACCATAAATTCCACATTTTCAAATTTGAAATTCAACCGAATTTTCCGAAATTTCCTTTTTCCACTCTAATTTCGACATTTTTCAACCGATTCGACTCGTTTCAACATCATTCTTCGGCATTCCCCGAGTATTTATTCAACTTCTTCACCTTCACACGCAATTTCCTCAGGAATTGCAAATTCTAGTTGTGTGAAGGCGAAGGCCTTCACACATATGTTATTCTACTCCATTCACTTTATTATTGTGTGAAGGCGATGGCCTTCACACATATGTTATTCTACTCCATTCACTTTATTATTATTGTGTGAAGGCGAAGGCCTTCACACATATGTTATTCTACTCCATTCACTTTATTATTGTGTGAAGGCGATGGCCTTCACACATATGTTATTCTACTCCATTCACTTTATTATTATTATTATTAGTGTGAAGGTGAAGACCTTCACACTATTGTTATTCCTGTCCTTTATTATTATTATTTTACTTATTCTGCCTGTTTTTTCGCCGTTAAACTACTTCCACATACTTCAACCGATTCACTCCGTTCCACTTTTCACTTATTCCAAATATTCAGGAATCGCGCGCTCACATTTTATACATTCAAAAAATTTTCCGTTTTCACAAAATTCACAAATTTCCGGCAATTTTTCCCCATTCATTCTTAATGGCAGATTCAACATTTCACATTTACGTTGTTCCAGTTTGAAATTCACATCATTCAACCCATTCAAATCACATTGGGGACATTCCCAAACTTGGCAAATTCAAAATTTTCACATATTCACGTTTCAAAATTTCACAAAATTTCACAAAATTCCACAAAATTCCACAAAATTCCACAAAATTCCACAAAATTTCCTTTTTCACTTCTAATTTCAACATACTTCAACCGATTCAACTCGTTCCAACTTTCAACTGTTCATCTTTTCCCTACCTATTCCACACCTTCCCATTCAGCAAAAATTTCACATTTTTCAAATTTGAAATTCAACCAAATTCTGCAAAATTTCCTTTTTCCACTCTAATTTCTACATTTTTCAACCGATTCAACTCGTTTCAACTTTCAACTCTTCATATTCTTCCTCCCTATTCCCCAAATTCACACTTACCATAAATTCCACATTTTCAAATTTGAAATTCAACCAAATTTTCCGAAATTTCCTCTTTCCACTCTAATTTCTACATTTTTCAACCGATTCGACTCGTTTCAACATCATTCTTCGGCATTCCCCGAGTATTTCTTCAACTTCTTCACCTTCACACGCAATTTCCTCAGGAATTGCAAATTCTAGTTATTATTATTATTATTCTATTTTATTCTCCGCGATTTCTGTCCTTCTACTTCTTCCACACAATTCAACCCATTCACTCCATTCCACTTTTCACTCATTCCAACTATTCCCGAGATGAGCGCTTCCATTTTTGGTATTCCGAAAATTCTCCGATTCCGCAAAATTCCCAAATTCCCGACAAATTTTTCCCCATTCATTCTCAATGGCACATTCAACGTTTCACATTCACGTCATTCCAGTTTCAAATTCACGTCATTCCAGTTTCAAATTCACGTCATTCAGCACATTCACATCACATTGGGAAAGATTCTCAACATTCCCCAAATTCCCACTTCCCAAAAATTCCGCAAAATTCCACCAAATTCCCCAAAATTCAGTTTTTCACCTCTAAATTCCACGTTTTTCAACCGATTCAACCCATTCCAGTTTTCAACTCTTCATATTCTTCCACGCTATTCCCCAAATTCCCACTTCCCAAAAATTCCGCATTTTCAAATTTGAAATTCCACCAAATTCCACTAAATTCCCCAAAATTCCGTTATTCACCTCTAAATTCCACGTTTTTCAACCGATTCAACCCATTCCAGTTTTCAACTCTTCATATTCTTCCACGCTATTCCCCAAATTCCCACTTCCCAAAAATTCCGCATTTTCAAATTTGAAATTCCACCAAATTCCACCAAATTCCACTAAATTCCCCAAAATTCCGTTATTCACCTTTAAATTCCACGTTTTTCAACCGATTCAACCCATTCCAGTTTTCAACTCTTCATATTCTTCCACGCTATTCCCCAAATTCCCACTTCCCAAAAATTCCGCATTTTCAAATTTGAAATTCCACCAAATTCCACCAAATTCCACCAAATTCCCCAAAATTCCGTTTTTCACCTCAAAATTCTACGTTTCTCGAGAAATTCAACTCATTCCAAAATCATTCCACAGTATTCCCCAAAAAAAAAATTCAGCTTTTCGCCTTCACACGCAATTTCTCCAGAAATTGCAAATTCTAGTTATTATTCTTCTTCTTCTTCTATTTTATTCTCCGCGATTTCTGTCCTTCTACTTCTTCCACACAATTCAACCCATTCACTCCATTCCACTTTTCACTCATTCCAACTATTCCCGAGATGAGCGCTTCCATTTTTGGTATTCCGAAAATTCTCCGATTCCGCAAAATTCCCAAATTCCCGACAAATTTTTCCCCATTCATTCTCAATGGCACATTCAACGTTTCACATTCACGTCATTCCAGTTTCAAATTCACGTCATTCAGCACATTCACATCACATTGGGAAAGATTCTCAACATTCCCCAAATTCCCACTTCCCCAAAATTCCGCCAAATTCCCCAAAAATTCCCCAAAATTCCGTTTTTCACCTCTAAATTCCACGTTTTTCAACCCATTCAACCCATTCCAGTTTTCAACTCTTCATATTCTTCCACGCAATTCCCCAAATTCCCACTTCCCAAAAATTCTGCATTTTCAAATTTGAAATTCCACCAAATTCCACCAAATTCCCCCAAATTCCGTTTTTCACCTCTAGTTTCCACATTATTCAACCGATTCAACCCATTCCAGCTTTCAACTCTTCATATTCTTCCACGCTATTCCCCAAATTCCCACTTCCCAAAAATTCCGCGTTTTCAAATTTGAAATTCCACCAAATTCCACCAAATTCCACCAAATTCCCCAAAATTCCGTTTTTCACCTCAAAATTCTACGTTTCTCGAGAAATTCAACTCATTCCAAAATCATTCCACAGTATTCCCCAAAAAAAAAATTCAGCTTTTCGCCTTCACACGCAATTTCTCCAGAAATTGCAAATTCTAGTTATTATTATTATTATTCTATTTTATTCTCCGCGATTTCTGTCCTTCTACTTCTTCCACACAATTCAACCCATTCACTCCATTCCACTTTTCACTCATTCCAACTATTCCCGAGATGAGCGCTTCCATTTTTGGTATTCCGAAAATTCTCCGATTCCGCAAAATTCCCAAATTCCCGACAAATTTTTCCCCATTCATTCTCAATGGCACATTCAACGTTTCACATTCACGTCATTCCAGTTTCAAATTCACGTCATTCAGCACATTCACATCACATTGGGAAAGATTCTCAACATTCCCCAAATTCCCACTTCCCCAAAATTCCGCCAAATTCCCAAAAAATTCCCCAAAATTCCGTTTTTCACCTCTAAATTCCACGTTTTTCAACCCATTCAACCCATTCCAGTTTTCAACTCTTCATATTCTTCCACGCAATTCCCCAAATTCCCACTTCCCAAAAATTCTGCATTTTCAAATTTGAAATTCCACCAAATTCCACCAAATTCCCCAAAATTCCGTTTTTCACCTCTAGTTTCCACATTATTCAACCGATTCAACCCATTCCAGCTTTCAACTCTTCATATTCTTCCACGCTATTCCCCAAATTCCCACTTCCCAAAAATTCCGCGTTTTCAAATTTGAAATTCCACCAAATTCCACCAAATTCCACCAAATTCCCCAAAATTCCGTTTTTCACCTCAAAATTCTACGTTTCTCGAGAAATTCAACTCATTCCAAAATCATTCCACAGTATTCCCCCCAAAAAAAATTCAGCTTTTCGCCTTCACACGCAATTTCTCCAGAAATTGCAAATTCTAGTTATTATTCTTCTTCTTCTTCTATTTTATTCTCCGCGATTTTTGTCCTTCTACTTCTTCCACACAATTCAACCCATTCACTCCATTCCACTTTTCACTCATTCCAACTATTCCCGAGATGAGCGCTTCCATTTTTGGTATTCCGAAAATTCTCCGATTCCGCAAAATTCCCAAATTCCCGACAAATTTTTCCCCATTCATTCTCAATGGCACATTCAACGTTTCACATTCACGTCATTCCAGTTTCAAATTCACGTCATTCAGCACATTCACATCACATTGGGAAAGATTCTCAACATTCCCCAAATTCCCACTTCCCCAAAATTCCGCCAAATTCCCAAAAAATTCCCCAAAATTCCGTTTTTCACCTCTAAATTCCACGTTTTTCAACCCATTCAACCCATTCCAGTTTTCAACTCTTCATATTCTTCCACGCAATTCCCCAAATTCCCACTTCCCAAAAATTCTGCATTTTCAAATTTGAAATTCCACCAAATTCCACCAAATTCCCCAAAATTCCGTTTTTCACCTCTAGTTTCCACATTATTCAACCGATTCAACCCATTCCAGCTTTCAACTCTTCATATTCTTCCACGCTATTCCCCAAATTCCCACTTCCCAAAAATTCCGCGTTTTCAAATTTGAAATTCCACCAAATTCCACCAAATTCCACCAAATTCCCCAAAATTCCGTTTTTCACCTCAAAATTCTACGTTTCTCGAGAAATTCAACTCATTCCAAAATCATTCCACAGTATTCCCCAAAAAAAAAATTCAGCTTTTCGCCTTCACACGCAATTTCTCCAGAAATTGCAAATTCTAGTTATTATTATTATTTTACTTATTCTGCCTACTTTTTCGGCCTTTAACTACTTTCACATACTTCAACCGATTCACTCCGTTCCACTTTTCACTTATTCCAAATATTCATGACATGGGTGGTCACATTTCAAACATTCAAAAAATTTTCCGTTTTCACAAAATTCACAAATTTCCGGCAATTTTTCCCCATTCATTCTTAATGGCAGATTCAACATTTCACATTTACGTTGTTCCAGTTTGAAATTCACATCATTCAACCCATTCAAATCACATTGGGGACATTCCCAAACTTGGCAAATTCAAAATTTTCACATATTCACGTTTCAAAATTTCACAAAATTTCACAAAATTCCACAAAATTCCACAAAATTTCCTTTTTCACTTCTAATTTCAACATACTTCAACCGATTCAACTCGTTCCAACTTTCAACTGTTCATCTTTTCCCTACCTATTCCACACCTTCCCATTCAGCAAAAATTTCACATTTTTCAAATTTGAAATTCAACCAAATTCTGCAAAATTTCCTTTTTCCACTCTAATTTCCACATTTTTCAACCGATTCAACCCATTCCACTTTTCAACTCTTCATATTCTTCCTACCTATTCCCCAAATTCCCACTTAACAAAAATTCCACATTTTTCAAATTTGAAATTCAACCAAAATTTCCTTTTTCCACTCTAATTTCAACATTCTTCAACCGATTCAACCCATTCCAATTGTATTCACTATGTTCAACTTATGCATTTTCGCTAACTTTTTCAATTTTTGTCCGATTCAACCCGTTTCAACATTTATCTCCGAGAGTGACAACTAGACAGCCGTATATTTCGTTTCGTTCCAAATTTCAAAACTTTTTGGCGCAATTTTTTTTAAAAATTCCCATTCATTCTCAATGGGGATTTATAATTTGCTCTAACTTCTACATTTTTCAACCGATTCAACCCATTCCAACTTTCAACTCTTCATATTCTTCCTCCCTATTCCCCAAATTCACACTTACCATAAATTCCACTTTTTCAAATTTGAAATTCAACCAAATTTTCCAAAATTTCCCTTTTCCACTCTAATTTCTACATTTTTCAACCGATTCAACTCGTTTCAACTTTCAACTCTTCATATTCTTCCTCCCTATTCCCCAAATTCCCACTTACCATAAATTCCACATTTTCAAATTTGAAATTCAACCAAATTTTCCGAAATTTCCTTTTTCCGCTCTAATTTCGACATTTTTCAACCGATTCGACTCGTTTCAACATCATTCTTCGGCATTCCCCGAGTATTTCTTCAACTTCTTCACCTTCACACGCAATTTCCTCAGGAATTGCAAATTCTAGTTATTATTATTTTACTTATTCTGCCTGTTTTTTCGGCGCTTCACTACTTCCACATACTTCAACCAATTCACTCCGTTCCACTTTTCACTTATTCCAAATATTCATGACATGGGTGCTCACATTTTAAACATTCAAAAAATTTTCCGTTTTCACAAAATTCACAAATTTCCGGCAATTTTTCCCCATTCATTCTTAATGGCAGATTCAACATTTCACATTTACGTTGTTCCAGTTTGAAATTCACATCATTCAACCCATTCAAATCACATTGGGGACATTCCCAAACTTGGCAAATTCAAAATTTTCACATATTCACGTTTCAAAATTTCACAAAATTTCACAAAATTCCACAAAATTCCACAAAATTTCCTTTTTCACTTCTAATTTCAACATACTTCAACCGATTCAACTCGTTCCAACTTTCAACTGTTCATCTTTTCCCTACCTATTCCACACCTTCCCATTCAGCAAAAATTTCACATTTTTCAAATTTGAAATTCAACCAAATTCTGCAAAATTCTCGTTTTTCACCTCTAGTTTCCACATTTTTCAACCGATTCAACCCATTCCACTTTTCAACTCTTCATATTCTTCCTACCTATTCCCCAAATTCCCACTTAACAAAAATTCCACATTTTTCAAATTTGAAATTCAACCAAAATTTCCTTTTTCCACTCTAATTTCAACATTCTTCAACCGATTCAACCCATTCCAATTGTATTCACTATGTTCAACTTATGCATTTTCGCTAACTTTTTCAATTTTTGTCCGATTCAACCCGTTTCAACATTTATCTCCGAGAGTGACAACTAGACAGCCGTATATTTCGTTTCGTTCCTAATTTCAAAACTTTTTGGCGCAATTTTTTTTAAAAATTCCCATTCATTCTCAATGGGGATTTATAATTTGCTCTAACTTCTACATTTTTCAACCGATTCAACCCATTCCAACTTTCAACTCTTCATATTCTTCCTGCCTATTCCCCAAATTCAAACTTACCATAAATTCCACATTTTGAAATTTGAAATTCAACCAAATTTTCCAAAATTTCCCTTTTCCACTCTAATTT
The DNA here is from genome assembly GCF_054491065.1 of Syngnathus leptorhynchus. Taxonomy (NCBI): domain Eukaryota; kingdom Metazoa; phylum Chordata; class Actinopteri; order Syngnathiformes; family Syngnathidae; genus Syngnathus; species Syngnathus leptorhynchus. Next base: position 13,784,911 of record NC_141201.1, on the reverse strand, counting down.
CTACATTTTTCAACCGATTCAACTCGTTTCAACTTTCAACTCTTCATATTCTTCCTCCCTATTCCCCAAATTCACACTTACCATAAATTCCACATTTTCAAATTTGAAATTCAACCAAATTTTCCGAAATTTCCTTTTTCCGCTCTAATTTCGACATTTTTCAACCGATTCGACTCGTTTCAACATCATTCTTCGGCATTCCCCGAGTATTTATTCAACTTCTTCACCTTCACACGCAATTTCCTCAGGAATTGCAAATTCTAGTTGTGCTTGATTTTTACTTAAACTTATTTCTCCCACTTTTTCGGCGTGTAACTCGTTCCACATACTTCAACCGATTCACCCCGTTCCAACTCTCACGCGTTACAAAATTTACACGACGCTTGCGTCTATTTTTGTCGTTCAAAAAATGTACAGTTTTTGCAAAATTTGTAAATTTACGAAGAAATTTCCCCCATTCAAAAATGTTGATTCATTGTATGTTTATTGTAACATGTTACTTTGAAAATGATATAAATGTTATATACCGTACCTATGTTGAACAGAGGCTGTAATGTACCAAAGTCAAATTCCTTGTTTGGCACGCTCAAACATGGCGAATAAAAACTTTTGAATCTTGAATCTTGAACTTGTTGCTTATTGTTTTGACCTAGAATAACCCATGAACGTTTATTGTCAAGTGTTTGTGCATGGGTTTTATGTCCACACTCTTTTTTTTCCTTATCAGCTCTTCATTTTAGCCGCTCCTCAGTCCAATAAACTACGGTACAATTTTAGCCTCGCCTCATTCCTATAAATTACAATATGACAGAAAGAAAAACAATCACAGAATTGTTAGAGAAATTAAAAAAGTCACAGACATGCAACATACAACGCAACCTGCTGGGGCCTTATTTTCGTTCTGAGTGCATGTCGAGCACAAAGCTCAGTCTAGGTCCAAGACCCCGCAATAGGGAAAGGTAACATGGGTGCTATTAAAATATTTTTGAGATGGTAGTAATTAAAATCTGCTCAATTATTTGATTTTTATGATGATTCGTTATGAATGAAATCTGGTGACGTCCACCACATACATCTGCGGATCACCGAATTTCTCTGCTTGTGCCTCAATTAAATACACCAAAATTGCGTTAGACAATTTTCATTGCAAAATATCCCTCCCTTTACCCAGTCCAAAATTTAGTCTTTTATTCGCGACCAAATTTGCAGATGCGTGGGGACTACAGCAGAAACGCTCATTGCCAAAATCCCTGAAATAATGTCCAAAAGGCATATCAATATGAACGGAAGAATGGCTATTCTTTAAGAAAAAAAGTCTGTCTTGCGTCGTGGCTGAAATAACATCATCCAGAATATACCGTAATTTTCAGACTATAAATCGCGGTTTTTGTCATAGTTTGGGTGGGGGGGGAGGCGACTTATACTCAGGAGCAACTTATATGTGATTTTTTTTACAAATATTCAAAATTCAAAAATCCGCGATGTAGTGAAACCGCGATAAACGAACCGCGATGTAGCAGGGGCTTACTGTGATTTGAACTGCAAGTGACGTCACCCATGCCGCGCGGTGGTTATTTACATAAAGGACAAAGGATTCGATCACGGTATGACGAATATGACAAAGGGCCCCACATACTACCGGCATCATTAGCGGCTTTGTTTGTCAGTGACAAGGAGGACGAAGAGTTTGAAGGATTTAATGATTTGGAGTGACACAGAAGGTTTGAAAAGTTATTATGGCTTTTACGCACGCCCGGTCCTTCTTGACGGGAGCGCTCTTTCACCTCCGTGGATGGAAGTCGGGGGCCGGTGCTCGGCCGGGTGGCTAACGGGGACGATGGATGGGGCTCGGACATGGCTTTTACGCACGCCCGGTCTTATTCTATGGAGCTCTATTCCACCTCCGTGGCTGGAAGTTCAGTAGTTGTTGGCTCGTTGAACTCTTGTTTTGTTAAATAAAAAGCCGTTTACCAAACCCACGTCTTTCCTGGTACTTTGTTAACGCTACAATATAGCGTTGTTGACATAAAAGAGAGGAATTTGGTCGATGGATTTAATGATTTGGAGTGACACAGATGGTTTGATAATATTGTTGTTATATAAACCCACGTCTTTCCTGGTACTTTGTTAACGCTCCAATACAGTTATATACTAGATCTGTGCGGCGTTGACATAAAGGAGGAGGAATTTAATCGATGGATTTAATGATTTGGAGTGACACAGATGGTTTGATAATATTGTTGATATATAAACCCACGTCTTTCCTGGTACTTTAACGCTACAATATAGTTATATACTAGATCTCTGCAGCGCACGCGCGGCGTTGTTTACATAAAGAACGAGGAATTTGATTGATGGATTTAATGATTTGGATTGACACAGATGGTTTGATAATACTGTTGTAATATGATAGTTATTTGAAATATACTTTATATATCGTTATATGGGTCTGTGGAATAATTAGAAATGCAACATACAACGTCAGCATATGCGGCGCATACGCAACATTGTTTACATAAAGCACGATCGATGAATTTAAGGAATTGGAGTGACACAGATGGTATGATAAACGTGTTATTTATGTAATACTTATTGAATAAGTCTGAATGTTACGTCAGGCCCGTTCTCAGCTCCTCGTTTGTGTAAATGTCACGTTAGCATACCGTATCGTTTACCCTGTTGTTGCTGGTTCATGTCTGTTTTTGGTGTTGGATTTTGACAAATTAATTTGCCCCAAAAGTGTGATTTATATTCCGGTGCGACTTATATATGTTTTTTTTTCACTTTATTTATTACGGCTGGTGCGATTTATACTCCGGAGCGAATTATAGTCCGAAAATTACGGTAATTCACATTGTACTGAACTTCCAGGTACACATTCACACAGCACACTTTCGGTATAGCTTGTTGCTTTCTCTACTTTTACACAAAGCGTCCATCCATCCTCTAGGGGTAAACTCAGAAAACAACATAAAACACAGGCATCAGCACTAAGCGCATTCCTCTGGAAATTATTCATCCATCCATCCATCTATCCATCCATCCATCCATCCATCCATCCATCCATCCATCCATCCATCCATCCATCTATTTCCTATACCGCTTGTCAGTAGGCCAAGCCAATCACAGGGCACACAGAGAAACAACCATTCACACTCGCACTCACATAGGGACAATTTGAAGTAGGCGGGGGACACCCTGAACCGGTTGCCAGCCAATCGCAGGGTACACAGAGACAACAACCATTCACACTCACACATAGGGACAATTTGGAGTGCTCAATCGGCCTGACAAGCAAGTTTTTGGGATGTGGGATGAAACCGGAATGCCCGGAGAAAACCCAGAGAACATGCAAGCCCCATGCAGGGAGGGGCCGGAGGTGGAATCAAACCCACACCCTCCTAGCTGTGAGCCGATTGAGCTAACCAGTGCGTCACTAAGCCGCCTCTGGAAATTATATCCATCTTAAAGGAACATAAGAGTTTGATCTTAAAGTAGTTCATCAGACATCCTGTGTATGAGAGTATGAAATTGTAAAGTGCTGAGTGTGTGACGGTGGGAGCAAAACAAGATATGTGGTGCAAGGAAGTCTAAGAATGGAATGTTCCAGAACAAAAGATAACCCAGGAGCAGCAAGGAGGACAAGATAACCACAGGGCCAGCTGGTAGATAACAACTGGTGACCCTGGAAGGAAAACTACAACCAGGAGGAGCGAGCAAGTCAAGTCAAGTCAAGTCAAGTTTATTTGTATAGCCCTAAATCACAAGCAGTCTCAAAGGGCTTCACATAGACAATCAATTGACAATAATTCTCAAAGCATCCCCTGATCTTAGGCTCCCAAAAGGGCAAGGAAAAACTCAAAAAACCCCTACAAGGGGAAAAATGAGAAACCTTGAGAAGGGACCACAGATGGAAGGATCCCCCTTTCAGGATCACCAGGCTGCAATGGATGCAAAGAGGGCACATAAAATACATCATATGGAAACCAAAAAGTGGATGCCCAGGCCAAAGCCAAGAGCTGTCGGAGGTGCCTTCGATTGTCCTGGCAGTGTCCTCCAGGAGGGTATTCCACTGCAGTTCCCTCATGGTGAATTGGTCCACGAGAATCTAGATAGCCATCGTCAGCATGGGTGTCACCTAACCACCTCCCCAGCCGGGGAGGGGTGGGGGAGTGGGGTCGGGGAGAGGTTAAAGGCCACATCATAGAAATACGTCTTTAAACGTGTCTTAAATGTTTCTACTGAGGTAGCAGTTCTAATATCCATTGGCAGGGCATTCCAGAGCTCTGGAGCCCGAATGGAAAATGCTCTAGCCCCTGCAGACATTGCAAGTGATTCTGCAGGAGAAGAAAGACCAATGAGAGCAAGCTAAAGTTAACTGCAGTTTACACATAGCCAATAGAATAATGACAGAATGCCTTTGTTGATGTGCCATTTGCATATTGTGTAGTATAACTCATGGCTGGGCAACTCGGATGTAGAGTACTTCTGCTGGTGGCAACAGAGGCGTACAGAGGTGTGTTGAGAGGGACCTGAGACCCAGGTGATGTCAGATTTGTGTGTTAGGAATAAATCCACTCGTGTGTGAAAATGCCGGCTTCCTGATACCTTTCTATTGCAGAACGAGCGCGCATATTGTTGGATGAGTGGCAGTTGGGTAAGGTCACAAATTGGAGTCAGATTAGTAACTTGAGTTTATGTTAAATCCCCACCTTCAAGCAAACAACCTGACACTACAGATAACATGTAACAAATTAAGATGCACTGTCTCAAATTACCATATTTTCAGGACTATAAGCCGCTACTTTGTGCACAAGCTTCGGACCCTTTGGCCTGTAGTCCGGTGCCGCGTATCAATGGATTTTTCGTAATTTTTGTGATCTCTAATACACTCATACACTTGTTTGTAAAAGGTTGTGGACCGCTGTTGTGTGACATCGCTTTGCTTGGCGGAGGGACTAGACACAGGGTCACTGGGGAGAACAGTGATGTGCTGATCGCATGTCCGTCCGCTAGGCAAATAGTGCCACACAATCGACATGAACAAGAGACAGAATGAAATCAAAATGGACATTACTGGAGAAAGGAAGCTACACAAACGCTAATTATGAGGGACAAAAGAAATGCATATGATGCCGCTTTACGTTAAAGGCAGTCGTTTTGGCTCTTAACAAAATGGAAATGGAGCATTTACTGCAGAGGTTTCCTCCGGCCACTAGAGGTCACTGGGCTATTCTTGATGACATCTTGTTGCGGCACCCTTTTCAATACTTTTCCGGGTCATGTCTCCTCCAGAGCTTTATGTGTCGCTCGTATCACATTGCCAACATTACCCCTGTAATTGGTCCCATTTTATTTGTTATTGTGTGTTGCTCGTGTTCCCGGCACATTAAGTTTATTATGGTTGTTACTGAGCATGCTTGTAGAACTCCTCCATCTCTGTCAATAAACGTTATGTTAATAAAAGGTATGTGTCCCCAAAGAACCATCTCTTTCTTGACAATCCTCTTTGTGTATATTGTCTTACAAATTATAATTAAACATCAAACACCTGAGGCTTATAGTCCAGTGCGGCTTATATGTATGTATATGAACAAAACAAGATTTCTCCCTAATTTTAGCTGGTGTGGTTTACAGTCCCAAAAATACGCTAAGTACACATTGATGTCAACTCTAAATCGTTGTACGTTAATAAACAAAGTCCTTAAGTTGAACCAGTGGACATCTCTCCCGTGATGAACGTCTCTTTTCTGGTTCATGAGGTAAGTCTGCGTCACTCTGTGTGGGGTGGGTAGAGGTTACGCTGCAACTTCTTCTGGGTTGTTGTGCTCTGGTGCTGAAACATCAACATCAGGGGCCTTGTCTGAAAATTATGTAAAGCTGTTCTTTCTTTCAGTCTTCATCCATGACTATTTGTTGATAAGCGTGACCAATTTGGAGAACTCTTTTCCACTGGCAAGTGCTGCAAATAGGTCATCTACTTGAAGTATTGGATATTGCTCTAAGGAGGACACTTTCTTAAGGTCAGTTCCTTATGCCATGAGAGATTAAAAGCCTTTATTGTCATTCTGTGGTGAGATACAATAAAATTGGGGGATTTCTTATCTTATCGCTCAAGGCATAAGGAACTGACCTAGAATGAAAGAAATATGGCTTGGCATTTTCCTTCCAAGCCAAGTGGATGAGGAAATTGACAGATTATTAAAGGAGGAAATCTGTCACAGATGGAATGGAGCAGGGCGACCAAGTGCAGCTTGGACCAGGTTTTACTGGAGAACACAAACTAACAGACTGGGCAAACTGACATAACTTAACAAATAGGTCATCTACTTGAAGTATTGGATATTGCTCTAAGGAGGACACTTTCTTAAGGTCAGTTCCTTATGCCATGAGAGATTAAAAGCCTTTATTGTCATTCTGTGGTGAGATACAATAAAATTGGGGGATTTCTTATCTTATCGCTCAAGGCATAAGGAACTGACCTAGAATGAAAGAAATATGGCTTGGCATTTTCCTTCCAAGCCAAGTGGATGAGGAAATTGACAGATTATTAAAGGAGGAAATCTGTCACAGATGGAATGGAGCAGGGCGACCAAGTGCAGCTTGGACCAGGTTTTACTGGAGAACACAAACTAACAGACTGGGCAAACTGACATAACTTAACAAAACGATAACATGACTGACTGACTAACCAAAACAGTTGAAAACGACAGGAACCATAAAGACATGAAGACAACAACATTATGACATCAGGAGCCAAAAAAACATTAAAACAACAATGATCCGACGGGGCGTGAGGGGCAGACAGGACCTATATACACGACAGGTAACAAGAGGCAGGTGAGAATAATCTAGCTAATCATGGGCACACAGGAGGGCAGGGGGGAGCACACAGACAGAAACCATGACAAATGGCTGGGGACGAGACGTGACAGAAATCATCACACCTGTAAATATATGTTGAATGGGTTGGTCCGGTAGTACCCATCCTGAAACCAGTGGGAACCGTCAGGTTATGTGGAGATTACAAGCTAACTGTGAACACTGTGTCTTGATTAGAACAATATCCAATCCCTCGAGTACCTGAATTTCCCCTCGGGGCGCAATAAAATACTGTATTGGCTCGAATATAAGACGACCCTGATTAGAAGGTGACCCCCTCTTTTTCAAGACTCAAGTTTGAAAAAGACTTTTTGAACACCAAATTTAATTTTTATACAGAAAATATTTACAGTACATCCGAAACAAATGATTATAACAATATATTCGAGAAAAAAAAGCATGTTATTTTGTCTTATTCAAATCATGCAAAAACTCAATCACATCTTAATATCTGAACATTTAAATATGTAAAATAAAGTGCAATCACATTTGTAAATGAATGCCTCTGGTTTTTTAAATGTAAATAAACCAATCTACTGTGACAAAACAACAAAATTGCAATAACTGCATTAACAATCTAAGTAAAGTCTAACTGTAACTATAGTCTTGAAACAAATCTGAATAAGGAAAAACATTGCAATAAAATAATGCAAACTGCTACCACTATTTTTATTTTTATTCTTCGTGACGGGTTTGCCTCAGCCTGGGGAGTTAAGTTCAGCATTCACTTTGAAGATATCTGGCGCCATCTAGCATTGTGAATGGGTATAATGTCTAGACCCTGAATGTAAGATGAACCTTACTTTTCAGTCTTATTTCAATACAAAAAACACCGTCTTATATTGGGGCCAATAATAAATCCATTCTATTTTAAAAATGTTAGAATTATTTTCCATTTCTATCTATCTATCTATCTATCTATCTATCTATCTATCTATCTATCTATCTATCTATCTATCTATCTATCTATCTATCTATCTATCTATCTATCTATCTATCTATCTATCTATCTATCTATCTATCTGTCTGTCCGTCCGTCCGTCCGTCCGTCCGTCCGTCCGTCCGTCCGTCCGTCCGTCCGTCCGTCCGTCCGTCCGTCCGTCCGTCCGTCCGTCCGTCCATCCATCCATCCATACATCCATCTATACATCCATCTATACATCCATCTATCTATCTGTGATTTTCACAGGCGGCTTGGTGGCGCACTGGCGAATGGCTGTTCGTCTCTGTGTGCCCTGCAATTGGCTGGCAACCATTTCAGACTGTCCCCCACCTAACGCCCGATGACGGCTGGGATAGGCTCCAGCACGCTCGTGACCCCCGTGGGGACAAGCAGTACAGATGATGGATGGATGGATGGATGGATGGATGGATGGATGGATGGATGGATGGATGGATGGATGGATGGATGGATGAGAGAGATAACAGAACAGATGTTTTGCCTAGAACAGGGGTGTCCAAACGTTTTGCAAAGCACGCCAGATTTGGTTAGATGAAAATGTATAGTGGCCGACCATTGGCACCAACATTCCTCAACCTATTATCATTGTAAATGAACTTGTATATATATATGTAACTTTGCTGTCTGCAGATAGGTTAATATTGCAAATGAGAATCTGTTGTCGATTGCACGCCCAGAAAAGTAAAAAATTATAATAATAAAGTTAAAAAGTCCCAACGATCATCGTAACACACATCTGGGTGTGGTGAAATTTGTCCTCTGCATTTAACCCATCCCCATGTGATTTTGATCCATCCCCTGGGGGAGAGGGGAGCAGTGAGCAGCAGCGATGCTGCGCTCGGGAATCATTTGGTGATCTAACCCCCCAATTCCAACCCTTAATGCTGAGTGCCAAGCAGGGAGGCAATGGGTTCCATTTTTTTATAGTCTTTGGTATGACCCGGCTGGGGTTTGAACCCACAACCTTCCAGTCTCAGGGCGGACACTCTACTACTAGGCCACTGAGCTAAATTAAATACAAATGAACAATTTCCTGAAAATTGAATGATTTTTTTTATTAGATCTATTAAGTTTGTTTTATTATTATTATTGTTGTATTAATAAGAAGGGTGATATTGGTGTTTGTTAGTGATGTGAATTTCAGTTTTTTTGGTGAATTGAATCTTTAGAATCAGTTCACTCAAAAGATTCGTTCAAACAAATCGTTCAACAATTTGATTGATTAAAATCAAGGAATAAAACACCAGACAACTTATTACATAAATGTTTAATAACAATAAACGTACATTTCAAACCAGCAATCTAATGTGAAACTGCAGTCGCTATAGTGGTTAAGAATATTTAGGCATATATATGCATACTCGTTATCTAAAACTTACTATAAGTAAATCGTAAATCTACATTCTGGTTTACATAGTTCACGCTTGGAGACGCAACTCGTTCATTGACTGATCCGTTGATGCACAGAAAGGCAGTTCACCCATTGACTCGTTCGCGAACGGGAAAGTCAGGATTCGTTCCCTCACTGATCCGTTCTCGCAATGAACCGGAAATCCAAATCACTCACTGATTCGTTTACTCACTGATTCGTTCGTTGGTGAATGGGAAATGCAATCCATGACTCGTTCGTGAACGGGAAGTTACGTCATTTTTTTCTTCGTTTTGTTTTACAGCGAGGTGGCACCAGCTTCAATGCGCACCACTGACATCTACTGGCTGAAGTCATATGAACTGAAAAAAGAACAAATCACTTTCGGAAGTGATTGTTCACTCTCGTTCACTGAAAGAATTCGTTCTTTTGAACGAATCGTTCACTCAGGAGCCAACACTAGAGCCAACACTAACACGCGCGAGCACACTGTAAAGCTGTGGGCAAGAGCTGTTTTCTGCTTGACTTACACAACACACAAAATATATTTAATATTAAACAAGACACTTTTACATCAAATTACTCTCAATTTCCAGTTAGTTATAGCCCATCCAAAACACTTAGGGGCAAAAAGTTTGGTCACAAGGGAGCAGACAATCAACTAGTCAATATAGCGTAATTTTCGGACTATTAGTCTATCCGGAGTATAAATCGCATCACCCATAAAATGCACAATAACGTGAAAAAAATATATATAAGTCGCTCCGGAGAATAAGTCGCACTTTTGGGGCAAATTTATTTGTCAAAATCCAACACCAAAAACAGACACGAACCAGCAACAACAGGCTAAACGATACGGTATGCTAACGTGACATACACAAACGAGAGGCTGAGAACGGGCCTAACGTAACATTCAGAGTTATTCAAATGATTATTACATAAATAACACGTTTATCAAACCATCTGTGTCACTCCAAATCATAAAATACATCGATCATCGATCGTGTAAACAATGCCGCGTACGCGCGCCGTCGGACTCGTGATTTGCATGTCTAATTATTCCACAGACCCATATAACGATATATAAAGTATATTTCAAATAACTATCATATAGCAACAATATTACCAAACCATCTGTCACTCCAAATCATAAAATCCATAGATCATCGATCGTGTAAACAATGCCGCGTACGCACGCCGTCGGACTCGTGATTTGCATGTCTAATTATTCCACAGACCCATGTAACGATATATAAAGTATATTTCAAATAACTATCATAAGGCAACAATATTATCTGTGTCACTCCAAATCATTAAATCCATCGATCGAATTCCTTGTCTTTTGTCAACAAAGTGCGCCCTGACGTCAGCCTCGTCGTTATTCCACAGATCTAGCATATAACTATATTGTAGCATTGACAAAGTACAAGCAAAGACGTGGGTTTGGTAAACGGCTCTTTATTTTACAAAACAAGAGTTCAACGAGCCAACAACTACTGAACTGTAACGCTAAAAACATAAACAAGTTGCTACACGAAATAAAACATAAATAGCATAACTTAGCATAACTAAATAGCATAACTATAACATAAATAATAACTTTTTCAAACCGTCTGTGTCTTCTGTCTAATTATTAAATCCTTCAAACTCCTTCATCCTCCGTGTCACTGACAAACAACTCCGCTACTGATGCTGGTAGTACGTGCGGCCCTTCGTCATCTGCGTCGCTGACGTCAGACTCCTCGTCAGTTTCAGTTGGATTTATTCCAGCTTTTCTGAATCCTGACAGAATGGTTTTGAGTGTAACCGAAGCCCATGCTTTATCAATCCATCTAATGACGTCCAGGAATGTTGCATGTCGCATTCTCCCGGTTGCCGTGAAGCTGTGCTCTCCGTCCATCATCCACTGCTCCCACAGGTTACGCAGAACTGCTTTAAAGCTCCTATTCACAAAGACGTCGAGTGGCTGGAGTATTTTAGTGCAGCCTCCAGGGATGATGCCAGGTATGGAGTTGAGTTTTTTTTTATTTATTTATTTTTATCTCTGGCGTGATGTGCGCTCACATGCTGTGAGCAGAGCTTGCTTGCATCATAAATTGCATTGCTGCCCCTACTGTTTTTTTGTTTTTTTTTACATCGCCACACTAAATTATCTTCACCAGACCTGTGCTTTTTAAAAACTCAAAAAAACAGCGCTTTCCCCTCCCAGTTGTTGCGTCACGGCCAATGGTGAACTCCAAGCTGTCCGGATCCTGAATTCGCTCCCCCCTCCACCCTCTGCTGCATGACGTCCTGTTCTATTGCGCTATGATCTGGCTGTCTGCTATTAGCACGCTTGCTCCATTTTGCTGCTCTTATTTGTCTATTTATTTATTGTTTATTTATTTGGGTTATTTGCTTATTACTTATTCGTTGCTCTTGTCTGTTCGTTTTTACTCTTTGTGCTATTTGATTGTGAGTGTTGTGTACTGTGTCTAGTCACCGTGGGACAGTTGTAAACGTAATCTCGATCTCGTTGTGTGCCTTGACGTGAAGAAATTGACAATAAAGCGGACTTTGACTTTAAAGCACCCTCGTCCAGTTTAGTTTGAAAATAACTATTTCTTTTTCAGTTGTTTTTGTTTATTTGTTTCATGAACTTGAATATTGTGCTGTAAAGTGTGAATTGCTTTATTCATTTTTTCAGTGTATTAAAAATAATATGTGAGGTGATCAACTGTACTAGTAAGTAATGTGTTAATGATCAAGTAAAATAAAATAAAAAAAAAAAAACACATATAAGTCGCTCCTGAGTATAAATCGCCCCCCCACCCAAACTATGAAAAAAAACCCCGCAATTTATAGTCCGAAAATTACGGTAGTCTTAACCTAATGAACATGTTTTGGAATGTGGGAGGGAGACCCTGCTAGCACAGAAAGAACACGTGACAACCTCTGAATTGTAAGTGAGGTGGACGTGCTAACTACTTGATCGCTGTGCCACTCCAGTTTTGAATATTTCCTAATTTTCTCAGTTTAAGGTTGCATGAAAATCTACCAGGGACTTTCTGTAAATTTTCAATCCTTTTGAAATCCTACCAAAAAACAAACATATAAATAAAACACAAAACATTGATAAAATTTGTTTTTTAAGTACAGTAGAAAACAACTGACTCACACCTACCTGCACAATAAGCACATTACGAATTTTACATTTAAGAACCGTAATTCAATTATAAACAGTAAAAGGATTTTTACATGAATTATTATTGAGCTCTAGCATAGAATGAAAACTATTATGAGACAAAGTAATTTTTATAATTGGCTTTTCCACTATTTAAATACAAACCTCATTGTTCCAGTGGGGCATTTTTCACATCAAAGATGCGAAAAAGGTGTTCTCTTCTAAGATTACTGCCCACTTCAAGGACAGCAGGGATGCTCGGGGCCTGTGACGAGGCATTCAGACCATCACAGACTACAAGCCCGCGCCGTGGAGCTGTGAGGGCGACGTCCCTCTGCTCAACGAACTGAACCGCTTCTTTGCTCGCTTCGACGCACAGAACGACACTTGCCCGCTGAAGACCCCTCCCCATTCGGACGAGCAGGCCCTGTGTCTCTCTGCCGTTAGCGTGAGGAGGACGCTTGCTGCTATCAACACCCGTAAGGCAGCGGGCCCGGACAACATCCCGGGACGGGCGCTGAGGGACTGCGCTGAGGAGCTGATGGATGTCTTCACGGACATCTTTAACATTTCCCTGCAGCAGGCCGTCGTCCCGTCATGCTTCAAGGCTGCCACCATCATACCTGTGCCGAAAAATCCTGCTCCTTCCTGCTTCAATGACTACCGCCCTGTGGCGCTGACCCCCATCGTCATGAAGTGCTTTGAGAGGCTTGTCTTGGCGCACGTCAGATCTGTTCTTCCACCCACCGTGGACCCCTTCCAGTTTGCCTTCCGACCCAATCGGTCCTCTGAGGATGCCATCTGCTCTGCCCTCCACTCTGCCCTCACCCACCTGGAGAACAGGGACTCGTATGTGAGATTGCTGTTTGTGGACTTCAGTTCTGCATTCAACACCATTGTTCCACAGCGTCTCATTTGCCAACTCGACAAGCTGGGCCTCAGTACCTCCCTTTCCAACTGGCTACTGGACTTCCTCTGTCAGAGGCCTCAAGTAGTGCGTGTGGGCGACAATGTCTCTGGCAGCATCACGCTGAGCACGGGGGCCCCTCAAGGCTGCGTGCTCAGTCTGCTGCTCTTCACCCTGATGACTAGTGACTGCACTGCGACCTACAGCAGCAACCGCGTGTTGAAATATGCCAACGACACGACTGTGGTGGGTCTGATCACCGGTGGCGACGAGACTCGATACAGATCGGAGGACGACCTTTTGGCCGCGTGGTGCAGGGACAACAACCTTCTGCTGAACGTCAACAAGACCAAGGAGATTGTCATTGACTTCCAGAAGGGTCACACCCACCACCTGCCGCTCACCGTCGACTGTGCTGTGGTGGAGAGAGTGAGCAGCACCAGATTCCTGGGGGTGCACATCAGTGAGGACCTCTCCTGGACCACCAACGCTGCGTCGCTGGCGAAGAAAGCTCTGCGTCGTCTGTACTTTCTGCGGAAACTCAGGTGAGCAAGTGCTCCTCCCGCCATCATGACCACATTCTACCGTGGCACCAGTGGCTGCTCTGAGTACAACATGAAGGCCCTGCAGCGCATAGTGAACACTGCAAGTAAAATCATCGGGGATCCACTCCCCTCCCTGAAGAACATTTACACCTCTCGTCTCACCCGCAAAGCGGCCGCGATTGCGTGTGATGTGAGTCACCCCGCTCACTCTTTGTTTGTACTTCTGCCCTCTAGGAAGAGGTACAGATGCCACCAGACTCAGAGACAGCTTCGTACTCCAAGCTGTCCGGATCCTGAATTCACTCCCCCCTCCACTGCATGACGTCCTGTTCTTTTGCGCTGTGATCTGGCTGTCTGCTATTAGCGCGATTGCTCAATTTTGCTGCTCTTATTTGTCTATTTATTTATTTATTGTTTATTTATTTGGGTTATTTGCTTATTACTTATTTGTTGCTCTTGTTCGTTTTTACTCTTTGTGCTATTTGATTGTGAGTGTTGTGTACTGTGTCTAGTCACCGTGGGACGGTGGGAAACGTAATTTCGATCTCTTTGTGTGCCTTGACGTGAAGAAATTGACAATAAAGCTGACTTTGACTTTGACATGCAGTGCCGAGAAAAAGTTTTCGTACTCCTTGGACTTTTTCACATTCTGTGACCTTACCATCACAAATGTGTGTATATATTTTTAGATTTCATGAAAGAAACCAACACAAAGTACCACAAAGGAAAAAGAAATGACATACAGTTTTGAACATCTTAAGCGAATAGAACTCTGGAAAATGGTGTACATTTATATTCAGCCCAAGTGTTTCAACATCTCTGTTGTTACTTTGTAGTTGGCTTCTCTTAACATCATAGCTACAAAAGAAAGGGAGTTTGCAAACTTGAACGCTGGACCTGAGAGATGAGCTCGTGAGCAAGGACGGTGCTATAATAGGATGGGTTTAAAATAGGACTAAAGAAGGGGGGGGGGGTGTAAATCATGGGTTTTGCAGTTGGCCAACATGTGATGGCCTTAACCTCTTAAACTAAGTTATTTGAAACTAAAAAGGAAAATAATAAAGTTCAAGTAGTTTGAATACTTGTTTAAGGTACTGTATATCACCCACTATTAGAACCAATTGCGTGTACCTATTTGTATATATGTTTCTTTATATTCCACTGGCCCTTGTTGGCATCGAGGAGCCTGACTTGAAGCCCTGGGGGGGGGGGGGGGGGGGGGGGGGCAGTCACGCTTGAGTGGTGGCTGTGCTGGCAGATGGGTCGTACGGAGTGATGACACAGAAGACATAGCCCGCCTCTTGGAACGCTTGTCTCATTTCCTCCTGATGGGAGAGACAAAGGCAGACAACCAGATATTGCTGCTTTTAGAAATCGTCAAACAGTAACCATAATTGGTACTTAATATTATTAGTATGTTATAAGAGTTTACAAAAATAAAAATGCATATTCCCAACCATAATGTATCCAAGCGGGTATCCTCCATAGGTTGATGATGATCATAGTTATACAACTTGCAAATACCGATAGACATTCATAGGAATAGCAAGACTCATGTAAACTGTGAGCTACACACTGTTGCAACTATGTTGTAATGAGATCAGTGGCTTCTGTATGTACAGGAGATGTAAAACATGAAAGAATTTGAATTCTCTACAGTAAATCCTGGCTCATGACGATATGTTCCAGACCACTAATGCGAGACATGACTTATATAATGATGTGAGAATGAGGAAAGGGAGTGGCAGTGAACCTTGAGCAAGTTCAACTGAAATGTTAGACACACTTCCCAGACTTTGTGGCGCACAACTGAGTTTGAGGTTTTGTTGTGCTCAAGCATACAAAAGTAAGTTGAAAAAGCAGTACCTATATGCATACATGACTCCCAATATGTTTAAAACTCATATGGCACTGATTGATAGAAAAAATATGTATTTCTTTTTCCTCAAACCACTTTACTTGATACTTTTAAATTCCACTAGACAGAGCCCACATAACACTTTGAGAATCATTGAATAGTCTATATTTACATTTTTATCTTGAAATACATACAAACATTAGAATAAAGCTTAAACCTTTTTGGGGGGAGGGATTAAATATTGAGCTTTTTTTTTTAACTACAACTAAATCTCGATTTTACGCAGACTTTGTGGTCCAGAATTTGTGAATCGCATTAACCCCAAAAGCACGTTGTATAGAAAGATTTTTTTGAAAGGCATGTTTTCAGGCAGCTGAAGTGGTTCTTTGTTACATTAATTTACATCAGGGATGTTGTTAGGAAGCCGAAGGGGTCCCTTTGTGAATTTTCCCTACACATCAAAGTCTGTTGACATTTTATTGAAAGAAAAGCAATACATAGATGAGAGCATCAGGTGGACTGAGTAAGTCATTTTGATGCTACGTGATTTGGATGGAAGAGAGAATAAAGCAGCCATGTGTCCGGCCATGCTCTTTGACTTGTGACTGTGTGGATGAGGTGCTTTCATGGGGTTTCCCCTTTCTGAATCAAAAAGGATCTTAGCTATCCCTAACACTGTAATAAGGCAGTGATAAAGATCAAACAGCCCGAATTCTTATTATTTAACGCCTTTGAATTGGTCACAGTAATCGAATCACTATAGCTAAGGTTTACGTGCTAGTCATTTAGCTTCATACGGTCTTATATCATCCATTTAAAATACTACCTGAAAACATATTTATAACAAAAAAAAATTGGGGTCCATGACCAAACCCCTTTTGACAGAAAGTTGCCTAGGATAGAAGAGAGTAAGATCGAGATTAACGTGTATTTAAGTACTGTAATTTTTGGACTATAAGTCGCTCCAGAGTATAAATCAGACCAGCCATAAAATGAAAAAAAAAAAAAAAGAAACATATACAAGTCGCACCGGAGTATGAGTCACACTTATGGGGCAAATTTATTCGTCAAAATCCAACACCAAGAACAGACATGAACGAGCAACAACAGGCTAAACAATAGGTATGCTAACGTGACATAAACACAAACGAAGAGCTGAGAACGGGTCTGACGTAACATTCAGAGTTATTCTAATAAATATTACATAAATAATACGTTTATAAAACCATCTGTGTCACTCCAATTCATCCAAATCAATCGATCGTCCTTTATGTAAACAATGCCGCGTACGCGCGCCGTCAGACTCGTCGTCATTTGCATTTCTAATTATTCCACAGACCCATATAACGATATATAAAGTATATTTCAAATAACTATCATATTACAACAATATTATCAAACCATATGTGTCACTCCAAATCATTAAATCCATGGATCAAATTCTTCGTCCTTTGTCAACAACGCCACGCGTGGGCCCTGACGTCAGCCTCGTCGTTATTCCACAGATCTAACTATATTGTAGCGTTAACGAAGTACCAGGAAAGACGTGGGTTTGGTAAACGGCTCTTTATTTAACAAAACAAGAGTTCAACGAGGCAACGACTACTGAACTTCCAGTCATGGAGGTGGAAGAGAGCTCCATAGAATAGGACCGGGCGTGCGTATAAACCATGTCCGAGCCCCATCCACCGTCTCCAGACAGCCACCCGGCTGAGCGCCGGCCCCAGACTTCCATCCACGGAGGTGAAAGAAAGCTCCGTAGAGTATGACCGGGCATCCGTAAAAGCCATCTCCGAGCCCTATCCACCGCCCCCGGACAACTACCCGGCCGAGCGCCGGCCCCCGACTTCCATCCACGGAGGTGAAAGAGAGCTCCGTCGAGTCGGACCGGGCGTGCGTAAAAGCCATAATAGTTTTTCAAACCTTCTGTGTCACTCCAAATCATGAAATCCTTCAAACTCTTCGTCCTCCGTGTCACTTACAAACAAAGCCGCTAATGATGCTGGTAGTACGTGGGGCTCTTCGTCATCTTCGTCATCCCGTGATCGAATCTTTGTCCTTTATGTAAACAACCGCCGCGCTGCTGACGTCACTTGAAATTCAAATTACAGCAATCCCTTGTTACATTGCGGTTCGTTTATCACAGTTTCTCTCTTTTTTTTTTTTTAATTTTGAAATTTTTTGAAAAAAATTCACATATAAGTTGCCCCCCCACGCAAACTAAGAAAAAAAAAACGCATGTCAAATATATATTTTAAGTACATTTCAGTTTTATCTATACATATTTTACAGTAAATGTGCTTTTGAGGACTAAAATCACTGTACCTTTTGACTATTTTAATATTGGCCATTGTGGTGATGCTTGAAGGGCATATATTGTTTGTGAGGCGGTACTTGATGTAAAAGGTTTGAGATTTGAACACTGCCATCAATAAAGGCAACTGCGACTGGAAATATTCTGTGTTGTATTCGTACTAGTTTTTCTGGGTCTAGACATAATCCCACCACTGCCCCTCCACTGCCTGGTAACTTCACCGCTGAGTCAAACTGAAAGAAGCACAAAGCATTCGAAGAAACAGCATTTTACTTTTGAGAAAGACACAAATTACTATTGAAAATAAATATGAAGTTTATATGTAGACAGAAAAATCCCTGAATGGCTACCTCCTTTGCTAACGCCACCATCTTGAGGTTGCCAGGTCCAAGGCACTCATCTGTGTACACGGACCTGTTGGAGGCAGTGTTTCTGCTGCTTAGTCTAAACACACTTGTGTGGCTGTACAAACATCTGCTCTTTTTTGTTTAAACTTTCACATTATTATCCTAAATACAGCACTAAAAGACTCTCTTGAATGTGTCCGTTGCATCAAGATAAGACATGGCTCTATTTAGTAATTTCAAATTCTAAGACAAATTACACTATTTCTAAAATCCTCAAGAGAATACTTGCAAGGGTTACATTTTTTATATTGTGCATTGCAAGTAGTTTCACGATCCTACTAAAGAATCACATTCGACCAGGGGTCGGGATCCTATGGCTCGCGAGCCAGATATGGCTCTTTTGGCAACGTTGAAAACGTTATTAAAAAGAATACATTAGTACACTCAAAAAAAATCATTGGTCTTAATTAAAATACATGAATTTAATTGTATTTAACCGATCGTTTTTTATTGGTATGGCTCTCACGGGAAATTTTTTAAAAATTGGGCATTTATGGCTCTATCCGCCAAAAAGGTTCCCGGCCCCTGCATTAGATGATTTACCTCCTTAGCTCAAAGTTTTCATCCATTAGTTGCGCGAGACGGTTCCAGTCTTTTTCCAATAGAGCCACCCTGAGAAAACAGATGGAACGTTTCTTTCAGCCACGGCTAAGGAGAAATGAAGGTCTTGCATTAAAAATGTTTCCTCAAAATACACTATAAGTGGTTACAATCTAAAAATATATATATACAGTGCCTTGCGAAAGTATTCGCCCCCTTGAACTTTTCAGCATTTCGCGACATTTCAGGCTTCAAACATAAAGATATAAAAGTTTAATTTTTGTCAAGAATCAACAAGTGGGACACAATCTTGAGGTGGAACAAATTTTATTGGATAATTTAAACTTTTTTAACAAATAAAAAACTGAAAAGTGGGACGTGCAATATTATTCGGCCCCCTTACGCTAATACTTTGTAGTGCCACCTTTTGCTGCAATTACAGTTGCAAGTCGCTTGGGTTATGTCTCAATTGGTTTTGCACATTGAGAGACTGGAATTTTGGCCCATTCTTCCCTGCAAAACAGGTCGAGCTCAGTGAGGTTGGATGAAGAGCGTTTGTGAACAGCAGTTTCAGCTCTTTCCACAGATTCTCGATTGGATTCAGGTCTGGACTTTGACTTGGCCATTCTAACACCTGGATACGTCTATTTGTGAACCATTCCATTGTAGATTTGGCTTTATGTTTTGGGTCATTGTCCTGTTGGAAGATAAATCTCCGTCCCAGTCTCAGGTCTTTTGCAGACGCCACCAGGTTTTCTTCCAGAATGGTCCTGTATTTGGCTCCATCCATCTTCCCATCAATTTTAGCCATCTTCCCTGTCCCTGCTGAAGCAAAGCAGGCCCAAACCATGATGCTGCCACCACCATGTTTGACAGTGGGGATGGTGTGTTCAGGGTGATGAGCGGTGTTGCTTTTACGCCAAACATATTGTTTTGCATTCTGGCCAAAAAGTTCGATTTTGGATTCATCTGACCAGAGCACCTTCTTCCACATGTTTGTGTGTCTCCCAGGTGGCTTGTGGCAAACTTTAAACGAGACTTTTTATGGATATCTTTGAGAAATGGCTTTCTTCTTGCCACTCTTCCATAAAGGCCAGATTTGTGCAGTGCACGACCTATTGTTGTCCTATGGACAGACTCTCCCACCTCAGCTGTAGTTATCTGCAGTTCATCCAAAGTAATCATGGGCCTCTTGGCTGCATCTCTGATCAGTCTTCTCCTTGTTTGAGATGAAGGTTTGGAGGGACGGCCGGGTAGTGGTAGATTTGCAGTGGTCTGATACTCCTTCCATTTCAATATAATTGCTTGCACAGTGCTCCTCGAGATGTTTAAAGCTTGTGAAATCTTTTTGTATCCAAATCCGGCTTTAAACTTCTCCACAGGAGTATCTTGGACCTGGCTGGTGTGTTCTTTTGTCTTCATGGTTCTCTCTGCGCTTTAAACAGAACCCTGAGACTATCAAAGAGCCGGTGCATTTATACGGAGACTTGATTACACACAGGAGCAATCTATTTATCATCATCAGTCATTTAGGACAAGATTGGATCATTCAAAGATCCTCACTAAACTTCTGGAGTGAGTTTGCTGCTCTGAAAGTAAAGGGGCCAAATAATATTGCACGTCCCACTTTTCAGTTTTTTATTTGTTAAAAAAGTTTAAATTATCCAATAAAATTTGTTCCACTTCAAGATTGTGTCCCACTTGTTGATTCTTGACAAAAAAATGTAAATTTTATATCTTTATGTTTGATGCCTGAAATGTCGCAAAATGTTGAAAGGTTCAAGGGGGCCGAATACTTTCGCAAGGCACTCTACAGACATAATGACTTGCTCTACCTGGCTTGATCAGTAAGTTGAGCAAAAGTCTCCATGGCTTCGACCACAAGAGCCTCCCCTGAAGAAAGACAACTCATGCTGTATAAAGAACCTCTTTGCAACCACTTTTTGTGATCTACAACTGTAAAGAAATTTCATTACGTGATACAATATGGACGATAAAACCACCTAAAACATTGCGTGCCAATTTTAGGTCAATTAAAATCACAGATTTTATGCCAACTGAATTGTGTATTCTGACTTTTCAGATTTCACATGGTTATAAACTCCCATTTACTGTCATGTTTTTGGTTCTGCCATTACAAAGATTTTTTTTTGGTACAATTATTTTTCTATATTGAGTGTAATTCCAGAATAGACTGTGAACACTTACGTTTGAAAGTGTAAATTTCTAGGGCTGATGGGAAAAACAGCCAAGCAACTCAAACCCACTTGTGTTGACCATAAAAATTGGTGGAAACAAAAATGTATGACTGAAAGCGATGGCTCTGGGTTAATTTTCATCTTTAGGCATGATTCCTTTTGTGTTGTTCATTACCCTTGCTCTTTCTCAATTATGTGTTCATATGGGTTTGTATTATTTTCCAAATGTGTTTAAAACTCTTTGGGAAAAATCAAGTGCCATAAATGCTGTAAAAACATACCTAGAGTATATTACTGATTGCGGGGGTGGTCCAGAGTGTAACCAAAGCGAAAGAGGAGGAATAAGTGTTTCATTAAAAAAAAAAAAAAAGTAAATTAGCCTACCACTGAGCCAGCGTTGTCGGACGTTGTTATGGATGCGCCCAGAGTCACTCGGGTCACTCAAGTAGGCCAACCAGAATGGAGGCAGGCCGCTCATATCAAGGGAAATGTAGTTCCCTTAAAGTGTAAAACACCACACATACTGTACATTTAAACTATAAACTGATTTTTGTTTCATGTGTGTGTTATACAGTGATGTGAATACCATAACCCTGCTCTTCCATGAGCTTCTTGCTGAAGTCCATGTAGACTAAACCTTCGTAGACCTGCACAACAAACCATAATCCCTGCTACTGCTTGTGCACATAATGGTCAAGACCCACTCACACTGAGAGGCAAACATTTGCAATTGTTGGCAAAGGTAACGAATGCACGTTCATGTCGGGGTTCGCCAGGGTTCACTCAAGGTAGCCAATTGTTCGCCAGATGTTCACCAGACCGTTTTAGACTTGTAAATGCAAATGCTCTGTAACCCCCGGTCACCAGTCCATCCCTGTTTACATGTGCTACTTACCTGCGCAACTCTGTCTTGAAGGCCTGCAGTAATGAAGAGTTCATCAGTTTCCACATTTAGAATGAAGTTGGCTCGGGTTGGTTTCGGGAGATCCTTGTACATACAAGAAAGTTTCTCAATCACTAATACAGAACTTCAATTTGAAAGCTGTTTTGCATTTTCTTTGAGACTCCCACCAAGTTGTCTAATATTGGTTGTGTATGGATGTGCTTGTTCTAATATTATTCTTGTAATTTTTTTTTTTTTTTTTTATACATATAGTTTTTTAGATGTAGTCAACTTGTAACAAACACACAAAGTACATTAAAATCAAAGTGGGGGTTGATTGCGCATGATTTTAAATGTCTGTATTTTGTAAACAAATAAAATTTTCAATGGATTTGAAACATTTGGAATGACTCTCACAACGCCTTGGAGGTAACAAAGACAGGTCTGAGTGTCAGTGGTGCCGTGTTAGTACGTCATTACGTGACTTCCTTACATTATCTGTGAGGTTGTAAAATTTCATGAGACACTTCAGGGTAGCTGAGACGATGGCACTGCGAACAATATTGCAAGACCAATATATTATTTCTTATGAACTGTATGAACCAGATAGAATAACCAAGGCAAATTGCATTGAAAAGCAAGTTAACATGTAGTACGTCCTTTGCAATGGATGACAAGAAGGTTATTAACCTGCTCCCAGCAAGGCCCTACAACAAAAACAGAAAGAAAAGTTCATTTAGGTTCTACTTTTCGTTTACTCGCTTAGTCATAAAGCAATTAGTACGAGCGGACCCCTCACCACTTGTCGTGGAATATTTGTGTCATACTTCAATGCGAAGTTCTCCTTTGTCAAAGCGATGCTGTGGAGAAACAATGTCAATTACTCAATGGGTTTTCTAAATATATGTCTGCAGGTGCAATGAAATATGCATCATTTCACTTTACCCAAGGAGAAATTCCATTCGTAATAACCTTAGTTATGTAATTATGAAATTAAGCGCTAACACTGATAACACGACTATCTAAGCTATTCTGCTTGCCTTTTGGATTTGGCATTTTGCTAGGTGAAGACTGAAATAAGAAGCATTATGGAAATAAGCGCTGCTGTAAAAGTTTAACAGTAAAGAAATTCCGAATGACTTGCTCAGACATATTTCTGGCGATAGGTAAACCCCAAAATATTTAGGGTAGTGTGGATAATTTCACACTTGTTATGTGGGCACTGCCCACTGGGCAGGCACTCAAGAGACTGAAGCGTACGCAAACCTCTTGAATATGTTACCGTTAAGAAGAGCTGTCTTCCTAAATTGATGGGCGAATGATGACATTTTTTAAGATAAAATGACTAGTACAGTATTCTTTCTTTAAAGGATGTATTCAATCAAAGCGCTTACACCAAATCTCACCCTTGTATGCAGCAGAACTGGTAGAATTTCTTACATGTCGCTTGCAACAATCGGAGGCCTCCAAAATACCTGCGGTGGATGAACCATACAACACATGTGACATGAGAAATTGAAAAATATTGTAATCTGTTATTGGATCATACAAACCCTTCTTTTCTACTGATACTGAACAAATCTTGTAAGCTTCCAAACTCTGTGGGGTCATTGAGAGGATGAGGAACGAGAACCTGTAAGATCAAAGCAACTTCGTTCTTGTTAATGGTAGTGATGATAACGTGGAGTGCACCAAAGTGTGTGTAGTACTGCTGTACCAATGTTTGACTTTTCACTAGGGTGACCTCGGCCCAGAAGTTCATGATCGTCATCGCGATGGTTTTCCCATTAAAGCAGTCTGATGGATTCCCCATTAAGCCAACCCTGCCATTATCAGTAAATTTATTGCAATAATCACATGTTCTTTATGGGGGTAAACATAATGATTAAAACAATAACTAAACATTATACTTCAATTAAACATCAACATAAATCGAAGTTATTGTTATCATTATTATATTACGATGCAAACCTGGCAAAAGACCGGCACGTAATTTGTCTGACAGAGTTGTTTTGTTGCTTGGCGGAGAAGCAAGTGAGCCACTTGGTGTAGTCCGATAGACCCTGAGATGTTAAGTAACACAAATTGTCATTAAGGAAGGGTAAATGAAAAGGAGATGTTAGTTCTATATGACAATTTTATATTATCAGCATCAGTTCAATTTATCACAAGTGTCGCCTCATTAATATGCAAACAAAGA
The DNA here is from genome assembly GCF_054491065.1 of Syngnathus leptorhynchus. Classification (NCBI taxonomy): domain Eukaryota; kingdom Metazoa; phylum Chordata; class Actinopteri; order Syngnathiformes; family Syngnathidae; genus Syngnathus; species Syngnathus leptorhynchus. Next base: position 13,760,684 of record NC_141201.1, on the reverse strand, counting down.
TGAACAATTACGACATTATTATAATTCAAATTAATCCGATACTATGTTGTGATTTGGGTGAGAATCCTTCAGGGTTCTCGTACATGCACATTGTTGCACAGCATATCCTTTGACGTCCATCCATCCATCCATTTTCTGTACCGTTTTATCCCCACGGGGGTATTACATAAATTCACAAACCCATCAGTTTAGAAAAAATGCACCCTCTTAAAGGGTAAGACGATCATTTGAGACGCTTTTGGGCATCCCCAACTGCAAATCATACAGGCAAGGCATAGTAATCGCTCAATACATGACACAACAGGGGGCTGGTTAGCACATCCGCCTCACAGTTAAGAGGGTGCGGGTTCGATTCCACCTCCGGCCCTGCCTGTGTGGCGTTTGCATGTTCTCTCCGTGCCCGCGTGGGGTTTTCTTCAGGCACTCAGGTTTCCTCCCACATCCCAAAAACACGCTTGGCCGATTGAGCACTCCAAATTGTCCCTAGGTGTGAGTACGAGAGCGATGGTTGTTTGTCTGTGTGCCCTGCGATTGGCTGGCAACCCATTCAGCAGTATCCTACTGCTGGGATAGGCTCCAGCACACCCGTGACCCCCGTGGGGACAGGCGGTATAGAAAATGGATGGATGGATGGATGGATGGATGGATGGATGGATGGATAGATGAAGCAACAGGAACGAGTAAAATTATACTGTAAAAACAAAAGCACATACCACTTGTCCGATTAGCTGGAAACCAATTGGAAGCTTCATTCCAAACACGTCAAGCACATTATTGTTGATCATTCTCTCCTGAGAAAAAAAAAAAACGGTTTTACCATCGACAGCGTATTTGACCATAACAAACTTTGGTACAATGTTACGTCAGCACAGTGGAGCCTCCCTGAAGTTGAACACTTTGAAATTCAAGCATAATTTAGAAGAAAAAATCCACCTGTAGTATTATCACGGCTATGATTGACTACTTTCAGGTATGCAAGAAATAAAAAAAAATATATATATATATATATATATTTATACATAAACTCTTTGTGAAATTAAGAACTGAAGAAACTGAATTAAAGTATAAGAAATATAAAAACTTAAAATTACTAAAAGTTACTAAAAAGTCATATATGTGTGTGTAATATGTTTCTGTTCAGTCTAAAAAAAGTGACAGAAATAAGACTAGGGGTCGGGCCAGATAAATTCTTTGTATTTCTAACCAATCCCTTTGAACAAGTCAACAGCTTAGATCTATAATAGATTTTTTTCCTCTTTTCCATAAATGTAAACATTTTATGTCACGTAATGTTTGTATGTTTAATAAATCAAGAAACAAATAAAACAATAATGTAGAAGATTAAGTATGCCTTCGCATAGTCTGTCATTTTGTCTTTTTTGGATGACACCCACCACCAGGTGCAGGTCATAACTGTCAAAGCCTCATCCTTCAAAGCTAATGGTGTGTCAACTTTTTTTTTTTTTTTTTGCAATGCAGAGATTAACTTGAATAATGGTCCACTTTCCTAAAGGGTGTCAGTAAGTAGTTTTATTTTATGGTATTTGTTTTATTGCTGTTAACTGTTAAGGGGTTTTTTGAGTTTTTCCTTGCCCTTTTGGGAGCCTAAGATCAGGGGATGCTTTGAGAATTATTCTCAATTGATTGTCTATGTGAAGCCCTTTGAGACTGCTTGTGATTTAGGGCTATACAAATAAACTTGACTTGACTTGACTTAACTGAGTCTTAGACTTGCATGACAGTTACGTAACATTTCAAGAGCAGTTACTTTTTTTCCATGATAACAATGCATTTCCTCTGGAGCTTTTTAAATATGACCCATACGTATGGCGCTTGCCCTCGGAGGATCCACTGTACTCAGGAATATAAAAATAGTTTTGGCTGTTCTGAAATGTTCCTTTACAAACCCAGAAGCTTCCAAAGGACCTGTCTGTGGCTTTCCTCTGACTTATGAAGTCAGACATGAAGGGCAAAGACTTTTTCTGGATGCAGTAAAACACTACACTGGCCAGACGAGAAGATGTCAGCCCTTCTTGAGGTTTCTCCCAGAAACGAGTTATCCTGCATTCAAAGACAACCTAACTCAAAGCCCAGGCTTGATTCAAGATTTTGATTTTCATAAGCTAAAAAAAAAAAAAAAAGTTTAATATTTCTTGTCACCTATGGGAATCAGGACAGACTTCCACAATACCCCTGGTGGTGCTTTTCTCGCTTTCCTCCATCTCATAGTAGATGATCAGCTCTCCAGGCTTCAAAGAACACACAATGTAAGTACAGTTCTTGAAAGCATCATTGCCATACCACAAAATAATTCTCACCTTTGAACGGAAAAAACGGATCACTTGATTGATGTCAAAGTTCTGGTCTGCACACAACATGTCGCCTGCTATCTGCTTACACAAAGCAGGAATTAAAATGTCACTGATCAGTACAGTTTAATTTTTGACATATTACCACAATGATGTCGTCTTGCAGCTTGCGGGAGCGTATGGCCAGCTCCAGGTCAGCCACAGCACCAAGACTATCCTCCTCTGTGGTGCTGCCATCGTTTATTATGTTTTCCACGGGGAAGTCATTGGCCGTGGCCCAGCGTTCAAAATGCTTATATCTGGTCAGAGAAGACCATCAAACATCGTTAAATCATCAATTTGGTTTTCTGTTGTGTCGGTTTAAAGAACTCACTTGTCTGCATTAGTGACAAGATACACCTCTGTGAATAACTGACGCCTGAAGACAGAGCAGACATATAATCAGCAAAGTGACGTAAAGTAAACATGACAATGACAAACAATGTAGAAAACTATCAACATGAAAGCTTTTTAAGTCACTGAGACTCACAAGTTGACGGTTTTCCACCAAAAGTCCAAAATCTTCCTTCCTCCAGTGCCAGGAAGCAAGGTCTTTGGCACCCCAATTAGGTGGCTGTACAAGCCAGTATCATCATTCTTGTTGTGGAGAGATAAATAATATTAGGTCTTCTTATAGTAATAATGTCAATATGAGATCCTAAAGTCTACTTCGAAATTTCTGGTATAAACCTGGAAGTAGAAACTTAAGTATTGGATTAATTCATTAATTAATTCTATTAACTTTACTTGAGAAGCTCAGAGCAGAGACTGAGAATAGCGGCTCAACTTCTGACATAAACCAGCCTAAAATTGTCATTTTGCAAAAGTCAGCTGGGATAGGCTCCAGCATGTTGCTTCACACAGGGAGTGCCAGAAGTGGAATCAAACCCGTACCCTCTTAAGTGTGAGGCGGAAGTGCTAATCAGTGCACCACCGTGCCACACTGGTAAGCACGTGTGGTGTGGAAACCATTGTAATGTTCTGTGATGAAAATGTAACCAAGAACAGCAGTGCACAATTTCAAACGTGTCCAGACTTCTACTACTTCTACTACACCCTTAAAATTGCTGGGTTGAAAATTATACCTACACAGAAAGTTGGGTTGATTTTTTTTGTGCAAGTGTGTCGGCCCAATTTTGAACCGAAATTGTTGTTTTAACCCAGGATTTTTCAGGGTGTAGGGCTGCAAAATATATTAAACATATCGATATCACAATAAATGCCCATAACGCAATAGGTTTCTTGTAGGATTGTATCCTTTTATATAATTTGACCAGTCAGACACAAACTTAAATCATCTCCATACAATAATTGATTATCAGGTGTAATTACCATTAATATGATGAATATGAACTTGCCGCATTAAAATTTATTATTTTCGTTAGATTAAAAAAAAAACGTTATCTCTTTACTTGAGGTACATTATAAATATCACAATAATATAGATATGGCTGCATTCAACAACCATACCACGTTTTCCCAATATCAGGCAGCCCAAATCGCTGAGGTGGTTTGGTGTCAATACATTTCTAAATTATTAATCAATTACTAAGTCGAAGTGCAGTATGGTAGAGCATTTTACATTCGCACATATACATTTCGCATAAAACATTATAGTGAACATTTTAAACAAGAGTTACCCATTAAATCCCTGCGTGCGTGATACAAGTTAAAGTTTAAGCGGCTCGAGGTATTGCATCCACTTCGACCCCGGCGAACTTTACCCTCGTAACTTCATTCTTTTACAATGGAAAACCCCGCTCACCTTTATTTCAGTCTGTAAAAGTGTGCCATGGCCGGCAACCAGCAGTATGCAAATCATTGGGCCAGATCCGTTTTCTGGATAATGCTCAGGATATATGGCTACACTCCTGCAGTTCGTCTGGATTGACTGGCGTCTGGCTGCAACGCTGTAACTGTGCATTGCAACTACTTCCGCTGACGCCAAGAACTTTGACACAGGACACACACTCGGACAGGAAAGGGCGGAGTTTTCACTTTGTTGGCTTTTTCCCATTAATGCCAATCAGTTACCACGAAGTTCAAGTAAAGTACCCTGTTTGTTCACTTGCAGGTCAAAGTAGTATGTATGTTTGACTTTTGTATTTGATTCGTGTGTTTTCATGATGAGTTCATAATAAATCCATAATTAATTGTACACTCGAAATAATTTCGTTTGTCTCACCAGTTCTACCTGTTCTACTACTGTGGCTGTGATGTAATAGAAAGCTAAACTCAGTAAACATTAGTACTCAAGAACTCTTGTCTCCTTAAGTGAACGAACTGGCATTGGATGATTGCACAGCAATTACTCTTTCCAATTGATAAAACGCATACCACAAGCAATATCAAGTTTTTCACCCAGTGTCCAAAAGAGCGCTGTGACGCCACGTCGCCGCCTCAGTTACCTGTCGATGTCCACGTGAGATTGGGAGGAAGGTTGTCAATCCGAAACCATCTGCGCTGCGGCTCGACTCGCGCGGGAGGAGGGGTGGGGGCGTGCTATTCTCAGCTCAACGCTCCGACTGGTTGATGCCCCGCCTCCAGCCGATTGTCCTCATCAGTCAGACCTCAGGCGATGGGCACTCAGCGATGCTTTGGCATCGTCTGCAGGTCGCTCCCAATACTGCAAGTCGCAGCAGGAGCCACAAGAGGCAGAATTTCTTTCGAAACGGATTCATACGTTCTCCCCTACATCGCTTATTTGTCCTCCAGACGGGTTGAAGTTGATTAGAGCAAGACCGCAGCCTCTGGAAAGAGGGAGGGAGGCAGGCTATGCCTTCTCATCACTATACAGTAGTCCCTTGCTCCATCGCGGGTTGATTATAACGGCTTCAGTACATCGCGGATTCCCCCCCCGAAAAAAAATTCACAAATTAAAAATAAACCTTCTAAATTGAGGAATTATGGCACGAAAGTTGCTCACACGCCAGCAGAAGGCAGGGAGTGTCCACACAGTTGCAGTACGTACACCTTTTTATTAAAAAAAGTTGTTATAATAATAAGAGTTCTAAAAACATATTTACAATATTGTACTTTGTTATAGAAAACTTGTAATAAAAGAGTTCTAAAAATATATTTACAGTATGTACACTTGTACCTTGTTATAAAAAAGTTCCTTGTATGACGATGAGCTGGAGGCACTCGCCGCCGGACTGACAAAGCAGCAGTGTTCCTTACAAGTCCTCGGGTAACGCTCTCCTCCACCCCTGTCGTGCGCCGGAAGGCCAGCCGGCCCAAGAACCTTGGCTTGGCTCGCCCGTGTCAGCTGTCCTCTTGTCTTCTCAGGCTCTCGCGCTGCAACCTGAGCAAGAAAAGCTGCAAGGTGCTGGCCTCCGTTCTAAGCTCATCCTGCAACCTTAGGGATCTGGATCTCAGCTACAACCTCTTGTACAACGACGGGCTGGAGGCTCTCGCCGGCGGACTAGCAAAACCGCAGTGTACCTTGCAAGTCCTCAGGTAAGTCTCTCCTCCACCCCGTCAAGCTCCAGAAGGCCAGTCGACCCAAGAACCTAGGGCTTCGCCCACCCGCGATACCGCCCCTTTGCAGCAGGCTCAAGTCCTGCATGATCACCACGTGAGGATGCATCTCACTGGCCAAGGCTCTCCGGTCCAACCCCTCCCACCTCCAAGAGCTGGACCTGAACAACAATGATTACGGAATGAAAGGAAAGCAGGCCTTGGCGGAGGTCCAAATGGATCCTTGCTGCAGTCTGAAGACAGTCAGGTAGGTTCCAAACATCTTCCAGGGCGCTCGCTCGTCTGAATCGACCAGTGACACTTGTACGTTGAAGAAAATGTGTTCCAAAATGTCCCGTCTAGCTGCAAAAACAAATATGCTCACACCTCACTGAATAAAGTACATGAGCATACAATTACTACATTCACACATTAAATCAATAAAATAAACATTTTAAGCATGTAATAATTTTTTAATGCTTAAATTTTAATGCGTAATTTTTGGGCTATAAGTCGCGGTTTTTGTCATAGTTTGGGTGGGGGGGGCGACTTATACTCAGGAGCGACTTATATGTGATTTTTTTCACACATTTTCAAAATTCTGAAATCCGCGATGTAGTGAAACCGCGATAAACGAACTGCGATGTAGCAAGGGATTACTGTCATTTGAACTGCAAGTGACGTCACCCGTGCCGTGCGGCGGTTGTTTACATAAAGGACAAAGGATTTGATCACGGGATGACAGAGATGACGAAGGGCCCCACATACTACCGGCATCATTCGCAGCTTTGTTTGTAAGTGACACGGAGGATGAAGAGTTTGAAGGATTTAATGATTTGGAGTGACACAGAAAAAATATTATGGCTTTTACGCACGCCCGGTCCTTCTCGACGGAGCTCTCTTTCACCTCCGTGGATGGAAGTCGGGGGCCGGCGCTCGTCCGGGTGGCTGTCCAGGGATGGGGCTCGGACATGGCTTTTACGCACGCCCGATCCTATTCTATGGAGCTCTCTTCCACCTCCGTGGCTGGAAGTTCAGTAGTTGTTGGCTCGTTGAACTCTTGTTTTGTTAAATAAAGAGCCGTTTACCAAACCCACGTCTTTCCTGGTACTTTGTTTACGCAACAAAATAGCGTTGTTGACATAAAGGAGAGGAATTTGAAAGATGGATTTCATGATTTGGAGTGACACAGATGGTTTGATAATATTGTTGTTATATAAACCCACGTCTTTTCTGGTACTTTGTCAATGCTCCAATATAGTTATATACTAGATCTGCGCAGCGCGCGTGGCGTTGTTGACATAAAGGAGGAGGAATTTGATCGATGGATTTAATGATTTGGAGTGACACCGATGGTTTGATAATATTGTTGTAATATGACAGTTATTTGAAATATACTTTATATATTGTTATATGGGTCTGTGGAATAATTAGAAATGCAACTTACAACGGGTCCGACGTGAGCATATGCGGCGCATACGCGGCATTGTTTACATAAAGCACGATCGATGGATTTAATGAATTGGAGTGACACAGATGGTTTAATAAATGTGTTATTTATGTAATACTTATTGAATAATTCTAAATGTTACGTCAGGCCCGTTCTCAGCTCCTCGTTTGTGTATATGTCACGTTAGCGTACCGTATTGTTTAGCCTGTTGTTACTGGTTCATGTCTGTTTTTGGTGTTGGATTTTGACAAATAGATTTGCCCCAAAAGTGAGACTTATACTCCGGTGGGACTTATATATGTTTTTTTTGTACTTTATTGTGCATTTTATGGCTGGTGCGACTTATACTCCGGAGCGACTTATAGTCCAAAAATTACGGTACACCTGCACGCTAAATTGATAAAAAAGACATAACTAGACATTTTTTGAGAAAATGCGATTGAGGCAATAAAAATAAAAACGCACGTAAAACATAAACCAAACATTTCAGGTGGTCATTTCTTCATGTGCAATGATCAACTCGGCACTCTCGAGCCCCCAAGAGCACTTTTTACTATGCCAAATTAACCAGAGTGACGGGAGAGCAACAATTCAGAAAACGCGCTTACTCGGCGAGAATATGCGATTTAGGCAATAAAAATAAAAACGCGTGTAAAACATTAAAAAAACGATGAAAGTGGTCATTTCTTCATATTCAATGATCAACTTGGTACTCTCGAGCCCCCAACAGCACTTTTTATTATGCCAAATTAACCAGAGTGACGGGAGAGCGACAATTCAGAAAACGTGCTTAACTCGGCGAGAAAATGCGATTTAGGCGATAAAAATAAAAACGCGCGTAAAACATAAACCAAACGTTTCAGGTGGTCATTTCTTCATGTGCAATGATCAACTCGTTACTCTCGAGCCCCCAAGAGCACTTTTTATTATGCCAAATTAACCAGAGTGACGGGAGAGCGACAATTCAGAAAACGTGCTTAACTCGGCGAGAAAATGCGATTTAGGCAATACGAATAAAAACGCGCGTAAAACATAAAAGAAGTCAATGATCATCGTCACACACACATCTAGGTGTGGTGAAATTTCATCCATCCATTTTCTGAACCGCTTAGTCCCCACGGGGGTCGCGGGCGTGCTGGAGCCTATCCCAGCCGTCATCGGGCAGTAGGCGGGGGACACCCTAAACTGGTTGCCAACCAATCGCAGGGCACACAGAGACGAACAACCATTCGCACTCGCATCTAGGGACAATTTGGAGTGCTCAATCGGCCTATCAAGCATGTTTTTGGGATGTGGGAGGAAACCGGAGTGCCCGGAGAAAACCCACGCGGACACGGGGAGAACATGCAAACTCCACACAGGGAGGGCCGGAGGTGGAAACGAACCCGCACCCTCCTAACTGTGAGGCGGACGTGCAATCCACTGCCCCACCGAGCCACCTGGTGAAATTTGTCCTCTGCATTTAACCCATCCCCATGTGATTTTGATCCATCCCCTGGGGGAGAGGGGAGCAGTGAGCATCAGTGGCGCCGCGCTCGGGAATCATTTGGTGATCTAACCCCCCAATTCCAACCCTTAATGCTGAGTGCCAAGCAGGGAGGAAATGGGTTCCATTTTTTTTATAGTCTTTCGAATGACCCGGCCGCGGTGTGAACCCACAACCTTCCAGTCTCAAGGCGTACACTCTACTACTAGGCCACTGAGCTGGTAAAACATTGAAGGTGGTCATTTCTTCATGTGCAATGGTCAACCTGGTACTCTTGAGCCCCCAACAGCACTTTTTATTATGACAAATTAACCAGAGTGACGGGAGAGCGACAATTCAGAAAACGTGCTTAAGTCGGTGAGAAAATGCGATTTAGGCAATAAAAATAAAAACGCGCGTAAAACATAAACCAAACGTTTCAGGTGGTAATTTCTTCATGTGCAATGGTCTATTCTTAACTCTAGAGGCCCCAAGAGCAAATTTTATTATGCCAAACTAAGCAGAGTGACGGGAGAGCGACAATTCAGAAAACGTGCTTAACTTGTTGAGAAAATGCGATTTGGGCAATAAAAATAAAAACGTGTGTAAAACATAAACCAAACGTTGCAGGTGGTCATTTCTTCATGTGCAATGGTCAACTCTGCACTCTAGAGCCCCAAAGAGCACTTTTTATTATGTCAAAATAACAAGAGTGACGGGAGAGCGACAATTCAGAAAACGTGCTTAACTCGTCGAGAAAATGTGATTTTGGGCAATAAAAATAAAACCGTGTGTAAAACATAAACCAAACCTTGCAGGTGCTCATTTTTTCATGCGCAATGGTCAACTCGGTACTCTATAGCCCCCAAGAGCACTTTTTATTATGTCAAAATAACCATAGTGACGGGAGAGCGACAATTCAGAAAACGCGCTTAACTCGTCGAGAACATGCGATTTCGGTAAAAAAAATAAAAAACATAAACCAAACGTTGCAGGTGGTCGTTTCTTCATGTGCAATGGTCTACTCTGAACTCTAAAGCCCCCAAGAGCAGTTTTTATTATGCCAAACTAACCAGAGCGATAATTCAGAAAACGTGCTTAACTCGTCGAGAAAATGCAATTTTGGCAATAAAAATAAAAACGTGTGTAAAACATAAACCAAACGTTGCAGGTCGTCATTTCTTTATGTACAGTGGTCAACTTGGTACTCTAGAGCCCCCTAGATTACTTTTTATTATGTCAAAATAACCAGAGTGACGGTTATTTCTTCATGTGCAGTGTTACACCAGGAAGACATGACATGTAGGACACTGGATCCTGAGGACTAGGATTGTGACCCCCTCTTTATAGATTCACGTTTCAATTTAACTATATATTTTTGTCCACCTGATGGCAGTGTAACTCTAGGTCTGAAACGGCTTCTCCTTTTTTCCCCTCTCCTTACACAATATCTTGCTGCCCATCAGTGCAGACAATTAGAAGAATGAGAAATAAATCATCTGTCTCAGTTAATTTTTTCGGCGTACTTTTGAGGTTAATTTAAGGAATCCTTGACTGCAAACAAGCAAATAAGAAAGGCTTACCACCTGAAAAATGAGCAATCTCAAATGTGAAAGAAAATTCAATCTGTGTCCACTACAGAGAACTCTTAGCAAAACGACAACAAACAAAAATCAATCAATCAATCAATCAATCAATCAATCAATCAATACATAAATAAATAAAACCACTCTTTTTTTCAGTCTTGTAACATGTTGAAAAACAGTAGCAAAGAGCAATCCTCATATTCATAATTCCATTCACAAACGCTAAGCTCCTTCTTGTGAGTCCTGTCTTTCTCATTCATTTTCTCATGAAAGAGAGACTGTCTGTCAGAGTTGTTGCTGTTTTTTGGTTGTCCTGCTGTGCGTGTTCTCCCACACACGCACAGGCTTGGTGTAACGTCACCTCACCTCATGCTGACCTGTTTAATTGTCTACCTCCCTCAGGGCTGACCAATGAGTGTTTGCTTATTTTATTCTTAAGAGAACCCACAGGGACAGGATGTTGATTTTTTTTATATACATATACTTAAAAACCTCATGACTGAGTTCAATAATATGCTAAAAAAAAAAAAAAAACATCAACGTACATTTGCAATCACTATTAGAGTAAATGAGTTATCTCACCGTACAAGAGGCTGACATGTTTGACTGCCATCTTTCTGCTACGGACACTTGAAGGAGATGCACTTAGTGAACATAGTTCCTCAATGCAATATGATCCAACAAAAAGGGCGTTCCCGTTTTGGACGGCAATGTCAAACACCTGAGCACCCCCCTCCCCCAAAAAATGTGTAAACCAACGGCTCGAATATGGCTTAGTTTTTAAATTCCATTCACGTGGTTAACGGCATTAAATTAATGCCCACGTACCACGGTAATAAATTGTACTGTTTTATGTTTTACTCATTCAGTTGTGGTCTATATAAAGTTTGAACAAGATTCAAGAATTTTTATTGGCCATGTTTGAGCATACCAAACAAGGAATTTGACTTCAGTACATCTCAGTCTCTGTTCAACATTCAACACATAAGACAAAGATCTTACTATCACGCAGCTAACGCTGGCCACGCAGCTAACGCTGGCCACGCAGCTAACGCTGGCCACGCAGCTAACGCTGGCCACGCAGCTAACGCTGGCCACGCAGCTAACGCTGGCCACGCAGCTAACGCTGGCCACGCAGCAGCTTTCAAGAGTGAAAGAAACGAACGTTGTTTTGTGTGTTGTTTTGACCGTTCAACGCATGACGGTTTTCTGACGTTTCTTCTTTAATGATGCCAACATTGCACAACATTTCCTCATATAGAAGCGCAGAAACGGAACTTGACATCAACAGCACTAATGACTCTCCATGGAATACATTATCAATTGACCATCCTGATGTTGATTGTTTTAATTTCATGAATCAAAGTGTAACTGACAAATGCAAATATTTACTTGATGATGAATTTAGAACAGCCAGTGATCAATTCCATAATTCCAGTGTATCTCTTCTGCATGTAAATGCCCATAGTCTTTCTAAAAACTTTGACCATCTTGCTCTAACTATCTCCAACCTCAACTTTCCCTTTTCTGTTATAGGCATCTCTGACACTTGGCTACACAAAGATAATTCTGATGACTATGCCTTGGACAATTACAGTGATGTCCACAGATGCCGAGAAGACAAGAATGGAGGATGTGTTTCACTGTATGTTAGTAGTAAGTTGGAATATAAAGAAAGACCTGATATTGAACAATGTTTTGAGCTGAGTGGAGAAGCAGTATTCATAGAGTCTAATCGAACAGTTATAGGGTGCATTTATAAACCTCCAAAATCTAAGATACCTGATTTCTCTGATCACCTTCCCATATTCTCTCGTACCTCCTCACGAGCAAACACTCTTCTTCCTACTGGGAAGCCGATGGACACATAAAGACTTATTCATCAACAAACAATCTCCAAGTTTAAAGTGCAAGTTCAAAACAGTATCTGGGATGCTGTATTAAGGAACCCTAATCCCCAGCAGGCATACACCATATTCTTGGAGGAGCTGACCAAGCATCATAATTATTCTTTTCCCATAAAGAATAGAAGCCTCAAACGTGAATCTTGTTCGAAGCCTTGGGCTCGTCGGGCAATTACTAAATCTATTAGGCACAAAAATAAACTGTACAAAACATTCATCGCTAAGCATTCATCAATGAATCATGATAAGTACATACAATATAGAAACAAACTCAACCATGTGATCAGAGCTGCAAAAAAGAAACATTATGCCAATGAAATCGTCAAAAGCAGCAAGAACATGAAAGCCTTGTGGTCTACAGTAAAGGAAATCCTGAATAAAAAGAAATCATCGAATTCATTTCCCTCTGAGTTGATAGTAAATTACAAGCCTTTAGCTGATCCCAAAACAATCGCCTGTAATGAATTCTTCAGAGAAATTGGATCAACCTTAGCCAGACAAATTCCACAAGTAGCCGATAACCCAATCAATTATATGGAGACTAGTACTTCTGCAGCTTTTACTCTGACCCCAGCCACTGAACAAGAGATTCATAACATAATTTCATCTCTAAAAACACTTCTTCTGGTCATGATCACTTTTACTCCAGACTTGTGAAAGAAGTTGCAATCTGGATTGTGAAACCCTTATGTTACATTTTTAATTTGTCTTTCTCAAAGGGCATTGTCCAACAGGAACTAATGTTGGCTAAAATTGTACCAATCTTTAAAAATGATGACCCGACAGTTCTTATCAATTATCGCCCGATATCCATTTTACCTGTCTTGTCCAAGATCTTGGAAAAACATGCCCACAATAGACTGTGTAGCTTCCTCAATAATCACAATATACTATATGAACACCAGTATGGCTTTCGTAAGTCAGACAGTGATGGAGGTGCACAGGATAGACTGGATGATGGCAGTGTAGAAGGTCTTCAGCAGCTCCTGTGGCAGGTTAAACTTCCTGAGCTGTCTCAGAAAGTACAGCCTCTGCTGGAGCCTTCTTCCTATGTGGCTGGTCCATTTCAGGTCCCGAGAAATTCTCCCAGGTCCCAGGAACTTGAAGGTGTCTGTGGAGAGAATAGTCTTACTGCGGATAGTGAGGGGTGAAAGTGGTAAAGGGTCTTGTCTGAAGTCCACTGTCATCTCCACGGTCTTGAGCGGGTTCAGCTCCAGGTGGTTTTGGCTGCACCAGTGGACCAGCCGCTCCTGTCTGTACGCAGTCTCGTTACCATCCCGGATCAGTTCAATGAGAGTGGTGTCGTCTGCATACTTCAGGAGTTTCACAGAAGAGTCGCCTGAGGAAGTGGAACAGCTGTGCTTTTGTCTGAATTCCTCGTTTTGATGCCATCAGGGGTCCCTCTTTTCTACTTGTTCTGAGGTGCAGCTCAGAGCAGGACATTTTGGCGCAGTCTCTTTAAATGCAAATGAGATACTTCATACCCACACCCTCCAGCCCGCAAGATGTGTGCCTCCCTTTCTGGTAGACATATTTGTAGTTTTAGCCGAGGTAGGAGGGGGCCGCTATCACGAAATTTACAATAACTTCTGTATTCGTTTGGGGGCATGAGAATTTTTGAGCTGATGGGTAGTCTGTGAAAATCTTCCTTAACAAGCCAGATGTGCAGTCCAATGACCTGTAGCTTTCATGGTGCTTAACAGTATGAAAAGCATAGCTACTGTTGTGTATTTTGGGCTAACTTAAGTTCCGTAGTAAGGAACCCCGGGAAGTGGGATGGGTTACAGGCCGCATTCTGTGTTGCGCAAATAAACCAGTTAACCTTCACATCGTTGTCCGACCTATTCTTGTTGTATAAGAACCTGGAAAATAGTAAGGATATAACAAAACTGGCGACGAAGACGTCTGGACTGACGCGTGTTGTCCACAATGTGAAAGTGAAAGTTATTTCTCTTCCCTGCTGATGCCTCGCACTGCTGCGGATGGTGGGCAAGTAGTCGCTATCACCACTCCAGGTGTCCTTGAACATGACGGCCAGCTTCAGCTAGAGGGGAGGAGTGATCAGTGGACTATCGACAACGTTGTGAGTAGTGTGGTGAAGAGTGAAAAGGAGTAGCCTAGCCTACTGGAAAAAGACGTAAGTGAAGGGAAAACAGCGCCATACAAACGGGAGCTTAAAATGGCTGGAATAGTTTGCTCAATTGGTCCCTTTGACGAGAGTATTGAACAATGGAGCTCATATACCAAGCGGTTTGATCACTTCACCGTGGCTAATGATAGAGAGGAGGAGAAGTTAGCACCCACTTCTTTGAGTATAATAGGGCCAAAAATGTTTAACCTGCTACACGACCGACTACAACCAGCAAAGCCAGGCAGTAAAACATACAAATAAATAGTGGACGTACTGGCACACCATCTTTCACCAAATCCCCTGGTAATCGCAGAAAGATTCAGATTTCACAGACGCAGCCAGGAGGAGGGTGAGTCGGTCACCCAGTTTGTAGCAGCATGTCGCAAGCTAGCTGAAAACTGTGAGTTCCAGGATGTGTTAAATGACACTTTGAGAGACAGGCTAGTATGCGGACTGAGAAACAACACAGCACAGAAGAGATTACTCACAGACAGAAACTTGATGTTGGAAAAGGCCATTAATAGTGTAACAATGGAAATGACAACAAGGGAAGCCCAGCAACTAAGTGCCACAGGAAGAGTGCACCAACTCAACAGCAATAAACCAAATGCACAAGGGCCATGTTTTTGCTGTGGCAAATCTGCACACCTTGCATCAACATGCTGGTGTGAAGAGATGGACTGTCGTAAAAAAGGCCACATAAAGCGGGCATGCAGAAGTAAACAGAGCGCAGACAAAAGCTCAAGGACTGGAAACAAAAGAGACAATGTGAAATACAAACAGAATAGACATGTTCGCACAGTTCGCCATGACAATAAAAAAAATAGTGATTCTTCAGAGGAAGAAGTGCCTGTAAATATGATATGGGTAATGAGTGTAGGTGAGAGCTCAGATGGCTACTGGGCTGAACCCAAGTTTAAGGGACGTGGTGAAAATGCAGATAGACACGAAGTCAAAGGATCACTAGTGTCACACAAGATCTATAGGAAACACATGAGGCACTGTTAGGGTTGACCTAGATTAGGTTGATCATATTATGTTGGAATGTAATCAGTGGTGATTGACCTAGATTAGGTTGATCATATTATGTTGGAATGTAATCAGTGGTGATTGACCTAAGCTTGTCCTGTCTTAACAAAGGAGTAGAACAAAGTGCTAAGATCCTTTGCACTGATTGACCAATTGTAGAAGACGCAATCAAAGTTGTTTTGTCTACTCAACATCGTAAAACATCCCCCGCTATGATGTGATCAGAGGCCAGGTGTTTCAACCCCCACCTTGGCCACCACACATGTAAATTGTCACCCCCACCCTTCTTTTCTCAATAAATACTCTCTTGCATGGGTGCAGCGGCAGACTTTGTTCAGACAGTGCTGTGTCAACAGCAACGAACAAATTCTCCACTTGCAGAATTTGTTCGGACATTGTTGTATCTACAATGACGAACAAGTTCTCCACGTGCAAGTGTTCAAAGGGCATACTGTCTCCTGTGTTGTTCTTGCACAGTAAGTTAGAGTCGAAACATCTCTAACATTTTGGTGCCGTGACCCGGATCCAACATACCCACTGCTGATCGACGGAGGACGACGTGATGCATTGTCGACAAGCCAGCGTCCATTAGGAGGACCTGGTAAAGAAAAGACCTGGCAAGTAAATTCTTCGCTGGGCCAGCATCTAAGGTCTGCCTTCGTCGAACAACAGTGGATTGACGGAATCCGACAGTGCAACGAACCAGGGGACAAGTGAGTTAAAGCCCTAAAAATTGTGTGATTGTGTTGTTGTGAAAGGGGTTGAAAGAAAAAAAAAAAAAAAAAAAAAAAAGAAAAAAAAAAGTTTACGGCTTTGGTTTGTCCGAGCTATGAAGTTTACGGCTTTGGTTTGTCCGAGCTATGAAGTTTACGGCTTTGGTTTGTCCGAGCTATGAAGTTTACGGCTTTGGTTTGTCCGAGCTATGAAGTTTACGGCTTTGGTTTGTCCGAGCTATGAGATATACGGCTTTGGTTTGTCCGAGCTATGAAGTTTACGGTTTGGTTTGTCCAGGCAAAGAACAGCTTGGGTTAGAGTCCCAGTGGAAGGAACAGACTAAGGAAAACAGAGCTTCCTTTTCATTCATTGAAGAGGTGCGTAGATTCTTCTTTGTCTGTTCTTCCAAGCTGCGGGATCTGGCTTGGGTTGGAGTCCCAGTGGAAGGAACGTGCTAAGGAACACAGAGCTTCTTTTTTGTGATTCAAAGAAGAGCGTAGAATTTTCTTTGTACGTTTTTCCGAGCCAAAGAACAGCTTGGGTTGGAGTCCCAGTGGAAGGAACAGGTTGAAAAAAAAAAAAAGACAGAGCTTCTTTTTCTTAATTGAAGAAGGGCGTAGATTCTTTTTTTTGCCTGTTTTTCCGAGCTGTTTGCATGAAAGTTGTGTGGTTGAGAGTGTGAATGGTAGGATAAATTGAAAAAAAAAAAAAAAAAAAAAAAAAAAAAAAAAGCGATGTGAACAAATTCAAAAGACCAAAAATGGAAAGATAAAAAGTGATGAGGCTGCCATTCCATTAACATTTGAAAAAGAATTTAGGGTGCATAATGGCATCCCATTCAATGATGCAGCTGAGAGTGCTTATCAGCAACAGCTAAAATATGCGCTCCCCAATGGTTCCCCACCTGAATTAGACAACAGGGTGCGGAAACACTTGGTGGATACAGATAATATCCACCGCATCAATGACAAACCTGTTTTACCAAAATCACTTTTTAAGGCAGCAGCAATTGCAACACATGGGCCTTGCCATGTGTCGACAGGAGGGATGAGGTCAATTCACTACCTTTGGTTCGGTTCAGATGCTTACTTAATTTTTTTTTGTAAAGCATGTCCTGTTTGTGTAAAACATAATCCACAAGGAAACATGAGACCTAAGAGAGGCTCGTTTCCAAAACCATCTTACCCATTCCAAATCATGCACATGGATTTTATTGGACTCACAGAAAAGAACCTGTGATCAAACTCTTTTGAATTAATGTCAACGCAACTGTTAAAGGACGAACGTTGCTGCAAGTGGCCTACACAGAGAGACCAGCTGAAGTGAACTATACATGTTACATCCAAGGAAACAAGACCCACAAATGCATCAACGACGACTGCTCTCCAGGAGGACACTGGATGGGAGCTTTGGATGTCACTGCTAAGTGTCAGGATGAGAGAGCCATTTCAAGTGGTTGTCCGATGCTGCCCGCCAACTGGACAAGTGTCTGCACCAGTGTGGGTGACAGACCACACCTACAGGATACAACATCATCAGCTGACGACAGCACGCAACTCTTCTGCACGTCCAACTCTTCTGCACGTCGACGCAGGACCGTTGTGACCTTTGACTCTCATGATCCTGTCTGGGGATGGTTCTGGACTTGATGACTGCAACACGACGGTTCCAGCAAGGAAGCATATCCACCATCACCAGCGTCCCCGCCCCCAATTCAAATAGAGGCAGAATAATCCTCTTCCCCCTTGGTGGCCAGGTAGTCTACCCTGGCCACTGAAGACGACAACCACACGGCAGACACTTCCAGGTTCTCCCCCGACGAAGCAGTGCTGCAGAGGGGGTGAGAATTGTGCTCACCCTCCAACAGTGGGCGTGCCAAGCCCCCGACGGCTGAACAATCACGAGCAATTTTTGTCTTGACTGTTGTTATTGGTAACATTCTGGTCGCCTAAGGCAGAGGGACCGTGTGAGACTTTTCCTGCATTATAACATCTTGCCGCAGGTTTTTCACTCACACACTAAAATTGATCTACGTAAATTGCAATGATGCTGTTTAGCCGTACATGTCTTACAGACACTGAATGATTTGGCCATCGAAAATGCTTCGCAAGTGATGGGTGCAATGATACGCTGTTTCTGTGTTTTTGTTGTTTTGTTTTGTTTTTTTTTTGTTTGTTTTTCCTGACAACATCATATGATAAACAGGAGGGATATGTTAGGGTTGACCTAGATTAGGTTGATCATATTATGTTGGAATGTAATCAGTGGTGATTGACCTAGATTAGGTTGATCATATTATGTTGGAATGTAATCAGTGGTGATTGACCTAAGCTTGTCCTGTCTTAACAAAGGAGTAGAACAAAGTGCTAAGATCCTTTGCACTGATTGACCAATTGTAGAAGACGCAATCAAAGTTGTTTTGTCTACTCAACATCGTAAAACATCCCCCGCTATGATGTGATCAGAGGCCAGGTGTTTCAACCCCCACCTTGGCCACCACACATGTAAATTGTCACCCCCACCCTTCTTTTCTCAATAAATACTCTCTTGCATGGGTGCAGCGGCAGACTTTGTTCGGACAGTGCTGTGTCAACAGCAACGAACAAATTCTCCACTTGCAGAATTTGTTCGGACATTGTTGTATCTACAATGACGAACAAGTTCTCCACGTGCAAGTGTTCAAAGGGCATACTGTCTCCTGTGTTGTTCTTGCACAGTAAGTTAGAGTCGGAACATCTCTAACAGGCACCTCCCACTACGTCCATCAGACACAGTGTTTAAAGCATATACGGGACATCGAGTGCACATGGAAGGGATGACAGATGTGACTGTTCAGTGCAACGGTCAAACCAAAAAGCTTCCCCTTGATGTGACCAAGGAAAATCATCCTGCTATAATGGGGCGTACATGGGTACAGGGATTCCGATTGGATTGGCAAGCGATAAGGAAGCTGTCACACAGTTCCTCTCCGCGACAGGAAATACGGGAGAAACACATTGAGATTTCCCGTGACAAATTAGGTAGCATGAAAGAGATAACAAAGAGATAAGACAACAAGCTACATGTCAAACCTGATAGTAGGCCTGTGTTCATGAAAGCTAGACCAGTGCCATACACAATCTGACCCAAGGTGGAAGCTGACATGGACGCCCCGGTCAAGAATGGGTTTTGGAACCAGTGACCACCAGTGAGTGGGCCACGCCCAGTACCAAAAAAGTGGAGACTTCAAGGTGACATTTAACCCTGTGTTAGCAGCAGACCAATATCCACTTTCCCTAATTGACAACTTGTTTGCTGGACTGAGTGGGGGACAAAAATTAAGTACCATATTTTTACGTTTATTAGGCGCGGGTTAACGTCTTAGATTTTATTCAAAATGTGCGGCGCGCCCTATCATGCGGTACCCCCGATGTGTGTTGTTGTTGTAAGGCGGCCGTATTAAAGAGCACCATGAGAACGTTATAGGGAGAATTGTGGGCGTGGATTTGCAGTACGCCCCGCCCTATGTGTGTGTTGTTGTTGTAAGGCCAGGGGTGTCCAAACTTTTTGCAAGGAGGGCCAGATTTGATAAAGTGAAGGGGCCCGGGGGCCAGTAGTTTTTTCGGACATTTTTTTAACTACAATTTCATCCAAATAAACACTGTTATAAAACAAATTTCATTCTCCCAATTGTCTTTATTTTTTTTAATGACAAAATAACCAAATATAAGCCACTCAGGCAGATGTGAACAACTCTAAAAACACAAATTCTGCCTTTCATTCATATTTGAAGAGTCCAATAACATTGAACAAACTGTATGAAATACCTTAAATTTACATGAGTTTAAAATTATTTTCGGCTCATGAACATTTTAAACAGGAGTTATAAGTAATACATAAAATACGATAACATTGAACAAACTGTATGAAATACCTTAAATTTACATGAGTTTAAAATTATTTTCGCCTCATGAACATTTCACACAGGGTTCACGCAGCCGGTTCGCGCGTACCCTTTTTACAACGGGTTTATTTCCGCATTTGACTTGCGCATGCTCCGCATAGCAGGACAGCTGGAGTCATGTTCTCGCTGTGAAATCACGCCGGGTCGCGCGAGATTACATTTCTGCGGCATAAATATAAAATAGCTTTGGTACGTGTGTATTAAAGCGCTGGTGCTTTAATACACACGTACCAAAGCTATTTTATATTTATGCCGCAGCGGCGGGCCACATACTAAAGATTTTATCACAGAGGCTGCGGGCCTGATGAAATTTGACCACGGGCCGCAATTGGCTCGCGGGCCGGACTTTGGACATTCCTGTTGTAAGGCGGATGTAGTGGAGAACGCCATGTGAAAGTTGAAGGGGGAAGTATGAGTGGTGGAAGTGTGGGCGTGGATTGTATATAAAAGAACGAAAGCATGCGTCATGCAAAACATCATTGTTATGACAACAGTGAAAATGGCAAAGACACGTGTGTCAAGCACAGTTCGAATTGAAGGCCATCAGCTACGCGGAAGAGCATGGAAATCGAGCAGCCGTGAAAGAATTTGAAATCAACGAATTGATGGTTCGCAAGTGGAGGAAGCTGGAAAACGAGCTCCGACAGGTCAAAAAGACGCAACAGAGTTTCCCCGGATGTAAGGTGAGGTGACCCGAGTTAGAGGAAAGTCTCGAACAGTGGATCATCGAGCAAAGAACAAGTGGGAGAAGCGTTTCGACGGTCACCATTCGACTAAAGCTAGCAGAACAAATGAAAATGTAACATTTTCAAGGAGGTCCTTCTTGGTGCGCTCGTTTCATGAAACAGTGGCATTTTTCCATCCGGACCAGAACTACGTTGACGCAGCAACTTCGAGCAGATTATAAGGAAAACCTGGCCATCTTCCGCTCCTACTGCAGCAAACGCATCGCCGACAAACACATCCAGCCCAGCCACATCATCAACATGGACAAGATTTCGACATCCCGGTGAATCACACTGTGGAGAAGAAAGGGACCAAGACGATCACGATACGCACAACGAGATACGAAAAGTCTTCTTTTACTGTTGTGCTTGGCTGCCATGCTAATGAACAGAAACTGCCGCCTATGGTGATTTTTAAGAGAAAGACTTTGCCTAAAGAGAAGTTTCCAGCAGGAGTCATCATTAAGGCAAATGAAAAGGGCTGGATGGATGAGGAAATGATGACTGAGTGGCTGAGGGAGGTGTATGTGAGGGGACCAGGTGTTTTTTTCCACCAATCACCATCGCTGTTGATCTGTGACTATGCGTGCCCATCTCACAGCCGATGTGAAAAAAATGGTGAAGCAAATGAACGCCGAGCTTGTTGTCATTCCGGGAGGCACGACAAAGCAACTCCAACCGCTGGACATCGGAGTGAACTGGCCGTTCAAAGTAAAGCTGCGAGCGACAGATGACCAATGGAGAGCACAATTTTACTGAGAATGGAAGGCAGCGCCGGGCAAGTTACGCCACAATTTGCGAATGGATTGTGGATGCTAACATGTCTGCTGGCACTGTTGTGCGAGCTTTCGTAAAAGCCGCCATTATTGCCGAGAAGCCACACGCCACGGAAAGAGACAGTGAAGAAAGTGAACTCTTCACCCTGCTGACGCATGACTGCACTGCGACCTACGGCAGCAACCGCGTGCTGAAATATGCCGACGACACGACTGTGGTGGGTCTGATCACCGGTGGCGACGAGACTCACTACAGATCGGAGGTCGACCTTTTGGCCGCTTGGTGCAGGGACAACAACCTTCTGCTGAACGTCAACAAGACCAAGTAGATTGTCATTGACTTCCGGAAGGGTCACACCCACCACCTGCCGCTGACCGTCGACGGAGCTGTGGTGGAGAGAGTGAGTAGCACCAGATTCCTGGGGGTGCACATCAGTGAGGACCTCTCCTGGACCACCAACACTGCGTCGCTGGCGAAGAAGGCCCAGTGCCGCCTGTACTTTCTGCGGAAACTCAGGCGGGCAAGTGCTCCTCCCGCCGTCATGACCACATTCTACCGTGGCACCATTGAGAGCGTCCTCTCCAGCTGCGTCGCTGTGTGGGGTGGTGGCTGCTCTGAGTACAACATGAAGGCCCTGCAGCGCATAGTGACCACTGCGAGTAAAATCATCGGGGCTCCACTCCCCTCCCTGAAGGAAGTTTACGCCTCCCGTCTCACCCGCAAAGCGGCTGCGATTGTGTGTGATGAGAGTCACCCCGCTCACTCTTTGTTTGTACTTCTGCCCTCTAGGAAGAGATACAGATGCCTGCGCTCCCGCACCACCAGACTCGGGGACAGCTTCGTGCTCCAAGCTGTCCGGATCCTGAATTCCCTCCCCCCTCCACCCTCTGCTACTTGACGTCCTGTTCTTTTGCGCTATGATCTGGCTGTCTGCTATTAGCGCGCTTGCTCCATTTTGCTGCTCTTATTTGTCTATTTATTTATTTATTGTTTATTATTTGGGTTATTTGCTTATTACTTATTTGTTGCTCTTGTCTGTTTGTTTTTACTCTTTGTGCTGTTTGATGTGCGTGTTGTGTACTGTCTAGTCACCGTGGGACGGTGGGAAACGTAATTTCGATCTCTTTGTGTGCCTGGCATGTGAAGAAATTGACAATAAAGCGGACTTTGACTTTGACCTGGCATGTCAGTTGGAGATTTCAATGCGGAAACAGAGGATGACGACTTCGAGGGGTTCAATTGATGACCATTACCGGTAATAAAAATGTGAATACCAAACTCAGTTTTGCTCCTGCTTCATTTTTGAATAAACACACTTGTATCAAAGTCAAAGTCAGCTTTATTGTCAATCATTTCACATGCCAAGACACACAAAGAGACTGAAATTGTGTTACCCACTATCCCACGGTGACAAGACATATAACAAAACATCCAAAACAACAACACAAAAAGTAAAATCAAGAAGGCACATACAATGAATAAACAAGAGCAACGAATAAATATAAATAAATAGACAAAAAAGAGGAGCAAAAACGGAGCAAGTGTGCATACAGCAGACAGCCAGAATATAGCACGAGAGTAGTGCAAGGCAGCCCAACGCCGCCCAAAAGGTCAGGACGTTATGCAGGCGAGGGCAGAGGGGGGAGAGCATTCAGGATCCTAACAGCCTGGAGTATGAAGCTGTTGGTGAGTCTGGTGGTGCGGGAGCGCAGGCTTTTGTACCTCTTCCCAGAGGGCAGCAGATCAAACAAAGTGTGAGCGGGGTAACTCACATCACACACAATTGTGGTCGCCTTGCGGGTGAGACGGGAGGTGTAAATTTCCTTCAGGGAGGGGATTGAAGCACCAATAATCCGACCGGCTGTGTTCACTATGCGCTGCAGGGCCTTCATGTTGTATTCAGTGCAGCTACCACCCCACACAGCGATACAACTGGAGAGGACGCTCTCAATGGTGCCACGGTAGAATGTGGTCATGATGGCTGGTGGAGCACCTGCTTGCCTGAGTTTCTGCAGGAAGTACAGGCGGAGCTGAGCTTTCTTCGCCAGTGATGCAGTGTTGGTGGTCCAGGAGAGGTCATCACTGATGTGCACCCCCAGGAATCTGGTGCTGCTCACTCTCTCCACCACAGCATCGTCGATGGTCAGTGGCAGGTGTTGGGCTTGACCCTTCCGGAACTAAACAACAATCTCCTTGGTCTTGCCGATGTTCAGCTGGAGGTTGTTGTCCCTGCACCATGTGGCCAGAAGGTCGACCTTGTATGCTTGTGTGTGTGTGTGTGTGTGTGTGTGTGTGTGTGTGTGTGTGTGTGTGTGTGTGTGTGTGTGTTGTTGATAAATGAAAATGTAAATGAGAACATTTATGGGAGAAGTGTGGGCGTGGATTTGCAGTGTGCGCGCGTGGATTGTTAATATAAAACTCCATGAGCCGTTGCGCCCTATGTGTGTGTTAAACACAGTCATGGCACACAACTGAGACTGCGCCTTTTATTACAGCGCGTCTTTTGAACGTGAAAATACAGTAAGATAGATCTCAGTCAGGCTTACCTACTGTTGGAATTTATTTCTAATTTAACATAAACTCAAGTTACTAATCTGACTCCAATTTGTGACCTTACCCAACTGCCACTCATCCAACAATATGCGCGCTCGTTCTGCAATAGAAAGGTATCAGGAAGCCGGCATTTTCACACACGTTTGGATTTATTCCTAACACACAGATCTAATACAGCACCTGGGTCTCGGGTCCCTCTCAACACACCTCTGTACGCCTCTGTTGCCACCAGCAGACGTACTCTACATCCGAGTTCCCCAGCCATGAGTTATACTACACAATATGCAAATGGCACATCAACAAAGGCATTCTGTCATTATTCTATTGGCTATGTGTAAACTGCAGTTAACTTTAGCTTGCTCTCATTGGTCTTTCTTCTCCTGCAGAATCACTTGCTCGCTCCTCCTGGTTGTAGTTTTCCTTCCAGGGTCACCAGTTGTTATCTACCAGCTGGCCCTGTGGTTATCTTGTCCTCCTTGCTGCTCCTGGGTTATCTTTTGTTCTGGAACATTCCATTCTCAGACATCCTTGCACCACATATCTTGTTTTGTTCCCACGTCACACACTCAGCACTTTACAGTTTCATACTCTCATACACAGGATGTCTAATGAACTACTTTAAGATCAAACTCTTATGTTCCTTTACTACAAATGCATGTAGAAAAAGAGTCACGTGAAATGTTAATGTCCACATTAACACACATAAGGGACTCTTTAGATACTGCAGACTGCCGTACGGCATCACATCCACTGTTTCAGTGTGCAATGGATCAAATACTTAGCGGGTTGCCTGGGGTACAGTGCTACCTTGACGATATCCTGTGCACCGGATCAAACGATGACGAGCACCTGCGCAACTTGAATGCTACCCTTCAAAGGCTGAAGGACTACGGCATGAGAGTCCGTAAGGATCTGTGGAAGATCTGGGGCATGTGATTGATTCAGAAGGGCTCCACACTGCATCATCAAAGGTGGCAGCTGTCAGCATCAGCCAGCTGTGGTCCTTCTTAGGACTGTTGAACTACAACGGACGCTTCATCCCCAATATGTCATCACTGCTACAACCGCTGCACGAACTGCTACGCCAAGACAAAACGTGGAAGTGGACAGCCAGCTGTCAGGAGGCTTTTGAAAAGGCTAAAGAAGTGCTGACTACATCCGAGGTCCTCACCCACTTCAACCCATCACTTTTACTCCAGCTTCACCTGTGACATAGGGGCGGTTCTCTCTCATGTCCTGCCGGGTGGTGAGAAAAAAACTTTTGCATCAAGGACATTGAACAAGGCAGAGTCTAACTATGCTCAGCTGGAACGAGAGGCACTCAGCACTGTTTTTGGAGTCAAGAAATTACATCAATACTTGTATGGAAGGAAGTTTACACTCCTAACTGACTATCAACCCCTCACAACCATCCTCGGTCCACACACTGGGATACCTTCTCTTGCTGCATCCCAACTGCAGAGGTGGGCTCTGTTGTTGTCGGCACATGCGTATGACATCAAATATTACAAATCAGACTCCCACTGCAATGCAGATGGCTTATCCAAACTGCCAGTGCCTGTCACGAAGCCGGAGTCGAACACGGAGGACATCTTATACTTCAGGGAGGTAGAGAAAGAGGACGTCTGGTCCCCCTAGTAAACACTGCAGTCAAGACACAAAGTAAGCTAATGCCAGCATTAGCGAGAAGCTAACGAATGAATTTAACACATTATTGTGTTCGCCAAGAATAAAACAGCACCATCGATGCAATTCATCTGATACAACTACTCAAAATACACCCACAAGAAGTGAAAACCGCACAGCTCCAAAATCAGCAGAAAGACTGACGCTGATGCTATCAAAACAAGTGCATAGACACGCAATATTATTTAAGTCAAATACAGTTTATTATTTTCGTGTCATCTCAAACTTAGATTGAAGGAACCGAACCATGAACGAAACAAAGTCTTTCGGCGAATCCTTCTCTATACTGACAAAAGAGTTCTAAAACACGAGTCCTTTAACAAGCAGGACTTTGCCCATAGACGTGTGAACATTGCTTGAAAAATGAAATTTGACCAGGCACTTTTTTGAGATGCTGATGTTGGGAGATGGTGCAATAATTTGTGTGGATTGATGCATCCAACAACAGACATTTTGATCTCTTCACTTCGGCATCCTTGAGTTGTTTGGACTCCAAAAGTCTCTTGGATTAATAAAAATGGCAGATTTGTGAAAGCAACACCCATTACCTTGTTTGGTTTGTCCCGTCTCAACGGATGTGATGTAATAGATAAAAATATGTAGTAGAAAATGGAGAAAACTGAACTTGAGCGAACAAGCAGATCATAAAAGTATCTCTGCAACACCTGGAGGGATACATTACGCTTTTCTACAATCTTGGAGACTCCAAGTGCACAGAAATATAAAAGCAAAAAAAAGTGGATTTTCAATGATAGCTCTCTTTTAAAACTTACTGTAGTTTGTTGCATTCTATTAGTTCACACTCGATGGCAAGAAAATCATATGTGCCCTTTAAAGAGGAATTTTGTGAAAATAAATGTTCGCAATTTCTGCTGTAGAAAGTTAGCCAATTTGGAACAGATTTTTTTGGGGAAAATGTGCAAAGAAGAAAAGTATTAGTTTTTATGAGTCACATAAAGTAAGGTGCTTTGCCTTTGGTCTCGCTCCAGTCTCGGGTTTAAGACCAGTTTTTTAACGGAAGAATAGCAACAATTTTGCCTACATTGTGGCGACCATGGCTCATGGCAGTAGAGTGAGTTGGTTAGTAACCGGAGGGTTGGCGGTTCGACCCTAGCTCTGTCACAATCACGTGTCGTCGTGTCCTCGGGCAAGACACTTCACACACCTTGCCTCCAGGTCGTCATTGTAAATGAGACAATGTTCTCAATTGACTTACCTGGTTAAACATTGAATTAAAAAAAACCCCAAAAAAACCATTGTGGATTGTGGCAATCACAAGCATTCCGCTTGAGAACTGATGTGTTTTTGTGAGATGTATGAAAGACAGAGAAAGACAAAGAGAAACGGTAATATAGTGTATATGTGCAGGCATATAGTTATAATAAAATGTGTGGTGGGGAGGGGTGCAGGGCTGTATGTGTGTTGAAGCTCAGAAACAGGCTGAATGAGAAGAACGCTGAAGCAGCTGGGGCCTCGAATGCAGGTCTTCAATTTCCCCCCCAGTCCAGCCAGTGAAGTGTGTAATTAGTGTGGGGGTTGCCATGGGTGTGCAAATACAAACGCTGATGGCAGCATCACACATACATCCGTATAAATCTCAATCATTACACACACACACACACGCACACGCACACGCACGCGCACACGCGCGCGCGCACGCACACGCACACGCACACGCACACGCACATGCACATGCGCACTTGCCTTAATTTTCTCACGCACACCTCACAAAATACTACAACCCCTTGGTCACACACCTTCTTCTAACAGCCCCCCCACACAAAGAGATTTCCTCAAACTAAATGTCAGCTTTCCTCTTCTACATCCCCCAACTTGCACTTCATCCAGTTTGACCATGTTACCCAGAGGTGGCTTAGTATCCATGACAGGTATGTTTTGTTTTTTCACTTGTGCGCAGCGGTAAGTTAAAGGTTGCTGGTATCGACTGAGTATGTTGCTGTGATCGTGTGCATCTTTGACACAAAGTGAGTATATACATCTCATTGTTACTGTCTGTTTGTCTGATCGCGGTTTGCTTCGTCTGCACGCCGTTTGATTGACAGCTGTCAAATCGTGCACTTATGTAATGTAAGTGACCGACTCTTCATTTAAAGGGTAAAATTCTGTACTTTAGCCCCTCTGCTGTAACGCAGCATGTAGGGAAGACAATAATTTATTTAAGCCGATACGGAGAGAGGATCCGAGTCTAATCGCTGTTCAGTTAACTAATCTATTGCTAGATCAATTCCGTCTTTTCCCGACGCCAGTCCCGTTGAAATGAAAAAGACCCCGGTGTTGAGTAACTACTTTGTCGAGACCCAGGATCACCTTGATCGCGGCCATTCACAGCGGCTCTCTCTCCGTAAAGATTTGGGGCTTTTCTTAACCGCTCGGAATAGTTTAGCTGTCTTTGTTAAGAGCGCGGGAAGTCATTTATTTACACTAGCGTACACTATGATAGAGAAACAACAGATATTTAAAGCATTTATGATCAAAATGATCATTAATCGAAATTAAATGATTATAAAGTAGAAATTTAATGAATAAGCAAGAAAAATAATTACAAGTCTCAATTGTTCGAACAACCAACAATAATTCCAGTCACCAATCTCAATAGAGCAAAAATTATTCAGTCTCGAAGTTCTCTCGACTGAAAACTCAAAAAATATAGTAAAAAAGGGTTAAAAAGGGTAAGAGGCTAGAGTTCTAAAAGGCTGTTTGGTGGAAAAGTCGAGTGATCAGTTCTCCTTGTTCCAAAAATCTGAATTCTGTTTAAAAGAACAGTCTAGCCTAAAGAAGGGAGATGACGATGCTTTCAAAATGGCTCCTCTCTCCTGCACCAAGGTCTGCATCTCTTAGCCTGTCTTTAAGCTTAAAATGTGACTAAGTCCAATTCAAAGACTACAAATTCATCTTAACGGACCTTGGGTTAATCTCAGAAAGAATTAAATCTATCTTTGTCTAATTGGCGTTCTCGACCCACGGGCAGTAGCAAACCCCTGATGGGGAGAGCCCACCATGAGAGAGAGTTCCGCTCTTTGTCAGAACGAACCTTTTATACCAGTTCAGCCCGTGCGTCCTATGCCAGCTTGGTCACGTACCAGTTTTTTTCCATGACGTCATATATTGTCCTCAGATGACCCAAATACTTCTAGAATAGACTGCACCTGCATCTCGGTCGATCTCAACCGGATTCTACCAGATGAGGTGACCATGTTCTCAGGGATGGAACCATTTTCTCAGGGATGCTTCATCCTGTTTCTGACTTCCAAATTTTCCGATGCTCAATTTAGCATGCAATGTCCATCAACTTATGTCAACGTGACATTTGCAATCGGTTCTATCTCTTGTGTTCCATCAAACAGCATTTTGTCTGGGCCTTAACTGGATGAACGTGACCTCGGGTCACGCTCATGTGTGGGATCTCAGTCTTCCACCATTTAGTATCACCATTAACCCTTGCCGCTTCCTTGTCTTCGCTCACATTTATACATTCATGTGTAAATGGTACATCAATATTACATACATGTTTGCTATTGATTAAAAATCGCGACAATAATAACACATGCTTTCACAATAGTCAACTTAACACATAATCAAAGTCAAAGTCAGCTTTATTGTCAATTTCTTCACATGCCAGGCACACAAAGAGATCGAAATTACGTTTCCCACCGTCCCACGGTGACTAGACACAGTACACAACACTCACATCAAATAGCACGAAGAGTAAAAACGAACAGACAAGAGCAACGGATAAGTAATAAGCAAATAACCAAAATAAATAAACAATAAATAAATAGATAAATAGACAAATAAGTCTATAAATAAGAGCAGCTATTATAGAGCAAGCGCGCTAATAGCAGACAGCCAGATCATAGCGCAAAAGAACAGGACGTCATGTAGCAGCGGGTGGAGGGGGGAGGGAATTCAGGATCCGGACAGCTTGGAGCACGAAGCTGTCCCTGAGTTTGGTGGTGCGGCAGCGCAGGTATCTGTATCTCTTCCTAGAGGGCAGAAGTACAAACAAAGAGTGAGCGGGGTGACTCTCATCACACACAATCGCAGCCGCTTTGCGGGTGAGACGGGAGGCGTAAACTTCCTTCAGGGAGGGGAGTGGAGCCCCGATGATTTTACTCGCAGTGGTCACTATGCGCTGCAGGGCCTTCATGTTGTACTCAGAGCAGCCACCACCCCACACAGCGATGCAACTGATCGTAACTCATAACTGATCGTGGATTCTCCTAGTTAGTAGATTAAAACACTAAAGCAACTTCAAAACGTATTTTGACAAGCAGGTCAAGCTCAAGCGTGGGATCGCGGTCTTCCACCAACAGTATCTGACAAGCACCTGTCCTTACATAACTCTTAATACATACATGTGTCAATGAAAGAGCAGTGCTATGATGCTGCTCAAGTTGCTACTAACTATATAATATGGCAAAGCAGAATAAAATAAAGTATATTGCAGCTTACTCTGTGATTAACAGGTCTCATTCTCATCACCTAATGATGAGCATGGGCTTCTCTAGTTAGCAAGTTAAAATACTCAATTTCAAAGTATATTATAGCAAAGCAAAATAATATAACATATTATTCAATATTTAATATAATATTTTATATTATAAAATAATCCAAAATTGTGTGTTGCTATGTTTCAGAACAAGTCTTCATGTAGTCGATGACTTTTTAAACTATTAATTAACTATGTTAGGTCAATCTGACTTTGGCACCATCTTCTGGTGAAATTTGGAAAGGGAATAGAGGTTGACTGGTTCAACCAACAAACTCCCCTTTACCAGTTTAACATTACTTAATTTTGAAGAACTAACTTTTAAGTAACCCTTACTCAGGCCCCCTCCTTCAGGTCTTCCATACCAAGCTTTGTCACCATCTGGTGAAATTTGGAATTTCATCTGAGCCAATTCGTCTGGGCCAAATCCAATACACATTCACGCACCATCTTGTACCATCCTATCCTCCATGTAACTTGACACAGCTCCGGCGCGCTCATAATCGACTGATGAGTATGCTGCTGTGATCGTGTGCATCTTTGACACAAAGTGAGCATATACATTTCATTGTTACTACTGTCCACTGTTTTGTCGTTTGTCTGATCGCGGTTTGCTTCATGTGCGCACCGTTTGATTGACAGCTGTGGCGCGCTCCTTTAAGTTTGCCTCGTATCGTACGAGTATCCGTTACGCAGCGGCACGACGACTAACGGTCGCCAGCAAATGTATTTTGTTGTCTCAATCGATGACTTATGTTTGGTGTGTTGCAGAGTATTTCATTTATGGTTATTTATGATTTTTTGGGCCAATAATTCAGTAAAGCAATCAAAACGGAACTACGTCTTCCCTCCTGTGTTCTGACCGACACCCGGGGGCGAAAAGAACATAACCCCTATAGAGTCCTCAGGCTCCCCAACAATAGCGGTAGCAGTTTGCATTATTTTATTGCAATGTTTTTCCTTATTCAGATTTGTTTCAAGACTACGGTTAGTTAGACTTCACTTTGATGGTTAATGCAGTTATTGCAATTTTGTTGTTTTATCACAGTAGATTGGTATATTTACATTTCAAAAACCAGAAGCCGTTCATTTACAATTGTGATTGCACTTTAGTTTACATATTTAAATGTTCAGATATTAAGATGTGATAGACAGTTTTTGCATGATTTGAATGAGGGGAAATTTCATGCTTTTTCTCTCGAATATATTGTTACAATCATTTGTTTCAGATGTACTGTACCATATTTTTCGGACTAAAAGTCGCTCCAGAATATAGGTCGCATTAGCCATAAAATGTACAAAAACGTGAAAAAAAATATATGTCACTCCGGAGTATAGGTCGCATTTTGGGGGAAATTTATTTGACAAAATCCAACACCAAGAACAGACATGAACGAGCAACAACAGGCTAAAAGATAGGTGTGCTAACGTGACATAAACACAAACGAAGAGCTGAGAACGGGCCTGACGTAACATTCAGCTATTCTAATAACTATTACATAAATAACACATTTATAAAACCATCTGTGTCACTCTTCACCTTCATCTTCATCTTCTTCCGCTTATCCGGGGTCGGGTCGCGGGGGCAGCAGCTTTAGGAGGGACTCCCAGACCTCCCTCTCCCCAGCCACTTCCTCCAGCTCATCCCGGGGGATCCCAAGGCATTCCCAGGCCAGCCGAGAGACGTAGTCTCTCCAGCGCGTCCTGGGTCGACCCCGGGGTCTCCTACCGGTGGGACATGCCCGGAACACCTCCCCAGGGAGGCGTCCAGGAGGCATCCTGATGAGATGCCCGAGCCACCTCATCTGGCTCCTCTCAACGTGGAGGAGCAGCGGCTCTACTCCGAGTCTCTCCCGGATGACCGAGCTTCTCACCCTATCTCTAAGGGAGAGCCCGGACACCCTGCGGAGGAAATTCATTTCAGCCGCTTGTATCCTGGATCTCGTTCTTTTGGTCACGACCCATAGCTCGTGACCATAGGTGAGGGTAGGAGCGTAGATCGACCGGTAAATCTAGAGCTTTGCCTTTTGGCTCAGCTCTCTCTTCACCACGACGGACCGGTACAGAGTCCGCATTACTGCCGACGCTGCACCGATCCGCCTGTCGATCTCGCGCTCCATCCTGCCCTCACTCGTGAACAAGACCCCAAGATACTTGAACTCCTCCACTTGGGGCAGGATCTCATCCCCGATCCGGAGAGGGCATTCCACCCTTTTCCGACCGAGGACCATGGACTCGGATTTGGAGGTGCTGACCCTCATCCCGACCGCTTCACACTCGGCTGCGAACCGCTCCAGTGAGAGCTGGAGATCACGGACTGAAGAAGCCAACAGCACCACGTCATCTGCAAAAAGCAGAGACGCGATGCTGAGGTCCCCAAACCGGACCCCCTCAACGCCTCGGCTGCGCCTAGAAATTCTGTCCATAAAATTATGAACAGAATCGGTGACAAAGGGCAGCCTTGGCGGAGTCCAACCCTCACTGGGAACGAATCCGACTTACTGCCGGAAATGCGGACCAAACTCTGGCATCGGTGATACAGGGACCGAACCGCCCTTATCAGTTGGCTCGGCACCCCGTACCCCCGAAGCACCCCCCAGAGAACCTCCCGAGGAACACGGTCGAACGCCTTCTCCAAGTCCACAAAACACATGTGGACTGGTTGGGCGAACTCCCATGCACCCTCGAGGATCCTGCCGAGGGTGTAGAGCTGGTCCACTGTTCCACGGCCAGGACGAAAGCCACACTGCTCCTCCTGAATCCGAGGTTCGACCTCCTGACGGATCTTCCTCTCCAGCACCCCTGAATAGACCTTACCAGGGAGGCTGAGGAGTGTGATTCCCCTGTAATTGGAACACACCCTCCGGTCCCCCTTCTTAAAGAGGGGAACCACCACCCCAGTCTGCCAATCCAGAGGCACCGTCCCCGATGTCCACGCAATGCTGTAGAGGCGTGTCAGCCAAAACAGCCCCACAACATCCAGAGCCTTTAAGAACTCCGGGCGGATCTCATCCGCCCCCGGGGCCTTGCCACCGAGGAGTTTTTTGACTACCTCAGTGACTTTGACCTCCGAGATTGGAGAGTCCGCCTTAGAGTCCCCAGGCCCTGCTTCCACAATGGAAGGCGTGTCGGTGGAATTGAGGAGGTCTTCGAAGTATTCCCCCGACCGACTCACGACATCCCGAGTCGAGGTCAGCAGCACACCATCTCCACTGTAAACAGTGTTGACCGTGCACTGCTTCCCCCTCCTGAGACGCCGGATGGTGGACCAGAATTTCCTCGAAGCCGTCCGGAAGTCATTCTCCATGGCCTCGCCAAACTCCTCCCACGCCCGAGTTTTTGCCTCAGCAACCGCCGAAGCCGCGTTCCGCTTGGCCATCCGGTACCTGTCAACTGCCTCCGGAGTCCCGCAGGCCAAAAAGGCCCTATAGGACTCCTTCTTCAGCTTGACGGCATCCCTTACCGCCGGTGTCCACCACCGGGTTCGGGGATTGCCGCCACGACAGGCACCAACGACCTTACGGCCACAGCTCCGGTCGGCTGCCTCAACAATGGAGGCGCGGAACAAGGTCCACTCGGACTCAATGTCCCCCGCCTCCCTCGGGACGTGGAAAAAGCTCTGCCGGAGGTGGGAGTTGAAGCTCTTCCTGACAGGGGATTCTGACAGACGTTCCCAGCAGACCCTCACAGAGCGTTTGGGCCTGCCAGGTCGGACCGG
Organism: Syngnathus leptorhynchus; assembly: GCF_054491065.1. NCBI lineage: Eukaryota > Metazoa > Chordata > Actinopteri > Syngnathiformes > Syngnathidae > Syngnathus > Syngnathus leptorhynchus. Next base: position 13,726,686 of record NC_141201.1, on the reverse strand, counting down.
CATCTTCCCCCACCATCGGAGCCAACCCACCACCAGGTGGTGATCAGTTGACAGCTCCGCCCCTCTCTTCACCCGAGTGTCCAAAACATGCGGCCGCAAATCCGATGACACGACTACAAGGTCGATCAACGAACTGCGGCCTAGGGTGTCCTGGTGCCAAGTGCACACATGGACACCCTTATGCTTGAACATGGTGTTCATTATAGAAAATCCGTGTCGAGCACAGAATTCCAATAATAGAACACCGCTCGGGTTCAGATCGGGGGGGCCGTTCCTCCCAATCACGCCCTTCCAGGTCTCACTGTCATTGCCCACGTGAGCATTGAAGTCACCCAGTAGAACGATGGAGTCCCCAGAAGGAGCGCTCTCCAGCACTTCCTCCAGGGACTCTAAGAAGGGTGGGTACTCTGAGCTGCCGTTCGGTGCATAGACACAGACAACAGTCAGGACCCGTCCCCCCACCCGAAGGCGGAGGGAGGCTACCCTCTCGCTCACCGGGGTGAACCCCAATGTGCAGGCGCCCAGCCGGGGGGCAATAAGTATGCCAACACCTGCTCGACGCCTCTCACCGTGGGCAACTCCAGAGTGGAAGAGAGTCCAGCCCCTCTCGAGAGGACTTGTACCAGAGCCCAAACTATATCTAGTCGGAACCTTTCTGCCTCACACACCAGCTCGGGCTCCTTTCCAGCCAGAGAGGTGACATTCCATGTCCCTAGAGCCAGTTTCTGCAGCCGGGGATCGGACCGCCAAGGTCCCCGCCTTTGGCCGCCGCCCAGCTCACTATGCACCCGACCCCTTTGGCCCCTCCTATAGGTGGTGAGCCCATTGGAAGGGGGACCCACGTTTTCTTTTCGGGCTATGCCCGACCGGACCCCATGAGTGAAGGCCCGGCCACCAGGCGAGGGAAAACGACGTCCATTTATTGTAATCATCATCAGGGGTCTTCTGAGCCGTGCTTTGTCTGGCCCCTCACCTAGGACCCTTCTGCCATGGGTGACCCTACCAGGGGCATGAAGCCCCACACAACATGGCTCCTAGGATCATAGGGGCACGCAAACCCCTCCACCACGATAAGGTGACGACTCTGTGTCACTCCAATTTATTAAATCCATTGATCGTCCTTTATGTAAACAATACTGCGTATGCGCCTCGTATGCGCCGCATATGCGCCGAGCCGCTGACGTCGGACTCGTAAGTTGCATTTCTAATTATTCCACAGACCCAAATAACGATATATAAAGTATATTTCAAATAACTATCATATTACAACAATATTATCAAACCATCTGTGTCACTCCAAATCATTAAATTCCTCGTCCTTTGTCAACAACGCCGCACGTGCGCCCTGACGTCAGCCTCGTCGTTATTCCACAGATCTAGTATATAACTATATTGTAGCATTAACAAAGTACAAGCAAAGACGTGGGTTTGGTAAACGGCTCTTGAGTTAACGAAACAAGAGTTCAACGAGGCAACAACAACTGAACTGTAACGATAAAAACATATACAAGTTGCTACACTAAATAAAATATATCAAATAACTATAACATAAATAGTTCACTGCTACACGGCCCCAAGCACCGGCGTGGACTTCCAGGCGTGCGGCGGCGTGGACTTCCATCCCCGGAGGTGGCATTTCCAGCCACGGAAGTGGAAGAGAGCTCCATAGAATAGGAGCAGGCGTGCGTAAAAGCCATGTCCGAGCCCCATCCACCGTCTCCGGACAGCCACCCGGCCGAGCACCGGCCCCCGACTTCCATCCACGGAGGTGAAAAAGAGCTCGCGTCGAGTAGGACTGGGCGTGCGTAAAAGCCATGTCCGAACTCCATCCACCGTTCCCGGACAGCCACCCGGCCCAGCGCCGGCCCCCAACCTCCATCCACGGAGGTGAAAGAGAGCTCCGTCAAGTAGGACCGGGCGTGCGCAAAAACCATAATAGTTTTTCAAACCTTCTGTGTCACTCCAAATAATTAAATCCTTTAAACTCTTCGTTCACTTACAAACAAAGCCGCTAATGATGCCGGGAGTACGTGGTGCCCTTCGTCATCTTTGTCATCCCGTGATTGAATCTTTGTCCTTTATGTAAACAACCGCCGCGCCGCTGACATCACTTGAAATTCTAAGTACAGCAATCCCTTGCTACATCGCGGTTCGTTTATCGCGGTTTCCCTTTTTTTTATTTTTTTTTTTAAGAATTTTGAAAATTTGTGAAAAAATTCCCATACTAAACTAAGAAAAAAACGCGACTTCTAGTCCGAAAATTACGGTAATTATTTTCTGTATAAAAATTTAATTTGGTGTTCAAAAAGTCTCTTTTCAAACTTGAGTCTTAAAAAAGAGGGGTTCGTCTTATAATCGGGGCCAATACAGCATGTGAATTGATGTTTGTCATGACGTCAAATACATTAAAAGAAAAAGGAACAGAAGAAACCATTCTGAGAGTCACAAAAAATCTGCTCCTTCATGAGCATGTCTTCTTTGCCCTGGCATCTTAGAAAGTATGTTTTTAGATGCTTTTAGTCCTGGTATTTGTCAGCTGTGATGCCTTGGCTGAGGCGTTGCTGCAAGCAACCATTGCATCCTGGGGGTACATTTGGTCATGTGAAAGGTGATTGTGTACTTTCCATCTCCTGGCTGAAAAAATCCTCCTCCATAGGGTTGAGGAAAGGGCAGTCAGTATCAAGCTGTGACTGCACATTCATGGTGGAATGCCATATTGTCCCATGTTGTCCTTTCTCTCTCTTCCGGTCAGAGAACACGCTGGCGCGGAATGTTTGCCGCTTCTCCGCCAGAGTTAGCATAGATTTAGTCCTTTTCTTTCTTAATTTTTGAAATCACTAAAAATATTTCAAGTTAGTATTTTAGCATGTTTTTTGCTGCTTTTTGGCGGCCCTCTGCAGCTCCCTGCGTCTTTTGGCTGCCAGCGGTGGCGGCGGCCTCCACTGCCAGCTGCTGGCAGCGTATCCTGGCTGGCCTGGCTGGTGACGCTCTCCGGAGGGGCAGGTTTGGGTGCTTTCTGCGACCCGACACGTGGCTTCCCATCGCACCCTTGGGGTGCTGGAGGCGACAGCCGACACGCTCGGCATGGGCACGTGCTGCATCGGTGCCATGAGCCTCTTGCCCCAAGAGCTAGTGCGGGAGCTGCGCAGGCACGTGCCCGAGCTGGAGGTCCCGTACAACGTGGATCCCCCCATCCGTCAGACCATCGCCGACTCCTGGCCCATGGACTTTGACGACTCCAACGCCAAACGCAACTGGGCCTTAAAGGGAAATGTGCTTTCAGCGGTTTGCAAACATATTTTTTAAGGTTGTGTGCAACATATAATCATATCAATATAATATCTAGTATTGGAGTGCTTGTGTGGATTGGTGGGGGGTGAGGAATGTGCAGGCACACTGCATGAACTTGTTTTCTTCTAAGAGTTATGGAACAGGGAGGCCCAGGAAGGGAGTACCAGACAGGGAGTACGGGATGGCACGGGACGAAGGGAGTACCGGACGATAACACCTCAAGGTCGGTGAGGAACGAGAACAAAGAACACCACGTCCAGGTGGTCGGGCTTCGAGAGGAAAATCCCCAACTCCTGACCACAGTGATGACACCTCGACGGGGAGGAGATGACCATCGACCAATCATCACACAATATTTTGCATGCTTTAATATTCATATTGTGTTTCTTTAAAACTGGGCAACCCGGAAGAATGTGTCGTCTTTTGGTGGTCACAAAAACGCACGAGTTTTAGTGTGAGGGACCCGGGACCCGGGCCCCAGGCCTGTATTAGTGCGCTTTGTTAGGAATAAACAATTGGTAAATTTGGTCTGATTGATCTACCGGTCTTCTCTTTGACAGAACGAACTCGCAAAATTGTTAGGTGCGCCAGTGTGTGGATTGGGACATAGAAACTTGTGTTAAGTGTTGATCGCAATTTGGAGTCAGATCAATAGCTAAAATCCGTATCCTAACAGCCTGGAAGCTCGACTACAACCTGCCCAAGCTGGTGCAGACCATGCTCAACTTCCTCAGCGATGACATGCGCATGGCCCACGCCAACTAGTCGCGCGGCACCTGAGCTAAGTTAACGCAGCTTTTTTGTACATAGTATATAAATTGGTCACGTTTTTTATCTTGATAATCTGTTGTAATTGTGTATGTAAAGCGGCTTTGAGTGTCTAGAAAAGCGCTACATAAAACAAATATATTATTATTATTATTATTATTATTATTATTATTGTTATTATTATTATTATTATTATTATTATTCAAGTACCAGTGTACCATACAGCAACTATTAACTCGAAACTACCAAGAAATCCTTGTCGAGCAAGTCCTTTAAGGCAGTGGTCCCCAACCTTTTTTGCGCCACGGACTGACTGAAGTCGAGATTCAAACTTAGGGGACGTGTAAAGTCTGACAATGTGACAAAGGGAGTATCGCTTTGTAGGGTAATCGTTTTGTGTTCATGTGATTTAAGTCGACTTTAATTCATTTCAAGCTTTTTTGAATATATACGTGTCGGAAATATTTTTGTGAACCGACCTTTATATAAAGAAATAATACATTTATATAAATAAAGAATACATTTATAATAAATGTATAAATACGATGAAATAAAATGATATGATTGGCATAAAAACAAACATAAACCACGTAAAAATAAAACTCACCATTACGTTGAATTATTAGGAGTACCGAGCTTGTTTCTCAGAAACGAGCCGGTCCCATTTAGGCGTAATCGGAGACTATGACACCCGAAGTGGTTAAGGTTTGTCTTTGAATGCAGAATGCTTGGTCTCTATGTGTCGAAGCAGTTTTGAAGGCTTCATTGCCTCGTTAGCTAGCCTGTCGCCACATGTGCCGAGTGCGCTTGGCGCGGGAGTCACCTGTAGCGATAAATCCATATTTTAAGTAGGACTCCAGAAATGTTCTTTTAAATGCAGCTTTCTCTTTCCGAAGAAGCTTTCCAAACTTCTCTTTTCCTTGCTCATTTTTGCCTGCCTCGCGGGCTTGACTGGGGTGACATGTCACGTGACTGAGATGAGCGTCTTGTGTCAAGAGACACAGCGACGGATGTGATTGGGAGAAAATTGCCAATTTTTTTATATTTTTCAAAATAAATTCTTACTCATTTTTGCTAGCTTTGCGGGCTCGACTGGGAAAACATTTCAAGTGACCCACGGACCGGTACTGGTCCGCGGACCAGGGGTTGGGGACCCCTGCTCTGAGGTAACTGTCTTTTAAACTGATGTGTATCAGTTACATGCAACAGTTTTCTTTTTGTTGAAGAAGTGATGAGGCGTAATGTATAATTTCGGAGGATGTTATACAATATGTTTTTGCTCTTTTGGAAACATGTTTGTCGAGCTAGCTAATGTGATTTCTGTGTACCGTATTTTCTGGACTAGTCGCACCCAAAAACCTCAAAAGCCGACAGTGCGCCTTATATATGGATCAATTTATGAATTTGTTGATCCATACTAGTTGTACACAGTGCTCTGCCAAAATTTTCAGTACGTTTTAGTACAACTAGTAAATTACAAGGTCGCATCGCTTACTAGCATTACGGCAACTGTGGTCAGGGGGCGTCACTGAATAGCTGTTGTACCCGTGAGGCTGTTTCATGTCAAAATAGGCTGCTCTGTTAATGTTTCGAGTAAATTTACGAATCGATATGGAAGGGAAACATAGGTAAGCAGTAGCGAGGTTTTAGATTGATCTTTAGTCAGTTCCGATCATTTTGTCAGCCCTCGTTTGAGAAACGCGATTGTTTACACTTTGCTGAGGCTCATGGGAGTCTGCGAGCTGAGGCTCATGGGAGTTTGCGGGTGGCTAATGCTATATTGATAGCTGCTATACGCACGATGCTATTTCATGTCAAAATAGGCTGCTCTGCTAATGTTTCGAGTAAATTTACGGATCAATATGGGAGGGAAACATACGTAAGCAGTACCAAAGTGTTAGATTGAACTTTAGTCAGTTCCGATCATTTTTTAAGCCCTCGTTTGAGAAACGCGATTGTTTACACTTTGCTGAGGCTCATGGGAGTTTGCGGGTGCCTAATGCTATTGTGATAGCTGCTATACGCACGAGGCTATTTCATGTCAAAATTGGCTGCTCTGTTAATGTTTCGAGTAAATTTATGGATCGATATGGAAGGGAAACATAGGTAAGCAGTACCAAGGTGTTAGATCGAACTTTAGTCAGTTCTGATCATTTTATAGGATAGTTTGAGAAATGCGATTGTTTACAGAGGGCTCATTGGTTATTGGCTAGTGGATGCATATCGCAACCCTAGTCAAGCTCAGTTTGTTGCAATATAGCTTCTATTTCATGCGCCTTATAATCCGGTGCGCCTTATATATGGACAAAGTTTTAAAATGGGCCGTTCATTGAAGGTGCGCCTTATAATCCGGTGCGCCCTTTGGTCCGGAAAGTACGGTACATATGTTTGTGTATTTATGTACACATGTCCGTTTTAGGGTAAACAATTATTTTACATATTTTGATTTGTGTGTTTCTTGTGTGAATTGTGTGAATGTCACCTCTCTGCCTGGAAAGGAGCCCAAGCTGGTGTGTGAGGCAGAAAAGTTCCGACTAGACATAGTCGGACTTGCCTCCACACATAGTTTGGGTTCTGGTACAAGCCCTCTTGAGAGGGGCTGGACTCTCTTCCACTCTGGAGTTGCCCACGGTAAGAGGCGTCGAGCAGGTGTTGGCATACTTATTGCCCCGCGGCTGGGCACCTGCACATTGGGGTTCACCCCGGTGAGCGAGAGGGTAGCCTCCCTCCGCCTTCGGGTGGGGGGACGGGTCCTGACTGTTGTTTGTGTCTATGCACCGAACGGCAGCTCAGAGTACCCACCCTTTTTGGAGTCCCTGGAGGAAGTGCAGGAGAGCGCTCCTTCGTTCTACTGGGTGACTTTAATGCTCACGTGGGCAATGACAGTGAGACCTGGAAGGGCGTGATTGGAAGGAACGGCTCCCCCCGATTTCTGAACCCGAGCGGTGTTCTATTGTTGGACTTCTGTGCTCGACACGGTTTTTCTATAATGAACACCATGTTCAAGCATAAGGGTGTCCATGTGTGCACTTGGCACCAGGACACCTTAGGCTGCAGTTCGATGATTGATTTTGTAGTCGTGTCATCGGATTTGCGGCCGCATGTTTTGGACACTCGGGTGAAGAGAGGGTCGGAGCTGTCAACTGATCACCACCTGGTGGTGGGTTGGCTCCGATGGTGGGGGAAGATGCCGGTCCGACCTGGCAGACCCAAACGCTCTGTGAGGGTCTGCTGGGAACGTCTGGCAGAATCCCCTGTCAGGAAGAGCTTCGACTCCCACCTCCAGCAGAACTTTTCCCACGTCCTGGGGGAGGCGGGGGACATTGAGTCCGAGTGGACCATGTTCCGCGCCTCCATTGTTGAGGCAGCTGACCGGAGCTGAGAGGCGGGGGACATTGAGTCCGAGTGGACCATGTTGAGGCAGCCGACCGGAGCTGTGGCCGTAAGGTTGTTGGTGCCTGTCGTGGCGGCAATCCCCGAACCCGCTGGTGGACACCGGCGGTAAGGCATGCCGTCAAGCTGAAGGAGTCCTATCGGGCCTTTTTGGCCTGCGGGACTCCAGAGGCAGCTGACAGGTACCGGATGGCCAAGCAGAACGCGGCTTCGGCGGTTGCTGAGGCAAAAACCCGGGCGTGGGAGGAGTTTGGCGAGGCCATGGAGAATGACTTCCGGACGGCTTCGAGGAAATTCTGGTCCACCATCCGGCGTCTCAGGAGGGGGAAGCAGTGCACGGTCAACACTGTTTAGAGTGGAGATGATGTGCTGCTGACCTTGGGACGTCGTGAGTCGGTGGGGGGAATACTTCAAAGACCTCCTCAATTCCACCGACACGCTTTCCATTGTGGAGGCAGGGCCTGGAGACTCTGAGGCGGACTCTCCAATCTCAGAGGTCGAAGTCACTGAGGTAGTTAAAAAACTCCTCGATGGCAGGGCCCCAGGGGTGGATGAGATCCGCCCGGAGTTCTTAAAGGCTCTGGATGTTGTGGGGCTGTCATGGCTGACACGCCTCTACAGCATTGTGTGGACATCGGGGACGGTGCCTCTGGATTGGCAGACTGGGGTGGTGGTTCCCCTCTTTAAGAAGGGGGACCGGAGGGTGTGTTCCAATTACAGGGGAATCACACTCCTCAGCCTCCCTGGTAAAGTCTATTCAGGGGTGCTGGAGAGGAGGATCCGTCGGGAGGTCGAGCCTTGGATTCAGGAGGAGCAGTGTGGCTTTCGTCCTGGCCGTGGAACAGTGGACCAGCTCTACACCCTCGGCAGGATCCTCGAGGGTGCATGGGAGTTCGCCCAACCAGTCCACGTGTGTTTTGTGGACTTGGAGAAGGTGTTTGACCGTGTCCCTCGGGAGGTTCTGTGGAGGGTGCTTCGGGAGTACGGGGTGCCGAGCCAACTGATAAGGGGAGTTTGGTTCCTGTACCACCGATGCCAGAGTTTGGTCCGCATTTCCGGCAGTAAGTCGGATTCGTTCCCAGTGAGGGTTGGACTCCGCCATGGCTGCCCTTTGTCACTGATTCTGTTCATAATTTTTATGGACAGAATTTCTAGGCGCAGCCGAGGCGTTGAGGGGGTCCGGTTTTTGGACCTCAGCATCGCGTCTCTGCTTTTTGCAGATGACGTGGTGCTGTTGGCTTCTTCAGGCCGTGATCTCCAGCTCTCACTGGAGCGGTTCGCAGCCGAATGTGAAGCGGTCGGGATGAGGGTCAGCACCTCCAAATTCGAGTCCATGGTCCTCGGTCGGAAAAGGGTGGAATGCCCTCTCCGGATCGGGGATGAGATCCTGCCCTAAGTAGAGGAGTTCAAGTCGGCAGTAATGCGGACTCTGTACCGGACCGTCGTGGTGAAGAGAGAGCTGAGTCAAATGGCAAAGCCCTCGATTTACCAGTCGATCTACGCTCCTACCCTCACCTATGGTCACGAGCTATGGGTCGTGACCGAAAGAACGAGATCCAGGATACAAGCGGCCGAAATGAGTTTCCTCCGCAGGGTGTCCGGGCTCTCCCTTAGAGATTGGGTGAGAAGCTCGGTCATCCGGGAGAGGCTCGCAGTAGAGCTGCTACTCCTCCACATTGAGAGGAGCCAGATGAGGTGGCTTGGGCATCTCATCAGGATGCCTCCTGGACGCCTCCCTGGGGAGGTGTTCCGGGTATGTTCCACCAGTAGGAGACCCCCGGGACGACCCAGGACGCGCTGGAGAGACTATGTTTCTCGGCTGGCCTGGGAACGCCTTGGGATCCCCCGGGATGAGCTGGATGAAGTGGCTGGGGAGAGGGAAGATAGGAATCCCTCCTAAAGCTGCTGCCCCCGCGACCCGACCCTGCATAAGTGGAAGAAGATGGATGGATGTTTATTTTTTATTTTTTATTGCTTTGTTTGTTTATTGCAGAAATCATGTCTGTGCCCTTACGGCAGTGCTTCTCAATTATTTTCTGTGATGCCCCCCCCTAGGGAGATGAAAACATTTCGCCCCCCAAACTTGTACCCTTATTAATATTAAAGAAGACAAAAATAAATAAAAAAGATTAAATTACAATAAAGAATAACTTTATTAATAACATTTTTTAGTCTGTAACAACAGATTCAAAATGCATGCTGCCCTGCGATTGGCTGGCAACCGGTTCAGGGTGTCCCCCGCCTACTGCCCGATGGTGGCTGGGATAGGCTCCAGCACGCCCATGTCCCCCGTGGGGACAAAGCGGTTCAGAAAATGGATGGATGTATATTTAAACGATAAACATTCTTGACCAACTGCCATTTTATGCTGAAAAATTACAACAAAATAATAATAAGCATGCGTAATATTAAATCAAATAACAGCAATAAACAATATACAATTCAACGTAATCAGCAACATTAACTCAGGAGCACAATATATAAAACATTTTAACCTACAAAACAAAAAAGAATCCAACAATTTGTGATTTTTTTTTAATAAAAATGAGACCATATCCACGCCTGCAGGTAGTATCAGTGTAGTATCACACCCAATGATGTGTTTTTGTTGTTGTTGCACTGAGCAATTTTGTACGCTACTTTATATGATGCTAACAGTGCTTGTTGATTGACTGAAGTAACATTCACAAAGTGGGATGATTGTTGGCAATATTCAGCCCGTTTTCGCTGAAAAACCTCAAGCATCTTATCAGCGTCATTGGGGTGCAATAACTTTAAGTGCCGCCTTAATTTACTTGGCTTCATACTGCCAACATTGTAAGGCACAGTCAACACACCGGTCTTTTCTTGTCTCCTATCGTAGTCACATTGAAGCCGAGCGCTTCGTACGCTTCGTCATATTTTCTTGTCTTAGCTTTCGTGTGACTCTCAATTCTCTTATCTCCGTCTCTCTCTGTCGTTCTTTTCAACCCTGTTAAATATTTTTCCATGGTGTCCCACTGCACTTTTTATCGCCTGCTCTGTGCCGTGTGTGCGTGTGTTCCGTGCGCTCTACACTGTAGAGCGAATACCGTATACATCCAAAAGAAAAACATGTTCCCTGGTGTCACATGCACCCTCCTTGGTGTTGCACCGTGCCCCCGCAGGGGGGCGCGCCTCCCTATTTAAGAAGGACTGCCTTACGGAAACTTTGTCAAATTGTCAATGTGCCACACGAACAGCTAAATGAGTGTGATTGGTCTTTTGGAGAGAGAGTGTACAGGCAAAGGAGGCTACAGTGGTGCAAATTGGTAGAATTTCTGGAAATTTGATTTCACTTTTAACAATGGCTCAGGAAGTCACAGTCTTCACGCCTTTATTTTATTATTATATTTATTATTATTATATTTATCTCTGATTGTCATGCACTGTCTCTCTTGCTGCTACCCCTGTCAGCCATAGCAGTCTATTAGACGTCTGGTCTATATATAGACCTAATTTAGATGTCTAAAATTGGTCTATGTATAGACCTAAAATAGACGTCTGTAGTGTGGTGATAATTAGACGCTGCCCCTTTAAGAGAATGAGGAAGTGAGAGGGTGACGTACAGTGGGAGAGAGATTTGTTGCGGAACGGGCTAAGTGAAGAGCGAATGTGTTGCTACGTGTAACTGTTGAATAAAAGTTATTAAAGCTCCGATTCAAAACATCTCAACTGAGAGGACATTCAGTTTCTACAATGACATTCAGTTTCTACAATGGCGACGAGGATATTGCACGACTGACGTGCACGGATCCCCGCAACGGAAGACATTCGCTGACTAGCAACGGCTGGGCGCACGAGGACGTACCTGGATGGTAGTATTTCTGTGAAAAGGAAAAACACTGTCAAACTAAAACTATTGTAACAATGGCAAGTGTGGCTGGGTTACCCTCGTTCCCCCTCTTTGATGTGAATACAGAGCCGGCTTCCCTTTCCCTAAGATGGACGAAGTGGATGAGGAGATTTGAGACATTTCTCACGGCGGCTGCCATAACTGATAAAACGAGAAAGAGGGCTATGCTTCTGTATTACGCTGGGGAACAAGTGCAGGACATCTTTGAAACTTGTCCTGTAAAAGGACATCCAGGTGATTCCGATAAGGCAGTACACCTACTCACCAAATATTTCAGTCCAAGTCGTAATGTAGAATATGAAATCTACTTAATTAGACAATCGAAACAAAACCCAGGTGAAACTGTTGATGCTTTTCACACCAGACTGAGACAGCTTTCTCAGAATTGTGAATTCAATAATGTGGACAAAGAAATAAAGTCTCAGATAATACTCAGCTGCACATCATCACGTCTCAGGAGAAGGGCACTGAGAGACCAAGACATGACTCTGGCCAGAGCTTTTGAGACATCGAAACTTCAGGCGTCTGGAATGGAAAACAACCAGGATACTGGACATGTTGCAGCCATGCCCACTTCAAGACACAGAGAATGGACCACCTCTGGACACCGTATGGCAGACGTGGACCACAGAAATCAGCCGAAGATAAAATGTAGGAATTGTGGAGGTGCATTCCCTCATCAGGGTGGTCAGGCAGCATGTCCAGCGAAAGGTCTACAGTGTCTGACGTGTTAATTCAACCACTACGTCTGCTGCTGTCTCTCCAACCCTGGCATGAAGGTAAAGCACCATCAACATGGACAGAAAATAAAACCGACACGGAGCACACAAGAGATGTCATGGCCGAACAGGCGCAGACAAGTTGAAACTATTGCTGCTGAAGATGCTGACACCACTCCCATCAGTCATCTAGCGGCTGATGACTCGAGCACGGATGACGAATACGTCTTTGTCACAAAGGATGCGGACGGGAGAAGACCACCGGTGAGGTCAGTCATGATAGCTGGTGAATGGATTGATGTTCTTGTTGATTCGGGAACCTCAGCCAATCTCCTGGATGGAAGAGCCTACAGCCCGTTGAAAACGAAACTCAAACAAGAGCAATCAAACAAAAGGATATACCCTTACGGTACGAAAATTCCCCTTTCCCTTCGTGGTAAGGTCACCACGACAGTCTCTGCTAATGGGAGAACAGCTCAAGCAGCATTCTACATTGTTGATGGAGACCACGGCTCACTGCTGGGCCATGACACTGCAACTAAACTAGGTCTCGTACATGTGGTGCTCTCCAATCAAACCGTGCCACAGTACATGTCCAAAGCAGATCAGCTGCTCTTGCAATATCCAAGTCTCACCTCAGGTGTAAGAAAACTGAAAAATGTCCAAGTCAAATTGCACATAGACCAGAGTGTGCAACCAGTTGTTCAGACCCACCGTCGTATTCTTTTTCACATGAGGAAGAAAGTAGAGGAGGAATTGCAAAGCTTGGAGAACCAAGGCATAATTGAAAAAGTAGAAGGCCCAACACCGTGGGTGTCACCCATTGTGGCATCACCGAAACCAAAAAACCCAGAGAAACTACGCCTCTGCATAGGCATGCGCCTGCCTAATAAAGCTGTCCAAAGGGAGAGACACATATCACCTACGGTGGATGACATGATCTCAATGGCGCCACCATGTTCTCGAAGCTGGACCTCAATGCAGGATATCACCAACTTGAACTGGCACCTGAGTCCAGATACATCACTACATTCTCAAAGCATATTGGACTGAGACGGTACACACGCCTCATTTTTTGAATCTCTTCAGCAGCAGAGGTCTTCCAACAGACGATCCAAAATGTGCTCCATGGAATACAGGGAGTCAGAAATTTCAGCGATGACATCATTTTTGGAACCACCCCTGCAGAGCATGACCGGTCCCTGGAAGAAGTCTTCGAAAGACTCCATGAAAGACTCGCCTGACCCGAAGAAAATACAAGCCATCACACACATGCCACTCCCACAGGATCCGAGTGAGGTACGCAACCTACTGGGGATGGCTAACCACAGCGCTCGTTTCATCCCGGACTTCTCTTCAATTACCCAACCGCTGCGTGAGCTCACAAAGAAGGACACAGAGTGGTCATGGACAACGGAACATAAAGAGGCCCTTAATCGACTAAAAGACAGGCTGATCAGCAAGCCGGTCATGAGAGGAAAACGAAGGTCATTGTGGACGCAAGTCCAGTCGGTCTCGGTGCAATCCTGGCACAGACTGACAAGGTGGAAAACAAAACATACATCCTAGCCTATGCAAGTAGAGCTCTGACCCCAGTGGAACAGCGATACTCCCAAACTGAACGAGAGGCGCTGGCTATTGTTTGGTGTTGTGAATATTTTCATTTATACCTGTATAAAGCTGAATTCGTTATGATCACGGACCACAAACCACTGGAGCTCATCTTCAACAACCCAAAGTCCAAGCCTCTCGCTCGGATAGAAAGGTGGGCCCTCAGACTGCAACCTTACAAGTTCAAAGTTGTTCACAAACCTGAAAAATCAAACCCAGCAGACTACATGTCACGCCATCCACAAACGCTTCACATGCCCAGTATCACAGATGACGTGGACACTGAAATGCATGTCTCCTTCATTGCTACACATGCAGTACCCAAAGCAATGACACTCGAAGAAGTGAAACAAAAGACTCGAGGTGATCCACTGTTACAACATATTGTCAAAATTATTCACTCAGGTAACTGGGACGGCCTACATGACAACGCCACACAATTTGATCAGTCAACTCTGAGGGCATTTTACAACGTTAGGGAAGAACTTACGGCTGTGGATAAAGGCAGCCTCGTTCTTAAGGGCACCAGACTCGTCATGCCTGTGACCCTGCGATCCAGAGCACTTGTGCTCGCTCATGAGGGACATCAAGGAATCGTCAAAACTAAGCAGCTGCTCCGAGAGAAAGTCTGGTTTCCGAAGATAGACAAACAAGCCGAGGAACTGGTATCCCGCTGCCTTCCTTGTCAATCATCCACACCCAAGACTGAGCATCAACCACTGCAAATGTCTGAACTCCCACAGGGGCCTTGGGAGGATGTTGCAGTGGACTTCTGTGGCCCCTTTCCTTCAGGTGACTATCTGCTAGTCCTCATAGATGAATATTCAAGATTTCCCTTTGTGGAGATTATGCCTTCCACATCGGCCTGCAAACTCATCCCTGTCATGGACAAAATCTTTTCGACTGTGGGAATTCCAAAAGTGGTGAAAAGTGATAACGGGCCCCCATTCTCAAGGAAGGACTTTTTCGACTTTGCGAAATACCTTGGGTTCCACCACAGAAAGATCACCCCCTACTGGCCACAGGCCAACGCTGCAGTTTAAAGATTCAACAGGACTCTGACCAAAGCGATACGCACGGCTTCTCTGGAAGGCAAGCCGTGGAACCAGGAACTATACAAGTTCCTCAGGAACTACAGCGCAACACCTCATCATACCACCAACCAACCTCCAGCTGATGTGTTCTATGGTCGCCCCATAAATATAAAACTACCATCCATCTCTCATCCTCCCAGTGATGATGATCTCGGTCGGACAGATGGATTGAAGAAAGACAAAATGAACAATTATGCAGAGGAAAGGAGGAACGCATCAAACTCTGTACTCAAGGAGGAAGGTGTTGTCCTAATACAACAGAGGAAAACAGCTAAACTTGTGACACCGTTCAACCCAAACCCCTACAAAGTCATCACAGTGAAAGGAACAATGGTCACTGCACAGAGACATCAACACAAACTCACAAGACATAGGTCACACTTCAAACTCCTGAAACACAACCCGTAAGTCCCATTCACAACAGGAGATGGTGATGACTGTGACGACGACAGTGTTAATGGACAAGCTGATCCTGAACACGTTAACCCTGAAGCCAGGAGGCGACGCCCTGTGAGGGTAAACAGACGACCTCCTCAAAGACTTATCACTGAAATATAGCAAAGGTTACATAGAGTGATGAGACACTGACAAATTCTCGGCACCGTTATGTTTATTATTGAAACAAGAGTAATGTGTGTTCAGTACTGCTCAGACATGTTAAGCCTAGTTAGTTGTTAAAATGTTTGTATATCTGATTTAAATTAATAATACAGTACGGAATCACAATTTCATATTGCTGTATTTTGGAAGCCACTTTATTTCTATTAATATACACTCTGTTGTAAGGGTAAGTAAGTAAAGCTAACACTAAGGAAGGCCGTTTCATTTAAAAGAGAAGCAGAGATGTAGTGTTGTGATAATTAGACGCTGCTCCTTTAAGAGACTGAGGAAGTGAGAGGGTGATGTACAGTGGGAGAGAGAGTTGTTGCGGGACGGGCTAAGTGAGGAGCGAATGTGTTGATACCTGTAACCTCTCAATAAAAGTTATTAAAGCTCCGATTCAAAACATCTCAACTGAGAGGACATTCAGTTTCTACAAGGACATTCAGTTTCTACAACGTCTAGATTAAAAAGATCAAATAGGATCATATTTTGAAATTTTAAAGCCTCAACCAACTGTTAGTTGTATAAATAATGTACAGACGTTGTTTGGCTTTGTTTTTAACACCCATATTGATCCGTACATGTGAAGTGTTTATTTCTGTATCCTGATATAGATGTCTATTTAGGTTATTTTATAGACCTAAAATAGACGTCTAAATTAGGTCTGTGTGTGACCTAAAATAGACATCTAAATTAGGTCTATATATAGACCTAAAGTAGACGACAAATTTAAATCCATTAAATATGAAATATCAAACCATAAACCAGCTGTAGGTTGTATAAATAATGAACAGAGGTTGCATTGCTTTGTTTTAAACGACCATTGTCCTGGTTGAAGTGTGGTTATTTCTGTAACCTAATAGACGTCTATATTAGACCTAATTTAGATGTCTATTTTAGGTTTACACAGATCTAATTTAGATGTCTATTTTAGGTTTACACATAGACCTAATTTAGATGTCTATTTTAGGTCTATAGGATAATCTGAAAATACATCTATTTTAGGTCTACAGATAGACCTAATATAGATGACAAAATTAAATAATCAAATATGAAATATTAAACCCAAAACCATTCTGTAAGTTGTATACATAATGTACAGAAATCATGTTGCTTTGTTTTAAACAACCCTTGACTCGTATGAAGTGTGGTTATTTCTGTCACCTGATTTTAGGTCTATGGAATAACCTAAAATAGATGACAAAATTAAATCCATCAAATATGATCATATAAAACCCAAAACAAGTTGTGTTACTTTGTTTTAAACAACCATTGATCCGTGTAAAGCAGGGGTGTCAAACTCATTTTTTTCCACGGGCCGCATTGTAGTCATAGCTTCTTTCGGAGGGCCATTATGACTATCAACCCAAATAAATGTACGTAAACCTCATATTATATACAGTAAAAGCAACAAAACACACTGACAAATAACTCGTTTTCAAATCAGATGAGTAAAAACTGGTCAAATATTTAAAAAAAGATATGATTAAAAGTGAAGACAATTTGCAATTGTAGTAATGACACAAATTTGATGCACAATTTGTCTTCGCGGGCCACATAAAATTGTGGCGAGCCATATCTGCCCCCCGGGCCTTGAGTTTGACACCTGTGGTGTAGTGTCATTGGGGCTATGGAATAACCTAAAATATACGACAAAATCAAATCCATCAAATATAAAATATTAAACCCAAAACCATTCTGTAAGTTGTATAAATAAGGTACAGAATTTGTGATGCTTAGTTTTAAACAACCATTTACCCGTGTGAAGTGTGGTTATTTCTGTAACCTGATATCAGGGCTATGGAATAACCTAAAATAGACGACAAAATTAAATCCATCCATCCATTTTTGATACTGCTTGTCCCCACGGGGGTCGCGGGCGTGCTGTATCCCAGCAGTCATCGGGCAGTAGGCGGGGGACACCCTGAAATGGTTGCCAGCCAATCGCAGGGCACACATAGACGAACAAAACTTAAATCCATCAAATACAAAATATTAAACCCTAAACCAGCTGTAAATTGTATAAATAATCTACAGAGGTTGTATTGCTTTGTTTTAAACAACCATTGACCCGTATGAAGTGTGGTTATTTCTGTAACCTGAGGACAAAATTAAATCCATCCTTCCATTCATCAATTTTCTATACTGCTTGTCCCCACCATCAAATATGAAATATTAAACCCTAAACCAGCTATAAATTGTAAAAATAATGTACATAAGTTGTATTGCTTTGTTTTAAACAACCAATGATCTGTGTGAAGTATGGTTTGGTTATTTCTGTAACCTGATCTAGAAGTCTATATTAGGTTATTCCATAGATGCAAAAAATTAAATCCATCAAATATGAAATATTGAACCCTAAACCAGCAGTGATTTTTATGAACAATGTTGTATATGCTTGGACTTAAGTTGTAGCTTGCCTGCTAGTCCTTCGTTTTCGCGACGTGACTAGTTGCTTTGTGACACAAACGTTAATGGCCGCTAAACGTTGATGGTAGCTTAAGTGAATTTGCTTCAAATTCCATAAAGTTTGTTTCACATTGATGCATAGTGTATTTAGTGGTTTTCTTAAGTAAATAAAATCTCAAGTGAATAAAATATTTTTGAAAGTTTATAACTACATATAAGGCATATAACTGCCTACATTTAAAAAGGAAATGTTTTTTTTGACATGAGGTCATGCCGTAAGCATTTACAATTCATATGTGAACCTAATGTAACTAATGGCATTGCTTTTGCAGATGTCAGCAGCTCGCTTTCAAAAATCGCCATGGCTGTTATAAAACAATAACAAGATCAAACAGTCAGTATAGATCACAAATTTGAGATTTTCTGATGGCATCGCAAAGATGTAATTTCCCTTTTTACCTATGTTGTGATTTGTGACTCCAGATATAGCTCAAGAAGTGGCATGTGAGAAGGTAGGTTCTTATCTTCTGATGTCATTAAAATGTGCACCTAACTTTGTTTTGTGTTCAACAGGGCTTGGAACGCTAAGGCAAATCACTTCAAAAGTTAAAATTGTGTTGTGTCATGTGATTAACAGTGGTTAATGGATGCATTGTCAAATCAGACATCTTTTTTTTCCCTTTAACTCTTTTTCAGACTCCAAACCTGGAGAAAAGAGGAGCATCTGTATTAAAAACTGACCGGACTCCACAAGGTACAGATTGATTTTTGACTTATTCTTGATTGTAAAAGTAATCACAACTGCCTTGCGTTATCTTTGGAAATTGGTCTGTTTTTGGTGATTTGAATACTTATGTATGCTTAGCTACTGTTGAGCATATGCAAAAAGTGTATGTCGTAATTGCAATCTTCAACATGGAACTTGCATTTATGACATGTCATTGCCTTGACTTTCACACTCCGGAAATCGGGGTGGATGTCAAAGTGCAAAATAAAACCCAGGTTTACCCTGTACATTTTCTTCATTGGGATAACAACTTGAGGAACAAGCAATTTGATCAGTACCGTAATTTTCGGACTATAAGTCGCATTTTTTTCCTTAGTTTGGGTGAGAGGGGCGATTTATACTGAGGAGCGATTTATATGTGAATTTTTTTCACAAATTTTCAAAATTCAACAAAAAAAAAAAAAAGGGAAACCGCGATAAACGAACCACGATGTAGCAAGGGATTGCTGTAATTTGAATTTCAAGTGATGTCAGCGGCTGGGCGTTTGTTTACATAAAAGACGAAGAGTCGATCACGGGATGACGAAGATGACGAAGGGCCCCACGTACTACCGGCATCATTAGCAGCTTTGTTTGTAAGTGAACAAAGAGTTTGAAGGATTTAATTATTTGGAGTGACACAGAAGGTTTGAAAAACTATCATGGCTTTTACGCACGCCCGGTCCTACTCGACAGAACTCTCTTTCACCTCCGTGGATGGAAGTCGAGGGCCGGCGCTGGGCCGGGTGGCTGTCCGGGGACGGTGGATGGGGCTTTTACACACGCACGGTCCTTTTCTATGGAGCTCTCTTCCACCGCGGTGGCTGGAAGTGCCACCGCCGGGATGGAAGTCTACGCCGCTGCACGCCTGGAAGTTGACTTTGTTAACGCTACAATATCGTTATATACTAGATCTGTGGAATAACAACGAGGCTGACGTCAGGGCGCACGCGCGGCGTTGTTGACAAAGGATGAGGAATTTGATCGATGGAATTAATGATTTGGAGTGACACAGATGGTTTGATAATATTGTTGTAATATGATAGTTATCACCTTCACCTTCATCTTCTTCCGCTTATCCGGGGTCGGGTCGCGGGGGCAGCAGCTTTAGGAGGGACTCCCAGACCTCCCTCTCCCCAGCCACTTACTCCAGCTCATCCCGGGGGATCCCAAGGCGTTCCCAGGCCAGCCGAGAGACATTGTCTCTCCAGCGCATCCTGGGTCGTCCCCGGGGTCTCCTACCGGTGGGACATGCCCGGAACACCTCCCCAGGGAGGCGTCCAGGAGGTATCCTGATGAGATGCCCGAGCCACCTCATCTGGCTCCTCTCAACGTGAAGGAGCAGCGGCTCTACTCCAAGTCTCTCCCGGATGACCGAGCTTCTCATCCTATCTCTAAGGGAGAGCCCGGACACCCTGCGGAGGAAACTCATTTCAGCCGCTTGTAACCTGGATCTCGTTCTTTCGGTCACGACCCATAGCTCGTGACCATAGGTGAGGGTAGGAGCGTAGATCGCCCGGTAAATCGAGAGCTTTGCCATTTGGCTCAGCTCTCTCTTCACCATGACGGACCGGTACAGAGTCCGCATTGCTGCCGACGCTGCACCGATCCGCCTGTCGATCTCTCGCTCCATCCTGCCCTCACTCGTGAACAAGACCCCACGATACTTGAACTCCTACACTTGGGGCAGGATCTTATCCCCGATCCGGAGAGGGCATTCCACCCTTTTCGGACCGAGGACCATGGACTCTGATTTGGAGGTGCTGACCCTCATCCCGACCGCTTCACACTCGGCTGCGAACCGCTCCAGTGAGAGCTGGAGATCACGGACTGAAGAAGCCAACAGCACCACGTCATCTGCAAAAAGCAGTGACGCGATGCTGAGGTCCCCAATCCGGACCCCCTCAACGCCTCGACTGCGCCTAGAAATTCTGTCCATAAAAAGTATGAACAGAATCGGTGACAAAGGGCAGCCTTGGCGGAGTCCAACCCTCACTGGGAACGAATCCGACTTACTGCCGGAAATGCGAACCAAACTCTGGCATCGGTGATACAGGGACCGAACCGCCCTTATCAGTTGGCTCGGCACCCCGTACCCCCGAAGCACCCTCCAGAGAACCTCCCGAGGGACACGGTCGAACGCCTTCTCCAAGTCCACAAAACACATGTGGACTGGTTGGGCGAACTCCTATGCACCCTCGAGGATCCTGCCGAGGGTGTAGAGCTGGTCCACTGTTCCACGGCCAGGACGAAAGCCACACTGCTCCTCCTGAATCCGAGGCTCGACCTCCCGACGGATCCTCCTCTCCAGCACCCCTGAATAGACCTTACCAGGGAGGCTGAGGAGTGTGATTCCCCTGTAATTGGAACACACCCTCCAGTCCCCCTTCTTAAAGAGGGGAACCACCACCCCAGTCTGCCAATCTAGAGGCACCGTCCCCAATGTCCACGCAATGCTGTAGAGGCGTGTCAGCCATGTCAGCCCCACAACATCCAGAGTCTTTAAGAACTCCGGGCAGATCTCATCCACCCCCGGGGCCTTGCCACCAAGGAGTTTTTTAACTACCTCAGTGACTTCGACCTCCGAGATTGGAGAGTTCGCCTCAGAGTCCTTAGGCCCTGCTTCCAGAATGGAAGGCGTGTCGGTGGAATTGAGGAGGTCTTCAAAGTATTCCCCCCACCGACTCACGACATCCCGAGTCGAGGTCAGCAGCACACCATCTCCACTGTAAACAGTGTTGACCGTGCACTGCTTCCCCCTCCTGAGACGCCGGATGGTGGACCAGAATTTCCTCGAAGCCGTCCGGAAGTCATTCTCCATGGCCTCGCCAAACCCCTCCCACGCCCGGGTTTTTGCCTCAGCAACCGCCGAAGCCGCGTTCCGCTTGGCCATCCGGTACCTGTCAGCTGCCTCCAGAGTCCCGCTGGCCAAAACGGCCCTATAGGACTCCTTCTTCAGCTTGACGGCATTCCTTACCGCCGGTGTCCACCAGTGGGTTCGGGGATTGCCGCCACGACAGGCACCAACAACCTTACGGCCACAGCTCCGGTCGGCTGCCTCAACAATGGAGGCGCGGAACAAGTTCCACTCGGACTCAATGTCCCCCGCCTCCCCCGGGATGTGGGAAAAGCTCTGCCGGAGGTGGGAGTTGAAGCTCTTCCTGACAGGGGATTCTGCCAGACGTTCCCAGCAGACCCTCACAGAGCGTTTGGGTCTGCCAGGTCGGACCGGCATCTTCCCCCACCATCGGAGCCAACCCACCACCAGGTGGTGATCAGTTGACAGCTCCGCCCCTCTCTTCACCCGAGTGTCCAAAACATGCGGCCGCAAATCCGATGACACGACTACAAGGTCGATCAACAAACTGCGGCCTAGGGTGTCCTGGTGCCAAGATTTTTTTTGCGGTGCATGAACTATAGTAAATTGTGAATTTCAAATAGCAAAATTAAACATTTTTATTCAATTGATTTTTCTTTATACTCTTATTCATACACAATTTTTGAAATGAGTCAATAGTCAACGTTTAGCTTCATGTTTGCTCATGCTGTTTGTGTTTACAACTAAGTAACTTTTTTTGGCATTTGATCGCGGTTGGCAACTCTGGCAACTCGAAACTGAATTGGAGACGTAAAACATTGTCTCTGATCGGCTGTGTCACACGTGACCACATTTTTCTTCTTTTTTTTTTTTTTTTTTTTGCACCCGTAGTGTTACATTAGCGCTATTGACTCGATTATGTGCATTGCAACCAGGTACCATCATGAGGGACCATCGTGTGCATGTACCAGCGGAGTATGCTAACTTGATGAAAAGAGCTAAAGTGAAGCCTCGTCCCCTCATCCCTGTAAAGTCAAGTACGCTGACCACACCATTTTCCAGGACTGAGGCCCTGTAAATCTTTGTGCTCTGTGAATGAGGTCTGTTGAACATCTGTCCAAGACATCAGAGCCATCGGTGATAAAATTACCCATGTAAATATGATTTACCTTTTACCAATATCGTGTTGGCATGACATTATAAGGTTTGCAGAATTTTATGAAACATTACTGCCATTGTGTTTTGTTATATTTTGGGATATTACATACAACACCAATGGAACAATGGATTTAAAAATTAACCACTCTGATGACTGGGATCCACTTCCACGTCAACAACTCCGCAAAGCCATCTCAGTCAGTCTCCTGACTTTATTCCAAGCGCCTGGATATCAGAGCTAAAATCCAAACATCTCCAAACCTTAATCGATCGATATACTAGAGCACTTTTCATACATTGTGTGTAACTCAAAGTGCTTTACATGAGTTAAAAAATTCCAACCACACAATAAGAATGACGTGTTTGGCATGTCACCATAGGGATGTGCTCCACTGTCAATGAGTTAGCTTTGAGTGTAGTTCAATTAACCGGTATTGGATGTGGATTTTTTGCGAGTGACTTGTGACTACATAGACCTAATAAATGTATTGATGATATTATAAGATATTATTGCCAAGCTTGCTATCATGTATTTGTGCATTTGTGTATGTATTGGAATTACATTGAATTTAATGTCTTTGCCTACCCCTATTAAATTATTGATGTACTATCTCAAAGCTCTCTTGGACTGTGCATGTAAAATACCCCAAGTAGAAAAAGTTTATAATCGAGGGGAAATGATGTACTGCTGTCAAGCAAGACTGGCTTGAGTAGCACATCATTTACCTGATAGCTGTAATACTTCCTTGAGGAAGGAAGCCGGCCACTTATCAGGTGTAAGCAGATTAGTTTATAAGATCATGGTGTTTTGGGGTTACATAATTCAAACTTGCTCTTAGTAATCACAACGATTAGCTTTAGATCTATTTTGTTGGCTAAAAACCAATAAAGACAGTAAACTTCTGGCAACGTTTCGTGTGCATCTATATATGTGTGTGTATCTATATATGTGTGTGTAATATATATATATATATATATATATATATATATATATATATATATATAAGTGTGTGTGTGTGTATTCACACTCACACACTTGTGTCTTTGGAGGGAAAGTGTCAGCTCACCCTCGCAAAGGGGGCAGAGGTATGTGCCAGGGAACAGATGGTGGTGACTTTGCAGGAGGGCGGCATGGCACAAGTATCGCAAACGCAGCAAGAAAATGGCCTTGGGTGAGTGCGAACAAGCAAAATCCTGATGCAGGATTTTTTCGAATAACAGATATTTATTCTTCAAAAGTGCACACAAAGCAAAATTCTTGGGAAAATGTTGCATTGCATTTTTGGAATAATAATGTAGCTGAGCAGAGGCAACTCTCATTTATTTTTTTTATTTAAAAGTTTAATTCGGTTGATAAAATATTGTTTTGTGTTAAAATAAGTTATATAATTTTAATGGGTCAAAATGTTTTGGAAGAAGGGAAAAACATTTTTGTTACACATGTATATGTTAGGTGATGCAGTGCAATGACGTACTTGATACTACATGAGGGACTGTGCAGAGATCGCTGTATTAGCAGGTGTTGAAGACAACAAGTTTTGTTTCGCTAGAGAATTGTGGACAATTTATTCATTTTGAGTCAAAGTGGCCAATGGGGTAAATATTGTACTATTTGGTTCCTTTAGATTTATGTAAATCCTGTTCATGTTCAAACTAAGTGAATCTGTATTGTCTTTTTTTCCTTAGTTCTGATGGCATTGTCGGATATTGTTTTTTAACAACATTAAATGTGTTAAAATCCAAGAATGAGCTTGAGCCTTGATTGAAGAACTCAAAAGGAGTAACAAATAATATATAAAATATGTATGAAAATATAATAATAATAACAACAATAATAATTATAATATTAACAACAATAACTATTAACTATAGTAATAAAATAATAACTGATTTCAGAGTACAAAATGTCAATAAAGAGAAATGAAGAGCTGGAGAGCTACTTTTTCCGTGGTGTGTGACATGACTATAATGTGTTTTTATGGGTAAGGTAGTGAATAGGAAGCGGGACCATAAAACACAGCCATCTTTCTTAACCGTATCTTGTGAGTGGTTTAATTGCCTGACAACTGTTTGTCTCCAACAAGATAGCATTTAGCTGACAACACAAACATCAGATTGACTGGTGATGTGTTAATTTTTTTGACAGGAGGACAGGACCAATAGCTCCTGACCATAGGTGAAGGTAGGAACATAGATTGACCGGTAAATTGAGGAAGCCCGGGGGGAGGGGCTTCCTTCCAATCATATCGTTCCAGGTCTCACTGTTATTGCCCACGTGAGAATTGAAGTTACCCAGCCGAACAATGGAGTCCCTTCCTTCCAGACTCCAAAAAGGGTGGATACTCTGAGCTGCCGTTTGGTGCATAGACAGTTAGGACCTGTCCCCCCACCCGAAGGCGGAGGGAGGCTGTCAGGTCTAAATACCATCAGACATTATTTTACACATTTTCTGAGCTCCTCTTCTGCTATCTCTTTTTTATTTGGGTTGCCCTTGTTACAAAAGGCATTGCTACACTAAAGGGAGGGAAGATTGTGGCTGTAGCAACATTGATTAGTTAAGGAATGTTATGTGGTGCCAAGCCTTGGCCAATTCGTGACTCCAGCAGTTAGGTTGCAGTCTATCCTGCTCCTCCTCAGCCGGTTGGCTGCTGGTTGGCTGACTCGTCCTTGATGAGATATCTCGAAGGGTGTTGAGTGCCTTTTTCCTGTGGAACAATGCAACTAGACTTTCTTGCTAAGTTTCACACAATACTAATCTTGAGTAAATATGGGATAACATATGCAACTACTTCAACAGATATGTCTTTTCTGTAATACTTAAAGACAAACAGTCTCAATCAACAACAATCCATAGATAAAAACTACAAGGTTTATTCAAAGAGAAAGAACTTCTTTTGAATTAAAACAAAGAACAAAGGTGTTCTGTTCATAACTAGTGAGGGCCTCTCACAGGCACATATAAAAAGATAAGGAAAAGAGTCTAAGAACTCTCCGGAGCTAGACAGATCATCTTTGTTTAAGCAAAGATATGAGGCCTCCGGTCAGGCCGACCAGTGCTTCTCCATACAATTATTCTAACAGAGGCTACCCTCTCCTCCAAACCCCAATGTACAGACACCAAGCCGGGATGACACTGCGACTCCTGCCATGGGCAACTCCAGAGTGGAAGAGAGTCAAACCCCTCTCGAGAGGACTGGTGGAGGCGAGTTCATGTCTCGTCCAGTGGTTCTTAACCTTGTTGGAGGTACCAAACCCCGCCAGTTTCATATGCGCAGTCACCGAACCCCTCTTAGGTGAAAAATAAAATTATTTTTTTCAAATTCTAGACATAGATGTTTTTTACTGAAGCACACAATGAGCCGTGCATGAACATTACCTTGATCAAAGAATAAAACCAACACAATGCAAGAACTCACAACAAATTACATACCTGCAAATAAGTGTGAGACCACTTCAGATATCCGTGGCTTCACCTTGGCAATTGCCACTCTCGCGTCATTTTCACAGCAGTCTGTTCCTTCTTTTTTTATCCTCAAATCCTCTAAAAGAATTGCTCGCAAACTATGTTCCCTGTAAGTGTCTGTGCAAACACACAAGCTCCCTGTGCTCACTGTGGACCACTGTGTGCAACACCAGATTAAATAAATAAATGAATGAATAAACGAATAAATAAACAAACAAATAAATGAATGAATAAATAAATATTGTCAATCAGAACTTTAACTTACTCGGGGTCGGATTCTGTTTTGTGTGACAGCTCGTTCCTTTTTTGTCGGTCTTTTGCCCTCTCCAGCAGTAATGTACCAATCCCCTGTTCCATCGTGGAGTCTTTGTACAATTCCAACCGCTGTCAAATGACATTTCTGCTGAATGTGACGCTTGAGGTAGCCAAACTTCCATTCAGTCCATATTTTTCCCTCCGTAAACTCGCCCGCCACTTTGGCTTCACTGCATGTTTTGCATAGTAGACCATTCACACTCAAAAAAAGAGAAAATCACACCCAGTTTCACCATTTGTTCTTTTATTTGCACACACTCCGACAACCATTCCATCCTGAAAGAACCGCTGCATCTCTTATTTACTTTGGCTTGGCGAGTGGATGTGTCGCTGCTCGTCCGTTTTGCCAAGATAAGGGGTTAGCTAATTAGACATTTTTATATATGGTAATGACATAGGTTTTTATAAGTTCATGATCTGATATGTATTTCTGTGCACTTTGAAATAACAAATGTTTGTTGATATATAGCCTGAATAGCATAATGACCCTTAAGGAACTATTTAATGCATGCTTGATGTTATTCTAAATCATGGACACTGCTCAAGGTGTCGAAGAATGTTCTGTACTTGATTATATCTTGTGTTTTGATGAATGCTTGATGTGACGTCGTATTTTGCCTAATGCTGGACGCCAGCCTTAGATTACTATTGAATGTTCTGGACAGAAGGAAAATATTTTGACTAACAATTAAAATATATGGTTGAAAGCATGATTAAACTAAGAATGTGACAAAGTTAGCAAATACATGGAGTGTCAAAAGAACAAACAAACAAATGCATGGTAAGTGGTGAATAAGAACTTTGCATAGTCAGGGAACATTAATGAATTGATGATGTCACACACAAAACTACACATAAGTCCGTAAAATGACAAAAGTGGAAGGGTGATGAGTGGACGAGGTGCGACAGTGTATGTGCAAGAATAGAGGAAAATGTTGACAAAACGGTCACTTGGAGATAAAACCAGCAGAGAGAGAACACCAGGACGTAGACAGCCAAGAACTTGGCCAAAGGCCAAGGCCGAAAGACGGGGAAAAAAACAACAGCTCCCACCAAGTCAAACACACCAAATCGCCCATAATCAGCACCCAAACCCATGGAACCAGCTCTCACCAAACCAACACCCACTTCCATGGAATCAAACTCTCCTGTGAATTTGCCCCACCCCCCCATAGACTCATCACCCATCATTCTCAGCCCACACCGGCATGTGCAACTGAATATAAGCTGACCAAAGTACCTTGAAAATAGGAACCATTTTATTTCTTTTTTATTTTCTCCTTTTCTGAATGGAGACTTTCTGCTCTTGAGCATGGTCGCACGAAAGGCCCAGCGCTGTATTGCACTTTCCTGAAAACACAGCTTTCTTAACAAGAATTGTGATTGAACTCAACCAACCTGTGTAAGTCTAATTTTGTTTCGGTGTCTTAGTCTTTTCCTAAAACTGAAAAAGAAAACGAACACGCAGTGAGTAAATTGGATAACAGATGATTGGCTCTGGCTTTTGCCATGAGGCGCTGATAGCACGCTTTCGAAATTGTGGACAAAATCCAACATCTTCGATCTTACTTACACAATCATCTAGAAGGGGGAAGTTTGCGAAGTTATTGTTCTTTGTTCGTCGTTTCCATAATGGTATCTTTTTGCTGTTGTTGAAAAGCCTTCAAGTGTTTTCCATGATACTGCATCGGCTGACTGAGATGATTGAGAGCTGCGAATATATCAGCCATGTACGCTAAAATGAGAATGAACTCAGGCATTTTGAAGCAATCTGCATGACAATAGTAGTAGTGCACCACGCTGGTCGCATTATTGTGAGAGAGCGGTTGCTAAAATTTTGAAAATATTTTTAAAGTCCTGATGTACTTTCCAAAATTTAAGTGGACCTCAGTGTGCAGGGAGCTTAATTTGGACCGATCGTGCAACTGCAGCGCGCCGGGTGCTCACTGTCGCATTGCTTTAGGAGCATCTTTGTGTTTTAGGATGGCTTTACTGCTCCAACTTGCTTCCTTTGGAGGCATGATTAGAGTTGATGCAATCCTCAAAGTAATGAGAAATTAATAACGAACGGAGTAAGTTGGCATGCGGGTCCTATCAGCTCATCTCACGAGGTTCGACAACCAAATTTCGTCCGACATCCAAAGCAAAAAAAATCTCAAATTTTTTGTTCGAATACCGATTTGTTCGAGAACCGGGACGTTTGAAAACCAAGGCTTCGCTGTATTTGGCAGTTTGTTTTGTAGCTTTTACTGTATATAATATGAGGTGCTCATACATGAATTTGGGTTGACAGTCATAAAGAAGAAGCTATGACTACAATGCGGCCCGCAAAAAAAATGATTTTGACACCCCTGGTTTAATATGGTTTCATATACCTATAACAACCTGAGCTAGAAGATTCCCATCATATAATATGGCCATAATTGGAAGGATACTTAAGGATCTGTATGGTGAGGATGACCTCTACTAGATGGGGTGATTGGGAGGTAGTGGTTGATTAATTACAAAGTGTGGATAGGCCCCCACTCTCCCAGTGGCTAGCTGCATGTCCTCTAGACAGCTGTGTCTGAAGCACTTACGTATCATATAAGTGCGCACTGAGTATATGGGACTGTTTTTTTTTAAATAGTTCTAGAACATACCAAGATATTGGGACTGTAAATGACGTTTTATGTAATTTATCTGAGTCATCCATTTGTTTCAGGAAGAACTAGTTATTGCATTTTTATCCTTCAATAATTTACATATTTTTAACTTGTTTAACCAAGTAAGACAATCGAGGACTGCTTTTCATTTTTAATGACAGCTTGCAGGTAATTTAGGTTTAAGTGTCTTGACTGTCAATGACATTTTTGACAGCAGACAGAGACGAGAACCGAACCGCCACCTCTTCACTGGACAAACTGCTGTGCCAAGTGAGCCACAGCTGATCTGTAAGGAGACATTGTATTTTCCTGAACATAGCCTACATACGCATATACGCACAGTATCATCACTGCTACTTTAAATCAATCAATCCAATTGCTCAAGCAATTTCTAAATGGACTGGATTTATATCTGAATTAAGTTTGTGGCTTGAAGGTGGGATGGTTGTTCATGAACCGGGGTTTGCTGAGTAGGAGGACCAATCATTTTTACAGTTAAGTCCAAATGGATTTTGGTTTGGGGTTAAAAGTGAAATTTATTCATTAAAAGTAAGTGCATTTTGATATTCCTCATCTTGATGCTTCAGCCATTGTATCTTAGAAGGATGAGGTGATGGGAATGTGCTGTGACTGAGGACTAAGGCTCAACCAGCTCTAATGGAGGAGGTGGTGGTGGTGATGAAAGTATAAGCGCCAAATTAATATACAAATTGTATGGAGTGTCAGTGTGAATCATGCTGTCCAACATTGCATTCACGTCTCTGTAAAGGAAAAATTGAAGAACAGAAAAGACAGTAATTTTCTGTGCCTGTAAATGAACAGTTAGGCTTAATTGGTTTCTCAAAATATTGTGCGAACACTGGAATTAAGAAAATGGATAGAGACAATGGTTTAAAAAAAGGACTGAAATACTGACCATGGCTCAAACCAGTTCAACCATCAGGCAGATTATATTTTTTCTCATTTCAACAAAATATATAGTGATCCCTCGTTTATCGCTGATAATTGGTTCATTCATAAATATGACACCAGTGGGACAAACCCTTAGATTCATCAATTGAACAGATTAGATTCATCATTTTAAAAGCACGTTGTGACACCTCTTTTTTTTCTTTTAATTCATAAAAACATAACATATCTACAACCTACAGACCTTCAATTTCAGCTAACTACTTAGCTTGGCATTAGCCGGACGTTTGAAAGGTAAAAAACGAGTTCGAAATAAATTAAACATGACAAAAAACACTATTTAAACACAAAACCTGCATAACCATTGTCCTAGAAATTGTTAGAGTGGTGCTCACTCTAACTTATTTGCATGAACCACACGAGAGACAGTATGCCCTTTGAGCACTTGCAAGTGGAGAATTTGTTCGTTACTGTAGGTACAGCGATGTTTGAACAAAGTCTCCCTTTAGTCTCTTGCAAGAGCATATTTATTGAGAACAAGCAGGGGGGGGGTGACATTGGACATGTTTGGTGGTCACCTCAGCAACTGGTTAATCAGTGCGGAGGGTCCCAGCTTATTGTTTTACAAGGTCGTGGAAAATAGAAACGAGTGGAGCATGTTAGATGACTAACTAAGCAAGAATGTTTCCACACCATTTGGAAAGTTTCAACAACTGAATGGTTAAACTTTTCAGAGTCAAGGAAAGGTAAAAGGTTTAAACAGAGTTAATAATTCTAGTCTACATTCCAACATAATCATACGATCAAGATAATTTGTCAACCCTAACATCCCTCCTGTTTATCATATGATTATGCCAACCCCAATCAAACATAAGTGAGAAAATAAATAAAGAAAAATAATTTAAAAAAAAACACACAGAAACAGCACATCATTGTACCCATCACTTGCAAGGCATTTTCGATGGTCAAATCATTAAGTTTCTGGAAAGCATGTACAGTTTAACAGCATCATCTCAATCTTCTTTCCGCAGTGCATCATAGTCATCACATTTGACATGTCTGATGTGTTGTATTTGCACCTGTGCTGTGGTAGAAGACAAAGTGTGATGAACACAACAATACCAGCACAACAAACATAGGCGTCACAAGTTTCAACAGCAGTTGCCACCAGACCCCGGAGAATAGCCATGAAAAGAAATCCCATTGATGTGAGACTTTGTCTTTTGACATGGCCTGCTGTAAGTTCTTCAGTGAGTTCACGGCGTCGTTGATGTGAGTGTCATTAACTCCTGGAATGTATGTGCAACAGGAAGTAGGTCCCGTGTGCTGCAGTCATCAAGTCCAAAACCATCCTGTTTTGAAAGACCATTAGTTCAATAGCCTGAATCACTCTGTTTTGTCCATCATTGACCTGCAGCGAGAGAGATTCACAAAGGATTGAAAACGATAGTTCAGTTGGCGGGCAGCATCGGACAACCCTTGTGACCACAAAGCCACCAGCCATTCTGTATGAAGTAGGTTCCGTTTGATGGTGCAGCCATTTTGTTCGGAGAGTCCTCACTACTTGAAATGGCTCTCCTATCCTGGCACTCAGCGGTGATGTCCAAAGCTCCCATCCAGTGTCCTCCTGGAGAGCAGTCGTCAATGCATTTGTGGGTTTTATTCCCTTGTATGAAACACGTGTAGTCCATTGTAGGTAGCCTTTTTCTTTAGGCTACTTGTGGCATCTTTTATCCTTCAACAGTCACATTGAGATCAATCCAAAAGAGTTCGATCACAGGTTCTTTTCTGTAAGTCCAGGGCAGTAGGGGGAGCATCACTCACTGTGACAGCACGGTGTTGAAATCCAACCCCTCCCACAGAGGCCATGCATTTTGCTTCAGTGACAGTCATTGTTCTGGCCTCCAGGTGAACTTGCGTGGAGGAGGGGGGGAGTTTGGAACACACATAGCATCCCTCCTGTGGGTCTCACAGTGAACTTTACATACTGATACTAAGTGTTGGTTTCGTATGGGTTTCCGGGGTCCCACGACCAGTCCTCAAAGTTCTCATCATGTGACCATCTTTGTCCTCGGTCGACATTGTCACTTGGTCTATTCAGGTGAGCCCATAGACCATAGCATGCTTCAACCACAACGCAGCAGAGGATGCACCAGGCATTTGGAGCCCCGTTGCTACTAGGATGGCAGAGACACCGATATTTCCCATTGCCTAGTGACTTGATATGACTGGGCCCTAGTCAGAGTGGGGGACACCCCACCCTAAACGATGAGGCCCCTTTGTCTCCAACAACTTCAACCATTCAACCTGTATTTTCCTTTCATTCAGGAAGTCATTCATCCTTGCTCATTTGCATCTCACACACAGTCTCCAAAGAGGAGTCTTTTCATCACATTGGTCTCAATTCATCCAAGCTCTCCACACAACATTCACATATCATTCTGAACACAATCCTGATCCTATTTTTTTCTAAGGTTCCTGATAGAAAAATTCACCTTTCCAAAAAAAACTCAACACAAAAAAACAGCTGGTGAATTAATCTGATTTTTTTTTCTTTTTTTTTTTTTAAATCAACCAATTTAATCTCTCATCTTTAACTCGAACATAAAAGTTTGTATAATCTTATAACACAACCAATCAATTATTTATCTTAAATTTAGTTTTGTAATGTTTTGAATCCACAATTTAGCTTCATCCAATTCCTGAAAACATGTTTTCTCTGTCTTTCGAATTTGTCTTCAAGGTTACACTAATGAGCACTAGTGTGAACTAGTTTCTGCCCACAGATTTCTTTTTTTTCTCTTTTTTATTTTTTAAAATTATTTCTGTTTTGCGGTGCAAATTGGATAGACCACAGTCTAGCGAATTTCTTTGCACCAAAGGTTTAGCCAATTTGATCATTTTAACACATACAAGCTGGGTGGGGGTGACATTGGACATGTTTGGTGATCATCTCAGCAACTGGTTAATCAGTGCGGAGGGTCCCAGCTCATTGTTTTACAAGGTCGTGGAAAATAGAAACTAGTGGAGCATTTTAGATGACTAAGCAAGAGTGTTTCCACACCATTTGGAAAGTTTCAACACCTGAATGGTTAAGAGTCAAGGAAAGGTAAAAGGTTTAAATAAAATTAATAATTCTAGTCTACATTCCAACATAATCATGCGATCAAGATAATTTGTCAACCCTAATAGAAATAATGTCCCAAAAGCGTATCAATGTGAACGAAAGGATGGCTGTAATTTACAAATAGCTTTTTTTTTTTTTTCTTTTTTTTTTAACTCTTTTACTCTCTTTTTATCACGTGAACTCAACTCTTCAGCGTGTGTCCTGATTTACCTGGGTTGTCATAGTCTGTCCCGGAAAAAGAATAGACATCCGGGACACTGAGATGTCCATGTTGTGCAAAAGTGTATTTCAGTTTAATTGTAGCGTGCCTACGTCCATAAACGTTTGCACAGCCTTATTGGCTCTAGAAACATTACATAGCATACTCATTGTCATAGTTTTGACGATTTGTTTGACCCACATGCAGAAACCAACTCAATGTCCCAGATGGATGTGGAGTTTTTATTGAAGAGAGTGAGGTAGCAATAGCGCTGGAGGGTCCGAGCCAGGGGTACGGAATTGGAGCTGTGATGGTGGAGCGCGAGCGGCTCGGTCAAAACAGAGTGGATCTGGTCGGAGGTCCGTGGAGGGGAATCCAAGAGCGGGGACTCCGGAGGCGCAGCGTAGACGAGCAGGGTTGACTTGATAATTGCTAGAGGCACAGCCGTAGAGGAGATCACATAGGTAGACACTCAGGCGACGAGTTTCTGACAGCACGCTCCTTAAAAGCCTTCCCCCTAACGAGCCTGATCTGCCACACCTGTGGGGATCAGCCACACCTGTGTGTCCTCCGCCACCCTGCTCACGGTTGCCCGCTGTGGACAAAAGAGAAAGTTCCCGGACCCTGACAATCTCAGTAGGAATACATCCTCAGCAAAAGGCTTAGTGATTTTTGCTGTGTTTTTTTCCTGTAATTTTGTAACTAACAGACAAGTGAGCACCTTTACCAATCCACATACTGCAAATATTTCAAATAAATGAAGTTGCACATTCCCGACCTACTCCCTGTCTGGGCCTGTTCCACAACACTTCGAAGAAAACAAGTTCATGCAGTTTGCCTGCACATTCTTCTCCACCCACCAATCCACACGAGCACTCCAATACTAGATATTATATTGATATGATTATAAGTTTAACACAACCTTAAAAATATGTTTGCAAACTGCTGAAAGCACATTTCCCTTTATTCCCTCTCATGACCTCATTTATGAGGTCATCACCCGTTACTCTAGCAAACAGCTACCAGCGCGCTATTGGTTCTTCCTTCCCCCCGCGGCTCATGTTGAGTCACCAGGGTATATTGGCCCATCGGTGGCAACGGGCCAACGGTTTTCTCGATCAACCAGACAGTAAGTGATCTAATACATGGAATACAACCACAACCGCATAACATCATAATTGTAGTAAAAATAGCCACAGCAACAAGCACAGACATGATGAGCCCTTTCCAGTTTCCAAACGTTTTCATCCAATCAGGCTAAATATTGGTGTGTACACCTGAATGATCTTTCATCCTTTTGTTCAGTGTCCTTCGTCCTTCCAACGCCTTGGTCAGTCGGACCCCTGGTGCCGTGTTGTTTGGGATGAAAGTACAACATGCATCACCAAACATTCCACACACACCATGTTCCTTAGCCAATAGCATGTCCAACGCAATTCTATTTTGGAAGGCCATTAACGACGTTGCAGCCAATTGTTCATGAACTGCGGCAAATTATTCAGCTGTATAATTACCCAGTCGTTGGACATTGTAGTGAACGTAATTAATACGGTCTACATTTTTATTGGGGGTGATCCATGTTAGGTCTAAGTATGATCAGACATTAAATCACATGCTGGAACGAAGAGGAGAAGACAACCAGGATGAGTTTACTCGCGAGGAGAACGATAGAGAAAGGAAGCTCAGTTACAATCTTCATCAGTTCTGAGTTCCTCCTCCACGTGCTCCTCTTTTTAATGTTTTGGTTGCCCTGGTTGCTACACTAAAGGGAGGGGAGATAGTGGTTGTAGCAACGCTGATTAGCTAAGTAATGTAGTATGGTTTGATTTAGCACTTAATTGTCGGCCCTCGACCCCCGCATTGGGATTGCAGAGTCTGTTCTCTTCCTTCAACTAGTTGTCTTCTCCATGGGTGGCCGACTTCTCCTCGACTGTGATCAGATAACTTGAAGCACGTTGAATGCCGCTTACCTGTGGAACAATGCAACTAAACCCTTGCTAAGTTTATCTTCTTAGTAAACTAACACAACACATAATAAAAATAATATCTAGCCCTACTTAAACATTTCAACACATGTTAAGTAAATGTAAGGTAACTGGTATACAGTTCCTTAAACGAACATTGAGTAAATATGGGATAACTTTAATGTGACTACTTCAAACTGTATATAACCAGTTTCGATCATCTACAATCTATGAATCAAAGCTACAGTTAACTAAAAGGAATGAAGTCCCTTTAAACTAAACAAAGGACATCTTGCCTACACAAAGAAGCCCTACTCATTGTTAGTGAAGACTTCTTACAAAACAAACACAAAAGTAACATAAGGACAGGAAGGAAACATAAGGCTGACGGGGATCAAAAGACATTCCTTTCACTAAATAGAAAGCATTTAGTTTAAAGGAGAGTCGTAAACTCGTAAAAGATAAGGCCTCCTGGTCTGGCAGGCCAAGGCTTCCCCCGAGATTATTCCAACAATCCATAGGAAGATACTTTCGAATCCCGAGGCCACTTGATTAACGAGTTTATACTCATCTGGTACACCCCGGGGCACTCCTATAGTGTCAATATGTGTTGGATCGTCGTCGATCAACCACGGGGGCAAAATGTCTCTTTTGGCTCGCTTCAGGAGCTCCGCCAGTGGGGACTCCTGGTCCCAATTGAGATTCTGTATTTCAATGGGGACAACAACCACAGGCATTATCAAAGACATGAGGGCACAGATACCTGATGCATTCTTCGGCAAGCGATCATATAATTTGTCACCACACCACAACCAGATGTCTTCACCGCCATCTGCGTCATCTGAGTGAATCATTGTATGGCGTGACTCTCCAATGCCCTCTCAACCGAGGACAAACCAAACGCATTCCCTAAGCATTGAGAATAAAACAACCACATTTCTCCATATGTTAACTTCTTTTGAACATGACATGAAGCAACTACAAACTGTCCATCCTCTTTACATTGGTAAATACATGTCCCTTCTCTGTCTGGTGGGGCTAAATTTAATACTTCCTTTACCTGTTCAATTTGCTTCCTCCACACCCTTCTCTGGTACTTTTTCAATTTGTCCTGTAATGTTTGGTTTGTCTCTGTCCAATTAAACAACGTGACATATGTTTGCCAATTTCCGCTGTCACATCTCTGTCTCAAACCCCCCTGTTCCTCTCGTGAGAGCTCTTCTGTTGTGTTCACCTCAGCTTCATAAACTACTTTTCCTCTGCATCGGTATTGTCTATAGGTAGGTGAAATTTGAATCTGGGACGTGTTCTGCTGGATGGTCTCATCAACTGTCATCAATGTCCACACAAAAAGACAACTTAATAAAAATAGCACTACTCCCAAAATTAATTCTGAAAAATCCGAAAAACCTTTCGGGCCCTCCCCTTTACTTTTCCATATTGCTGCTCCTTCTCCTTCTGTCCCCCCCCCCCCCCCCCCCCTCTTGGCCGGGTCCGGGACACAGCCAAACAGGAATACCTTCATCCTGACGGAACAAACTCTGCGGCCGGATGGAGTTGTGAGTAGTGATACCACCGGCGTCCTTTGAAGTCGAGCTGGGCCACGTGAGACGTCCTGGCCATGACACGAAAGGGGCCCTTCCACCGGGGGTCCGTCCACTTTCTGGAGATGACTCGGACGTACAACGTACGGGGTGAGCTGTTTCTCCACCGACACGCCTTCCTCCGCCTCCGCCGCAGCGGATTTCTCTCCAATCTGTGCAGAAACACTGGACACCAAAGCAGACAAATAGGACAAGTATGCTGTATGAGACAAATTTGGTACCGTAACATCCTCCGGTGGGACGAGAGTCGTTGCTGGTCCCGGCATTAGACGACCCGTCATCAATTCAAACGGTGCGATTCCAGTGTGCCTGTTAACGGATTACCGCACAGACAACAAGGCAAGCGGAAGCGCTTGGAGCCAATTCATTGTCATTTGAGCCATAATTTTGGCCAGTTTTTCCTTCAACGTCCGGGTCATTCGTTCAACTTTGCCCTGGCTTTGAGGATGGTAGACCCTGCCAAATCAATGCTTAAAACCCAAAATTGATTCCACATTGGACAAGGCTTTGTTGTTAAAGTGTGTACCATTGTCAGAGCGGATCAGGGCCGGAAAACCATGTGTGGGGATGTAATGGGTGATCAAAGCCTTGATCACAGCAGCAGAATCTTCTTTCGAGCACGGATATGCCTCAGGCCAGCCTGAGTAAGCGTCAACCAACACAAGCAAAAAGCGTTTCCCATTCACTCTTGTCTTCATGTCAGTGAAATCAATGATCACCTCTGCCCCCGGCCACGGGGCCGGCTGAAACAGACCGGGCGGGCTTGGGCTTCATGAATGTCTGGCAGGACTCACAATCCGCAACGAATTTCCAGACCACGTCTGAGAGTCTGGGATGCCACCATCCTGCACCAGTGACACAAAGACCTCGGCAGACTCCCGTGTCCAGACCAGGCAAGCCTTGAGATTCCTGGCCCACGGATCAGGGCTCGGAGGACACCGGTTTTGTCGGCAAAGCAGGGTATGTAGTGTCTGCTATAGTCGCATAACCCCAGGAATGATAGCATCTCCTGGACAGTGGCGGGCCGTGGATGACAGAGAATTGAGTTTCTATGCTCAGGCGACATGGCGAGGCCACAAGGGGTCAGCATTCGACCTAGAAAAGTGACCTGTTGGCGACAGCATTGCAGTTTCTTCCTTGACACCTTGAACCCTTTCTCTCCTAACCACAATAACACTTTGTTTGTTCCTGCAAGACATGCCTGCTCGTCTTTTGCTGCAATCAACAAATCATCAACATACTGCAACATCAAAGTGCCATCCGGCATTTGGCATGGTTCGAGGAGTTCCTTGAGGACCCGATTGAACAAACCTGGCAAGTTTTTGAATCCCTGCGGCATGCGAGTGTATTGCAGTTTTATTCCATTGTAGGTGAATGCGAACACGTGCCGCACTGAGGGGGAAAGCGGAAGGCAAAAGAAGGCATTGGCCAAATCAATCACTGTGAACCACTGGTAGGCAGGGTTCAATGACGCTAGGATCCTGTTAGAGATGTTCTGACTCATGACTTATTTTGCAAGAACCACATGGGAGACAGTATGCCCTTTAAGCACTTGCAAGTGGAGAGCTTGTCCGTTACTGTAGGTAGAGCAATGTTCGAACAGACTCTGCCGTTAGTCTCTTACAAGAGCATATTTATTGAGAACAAGTAGGGTGGGGGTGACATTTGACATGTTTGGTGGTCACCTCAGCAAATGGTTAATCAGTGCAGAGGGTCCCAGTTGGTGGTCACCTCAGCAAATGGTTAACCAGTGCAGAGGGTCCCAGTTTATTGTTTTACGAGGTCGTGGAAATAAAACCTAGTGGAGCATTTTAGATGACTAACTAAACAAGGATGTTTCCACACCATTTGGAAAGTTTCAACAACTGAATGGTTAAACTTTTCAGAGTCAAGGAAAGGTAAAAGGTTCAAACAAAGTTCATCATTCTAGTCTACATCTCAACATAATCATACGATCAAGATAGTTTATAAACCCTAACAGATCCGGTGCGGGTCCGGCACAGGAAGAACAGGGGTGATAGTGACATCATTTACTGCTCTCAGATCATGTGCCATGTGCCATGTTTTCCCATCTGCTTTCTGCACTGGCCTCAGCGGGGTGTTCCATTCGGAACACGACACTTCCAACACCCCTGCGTCCCAGGTGCCACACAGAGTGTCTTCCATGCCTTGGTCCGCCTCTTTCGGCCAACGATATTGAGGCCGTTTGATAGGCTGCATCTCATCCATTTGGAGATCAATAGGGGCCACTGAGTGACAAAACCCGACTCAAATGGACCCTGGGACCACAGTGTGTCGGGCAAGGCCGCCAGCATTACTTCAGCCTCCTCATGATCAGTTAATTCCCTACCGTGTGTGCGGGACACCAACATCATCTCCAGCAATCCATGTCTGCCATGGGTTGTTTAATTTGGTATGCATTCTGAGACTCAGACCACTACAAATTAGGAATGTGAGTTTTCCACCAATCGGTCTGTTGCAACAACTGCTTGACCATTGAGCCCAATTGTCTGGCCTCGTGTCCTGGGGCAAGAGCCAGCGAAATGTGTGGCACCCCTTTCTCTGTCATTTTGAACCACTGCATTTGTTCATATGTCAGTTCAGTTGCCGCTGCAACTCCCTCTTTACCAATCAAAATGCGTGATGAAGTTAAATTCCACATGTGCCCTTCAATTTCTTCAAAACAAATCCCGATATACATCATCACTTTTTTGGTCATAATATAGAGTGCAATGCAAAGGATCAACAGGTGGGTGGTATGGCGCCAGTGAGCAGATCCAGGGTTTCCACAGCAGGTAGGTCGAGAAAACACCACCACCAGCAGGGGTCTCTGGCTCCAGCCTGGCCCAGTAGATGGTTGCAGTTTCTGCTTCTGCAGGTAGGGGCGCCATCAGCCACTGACCATGTTGTTGTAGCTGCTGTGAGCACTGGATGCTGACGCCATCTGGAAATTGAATAATCACTCCCTCTGGCCCACACAGAATTCTGGCTTCAACGGCTGACAGCAAGTCCCTCCCTATCAAATTGATCGGAG
Organism: Syngnathus leptorhynchus; assembly: GCF_054491065.1. Taxonomy (NCBI): domain Eukaryota; kingdom Metazoa; phylum Chordata; class Actinopteri; order Syngnathiformes; family Syngnathidae; genus Syngnathus; species Syngnathus leptorhynchus. The sequence goes on along the minus strand of NC_141201.1, from coordinate 13,686,922 downwards.
TGTCTGTGGAATGGATGTATGTGTGCCACCGTCTACACCCGGTCCGGGTGATCACAGTTTCAAGTGGTTTGGTAAAAGGCAGAGTTCGTGGTTGTCCCGAGAAGCTGACTAAAGTTGTTGTTTTCTTTGACAGTGAGGATACAGGAAGGGCAGTGTTTATGGATGAATAAGTTGCTCCTGTGTCCACCAGCATCTGCACAGGTTTTCCCTCCACTGTCACATGAAGCATTGGCTTCGCCAGGCCACTGCTTCTCTGGCTCCCTGGGCAGCCCTATACAAATTGTCCACACCAGAGATCATCATGTTGGTAGTACTGACCTCTGTGTGTTTGTGGCTGTTGCCAGGGCCGTCCACCAGACGGAGCTGTTCCTGCCTGTTGCATCGGCGCCCGAGGTTGATGTGGCGGGCCTCCGGCTGGGCGGGCGACTCCGCGCGGTCGATACTGTGGGCATTCTTTTGCCCAGTGTTCGGTTTCACCGCAGATAAAGCATGCATTGGGCGAATGGGGTTTGTATGTTGCCCTCCCCGGGTAAGCAGGTGCACTCCCTCCCCGGCCTCTCTATCCGCCCCGGAACTGGCCCCTTCCGCGCCCCACCACCTGAGGAGCCTGTGACATTTGCATTTCCTTTTTCTGTGATTTAGACTGTTTAGCTTCACCATGCATTTTTGCCAACTGTAATTTCAACAACTGTTTGGATAATGCGTCTGTCTCGTTTTCAACTTTAGCTTGTGACTCAGTGAACATTCTGCAGTGATGCAAAAGATGACGTTGAAATCGTTCTTCGGCAAGAACCAGAATGTCAGGGTCTGACATTAGCTGCTTCTTCACATCTGGCGGAAGTCCATCCACCAGCGCCGTCCGGAAGAGCACCTCTGCCTCATGCGTGAGAGCCGGATGGCAACCTGTGGTTTCAATCCAACTCTCCACACATGTTGCATAATGTTGTGCAGGTGACATTTTCACATCATAAGGAAACATAGTGGGGGCCAGATCGGTGGGTTGTGGGAAAGTCAATTTAATGTTTTCAAACAAGGGCGCTGCTACTTGTGGCAAGGGCACCTCCCTCCCCAGTCTCGCTGTGCCTGCTGCTTCCTCAATCGCCTGCAATTGCACTAGGGAGCATGCTCCTGCCAACATCTGGCGCATGTCACCAAGTGTACAGCTCTGCCCACTCATCAGAGCCAAAAATTTGTTTAGCCACACCTTGCCTCCTCTGTGAAGTGGGGGCATCTTTTCCATCATTGCAGTCACATCACGGAGCACCATGGGCTCGTAGTGCTGACCGCCCGATGTGGTCACCAGCGGACACATCAATTCATTTTTCTGCACCTCGGCAACATCATCTTCTTCCTCACCTTCGCTGCCGTCCCGCTGTGAATGCTCTTTCTGTCTCCACTCGCTCTTCGCGTCTTGTCTCACTTTCTCCGTTACCCATTTTAACATCTGCGCTTCCTGTCTACGCTGCTCATCAGCTTGATCAACTTTCTTCTTTAGCTTCTCGTTCTCAGCACTAAGTCTATGCCAGCTTTCTCCTTTCGTCGCGTTGGACGTTTGAGGGCTCGGACCGGGGGTGGAGGTGTCCACGCGGGATGTTTCCTCCTCCCGGACCCGTCGCCTCTCTCTATTTACTGCTTGTTCAATCAGCTGTACAATACTCTGATCCGCCCTTTCGCCTTCGACATCCACTACCATCCGGCCACCCAACGTCACCACTGGAGCCATTACTCCGGGGTCGCCGTATGGCAGCGGTCCAACATCGGTCACTCCGAGTGTGGGGGCACTCGGGTGTGTCACATCATGCAAAGATGGATAAATGCCCTTGTATTCATTTCTTTTCTCGTCTATTTTCACCGCTTTCTCTACCTCCTCTGCTTCTCTCACATTAACAACACTTTCTACGGGCAGTTTCTTCTGAGTGGCGAACAAAGCTGTTGCAGCTGTTGCCAAATTGTGCAAAGAGCGTCGCTCTTCCTCCTTCTCCCTAATGTGCTTCTCGAGCACCTTGCGCTTACGCCAGCCGGCGCCTTTCTGCTCGTCCCCTAAGGCGAGTTTTCCTTTCAGCACCCCACTCTCTTTTTGCTGCAACTGCCGTGCCAGGCGTTCCATGTCCCAAGTTGTTGAAAAGCCCTGAAAGTATTTGTCGGCTTCTAACTTCGCGAAGACTTTTCGGTGTCTCACACGCTCCTTTTACCACTTTCTTTCGGTCAATGCCACTCACAATTTGAGCTCCCACATCAGCATACATTCTTTCAATCTCACTCCATTCATTCCTCTCAGCACACACACTCCTCTCATCACACACACTCCCCCCCAATTTGGTTCATTTTGGATATTTTAGTGGTCTGATTTCTCACAGGAGGAACTGTTACCAACGGATATTTTTTGAGTAGGCCTCACTTCCCCTCGGGGATCTCTAAAAAACCCCAGCTATTTGAATACGATCGTCACCGCACACTTGTCCACCACGACGAAGCACTAGGTCCCTGACCTATCCTTAGTACGCGTAAGTCCCTGACTTTACCGTACACGTTACACACGTAAGTTCCAAACTTATTCACCGTATGTATCTTAACATCTTGCATACCTTATTTGATCTGAACAACAGTCTCCTCTTAAATTTCCTCTTTCAATTTGCAGAGGTTTGACTTATAGCAACAGGCATTCTGCTTACCTTATCAGTGATGAGCTCAGGGTTGAGGAGACGTCATACCAGCTCAACGTTGTGCGCTTATTCCAAACGGTTCGCTGACCGGGAGACAGTGTCCCTGACACTGTCCGGTTCCTGAATACAGACCACGAGTTGTCAATTACCCTTCTCTTGACATCCCGTCGGGGTCACCAAGAAATTGTTAGGATACGGATTTTAGCTATTGATCTGACTTAAAATTGCGATCAACACTTAACACGAGTTGCTATGTCCCAATCCACACACTGGCGCACCTAACAATTTTGCAAGTTCATACTGTCAAAGAGAAGACCAGTAGATCAATCAGACTAAATTTACCAATTGTTTATTCCTGACAAAGCGAACTAATACAGGCCTGGGTCCCGGGTCCCTCATACTAAAACTCGTGCGTTTTTGTGACCACCAAAAGACGACACATTCTTCTGGGTTGCCCAGTTTTGAAGAAACACAATATGAATAGTAAAACGTGCAAAACATTGTGTGATGATTGGTCGATGGCCATCTCCTCCCCGTCTAGATGTTATTGCTGTGGTCAGGCGGTTGGGTTTTCCCTGCGAAGCCCGACCACCTGGACGTGATGTTGTTATCGTTTCTCACCGTCCTTGAGGTGTTCTCGTCCGGTACTCCCTGTCTGGACCTGTTCCACAACCCTTCGAAAAAAACAAGTTCATGCAGTTTGCCTGCACATTCTTCACCAACCACCAATCCACACGAGCACTCCAATACTAGATATTATATTGATAATATAAGTTTAACACAACCTTAAAAAATATGTTTGCAAACTGCTGAAAGCACATTTCCCTTTAGACCCATTGTAAGTTGCATTTCTAATTATTCCACAGACCCATATAACGATATATAAAGTATATTTCAAATCACTATCATATTACAACAATATTATCAAACCATCTGTGTCACTCCAAATCATTAAATCCATCGATCAAATTCCTCGTTTATGTCAACAACGCCGCGCGTGCGCTGCAGAGATCTAGTTTATAACTATATCGTAGCGTTAACAAAGTACCAGGAAAGACGTGGGTTTGGTAAACGGCTCTTTATTCAACAAAACAAGAGTTCAACGAGCCAACAACTACTGAACTTCCAGCCACGGAGGTGGAAGAGCTCCATAGAATAGGACCGGGCGTGCGTAAAAGCCATGTCCGAGCTCCATCCACCGTCCCGACAGCCACCCGGCCGAGCGTCGGCCCCCGACTTCCATCCACGGAGGTGAAAGAGAGCTCCCGTCGAGAAGGACCTGGCGTGCATAAAAGCCATAAGTTTTTCAAACCTTCTGTGTCACTCCAAATCATTAAATCCTTCAAACTCTTCATCCTCCGTGTCACTTACAAACAAAGCCGCTAATGATGCCGGTAGTACGTGGGGCCCTTCGTCATCTTCATCATCCCGTGATCGAATCCTTTGCCCTTTATGTAAACAACCGCCGCGCGGAACGGGTGACGTCACTTGCAGTTCAAATGACAGTAATCCCTTGCGACATCGCGGTTTGTTTATCGTGGTTTCACTACATCGCAGATTTTTTAATTTTTAAACCTTTAAGTCACATATAAGTCGCTCCTGAGTATAAGTCGCCCCCCCACCCAAACTATGACAAAAACCGCGACTTATAGTCCGAAAATTACAGTATATATAAATACACTTCACACACGAACTAAAAGAGTTGCAATTAAGATACAGTGGAGCCTCAGTTTTCGAATGTCCCGGTTCTCAAACAAATCGGTATTCGAACAAAAAAGTTGAGATTTTTTTTGCTTCGGATGTTGGACGAATTTCGGTTGTCGAACCTCGCGAGATGAGCCGAGAGGACCCGCTTGCCAACTGACTCTGTTTGTTATTGCATTCTTGTTACTCTGAAGATTGCATAATTTCTAATCATGCCTCCAAAGGAAGCAAGTGCGTGCAGTAAAGCCATCCTAAAACACAAAGACGCTCCAATAGCAATGCGACAGTGAGCGCCCGGCGCGCTGCGGTTGTTGATCGGACCAAATTAAGCTCCCTGCGCACTGAGGTCCACTTAAATTTTGGAAAGTACATCAGGACTTTAAAAATATTTTCTACATTTTAACGACAGCTCTGTCACAATCATGCGACCAGCGCGGTGCAGTTGCGTAGTCGGTGGCGCGCTATGGTTGCGCATTCGGGGGTGCGCTGCAGTTGCACGATCGGACAAAATCAAGCTCCCTGCGCATTGAGGTCCACTTAAATTTTTGAAAGTAAATATTTTAAAAATTTCAGAAACGGCTCTGTCACAACAATGCGACCAGCGCAGTGCAGTTGCGCGGTCAGCGACGTACTACGTTTGCGCGTTCGGTGGTGCACTGCAGTTTTGCGATCGGACAAAAATGTGCAAATGAAATAATGCTTAAAAAAGGCGTTTTTTTGTTGTTGTTGCTTGGAACAGATTCAATTTTTTTCCATTATTTGTAATGGGGAAACATGATTCGGAAATCGAACAGCCATCTGGAACGGATTGTGGTCGAAAACCGAGGCTCCACTCTACTTTATATATGGTTATATGAGTCTGTGTAATAATTAGAAATGCAACTCACGACGAGTCCGACGTCAGCGGCACATACGTATGCGCATACGCGGCGCATACGCGGCATTGTTTATATAAAAGACGATCGATGGATTTAATGAATTGGAGTGACAGATGGTTTGATAAACATGTTATTTATGTAATAGTTATTTGAATAACTGAATCGTACGTCAGGCCTGTTCTCAGCTCCTTGTTTGTGTATATGTCACCTTAGCATACCATATCGTTTAGCCTGTTGTTCCTGGTTCATGTCTGTTCTTGGTGTTGGATTTTGACAAATAAATTTGGCCCTAAAGTTCGACTTATACTCCGGTGCAACTTATATATGTTTTTTTTTTCACTTTATTGTGATTGTTATTTATTACTTTATTTACTTGCCGGACTTGAATATATACAGTATGTATGTATATATATATATATATATTTATATATATATATATATATATATATATATATATATATATATATATACATATATTGTATTTCCCCTCCGTGAGTCGTCACCTTATCGTGGTGGAGGAGGTTTGCGTGCCCCTATGATCCTAGGAGCCGTGTTGTCTGGGGCCCCTCTCTGGAGCCAGGCCTGGAGGTGGGGCTCGAAGGCGAGCGCCTGGTGGCTGGGCCTTCGCCCATGGGGTCCGGCCGGGCATAGCCCGAAAAGAAAACGTGGGTCCCCCTTCCCATGGGCTCACCACCTGTAGGAGGGACCAAAGAGGTCGGGTGCAAAGTGAGCTGGGCGGCGGCCAAAGGCGGGGACCTTAGCGGTCCCATTCCCGGCTGCAGAGGCTGGCTCTAGAGACATGAAATGTCACCTCTCTGGCTGGAAAGGAGCCCGAGCTGGTGTGTGAGGCAGAAAAGTTCAGACTAGACATAGTCGGACTTGCCTCCACACATAGTTTGGGCTCTGGTACAAGCCCTCTCGAGAGGGGCTGGAGTCGTCGAGAAGGTCTTGGCATACTTATTGCCCCCCGGCTGGGCGCTTGCACATTGGGGTTCACCCCGGTGAGCGAGAGGGTAGCCTCCCTCCGCCTTCAGGTGGGGGGACGGGTCTTGACTTTTGTTTGTGTTTATGCACTGAATGGCAGCTCAGAGTACCCACCCTTTTTGGAGTCCCTGAAGGAAGTGCTGGAGAGCGCTCCTTCTGGGGACTCCATCGTTCTACTGGGTGACTTCAATGCTCACGTGGGCAATGACAGTGAGACCTGGAAGGGCGTGATTGGAAGGAACAGCCCCCCCGATCTGAACCCGAGCGGTGTTCTATATTTGGACTTCTGTGCTCAATACGTTTTTTCTATAATGAACACCATGTTCAAGCATAAGGGTCAGACAAAGATGCGCAAATGAAAAAATATTTAAGAAAGGCGTTTTTTTTTTTTTTTTGCTTGGAATGGATTCATTTTTTTCCCATTATTTGTAATGGGAAAACATGATTCGAAATTCGAACGATTCCCTTCTCGAAAAGCCTTCTAGAACAAATTGTGGTCGAAAACCGACGCGCCACTGTATTAACTAATTTCCGTAGTTAAACTGATGTATATGAAATCTAGTGTTTTTTGGCATCTGTCTGTAACGTCGTGTATCTTTAGATGAACAAACGTCAGTGCCTCTCTCTGTCCCCCGCCTACTGCCCGATGACTGCTGGGATAGGCTCCAGCACGCCCGCGACCCCTGTGGGAACAAGCACTATGGAAAATGGATGGATGTTTTTAGAATTTTTCTTTGCAAAAATCGTGACGCCATTGTGAAAATATTGTCTGACAATAATCTGGTCGGTGGTATGGCATTGAATTCTACTCAGTGACAGTGCACATAAGGTCCTTTGTCTCTGTATTTGCCCTGTGACCACATCAGGGTGTAGTCTGCCATTTTCCTGACATCAGCTGGGATAAGCTCCAGCAGCCCCCACGACCCTGAACAGGATATGGCAGTGTTGAAAATGAATGTATGTATTTCAGGTTTCCACAGGATCCCTACATCTTTGGAAGTGGAGTTTGTACAACACATAGAAATATTTTCAGAAAAAATGGCATAGTCCTTTTTCTCAGTTCTTGAATGAACATGAACCACCAACAACAATGGTGATTCAGTGTTGTACTTGTGCTGCTGAAATTCCTGAGCATAATTACTTTTACAGCAAAATATCTTGCTCCTCAACATCAGCAACACACGGAGATGGTGAAAAACATGTACATAATAATAATAATAATAATAATAAATTATATTTATAACGCACTTTATATTCGGAGGAATCTCAAAGTGCTACATGGCAAGTAAAAACAAGAATAAAAAGCAAGGACAAGTATAAAACAACTGGACGACAACCAGGATATAAAAACAGGAATTACAGAAATGCCAAAGTAAAGAGGTGAGTTTTAAGTCCGGTTTTGAAAGAGTCAGTGGATTGGGGTGCTCTTAGGTGGTCGGGGAGGGAGTTCCACAGTGTGGGGGCTGCATGGCAGAAGGCCCGGTCGCCCATGGTGCGCAGCTTGGTGTTGGGGACATGGAGAAGGTGAGAATTGGATGAGCGGAGGTTTCGGGGGCAGATTTGGGGGCAAGGAGTTCTTTGAAGTATGGGGGAGCATGTCCGAGGATGCACTGGTGAGTGAGGAGGGCGATCTTATAATTTATTCGAAATTTGATGGGGAGCCAGTGCAGAGAACGGAGGATGGGTGTGATGTGGTCGCTTTTCCGCACCCTCATCAGGATCCTAGCAGCGCAGTTTTGGATGTACTGGAGCCTCTGGAGGCTCTTGCTAGGGATCCCGATGAGGAGTGCGTTACAGTAGTCTAGCCTGGAGGAGACAAAGGCGTGGACAAGTTTCTCAGCATCTGTCAGGGTAAGTGTGGGGCGGAGTTTGGAAATGTTCCTGAGGTGGAAGAAGGAGGTTTTGCAGATGTGTTTTATGTGTGACTCTAGGTTGAGTTGAGAGTCCAGTATCACACCCAGGTCGGTGACAGTGGCTGAGAGGGGGATTGTGTGACCGGCGAAGGAGATGCTTGTGATTGGGCAGGTATGGATCTGATGGGGAGTGCCAAATAACATGGCTTGGGTTTTATCGCTGTTGACTTGTAGGAAGCTGAGATTCATCCACGCCTTTATCTCCTCCAGACACAGTGAGAGGATGGATGAGGGAGATGGATGAGGCTGGGTTGCAGAGGGTGGGGGGTTGAGTTTGAGGTATAGCTGGGTGTCGTCCGCGTAACAATGATATGAGATGCCGAACTTCCTGATTATATTGCTAAGGGGTAGCATGTAGAAAATGAAGAGGGTAGGACCGAGTACAGATCCCTGGGGGACACCGGAGGTGACTGTGTGTGTGTGTCTGATTTTTTCCCTCCCAGGGAAACGTACTCGGTTCGGTTCGAGAGGTAGGACTGAAGCCAGGTTAGAGCAGTGCCAGAGAATCCAGTGGAGTGAAGTTGGTTAAGGAGGATGTTGTGGTGGACAGTGTCAAATGCAGCGGACAGATCCAACAAAATGAGGAGTGACGAGGAGCCTGCATCGGCAGCCATGAGAAGGTCGTTGGTGACCCTAACAAGGGCTGTTTCGGTGCTGTGGCCAGAGCGAAAACCGGATTGAAATTTCTCAGCGATGATATTGCGGGTGAGGGTACATATTTATGTACCGAAATTCCCTTGGATAACAGCCTGAAGGGCAACTCACATTCTTCATAATTGTTGTACGTTTATGCCAAACCAGCTTCTTATTCTATTTTGGTGACTCTTTGTAACTGTTTAGAAACAAAATAGAATTAAATTGATTAAATTTGCAAGTGGTCATGGCTTTAAGCTCCTATCTTACTCAGTGGAGAACAATTTTTACTGTTTTCAAAGACAGCGAGTGTTACCTTTATTATTCTTATTCAAGGAAATCTTGACCGTGTTCAAAATTCCTTTGCTACAAGAAAAGTACAGGGGACCGTCTGTTGAGCGTCTGTCAATCGTTTGGCAAACATTTAATGAACTCTGACGCAACATTTGCTGCCTTCAAAAACGCTCACAATTATTTGTAACAAAAAATCCCAAACTTCAAAATTGCGCTGCAGACATGCTAAACACACATACTAAACAGCGTGTCCTGCAACAAAAGTCTTTAAGTTTAAGGGTGTATTCAGATCAGAAAAGTCCTTTAGTCCGCTTTTTTGGTCTGGGCCAAAAGTGGACTTTGAATTTTTTTGATTAGGTGTGGTTCCCATTCAGACTGTACATTTTGCAAGTGAAGTATATTTTGTAAACACATCCACGCTTGTGACGATCTGTGTTCCTATTGAACATCAAATACCACAGCGGCACAGAGAGCACAGCATATAAAGGAAAACATGCAAGTCCTATGTGGTGCATTCCTGCTCTAAATATTTGTGCTGTTATTAGAGCTGCAAAATCATTTTCAGTGTAAAGAGCAGCTCATTCAACACAGGTTTCGTGACGCTCTGTTTAAAATTTTGCAACAGCGTCGGCGAATGCGCACAGTAATCCAAAGACGATGATGTGCTCTGCGTGCCCTGACCCAAAACATGTTGGCAGCAGCATGGCTAAACAGAAGACGCAAGATGAGGTATTTCCGCTGCATGTATTCACACCTGAAGCAAACTACACCAGAATCCGTTTGGAAGCGAACCGAGACCCACTTTTTAAAGTCCAGTTCTTTAATCTGCACCAAGATTCATTTTCATGTATTCACACCTGCTTAAAAGGTCCGGACCAGCGTTAGAATTGAACCCTGGTCCTTTTAAAGTGGACCAAACAGTCAGGTCTGAATACACCCTTAGTCAGTGTTATACTTTAAAAATAGTGGTAGGCTACAGATCATGAGTCAAGCCCATCCTATCTACAATCACAAAGTGAATTTTATCACTCACATATTTAGTTTGTGGTCAGTGAAAGCGACCCAACCAAATCCAATGATATCATGACAGTGTCACCTGAAATAAGACACACCCTCAATATCTTGAAAATTAGAGCATTGTGAGTTATGGTCTTATCCAAAGTAAATTAAAATAAAATCATTTATGTTAAGTGATGTGATTTAAGTTTAACGTATTGCAAGGTTGGTTTGTACCAAGTAATGAATCAATGGTGGTTTTAATTTTAAAGACCCGTGGTCCTGGGGGCAGTGAGCCTGCATTATTTTCCTTGGTATCAACAGGGAGAAAATGCAGGGCTGCAGTGAGAAAACTGATGTCCTTTCCTACACCCTACTTGGCTTACTCATCAAACCATGATTAATTCATGGTGGATTACAGTCTGGAGAACGGAACAAAACTGAGATTGCAGGATGGGTGAGATAAAGTTTTGTCTGGGGTATGTGCTGTCCTTTTTACCACTCCAGTTGTGTTGATGCAATATTAAATGAATTTTTAATCCTTGTGCGTGTGTTTGGGTTTGTTGATGATCATTATTATGGCTGCATTCAGAGCTTTGAATTAATAGTAATCCCCCCCCCTAGTAATCTGACCTGACAACAGGAAGCCTAAAATGCAGGTATTATACAAGTAGTACCAAGCAAGATAATAAAAGAGCAAAAAGCAGGGGTTTCTTCGTCACAGCAATTTCATCATTGTCCTTCACAGTTGTACAACAAACAGCTTATGATTTGGCAACAACCTCCAGGAATCTGAAGTAAACCACCCGTGCTTGAAGGGAAAAAAAGTGTCAAAAGTATCAATTGGAAACTCACTCCCCCTTGTGTCATTTTGTCTCGTGTCAGTTTCCTGAATAATTTTACAGCAGTGAGAAAAGTGTTCTTTGTTTAAAAATATGTTCAGAGTGACATTTAATGCCACTATGATTAAAAAAAAGACACTTTTTTTAAACGTAATTTGAAATTTATATAATTTGGGGCAGCTGTGCCATAGACCTAACACTGGGGTGGCAGTCTAAAGATGCAATAAATTAAATGCATTGGTTTTGGGTCTGTAATCAATAAACTAGTACCTGAATGAAGAAGCTATTTAACTGCAATGAAATTTAAATGTGACATAATTACTTAAATTTTGAATAAATACATTAGAAATTAATGTAACATATATAATTACTGTTATTTACTCGTACCAGAAAGCTAAAAAAAATAGTAACTGAATGCAATGCTTTATTATTTTTCTGATCTTCAATAGAAGTCCAGTAAACTGGCTGAAATTTGGCTATGCAAGGCAAAATGTGTTTTCAATTCTTCATTCCTGTTTAACACTGAAATTGAAAGAGCATGACTGGCCATGTGGGGTTGAGATTTATAGAAATGTAGTTTCTTAAAGCAGCATATATAATCATCAACCTTTTAATATTGCGGAATATTTCTCTTGAAGAAATAAATATAAAACCTGGATATGAATGTCATATTAACATTATTGTGAATGTTTCAACGGTTCAGAAAATTCATCATGAAAGTATGTCTTGTCTTAACACATTCCTACACTCTGAAGTGATGATTTAACAGGAGTTGTGCTATTCTCTTATTTGGCAACTACTTATGTTTGGTTCATTTTTTTAAAAACGATCTTCTGTAAACAACATCTTGTACAAACTAGCACAGTGAACCACAACCTGAAGAAAATGTATTTTCTCCATACCGTATAAGTGAACTCAGTACAAAAATTTGGTTGGTTGCTAGGTACATTTACATGGACAGGATTCTAAAACGTAGATTTCTGAACTCCTGAACTTTAAATTGATTACGTAAACAGTTGACTGTTTCAAGCCCCTTTAAGAACCCGAAGTGAGGATTTTTACAAAATGGACTTAAAAAGTTTAGCAAATCAAGTTCACTTCCGTTTTAAATAAAGGGTTAGATATCCACAGAAGATATTTTGTTATGTTGGCCTTTTTAAGGCAGCTTTCCCCAGATATGATGGGAATTCTGAAAGCAAACGATTAAGTCTACATGGAGGAGTGTATTATTTTCTTTTGAAGAAACATGGTGTGAAGAGTCAATATGGCAGGACTGAGTGAGACAAAGGGTTTTGTGGAACTTTCCACAAAAATACAAATGTATGCCTAATGCCTGAAACATTGAGTTCCGCTCAGCCAGCCTATGAGTCAGTTAGTGCACAAACAACCTTTAACCAGGTTATTATCTGTCTGTAAAGCTATTGATGTCTATAACAGGGGGTAATGATATTTTCCGTGGTCTGGACATATAAGAGATTGTGAAACTTAATTTTTTTATAGTAGTGATGAATAATTTGTCATGCCAAGCTACTGACTCCCTCATATGCACAAAGAACTATGGAGGCTGTCAGTTCAAACAAGTTCCGTTTTGGGTTAGTTTCTTATTAAAAAATAATAAATTGGAAATTATACAAAAATGTTTTGTCGTATTCCCCTAACCCTGTTGATATTCATGCCTCAATCAAGCCCACAGCAAAATTAACTCAAATTAGTAATTTTCCGTCTTCAAGAGTCCAGTCTCCCAATGAGCTACCACACAGTGGCTTCGTTCATTTCCATGGGTGGATGTGACAAATGGTTGTCGTATCCGCTGGTATTTAGAGACAGTGAGGTAAACGGTGGGCTCGGGCCAAACACCTCAGTGGAGATATTATGGAGAGTTCCCGGGATACCAGGCTCTTGGCTTGGAGACTCCCCAGGGCGGTGGGACATAATATCAGAGAAGCGCTGCACTTGACTGGATGGATGTTGCCCTGGTAGGGGGAGGTCCATACCACCAAGGGGTGTGCCTGTGGGTCCTGAAGAGGGCACATAGGGGAGATCAACTGGGGTCTGGGCTTGTGATGAAGGTGGCCCCTGAGGAAAGAAGTCATAGTTTCCTCCTGGACCATAATATTCGCTTTGATAATCTGCAGAATGAAAAAGACATTAAATTCTGAAAAAAAAAGTTGCAGGAATAATACATCAGACATTACATTTTACACTTAAAAGACGTATTCCTGACTGTCTTGGAAGTCTGGATTTGACCCAAAATAATCTCCTATGTAGTCATATCAAAACTGCTGAGGAAATATCAGGAAATCAGCAAGCCAGGCTTTGGACTATCTATAATAGACAAGTCCTGAGCAAGGCTAACGATTTTCTGAATTGTCCTAATCATTTGAGCTTTTGCCCACAGGCTGTTGGTTTCATTTATTCCAAGTGCAATGTACGTATTTACTTAATGACAAATAGCCCTTAGGATGTTCCTGTTATCTGCAACTATTATACCTATATTGTTTTAAACCTGTAGTATATTGACAATAAAGGCATTCTATTCTATTCTCCATCCATCCATCCATCCATCCATCCATCCATCCATCCATCCATATTCTTCCGCTTATCCGGGGTGGGGTTGCGGGGGCAGCAACTTTAGAAGGGACTCCCAGACTTCCCTCTCCACAGCCACTTCATCCAGCTCATCGCGGGGCGTTCCCAGGCAATCTTAGAAACATAGTCTCTCCAGCGCATCCTGGGTCCTCCACGGGGTCTCCTACTGGTGGGACATGCCCGGAACACCTCCCCAGGAAGATCTGCAGGAGGCTTCCTGATGAGATGCCGGAGCCACCTCATCTGGCTCCTCTCAACGTGGAGGAGCAGCAGCTCTACGCCGAGTCTCTCCCGGATGACTGAGCTTCTCACCCTATCTCTAGGGGAGAGCCCAGACACCCTGTGGAGGAAACTCATTTCGGCTGCTTGTATCCAGGATCTTGTTCTTTTGGTCACTACCCATAGCTTGTGACCATAGGTGAGGGTAGGAGCGTAGATCGACCGATAAATTGATAGCTTTCCCTTTTGGCTCAGCTCTCTCTTCACCACAACGGACCGGTACAGAGTCCGCAATACTGCCGACGGTGCACCGATCCGCCTGTCGATCTCGCGCTCCATCCTGCCCTCACTCGTGAACAAGACCCAAAGATACTTGAACTCCTCCACTTGGGGCAGGATCTCATCCCCGATCCGGAGAGGGCATTCCGCTCTTTTCTGACCAAGGACCATGGACTCGGAATTGGAGGTTCTGACCCTTATCCCGACCACTTCACACTTGGCTGCGAACCTCTCCAGCGAGAACTGGAGATCACGGCTTGAAGAAGCAAACAGCACCACGTCGTCTGCAAAAAACAGAGACGCAATGCTGAGGTCCCCAAACCGGACTCCCTCAACGCCTTGGCTGCGCCTAGAAATTCTGTCCATAAAAGTTATGGACAGTATCGGTGACAAAGGGCAGCCTTGGCGGAGTCCAACCCTCACTGGGAATGAATCCGACTTACTGCCAGAAATGCAGACCAAACTCTGGCATCGGTGATACAGGGACCCTCCTTTCCAGCACCCCTGAATAGACCTTACCAGGGAGACTGAGGAGTGTGATTCCTCTGTAGTTGGAACACACCCTTGGTCCCCCCTTCTTAAAGAGGGGAACCACCACCTCACACAAAACACATGTGGACTGGTTGAGCGAACTCCAGTGCCCCCTCAAAGATCCTGCCGAGTGTATCGAGCTGGTCTACTGTTCCACGGCCAGGACGAAAACCACAGTGCTTCTCCTGAATCCGAGGTTCGACCACCTCGTGGACCCTCCTTTCCAGCACCCCCGAATAGACCTTACCAGGGAGGCTGAGGAGTGTGTTTCCTCTGTAGTTGGAACACACCCTCCTTCTTAAAGAGGGGATTCACCACCCCAGTCTTCCAATCCAGAGGCACTGTCCCCGATGTCCACGCAATGTTGCAAAGGTGTATCAGCCAGGACAGCCCCAAACATCCAGAGCCTAGGGAAGATACAAAGGAGGTGGACCTCCAGGTCCCTTGTATCTTCCCTTTCTTCTTCAGTTCACAGGCTCACCAAGCATTGGATGCATTTTGTTTGCTGAGATTCTCGTGAATATAAACATTTGCACCACACATTATTTGTACCGCTTGTCCCCACGGGGGTCGCAAGCGTGCTGGAGCCTATCCCAGCAGTCATCGGGCAGTAGGCGGGGGACTCCCTGAACCGGTTGCCAGCCAATCACAGGGCACACAGAGACGAACAACCAGTCGCACTCGCACACACACCTAGGGACAATTTGGAGTGCTCAATGTGGGAGGAAACCGGATTGCCCGGAGAAAACCCACGCGGGCCTGGGGAGAACATGCAAACTCCACACAGGGAGGGCCAGAGGTGGAATCGAACCCGCACCCTCCTAACTGTGAGGCGGACGTGCTAACCAGTGTTCCGCCGAGCCGCTGATATAAACATTTGATCTCTTTCATTTTTTCCCCTGTACCATAAAAGTAAACTTTCTGCTTGTGAATTTCAGTAGTACGGTTGCTGACTCGACCACCGGTGACTCCTCTCTTGGGAAGCAGGTAGCATGAGTCAACATTTGCGATGCTTGATGTTAAGAACTCCACCACTTGCTGCTCCACGAATCAGTTGTGCTTCTCATCCACATTGCTTTAATGTCTGTTGCCCAGCATTCTTTCAAGGTGAGATCTTGAGACCAATGATCTTTGATCTTATTCTGTTAATTAAGCTCTTCCACTTTTGATCAATTGATCCTTCTTGGCATTCTCATCGTTGAGGAATTGGATGTCCTTCCTCCATCCCAGCTTCTGTCCTCTTCAGTTGCTCCTTGGTTTCTTCAAGAGCATCTTTGGTCTTTATGAACATCAAGAGCTTTCAGATGATTTTTTATTTCTTCCAGGCACTCAGCCATTGTCTGATCCTTAGCAAGATCTTTCTTTGACAAGTGAATTTATTTGTCCTCTGATTGGTTCAGCTATGCTTCACTTCTGATTGGTTGAGCTCTATGTGCACTGAAGATTTACAGTGGAGGACGATAACAGACCATGGCTTTGTCCAAATATCCTTATTTTCGAACCCCTCAATCACCAGAGATGTGCACGTTACCCTATTTTTCAATCCTCCATCCCCACCTCAGGCCCTCTTCTGTCCTCGTGCCTCTATCCTTATTCATAAAATAATAATCCCCCATTTTGGTCCTTAACAAGGGCTTCCAACCCTGGTCCGTTCATTGTCAGGGGAAAAACAATATTTGATTTTATTTTTGTGTCATGGTCAACAATTTCCATTACTGTATAATTGTGTTTGTTGATTGGGTCTACTCTATGTAGGTGAACTATCCACCTGCTTCTCTGATTGGTGGCCCTTGTTCCCGACTCAGCTAATCAATCAGTGCAGGGAAGAGAAGCCTGAGCACAAGCTGCACTGATTTAACCTGGAGTTTATAAGGAACTCTGTGTTTATGGCTGGGCTGACTATGACTATGACAGTATACCTCACAAAATGGAGTAACCAACACTCGAGACTGACTACCTCAACTGAGTAGATGAACGAACAAAAAAACAGCTATGGTGAAAGTGCTAATACACATGAATAATTTAAGTCAGGGTTTTTTCAACTGGTTTTGTCCAATGGACGACCACTATAACCAAGAACAACTCGCGGACCACTCCTTTGGCGGAATATTATTTTATTTTGCACTGAAGTAGGATAGACCGATACACGCTATTAATTTGCAATTGTCTGTCTATTTTGGGAATCTTAGCTACATTAGACATAATTTGGAGGGGTAAATGATTCACAAAATTAACTGAAAAATAACTCAAGTCTAACTAATTATTATTTTTAAAAATGTTATAATTATTTTCCATTTCCAACTTCACAGACCACCTGTAATACTGCCAAGGAGAACTAGAGGGCTGCGGACCACCAGTTGACAATCCCTGATTTAAGTGATTAATGATGGTTATGGTGAAGTGCTAACACAAAGCACGTATACTTAAACACAAAGTATACTTAAAGGCAGTAGTACAAACACACAAAAGGTATAGAGACTGACTGACAAGACAACACACACACAAACTGACACACCAGCTAGTGATCAGAGCAGTGAGTGATCAGAGCAACGAGTGAGGATCCAGTCCACCAATGAGGTGGGAGCATCCACACAGCTGAATTTACCTACATAATACAAGAATCAGATGTGAAGCAGAAAAGAGATTGAAAACGTAGGTGGGTGCGAGCCAAGCATTGTAACACCAAGATACATTTAGCTGCCAACACAACCACCGTCGATCACCAGATTGACTGGTGATGAGGACTTTTTTGATGAGTCTTTTCCGCTTGAACCAAAGGGAAATTTCTCTATCCGCATCCAACCACCATGAATACGCATAAGACAAGTGGCGTGTCATGATATTTCATATTCGGTCTGGCTTTTTCTGTCAGTCGGTGATCGACTTGGTTACAGGGATGGATGAAAACCCACTTCCATCCTTGCTTAGTCCATCGTTTTTCAAAAACTCGCTGTCCTTCACCCATAGAATCAACATCCATCAAGGATGGACAGACAGACCGTTCCATCCCAGGAACAGAATGCCCATCACTGTCAATCATTATTGGTGCTTCACTCCCCTCCCTGAAGGCCATTTACACCTCCCATCTCACTCGCAAGGCGACCATGATTGTGTGTGATGTGAGTCACCCTGCTCACACTTTGTTTGACCTCCTGCCCTCTGGGAAGAGGTACAGAAGCCTGCGCTCCCGCACCACCAGACTCACCAACAGCTTCATACTCCAGGCTGTTAGGATCCTGAACTCTCTCCCCCCTCCACTGAATAACGTCCTAGCCTTTTGGGGCACGTTGGCTGCCTTGCACTACTACTCCTGTACTTTTGCGCTATATTCTGACTGTCTGCTGTGTGTATATATATATATATATATATATATATATATATATATATATATATATATATATATATATATATATATATATATATATATATATATATATCTTGTCACCGTGGGATAGTAGGAAACGAAATTTTGATCTCTTTGTGTGTCTTGACATGTGAAGAAATTGTCAATAAAGCAGACTTTGACTTTGAGAACGAGGGTGGCAGCCTCTCGACGAAGGTTGGCCGGCGCTATTCCCGCAAGGACAGGCAAGATGGACACAGGGATAGGCTTTAGGCATCCTGTTATGGTTCGGAGGGCGTTGTTAATTGCCACATCCACCTTTTTGGCATGGGGGCTTCTGTTCCAAACTGGGGCACAGTACTCTGCTGCAGAGAAGACCAGAGCTTGAGTAGATATCCGCAAGATCTTAGCAGAGGCTCCCCACGTTGTTTCAGCAAGGCGGCGGATCAGTGCAACCCTGGATGTCACCTTTGCCTTCAGATCTTCAAGGTGTTGTTTGAAGGATAGGGTCCGATCCAGACGCACGCTAAGGTACTTCGGGGCTTATTGAACCTCCAGGCGTTTGCCCTCAATGCTCACTGCAAGTTCTCTCCTTGCTTCCCTGGTGCTGAGATGGTATGACGCAGCAACTGTCTTTCCAACGCTGAGCTGGAGACGCCACTTTCGAAGGTATGCTACCATGGTGCACATGTCTTCATTCAGGCCGTCTTCCGTCGCCTTCCACGTTGGTCGGCTCAGCATGATGGCAAGGTCGTCTGCATAGCCATACTTTCTGGATGGTGTGTCCGGTAGGTTGTATATATAGATGTTAAATAGCGTTGGTGAGAGAACTGACCCTTGCGGTACCCCGCTCCTCAGTCTTCAGAGCCTACTGCACTGCCCACTGCACTGCCCACTGCTGGTTTGGAGAGTAAAGCTGCGGTTGGAAAGCGTCTCCATGAAGAACTGCACGATGTGCCGGTCCGGTATGGTCCTCAGCAGCTTCAGGTGGAGTCCCCGGTGCCACACGGTGTCATATGAGGCAGTTAAGTCCAGGTATACCACTCCAGCTTTCTCCTTATCCTGGAAGCTGTTCTTGATGTCTTGGGAGAGTAGGGTGATCTGGTCTGCTGTTGACCTTCCTTGACGGAAACCAGCTTGTTCCCGTGGGAGCTGTGAGGCCACCACTGGCTCTATGTGGCTGTGTATCAATCGTTCCAAGATCTTAAAAGATCTATGCCAAATCTTCAGGGAGCTTTAGCTTGCTCATGGCCTCACTGAGTTCCTCTGCTATAAAGGGTCCCGAGAGATTGGAATCGACATTGGCCGCTCTTGAGATACAAGACACCGCACGCGATATCAGTCGTGCAAAGTCTTTGTCTGCAACCGGGAAGCAGCCATTCTTTAGGAGTTGGGAGGCCATTGCGTCTGCAGTGACTGAGCATCTGTGGGCTGATGTATTTCTGCCTGTGAGCTGATTGATGGTCTGCCACGCCTTGCAGCTGGAATGGGTGAAGTCGATGGATTCAACAACGTCTGTCCATCTCGCCATGCCGGTGGTGTCCAGCTTTTTGAGCAGTGCTGCTGCCGTTGCGTCCTCCTCTTCTCTGGAGCTGGCTCTCTGGTGTTCCCTCAGGCGGCGGCTACACTCCTCATCCCAGCCTGGGACGTAGTTCCTGTTATACCCACGTGGGATGGTCTTCTTTGCCACACGCAGGAGGACTTGGCAGTAGGCTGCATCCACATCTGTGGACTCTGGGTCTGGCAGGCTGACCTCCTTTCCGTCTCCTCGGCACGTCTCCCAGTTGGCTTTTCAGAAGTTCTATCTCTTCACAGGCTTCCCTGTGCCGGTAGTTCCACCAGTGATGAAACTTTGATGATGGAAGGTCGGTGGTGTGATCGAGGGAACCTGTCAAGGACACGCCTCTCCGGTCTTGGGTCGTTTCTGCGGCAAATGGCGAAGGCCAGGTTCGGCTTGGT
Organism: Syngnathus leptorhynchus; assembly: GCF_054491065.1. Classification (NCBI taxonomy): domain Eukaryota; kingdom Metazoa; phylum Chordata; class Actinopteri; order Syngnathiformes; family Syngnathidae; genus Syngnathus; species Syngnathus leptorhynchus. The sequence goes on along the minus strand of NC_141201.1, from coordinate 13,667,095 downwards.
GGTGTTCCAGCGTGAAGAGAAGAAGATTGGGGGTTCCTTGGGGTCATACAGCAGCAGGGCATCAGTGTTGGAAGCCCATTCGCACAGCGCCACTCCGCTAGGTGTTGATTGGTTGTACCCCCAATCTGTGTGCTGACATTTGAAGTCGCCTGTGTAGATTGTGGGTGCAGTTACAGATGGGAGTAACGTTGTGGTAAGCTCCGATGGTGGGGGCTTGTAAACGTTGATGACTGAGGTTTCCTGGATTTTAGTAACCAGCCACTCGATGTTGGAGCCTGGTGGGGATTGGCTACAGGCTGCCCAGCTTATTCCAGTGCGAACAAAGGTTGCCACTCCGTGCTGCTTAGTGTTGATGGACCCAGCGAGATGAAACCCAGGGATCTTGAGGATCTTGTTGGTCGTGCAGTGCGTCTCCTGTAAGAGCAGGACTGCGGCCCCGTTGGAGTCGGCCAGGTGCAGAAGGACTTCGAGTTTGGCGGTGGTAAGATCCTCGACATTGAGTTGAAGCACCGACAGGCCTTGGTTTTCGACGGTAGGAATGGCTGCCCGTCCGCCATTCCTCAATCTGCCGGCCCTGCGTTTGTTTGGCGGCATTAGTTTCACAAGCGGGTCTTACACCCTGACCTTGCTACTCACAGGGAAGACCGCGTGAAGGTTGTCGTCCATCTTCCCCCATGTATTTGTGTTTTGCTATGATTGTAATATGATAACCTTATTCAGCCAATAAAATGTTGAATTTGAAACCTAAAAGGGTTCAATTGTTAATTGCAAAACATTAAAGATAAACCGGCGGCTCGGTGGGTAGTACGTACGCCTCACAGTTAGGAGGGTGCGGGTTCGATTCCACCTCCGGCCCTCCCTGTGTGGAGTTTGCATGTTCTCCCCGTGTCTGCGTGGGTTTTCTCCGGGCACTCCGGTTTCCTCCCACATCCCAAAAACATGCTTGATAGGCCGATTGAGCACTCCAAATTATCCCTAGGTGTGAGTGCGAGTGCGAGTGCGAATGGTTGTTCGTTTCTGTGTGCCCTGCGATTGGTTGGCAACCAGTTCAGGGTGTCCCCCGCCTACTGCCCGATGACTGCTGGGATAGGCTACAGCACGCCCGCGACCCCCGTGGGGACTAAGCGGTTCAGAAAATGGATCGATGGATGGATAAATATAAACCATGAATGTTTGGACAAATTCATTTGTAGTACACAAGAAAAAAATATATATATAATGAAGTCATCTGTCTGTAAACAGTAGCTACTTAGACCATAAAACAGGTAAAAAAGGCTGAAAAACAATTAAATATCTTGGACTTGCAAAAATGGGAGGGAATGCCACTGAGAGTGAAAGTCAAACACACCTCCATAATAAGAGAAAGGTCCATTCTGGATGAGCTCTCCTGGTTCCAGGCGGTCAACCAGCGTTCTCATCCGCCTTGGGCTCCTGAAAAACGCATGCCTGCGGGCTCCCAGTGCACTCAACTGCTTCATACGCCTCTCTTTAGAACGGCGATTCTGGAACCAGACCTGCATGTGCATTTACACACAATCAGTAAATGTGCAGTCGGCATTTTGATGAACATTTTAATGGCACACATTGATGTGCAGAGAGAGAGAGCGAGAGAGCGAGAGAGAGAGAGAGAGAGAGAGAGAGAAAGAGTAAAGAGTTGAGTTAAATTTTAAAACTTAAAAAAAAATAATCTTAAAACTGCTGGGGCAAAAACAACTCAATTTCGGTTAAACATTATACCAATCCAAAAAATTGTCAAAGTTGGGTCAATTTCACGCAAACTATTTGGGTTGGTCCAATTTTTTAACCCAGCAGTTTTAGTGATATGATTTTTGTCGTCATTTGTCATCTGTAGCCTACTACCTAACTTTTTTATAGAAGCATTGTGGCCATTTGTAATTGAGTTGTATTTGCCTGTGTGTTACGCCAAGCAAACATAGCAAGTTCACTCATTAAATGCAGAAAGACCACACCAACAATTGTCACAGTCTGACATTTCTAGTTGATTTGCAACATCAGTTTCCTCGTGTGATTTTGTAAACTGCGATACAGTGGTTGATCACCAATAATCTA